>NC_139222.1:54805840-55431818 GCF_055691185.1 Crinia signifera
TTTATTCTCTAGCTATTTAAATTGGAAACTTTTTCTTTTTATTGCCAGCACAGACATTTGGAAGAGGTCAAACAGACACAATAGCCATCACCTAAAGACTTACCACACTGTTTAGGCCCAATTCCAACTGCTTTTGGCAGCTAAACAGTGTTGAGCCTCTTTAGTAGTTTAATTTAAGACCCCCTGCTAATATCATGTCCTGTAGGTCTTTTTACATTACCAACACATGATTTTTTTCAGTAAGCCAATACAGTTAGGAAACTTTTTTATTAGCTTACCTGGTGATAGAAGTAGAAGAGGGCAAAAAAGTGCCTGTATCTCACCTACAGCTATACCACATTGGATAGGCCCAATCTCGTCTGATCTTGGAAGCTAAGCAGTGGCCTGGTTAGTACTTGGGTGGGAGACCACATGGGAACACCAGGTGCTGTAGGTTTTTTCACATTACAGGCAAATTGTTTTTATTCTCTAGCTATTTAAATTGGAAACTTTTTCTTTTTATTGCCAGTACAGACATTTGGAAGAGGTCAAACAGACACAATAGCCATCACATAAAGACTTACCACACTGTTTAGGCCCAATTCCAACTGCTTTTGGCAGCTAAACAGTGTTGAGCCTCTTTAGTAGTTTAATTTAAGACCCCCTGCTAATATCATGTCCTGTAGGTCTTTTTACATTACCAACACATGATTTTTTTCAGTAAGCCAATACAGTTAGGAAACTTTTTTATTAGCTTACCTGGTGATAGAAGTAGAAGAGGGCAAAAAAGTGCCCATATTTCACCTACAGCCATACCACATTGGATAGGCCCAATCTCGTCTGTTCTTGGAAGCTAAGCAGTGTTGGGCCTGGTTAGTACTTGGGTGGGAGACCACATGGGAACACCAGGTGCTGTAGGTTTTTTCACATTACAAGCAAATTGTTTTTATTCTCTAGCTATTTATATTGGAAACTTTTTCTTTTTATTGCCAGCACAGACATTTGGAAGAGGTCAAACAGACACAATAGCCATCACCTAAAGACTTACCACACTGTTTAGGCTCAATTCCAACTGCTTTTGGCAGCTAAACAGTGTTGAGCCTCTTTTGTAGTTTAATTTAAGACCCCCTGCTAATATCATGTCCTGTAGGTCTTTTTACATTACCAACACATGATTTTTTTCAGTAAGCCAATACAGTTAGGAAACTTTTGTATTAGCTTACCTGGTGATAGAAGTAGAAGAGGGCAAAAAAGTGCCTGTATCTCACCTACAGCCATACCACATTGGATAGGCCCAATCTCGTCTGATCTTGGAAGCTAAGCAGTGTTGGGCCTGGTTAGTACTTGGGTGGGAGACCACATGGGAACACCAGGTGCTGTAGGTTTTTTTCACATTACTGGCAAATAGTTTTTAATCTCTAGCTCATTAAATTGGAAACTTTTTCTTTTTATTGCCAGTACAGACATTTGGAAGAGGTCAAACAGACACAATAGCCATCACCTAAAGACTTACCACACTGTTTAGGCCCAATTCCAACTGCTTTTGGCAGCTAAACAGTGTTGAGCCTCTTTAGTAGTTTAATTTAAGACCCCCTGCTAATATCATGTCCTGTAGGTCTTTTTACATTACCAACACATGATTTTTTTCAGTAAGCCAATACAGTTAGGAAACTTTTGTATTAGCTTACCTGGTGATAGAAGTAGAAGAGGGCAAAAAAGTGAATTTAACTCACCTACAGCCATACCACATTGGATAGGCCCAATCTCGTCTGATCTTGGAAGCTAAGCAGTGTTGGGCCTGGTTAGTACTTGGGTGGGAGACCACATGGGAACACCAGGTGCTGTAGGTTTTTTCACATTACTGGCAAATTGTTTTTATTCTCTAGCTATTTAAATTGGAAACTTTTTCTTTTTATTGCCAGCACAGACATTTGGAAGAGGTCAAACAGACACAATAGCCATCACCTAAAGACTTACCACACTGTTTAGGCCCAATTCCAACTGCTTTTGGCAGCTAAACAGTGTTGAGCCTCTTTAGTAGTTTAATTTAAGACCCCCTGCTAATATCATGTCCTGTAGGTCTTTTTACATTACCAACACATGATTTTTTTCAGTAAGCCAATACAGTTAGGAAACTTTTTTATTAGCTTACCTGGTGATAGAAGTAGAAGAGGGCAAAAAAGTGCTTGTATCTCACCTACAGCTATACCACATTGGATAGGCCCAATCTCGTCTGATCTTGGAAGCTAAGCAGTGTTGGGCCTGGTTAGTACTTGGGTGGGGGACCACATGGGAACACCAGGTGCTGTAGGTTTTTTCACATTACTGGCAAATTGTTTTTATTCTCTAGCTATTTATATTGGAAACTTTTTCATTTTATTGCCAGCACAGACATTTGGAAGAGGTCAAACAGACACAATAGCCATCACCTAAAGACTTACCACGATGTTTCGGCTCAATTCCAACTGCTTTTGGCAGCTAAACAGTGTTGAGCCTCTTTTGTAGTTTAATTTAAGACCCCCTGCTAATATCATGTCCTGTAGGTCTTTTTACATTACCAACACATGTTTTTTTTCAGTAAGCCAATACAGTTAGGAAACTTTTGTATTAGCTTACCTGGTGATAGAAGTAGAAGAGGGCAAAAAAGTGCCTGTATCTCAACTACAGCCATACCACATTGGATAGGCCCAATCTCGTCTGATCTTGGAAGCTAAGTAGTGTTGGGTCTGGTTAGTACTTGGGTGGGAGACCACATGGGAACACCAGGTGCTGTAGGTTTTTTCACATTACAGGCAAATTGTTTTTATTCTCTAGCTATTTAAATTGGAAACTTTTTCTTTTTATTGCCAGCACAGACATTTGGAAGAGGTCAAACAGACACAATAGCCATCACCTAAAGACTTACCAAACTGTTTAGGCCCAATTCCAACTGCTTTTGGCAGCTAAACAGTGTTGAGCCTCTTTAGTAGTTTAATTTAAGACCCCCTGCTAATATCATGTCCTGTAGGTCTTTTTACATTACCAACACATGATTTTTTTCAGTAAGCCAATACAGTTAGGAAACTTTTGTATTAGCTTACCTGGTAATAGAAGTAGAAGAGGGCAAAAAAGTGGCTTTAACTCACCTACAGCTATACCACATTGGATAGGCCCAATCTCGTCTGATCTTGGAAGCTAAGCAGTGTTGGGCCTGGTTAGTACTTGGGTGGGAGACCACATGGGAACACCAGGTGCTGTAGGTTTTTTCACAAGACTGGCAAATTGTTTTTATTCTCTAGCTATTTAAATTGGAAACTTTTTCTTTTTATTGCCAGCACAGACATTTGGAAGAGGTCAAACAGACACAATAGCCATCACCTAAAGACTTACCACACTGTTTAGGCCCAATTCCAACTGCTTTTGGCAGCTAAACAGTGTTGAGCCTCTTTAGTAGTTTAATTTAAGACCCCCTGCTAATATCATGTCCTGTAGGTCTTTTTACATTACCAACACATGATTTTTTTCAGTAAGCCAATACAGTTAGGAAACTTTTTTATTAGCTTACCTGGTGATAGAAGTAGAAGAGGGCAAAAAAGTGCTTGTATCTCACCTACAGCTATACCACATTGGATAGGCCCAATCTCGTCTGATCTTGGAAGCTAAGCAGTGTTGGGCCTGGTTAGTACTTGGGTGGGAGACCACATGGGAACACCAGGTGCTGTAGGTTTTTTCACATTACAGGCAAATTGTTTTTATTCTCTAGCTATTTAAATTGGAAACTTTTTCTTTTTATTGCCAGTACAGACATTTGGAAGAGGTCAAACAGACACAATAGCCATCACATAAAGACTTACCACACTGTTTAGGCCCAATTCCAACTGCTTTTGGCAGCTAAACAGTGTTGAGCCTCTTTAGTAGTTTAATTTAAGACCCCCTGCTAATATCATGTCCTGTAGGTCTTTTTACATTACCAACACATGATTTTTTTTCAGTAAGCCAATACAGTTAGGAAACTTTTTTATTAGCTTACCTGGTGATAGAAGTAGAAGAGGGCAAAAAAGTGCCCATATTTCACCTACAGCCATACCACATTGGATAGGCCCAATCTCGTCTGTTCTTGGAAGCTAAGCAGTGTTGGGCCTGGTTAGTACTTGGGTGGGAGACCACATGGGAACACCAGGTGCTGTAGGTTTTTTCACATTACAAGCAAATTGTTTTTATTCTCTAGCTATTTATATTGGAAACTTTTTCTTTTTATTGCCAGCACAGACATTTGGAAGAGGTCAAACAGACACAATAGCCATCACCTAAAGACTTACCACACTGTTTAGGCTCAATTCCAACTGCTTTTGGCAGCTAAACAGTGTTGAGCCTCTTTTGTAGTTTAATTTAAGACCCCCTGCTAATATCATGTCCTGTAGGTCTTTTTACATTACCAACACATGATTTTTTTCAGTAAGCCAATACAGTTAGGAAACTTTTGTATTAGCTTACCTGGTGATAGAAGTAGAAGAGGGCAAAAAAGTGCCTGTATCTCACCTACAGCCATACCACATTGGATAGGCCCAATCTCGTCTGATCTTGGAAGCTAAGCAGTGTTGGGCCTGGTTAGTACTTGGGTGGGAGACCACATGGGAACACCAGGTGCTGTAGGTTTTTTTCACATTACTGGCAAATTGTTTTTATTCTCTAGCTCATTAAATTGGAAACTTTTTCTTTTTATTGCCAGTACAGACATTTGGAAGAGGTCAAACAGACACAATAGCCATCACCTAAAGACTTACCACACTGTTTAGGCCCAATTCCAACTGCTTTTGGCAGCTAAACAGTGTTGAGCCTCTTTAGTAGTTTAATTTAAGACCCCCTGCTAATATCATGTCCTGTAGGTCTTTTTACATTACCAACACATGATTTTTTTCAGTAAGCCAATACAGTTAGGAAACTTTTGTATTAGCTTACCTGGTAATAGAAGTAGAAGAGGGCAAAAAAGTGGCTTTAACTCACCTACAGCTATACCACATTGGATAGGCCCAATCTCGTCTGATCTTGGAAGCTAAGCAGTGTTGGGCCTGGTTAGTACTTGGGTGGGAGACCACATGGGAACACCAGGTGCTGTAGGTTTTTTCACAAGACTGGCAAATTGTTTTTATTCTCTAGCTATTTAAATTGGAAACTTTTTCTTTTTATTGCCAGCACAGACATTTGGAAGAGGTCAAACAGACACAATAGCCATCACCTAAAGACTTACCACACTGTTTAGGCCCAATTCCAACTGCTTTTGGCAGCTAAACAGTGTTGAGCCTCTTTAGTAGTTTAATTTAAGACCCCCTGCTAATATCATGTCCTGTAGGTCTTTTTACATTACCAACACATGATTTTTTTCAGTAAGCCAATACAGTTAGGAAACTTTTTTATTAGCTTACCTGGTGATAGAAGTAGAAGAGGGCAAAAAAGTGCCTGTATCTCACCTACAGCTATAGCACATTGGATAGGCCCAATCTCGTCTGATCTTGGAAGCTAAGCAGTGTTGGGCCTGGTTAGTACTTGGGTGGGAGACCACATGGGAACACCAGGTGCTGTAGGTTTTTTCACATTACAGGCAAATTGTTTTTATTCTCTAGCTATTTAAATTGGAAACTTTTTCTTTTTATTGCCAGCACAGACATTTGGAAGAGGTCAAACAGACACAATAGCCATCACATAAAGACTTACCACACTGTTTAGGCCCAATTCCAACTGCTTTTGGCAGCTAAACAGTGTTGAGCCTCTTTAGTAGTTTAATTTAAGACCCCCTGCTAATATCATGTCCTGTAGGTCTTTTTACATTACCAACACATGATTTTTTTCAGTAAGCCAATACAGTTAGGAAACTTTTTTATTAGCTTACCTGGTGATAGAAGTAGAAGAGGGCAAAAAAGTGCCCATATTTCACCTACAGCCATACCACATTGGATAGGCCCAATCTCGTCTGTTCTTGGAAGCTAAGCAGTGTTGGGCCTGGTTAGTACTTGGGTGGGAGACCACATGGGAACACCAGGTGCTGTAGGTTTTTTCACATTACAAGCAAATTGTTTTTATTCTCTAGCTATTTATATTGGAAACTTTTTCTTTTTATTGCCAGCACAGACATTTGGAAGAGGTCAAACAGACACAATAGCCATCACCTAAAGACTTACCACACTGTTTAGGCCCAATTCCAACTGCTTTTGGCAGCTAAACAGTGTTGAGCCTCTTTAGTAGTTTAATTTAAGACCCCCTGCTAATATCATGTCCTGTAGGTCTTTTTACATTACCAACACATGATTTTTTTCAGTAAGCCAATACAGTTAGGAAACTTTTGTATTAGCTTACCTGGTGATAGAAGTAGAAGAGGGCAAAAAAGTGCATGTATCTCACCTACAGCCATACCACATTGGATAGGCCCAATCTCGTCTGATCTTGGAAGCTAAGCAGTGTTGGGCCTGGTTAGTACTTGGGTGGGAGACCACATGGGAACACCAGGTGCTGTAGGTTTTTTTCACATTACTGGCAAATTGTTTTTATTCTCTAGCTCATTAAATTGGAAACTTTTTCTTTTTATTGCCAGTACAGACATTTGGAAGAGGTCAAACAGACACAATAGCCATCACCTAAAGACTTACCACACTGTTTAGGCCCAATTCCAACTGCTTTTGGCAGCTAAACAGTGTTGAGCCTCTTTAGTAGTTTAATTTAAGACCCCCTGCTAATATCATGTCCTGTAGGTCTTTTTACATTACCAACACATGATTTTTTTCAGTAAGCCAATACAGTTAGGAAACTTTTGTATTAGCTTACCTGGTGATAGAAGTAGAAGAGGGCAAAAAAGTGAATTTAACTCACCTACAGCCATACCACATTGGATAGGCCCAATCTCGTCTGATCTTGGAAGCTAAGCAGTGTTGGGCCTGGTTAGTACTTGGGTGGGAGACCACATGGGAACACCAGGTGCTGTAGGTTTTTTCACATTACTGGCAAATTGTTTTTATTCTCTAGCTATTTAAATTGGAAACTTTTTCTTTTTATTGCCAGCACAGACATTTGGAAGAGGTCAAACAGACACAATAGCCATCACCTAAAGACTTACCACACTGTTTAGGCCCAATTCCAACTGCTTTTGGCAGCTAAACAGTGTTGAGCCTCTTTAGTAGTTTAATTTAAGACCCCCTGCTAATATCATGTCCTGTAGGTCTTTTTACATTACCAACACATGATTTTTTTCAGTAAGCCAATACAGTTAGGAAACTTTTTTATTAGCTTACCTGGTGATAGAAGTAGAAGAGGGCAAAAAAGTGCCTGTATCTCACCTACAGCTATACCACATTGGATAGGCCCAATCTCGTCTGATCTTGGAAGCTAAGCAGTGTTGGGCCTGGTTAGTACTTGGGTGGGGGACCACATGGGAACACCAGGTGCTGTAGGTTTTTTCACATTACAGGCAAATTGTTTTTATTCTCTAGCTATTTAAATTGGAAACTTTTTCTTTTTATTGCCAGTACAGACATTTGGAAGAGGTCAAACAGACACAATAGCCATCACATAAAGACTTACCACACTGTTTAGGCCCAATTCCAACTGCTTTTGGCAGCTAAACAGTGTTGAGCCTCTTTAGTAGTTTAATTTAAGACCCCCTGCTAATATCATGTCCTGTAGGTCTTTTTACATTACCAACACATGATTTTTTTCAGTAAGCCAATACAGTTAGGAAACTTTTTTATTAGCTTACCTGGTGATAGAAGTAGAAGAGGGCAAAAAAGTGCCCATATTTCACCTACAGCCATACCACATTGGATAGGCCCAATCTCGTCTGATCTTGGAAGCTAAGCAGTGTTGGGCCTGGTTAGTACTTGGGTGGGAGACCACATGGGAACACCAGGTGCTGTAGGTTTTTTCACATTACAAGCAAATTGTTTTTATTCTCTAGCTATTTATATTGGAAACTTTTTCTTTTTATTGCCAGCACAGACATTTGGAAGAGGTCAAACAGACACAATAGCCATCACCTAAAGACTTACCACACTGTTTAGGCTCAATTCCAACTGCTTTTGGCAGCTAAACAGTGTTGAGCCTCTTTTGTAGTTTAATTTAAGACCCCCTGCTAATATCATGTCCTGTAGGTCTTTTTACATTACCAACACATGATTTTTTTCAGTAAGCCAATACAGTTAGGAAACTTTTGTATTAGCTTACCTGGTGATAGAAGTAGAAGAGGGCAAAAAAGTGCCTGTATCTCACCTACAGCTATAGCACATTGGATAGGCCCAATCTCGTCTGATCTTGGAAGCTAAGCAGTGTTGGGCCTGGTTAGTACTTGGGTGGGAGACCACATGGGAACACCAGGTGCTGTAGGTTTTTTCACATTACAGGCAAATTGTTTTTATTCTCTAGCTATTTAAATTGGAAACTTTTTCTTTTTATTGCCAGTACAGACATTTGGAAGAGGTCAAACAGACACAATAGCCATCACCTAAAGACTTACCACACTGTTTAGGCCCAATTCCAACTGCTTTTGGCAGCTAAACAGTGTTGAGCCTCTTTAGTAGTTTAATTTAAGACCCCCTGCTAATATCATGTCCTGTAGGTCTTTTTACATTACCAACACATGATTTTTTTCAGTAAGCCAATACAGTTAGGAAACTTTTTTATTAGCTTACCTGGTGATAGAAGTAGAAGAGGGCAAAAAAGTGCCCATATTTCACCTACAGCCATACCACATTGGATAGGCCCAATCTCGTCTGTTCTTGGAAGCTAAGCAGTGTTGGGCCTGGTTAGTACTTGGGTGGGAGACCACATGGGAACACCAGGTGCTGTAGGTTTTTTCACATTACTGGCAAATTGTTTTTATTCTCTAGCTATTTAAATAGGAAACTTTATCTTTTTATTGCCAGCACAGACATTTGGAAGAGGTCAAACAGACACAATAGCCATCACCTAAAGACTTACCAAACTGTTTAGGCCCAATTCCAACTGCTTTTGGCAGCTAAACAGTGTTGAGCCTCTTTAGTAGTTTAATTTAAGACCCTCTGCTAATATCATGTCCTGTAGGTCTTTTTACATTACCAACACATGATTTTTTTCAGTAAGCCAATACAGTTAGGAAACTTTTTTATTAGCTTACCTGGTGATAGAAGTAGAAGAGGGCAAAAAAGTGCCTCTGTCTCAACTACAGCCATACCACATTGGATAGGCCCAATCTCATCTGATCTTGGAAGCTAAGCAGTGTTGGGCCTGGTTAGTATTTGGGTGGGAGACCACATGGGAACACCAGGTGCTGTAGGTTTTTTCACATTACAGGCAAATTGTTTTTATTCTCTAGCTATTTAAATTGAAAACTTTTTCTTTTTATTGCCAGTACAGACATTTGGAAGAGGTCAAACAGACACAATAGCCATCACCTAAAGACTTACCACACTGTTTAGGCCCAATTCCAACTGCTTTTGGCAGCTAAACAGTGTTGGGCCTCTTTAGTAGTTTAATTTAAGACTCCCTGCTAATATCATGTCCTGTAGGTCTTTTTACATTACCAACACATGATTTTTTTCAGTAAGCCAATACAGTTAGGAAACTTTTTTATTAGCTTACCTGGTGATAGAAGTAGAAGAGGGCAAAAAGTGCTTGTATCTCACCTACAGCCATACCACATTGGATAGGCCCAATCTCGTCTGATCTTGGAAGCTAAGCAGTGTTGGGCCTGGTTAGTACATGGGTGGGAGACCACATGGGAACACCAGGTGCTGTAGGTTTTTTCACAAGACTGGCAAATTGTTTTTATTCTCTAGCTATTTAAATTGGAAACTTTTTCTTTTTATTGCAAGTACAGACATTTGGAAGAGGTCAAACAGACACAATAGCCATCACCTAAAGACTTGCCACACTGTTTAGGCCCAATTCCAACTGCTTTTGGCAGCTAAACAGTGTTGAGCCTGTTTAGTAGTTTAATTTAAGACCCCCTGCTAATATCATGTCCTGTAGGTCTTTTTACATTACCAACACATGATTTTTTTCAGTAAGCCAATACAGTTAGGAAACTTTTTTATTAGCTTACCTGGTGATAGAAGTAGAAGAGGGCAAAAAAGTGCCTGTATCTCACCTACAGCCATACCACATTGGATAGGCCCAATCTCGTCTGATCTTGGAAGCTAAGCAGTGTTGGGCCTGGTTAGTACTTGGGTGGGAGACCACATGGGAACACCAGGTGCTGTAGTTTTTTTCACATTACAGTCAAATTGTTTTTATTCTCTAGCTATTTAAATTGGAAACTTTTTCTTTTTATTGCCAGTACAGACATTTGGAAGAGGTCAAACAGACACAATAGCCATCACCTAAAGACTTGCCACACTGTTTAGGCCCAATTCCAACTGCTTTTGGCAGCTAAACAGTGTTGAGCCTGTTTAGTAGTTTAATTTAAGACCCCCTGCTAATATCATGTCCTGTAGGTCTTTTTACTTTACCAACACATGATTTTTTTCAGTAAGCCAATACAGTTAGGAAACTTTTGTATTAGCTTACCTGGTGATAGAAGTAGAAGAGGGCAAAAAAGTGCCTGTATCTCACCTACAGCCATACCACATTGGATATGCCCAATCTCGTCTGATCTTGGAAGCTAAGCAGTGTTGGGCCTGGTTAGTACTTGGGTGGGAGACCACCTGGGAACACCAGGTGCTGTAAGTTTTTTCACATTACTGGCAAATTGTTTTTATTCTCTAGCTATTTATATTGGAAACTTTTTCTTTTTATTGCCAGCACAGACATTTGGAAGAGGTCAAACAGACACACTAGCCATCACCTAAAGACTTACCACACTGTTTCGGCTCAATTCCAACTGCTTTTGGCAGCTAAACAGTGTTGAGCCTCTTTTGTAGTTTAATTTAAGACCCACTGCTAATATCATGTCCTGTAGGTCTTTTTACATTACCAACACATGATTTTTTTCAGTAAGCCAATACAGTTAGGAAACTTTTGTATTAGCTTACCTGGTGATAGAAGTAGAAGAGGGCAAAAAAGTGCCTGTATCTCACCTACAGCCATACCACATTGGATAGGCCCAATCTCGTCTGATCTTGGAAGCTAAGCAGTGTTGGGCCTGGTTAGTACTTGGGTGGGAGACCACATGGGAACACCAGGTGCTGTAGGTTTTTTCACATTACTGGCAAATTGTTTTTATTCTCTAGCTATTTAAATTGGAAACTTTTTCTTTTTATTGCCAGTACAGACATTTGGAAGAGGTCAAACAGACATAATAGCCATCACCTAAAGACTTACCACACTGTTTAGGCCCAATTCCAACTGCTTTTGGCAGCTAAACAGTGTTGAGCCTCTTTTGTAGTTTAATTTAAAACCCCCTGCTAATATCATGTCCTGTAGGTCTTTTTACATTACCAACACATGATTTTTTTCAGTAAGCCAATACAGTTAGGAAACTTTTTTATTAGCTTACCTTGTGATAGAAGTAGAAGAGGGCAAAAAAGTGCCTGTATCTCACCTACAGTCATACCACATTGGATAGGCCCAATCTCGTCTGATCTTGGAAGCTAAGCAGTGTTGGGCCTAGTTAGTACTTGGGTGGGAGACCACATGGGAACACCAGGTGCTGTAGGTTTTTTCACATTACAGGCAAATTGTTTTTATTCTCTAGCTATTTAAATAGGAAACTTTATCTTTTTATTGCCAGCACAGACATTTGGAAGAGGTCAAACAGACACAATAGCCATCACCTAAAGACTTACCAAACTGTTTAGGCCCAATTCCAACTGCTTTTGGCAGCTAAACAGTGTTGAGCCTCTTTAGTAGTTTAATTTAAGACCCTCTGCTAATATCATGTCCTGTAGGTCTTTTTACATTACCAACACATGATTTTTTTCAGTAAGCCAATACAGTTAGGAAACTTTTTTATTAGCTTACCTGGTGATAGAAGTAGAAGAGGGCAAAAAAGTGCCTGTATCTCACCTACAGCCATACCACATTGGATAGGCCCAATCTCGTCTGATCTTGGAAGCTAAGCAGTGTTGGGCCTAGTTAGTACTTGGGTGGGAGACCACCTGGGAACACCAGGTACTGTAGGTTTTTTCACATTTCTGGCAAATTGTTTTTATTCTCTAGCTATTTAAATTGGAAACTTTTTCTTTTTATTGCCAGCACAGACATTTGGAAGAGGTCAAACAGACACAATAGCCATCACCTAAAGACTTACCACACTGTTTAGGCTCAATTCCAACTGCTTTTGGCAGCTAAACAGTGTTGAGCCTCTTTTGTAGTTTAATTTAAGACCCCCTGCTAATATCATGTCCTGTAGGTCTTTTTACTTTACCAACACATGATTTTTTTCAGTAAGCAAATACAGTTAGGAAACTTTTGTATTAGCTTACCTGGTGATAGAATTAGAAGAGGGCAAAAAAGTGCCTTTATTTCACCTACAGCCATACCACATTGGATAGGCCCAAACTCGTCTGATCTTGGAAGCTAAGCAGTGTTGGGCCTGGCTAGTACTTGGGTGGGAGACCACCTGGGAACACCAGGTGCTGTAGGTTTTTTCACATTACTGGCAAATTGTTTTTATTCTCTAGCTATTTATATTGGAAACTTTTTCTTTTTATTGCCAGCACAGACATTTGGAAGAGGTCAAACAGACACACTAGCCATCACCTAAAGACTTACCACACTGTTTGGGCTCAATTCCAACTGCTTTTGGCAGCTAAACAGTGTTGAGCCTCTTTTGTAGTTTAATTTAAGACCCCCTGCTAATATTATGTCCTGTAGGTCTTTTTACATTACCAACACATGATTTTTTTCAGTAAGCCAATACAGTTAGGAAACTTTTGTATTAGCTTACCTGGTGATAGAAGTAGAAGAGGGCAAAAAAGTGCCTGTATCTCACCTACAGCCATACCACATTGGATAGGCCCAATCTCGTCTGATCTTGGAAGCTAAGCAGTGTTGGGCCTGGTTAGTACTTGGGTGGGAGACCACATGGGAACACCAGGTGCTGTAGGTTTTTTTCACATTACTGGCAAATTGTTTTTATTCTCTAGCTCATTAAATTGGAAACTTTTTCTTTTTATTGCCAGTACAGACATTTGGAAGAGGTCAAACAGACACAATAGCCATCACCTAAAGACTTACCACACTGTTTAGGCCCAATTCCAACTGCTTTTGGCAGCTAAACAGTGTTGAGCCTCTTTAGTAGTTTAATTTAAGACCCCCTGCTAATATCATGTCCTGTAGGTCTTTTTACATTACCAACACATGATTTTTTTCAGTAAGCCAATACAGTTAGGAAACTTTTGTATTAGCTTACCTGGTGATAGAAGTAGAAGAGGGCAAAAAAGTGCCTGTATCTCACCTACAGCCATACCACATTGGATAGGCCCAATCTCGTCTGATCTTGGAAGCTAAGCAGTGTTGGGCCTGGTTAGTACTTGGGTGGGAGACCACATGGGAACACCAGGTGCTGTAGGTTTTTTTCACATTACTGGCAAATTGTTTTTATTCTCTAGCTCATTAAATTGGAAACTTTTTCTTTTTATTGCCAGTACAGACATTTGGAAGAGGTCAAACAGACACAATAGCCATCACCTAAAGACTTACCACACTGTTTAGGCCCAATTCCAACTGCTTTTGGCAGCTAAACAGTGTTGAGCCTCTTTAGTAGTTTAATTTAAGACCCCCTGCTAATATCATGTCCTGTAGGTCTTTTTACATTACCAACACATGATTTTTTTCAGTAAGCCAATAAAGTTAGGAAACTTTTGTATTAGCTTACCTGGTGATAGAAGTAGAAGAGGGCAAAAAAGTGAATTTAACTCACCTACAGCCATACCACATTGGATATGCCCAATCTCGTCTGATCTTGGAAGCTAAGCAGTGTTGGGCCTGGTTAGTACTTGGGTGGGAGACCACATGGGAACACCAGGTGTTGTAGGTTTTTTCACATTACTGGCAAATGGTTTTTATTCTCTAGCTATTTATATTGGAAACTTTTTCATTTTATTGCCAGCACAGACATTTGGAAGAGGTCAAACAGACACAATAGCCATCACCTAAAGACTTACCACGATGTTTCGGCTCAATTCCAACTGCTTTTGGCAGCTAAACAGTGTTGAGCCTCTTTTGTAGTTTAATTTAAGACCCCCTGCTAATATCATGTCCTGTAGGTCTTTTTACATTACCAACACATGATTTTTTTCAGTAAGCCAATACAGTTAGGAAACTTTTGTATTAGCTTACCTGGTAATAGAAGTAGAAGAGGGCAAAAAAGTGGCTTCAACTCACCTACAGCTATACCACATTGGATAGGCCCAATCTCGTCTGATCTTGGAAGCTAAGCAGTGTTGGGCCTGGTTAGTACTTGGGTGGGAGACCACATGGGAACACCAGGTGCTGTAGGTTTTTTCACATTACAGGCAAATTGTTTTTATTCTCTAGCTATTTAAATTGGAAACTTTTTCTTTTTATTGCCAGTACAGACATTTGGAAGAGGTCAAACAGACACAATAGCCATCACATAAAGACTTACCACACTGTTTAGGCCCAATTCCAACTGCTTTTGGCAGCTAAACAGTGTTGAGCCTCTTTAGTAGTTTAATTTAAGACCCCCTGCTAATATCATGTCCTGTAGGTCTTTTTACATTACCAACACATGATTTTTTTTCAGTAAGCCAATACAGTTAGGAAACTTTTTTATTAGCTTACCTGGTGATAGAAGTAGAAGAGGGCAAAAAAGTGCCCATATTTCACGTACAGCCATACCACATTGGATAGGCCCAATCTTGTCTGTTCTTGGAAGCTAAGCAGTGTTGGGCCTGGTTAGTACTTGGGTGGGAGACCACATGGGAACACCAGGTGCTGTAGGTTTTTTCACATTACAAGCAAATTGTTTTTATTCTCTAGCTATTTATATTGGAAACTTTTTCTTTTTATTGCCAGCACAGACATTTGGAAGAGGTCAAACAGACACAATAGCCATCACCTAAAGACTTACCACACTGTTTAGGCTCAATTCCAACTGCTTTTGGCAGCTAAACAGTGTTGAGCCTCTTTTGTAGTTTAATTTAAGACCCCCTGCTAATATCATGTCATGTAGGTCTTTTTACATTACCAACACATGATTTTTTTCAGTAAGCCAATACAGTTAGGAAACTTTTGTATTAGCTTACCTGGTGATAGAAGTAGAAGAGGGCAAAAAAGTGCCTGTATCTCACCTACAGCCATACCACATTGGATAGGCCCAATCTCGTCTGATCTTGGAAGCTAAGCAGTGTTGGGCCTGGTTAGTACTTGGGTGGGAGACCACATGGGAACACCAGGTGCTGTAGGTATTTTTCACATTACTGGCAAATTGTTTTTATTCTCTAGCTCATTAAATTGGAAACTTTTTCTTTTTATTGCCAGTACAGACATTTGGAAGAGGTCAAACAGACACAATAGCCATCACCTAAAGACTTACCACACTGTTTAGGCCCAATTCCAACTGCTTTTGGCAGCTAAACAGTGTTGAGCCTCTTTAGTAGTTTAATTTAAGACCCCCTGCTAATATCATGTCCTGTAGGTCTTTTTACATTACCAACACATGATTTTTTTCAGTAAGCCAATACAGTTAGGAAACTTTTGTATTAGCTTACCTGGTAATAGAAGTAGAAGAGGGCAAAAAAGTGGCTTTAACTCACCTACAGCTATACCACATTGGATAGGCCCAATCTCGTCTGATCTTGGAAGCTAAGCAGTGTTGGGCCTGGTTAGTACTTGGGTGGGAGACCACATGGGAACACCAGGTGCTGTAGGTTTTTTCACAAGACTGGCAAATTGTTTTTATTCTCTAGCTATTTAAATTGGAAACTTTTTCTTTTTATTGCCAGCACAGACATTTGGAAGAGGTCAAACAGACACAATAGCCATCACCTAAAGACTTACCACACTGTTTAGGCCCAATTCCAACTGCTTTTGGCAGCTAAACAGTGTTGAGCCTCTTTAGTAGTTTAATTTAAGACCCCCTGCTAATATCATGTCCTGTAGGTCTTTTTACATTACCAACACATGATTTTTTTCAGTAAGCCAATACAGTTAGGAAACTTTTTTATTAGCTTACCTGGTGATAGAAGTAGAAGAGGGCAAAAAAGTGCCTGTATCTCACCTACAGCTATAGCACATTGGATAGGCCCAATCTCGTCTGATCTTGGAAGCTAAGCAGTGTTGGGCCTGGTTAGTACTTGGGTGGGAGACCACATGGGAACACCAGGTGCTGTAGGTTTTTTCACATTACAGGCAAATTGTTTTTATTCTCTAGCTATTTAAATTGGAAACTTTTTCTTTTTATTGCCAGTACAGACATTTGGAAGAGGTCAAACAGACACAATAGCCATCACATAAAGACTTACCACACTGTTTAGGCCCAATTCCAACTGCTTTTGGCAGCTAAACAGTGTTGAGCCTCTTTAGTAGTTTAATTTAAGACCCCCTGCTAATATCATGTCCTGTAGGTCTTTTTACATTACCAACACATGATTTTTTTCAGTAAGCCAATACAGTTAGGAAACTTTTTTATTAGCTTACCTGGTGATAGAAGTAGAAGAGGGCAAAAAAGTGCCCATATTTCACCTACAGCCATACCACATTGGATAGGCCCAATCTCGTCTGTTCTTGGAAGCTAAGCAGTGTTGGGCCTGGTTAGTACTTGGGTGGGAGACCACATGGGAACACCAGGTGCTGTAGGTTTTTTCACATTACTGGCAAATTGTTTTTATTCTCTAGCTATTTAAATTGGAAACTTTTTCTTTTTATTGCCAGTACAGACATTTGGAAGAGGTCAAACAGACATAATAGCCATCACCTAAAGACTTACCACACTGTTTAGGCCCAATTCCAACTGCTTTTGGCAGCTAAACAGTGTTGAGCCTCTTTTGTAGTTTAATTTAAAACCCCCTGCTAATATCATGTCCTGTAGGTATTTTTACATTACCAACACATGATTTTTTTCAGTAAGCCAATACAGTTAGGAAACTTTTTTATTAGCTTACCTTGTGATAGAAGTAGAAGAGGGCAAAAAAGTGCCTGTATCTCACCTACAGTCATACCACATTGGATAGGCCCAATCTCGTCTGATCTTGGAAGCTAAGCAGTGTTGGGCCTGGTTAGTACTTGGGTGGGAGACCACATGGGAACACCAGGTGCTGTAGGTTTTTTTCACATTACTGGCAAATTGTTTTTATTCTCTAGCTATTTAAATTGGAAACTTTTTCTTTTTATTGCCAGCACAGACATTTGGAAGAGGTCAAACAGACACAATAGCCATCACATAAAGACTTACCACACTGTTTAGGCCCAATTCCAACTGCTTTTGGCAGCTAAACAGTGTTGAGCCTCTTTTGTAGTTTAATTTAAGACCCCCTGCTAATATCATGTCCTGTAGGTCTTTTTACTTTACCAACACATGATTTTTTTCAGTAAGCAAATACAGTTAGGAAACTTTTGTATTAGCTTACCTGGTGATAGAATTAGAAGAGGGCAAAAAAGTGCCTTTATTTCACCTACAGCCATACCACATTGGATAGGCCCAAACTCGTCTGATCTTGGAAGCTAAGCAGTGTTGGGCCTGGCTAGTACTTGGGTGGGAGACCACCTGGGAACACCAGGTGCTGTAGGTTTTTTCACATTACTGGCAAATTGTTTTTATTCTCTAGCTATTTATATTGGAAACTTTTTCTTTTTATTGCCAGCACAGACATTTGGAAGAGGTCAAACAGACACACTAGCCATCACCTAAAGACTTACCACACTGTTTGGGCTCAATTCCAACTGCTTTTGGCAGCTAAACAGTGTTGAGCCTCTTTTGTAGTTTAATTTAAGACCCCCTGCTAATATTATGTCCTGTAGGTCTTTTTACATTACCAACACATGATTTTTTTCAGTAAGCCAATACAGTTTGGAAACTTTTGTATTAGCTTACCTGGTGATAGAAGTAGAAGAGGGCAAAAAAGTGCCTGTATCTCACCTACAGCCATACCACATTGGATAGGCCCAATCTCGTCTGATCTTGGAAGCTAAGCAGTGTTGGGCCTGGTTAGTACTTGGGTGGGAGACCACATGGGAACACCAGGTGCTGTAGGTTTTTTTCACATTACTGGCAAATTGTTTTTATTCTCTAGCTCATTAAATTGGAAACTTTTTCTTTTTATTGCCAGTACAGACATTTGGAAGAGGTCAAACAGACACAATAGCCATCACCTAAAGACTTACCACACTGTTTAGGCTCAATTCCAACTGCTTTTGGCAGCTAAACAGTGTTGAGCCTCTTTTGTAGTTTAATTTAAGACCCCCTGCTAATATCATGTCCTGTAGGTCTTTTTACATTACCAACACATGATTTTTTTCAGTAAGCCAATACAGTTAGGAAACTTTTGTATTAGCTTACCTGGTGATAGAAGTAGAAGAGGGCAAAAAAGTGCCTGTATCTCACCTACAGCCATACCACATTGGATAGGCCCAATCTCGTCTGATCTTGGAAGCTAAGCAGTGTTGGGCCTGGTTAGTACTTGGGTGGGAGACCACATGGGAACACCAGGTGCTGTAGGTTTTTTTCACATTACTGGCAAATTGTTTTTATTCTCTAGCTCATTAAATTGGAAACTTTTTCTTTTTATTGCCAGTACAGACATTTGGAAGAGGTCAAACAGACACAATAGCCATCACCTAAAGACTTACCACACTGTTTAGGCCCAATTCCAACTGCTTTTGGCAGCTAAAAAGTGTTGAGCCTCTTTAGTAGTTTAATTTAAGACCCCCTGCTAATATCATGTCCTGTAGGTCTTTTTACATTACCAACACATGATTTTTTTCAGTAAGCCAATACAGTTAGGAAACTTTTGTATTAGCTTACCTGGTGATAGAAGTAGAAGAGGGCAAAAAAGTGAATTTAACTCACCTACAGCCATACCACATTGGATAGGCCCAATCTCGTCTGATCTTGGAAGCTAAGCAGTGTTGGGCCTGGTTAGTACTTGGGTGGGAGACCAGATGGGAACACCAGGTGCTGTAGGTTTTTTCACATTACTGGCAAATTGTTTTTATTCTCTAGCTATTTATATTGGAAACTTTTTCATTTTATTGCCAGCACAGACATTTGGAAGAGGTCAAACAGACACAATAGCCATCACCTAAAGACTTACCACGATGTTTCGGCTCAATTCCAACTGCTTTTGGCAGCTAAACAGTGTTGAGCCTCTTTTGTAGTTTAATTTAAGACCCCCTGCTAATATCATGTCCTGTAGGTCTTTTTACATTACCAACACATGATTTTTTTCAGTAAGCCAATACAGTTAGGAAACTTTTGTATTAGCTTACCTGGTAATAGAAGTAGAAGAGGGCAAAAAAGTGGCTTCAACTCACCTACAGCTATACCACATTGGATAGGCCCAATCTCGTCTGATCTTGGAAGCTAAGCAGTGTTGGGCCTGGTTAGTACTTGGGTGGGAGACCACATGGGAACACCAGGTGCTGTAGGTTTTTTCACATTACAGGCAAATTGTTTTTATTCTCTAGCTATTTAAATTGGAAACTTTTTCTTTTTATTGCCAGTACAGACATTTGGAAGAGGTCAAACAGACACAATAGCCATCACATAAAGACTTACCACACTGTTTAGGCCCAATTCCAACTGCTTTTGGCAGCTAAACAGTGTTGAGCCTCTTTAGTAGTTTAATTTAAGACCCCCTGCTAATATCATGTCCTGTAGGTCTTTTTACATTACCAACACATGATTTTTTTTCAGTAAGCCAATACAGTTAGGAAACTTTTTTATTAGCTTACCTGGTGATAGAAGTAGAAGAGGGCAAAAAAGTGCCCATATTTCACGTACAGCCATACCACATTGGATAGGCCCAATCTTGTCTGTTCTTGGAAGCTAAGCAGTGTTGGGCCTGGTTAGTACTTGGGTGGGAGACCACATGGGAACACCAGGTGCTGTAGGTTTTTTCACATTACAAGCAAATTGTTTTTATTCTCTAGCTATTTATATTGGAAACTTTTTCTTTTTATTGCCAGCACAGACATTTGGAAGAGGTCAAACAGACACAATAGCCATCACCTAAAGACTTACCACACTGTTTAGGCTCAATTCCAACTGCTTTTGGCAGCTAAACAGTGTTGAGCCTCTTTTGTAGTTTAATTTAAGACCCCCTGCTAATATCATGTCATGTAGGTCTTTTTACATTACCAACACATGATTTTTTTCAGTAAGCCAATACAGTTAGGAAACTTTTGTATTAGCTTACCTGGTGATAGAAGTAGAAGAGGGCAAAAAAGTGCCTGTATCTCACCTACAGCCATACCACATTGGATAGGCCCAATCTCGTCTGATCTTGGAAGCTAAGCAGTGTTGGGCCTGGTTAGTACTTGGGTGGGAGACCACATGGGAACACCAGGTGCTGTAGGTTTTTTTCACATTACTGGCAAATTGTTTTTATTCTCTAGCTCATTAAATTGGAAACTTTTTCTTTTTATTGCCAGTACAGACATTTGGAAGAGGTCAAACAGACACAATAGCCATCACCTAAAGACTTACCACACTGTTTAGGCCCAATTCCAACTGCTTTTGGCAGCTAAACAGTGTTGAGCCTCTTTAGTAGTTTAATTTAAGACCCCCTGCTAATATCATGTCCTGTAGGTCTTTTTACATTACCAACACATGATTTTTTTCAGTAAGCCAATACAGTTAGGAAACTTTTGTATTAGCTTACCTGGTAATAGAAGTAGAAGAGGGCAAAAAAGTGGCTTTAACTCACCTACAGCTATACCACATTGGATAGGCCCAATCTCGTCTGATCTTGGAAGCTAAGCAGTGTTGGGCCTGGTTAGTACTTGGGTGGGAGACCACATGGGAACACCAGGTGCTGTAGGTTTTTTCACAAGACTGGCAAATTGTTTTTATTCTCTAGCTATTTAAATTGGAAACTTTTTCTTTTTATTGCCAGCACAGACATTTGGAAGAGGTCAAACAGACACAATAGCCATCACCTAAAGACTTACCACACTGTTTAGGCCCAATTCCAACTGCTTTTGGCAGCTAAACAGTGTTGAGCCTCTTTAGTAGTTTAATTTAAGACCCCCTGCTAATATCATGTCCTGTAGGTCTTTTTACATTACCAACACATGATTTTTTTCAGTAAGCCAATACAGTTAGGAAACTTTTTTATTAGCTTACCTGGTGATAGAAGTAGAAGAGGGCAAAAAAGTGCCTGTATCTCACCTACAGCTATAGCACATTGGATAGGCCCAATCTCGTCTGATCTTGGAAGCTAAGCAGTGTTGGGCCTGGTTAGTACTTGGGTGGGAGACCACATGGGAACACCAGGTGCTGTAGGTTTTTTCACATTACAGGCAAATTGTTTTTATTCTCTAGCTATTTAAATTGGAAACTTTTTCTTTTTATTGCCAGTACAGACATTTGGAAGAGGTCAAACAGACACAATAGCCATCACATAAAGACTTACCACACTGTTTAGGCCCAATTCCAACTGCTTTTGGCAGCTAAACAGTGTTGAGCCTCTTTAGTAGTTTAATTTAAGACCCCCTGCTAATATCATGTCCTGTAGGTCTTTTTACATTACCAACACATGATTTTTTTCAGTAAGCCAATACAGTTAGGAAACTTTTTTATTAGCTTACCTGGTGATAGAAGTAGAAGAGGGCAAAAAAGTGCCCATATTTCACCTACAGCCATACCACATTGGATAGGCCCAATCTCGTCTGTTCTTGGAAGCTAAGCAGTGTTGGGCCTGGTTAGTACTTGGGTGGGAGACCACATGGGAACACCAGGTGCTGTAGGTTTTTTCACATTACAAGCAAATTGTTTTTATTCTCTAGCTATTTATATTGGAAACTTTTTCTTTTTATTGCCAGCACAGACATTTGGAAGAGGTCAAACAGACACAATAGCCATCACCTAAAGACTTACCACACTGTTTAGGCCCAATTCCAACTGCTTTTGGCAGCTAAACAGTGTTGAGCCTCTTTAGTAGTTTAATTTAAGACCCCCTGCTAATATCATGTCCTGTAGGTCTTTTTACATTACCAACACATGATTTTTTTCAGTAAGCCAATACAGTTAGGAAACTTTTGTATTAGCTTACCTGGTGATAGAAGTAGAAGAGGGCAAAAAAGTGCATGTATCTCACCTACAGCCATACCACATTGGATAGGCCCAATCTCGTCTGATCTTGGAAGCTAAGCAGTGTTGGGCCTGGTTAGTACTTGGGTGGGAGACCACATGGGAACACCAGGTGCTGTAGGTTTTTTTCACATTACTGGCAAATTGTTTTTATTCTCTAGCTCATTAAATTGGAAACTTTTTCTTTTTATTGCCAGTACAGACATTTGGAAGAGGTCAAACAGACACAATAGCCATCACCTAAAGACTTACCACACTGTTTAGGCCCAATTCCAACTGCTTTTGGCAGCTAAACAGTGTTGAGCCTCTTTAGTAGTTTAATTTAAGACCCCCTGCTAATATCATGTCCTGTAGGTCTTTTTACATTACCAACACATGATTTTTTTCAGTAAGCCAATACAGTTAGGAAACTTTTGTATTAGCTTACCTGGTGATAGAAGTAGAAGAGGGCAAAAAAGTGAATTTAACTCACCTACAGCCATACCACATTGGATAGGCCCAATCTCGTCTGATCTTGGAAGCTAAGCAGTGTTGGGCCTGGTTAGTACTTGGGTGGGAGACCACATGGGAACACCAGGTGCTGTAGGTTTTTTCACATTACTGGCAAATTGTTTTTATTCTCTAGCTATTTAAATTGGAAACTTTTTCTTTTTATTGCCAGCACAGACATTTGGAAGAGGTCAAACAGACACAATAGCCATCACCTAAAGACTTACCACACTGTTTAGGCCCAATTCCAACTGCTTTTGGCAGCTAAACAGTGTTGAGCCTCTTTAGTAGTTTAATTTAAGACCCCCTGCTAATATCATGTCCTGTAGGTCTTTTTACATTACCAACACATGATTTTTTTCAGTAAGCCAATACAGTTAGGAAACTTTTTTATTAGCTTACCTGGTGACAGAAGTAGAAGAGGGCAAAAAAGTGCCTGTATCTCACCTACAGCTATACCACATTGGATAGGCCCAATCTCGTCTGATCTTGGAAGCTAAGCAGTGTTGGGCCTGGTTAGTACTTGGGTGGGGGACCACATGGGAACACCAGGTGCTGTAGGTTTTTTCACATTACAGGCAAATTGTTTTTATTCTCTAGCTATTTAAATTGGAAACTTTTTCTTTTTATTGCCAGTACAGACATTTGGAAGAGGTCAAACAGACACAATAGCCATCACATAAAGACTTACCACACTGTTTAGGCCCAATTCCAACTGCTTTTGGCAGCTAAACAGTGTTGAGCCTCTTTAGTAGTTTAATTTAAGACCCCCTGCTAATATCATGTCCTGTAGGTCTTTTTACATTACCAACACATGATTTTTTTCAGTAAGCCAATACAGTTAGGAAACTTTTTTATTAGCTTACCTGGTGATAGAAGTAGAAGAGGGCAAAAAAGTGCCCATATTTCACCTACAGCCATACCACATTGGATAGGCCCAATCTCGTCTGATCTTGGAAGCTAAGCAGTGTTGGGCCTGGTTAGTACTTGGGTGGGAGACCACATGGGAACACCAGGTGCTGTAGGTTTTTTCACATTACAAGCAAATTGTTTTTATTCTCTAGCTATTTATATTGGAAACTTTTTCTTTTTATTGCCAGTACAGACATTTGGAAGAGGTCAAACAGACACAATAGCCATCACCTAAAGACTTACCACACTGTTTAGGCTCAATTCCAACTGCTTTTGGCAGCTAAACAGTGTTGAGCCTCTTTTGTAGTTTAATTTAAGACCCCCTGCTAATATCATGTCCTGTAGGTCTTTTTACATTACCAACACATGATTTTTTTCAGTAAGCCAATACAGTTAGGAAACTTTTGTATTAGCTTACCTGGTGATAGAAGTAGAAGAGGGCAAAAAAGTGCCTGTATCTCACCTACAGCTATAGCACATTGGATAGGCCCAATCTCGTCTGATCTTGGAAGCTAAGCAGTGTTGGGCCTGGTTAGTACTTGGGTGGGAGACCACATGGGAACACCAGGTGCTGTAGGTTTTTTCACATTACAGGCAAATTGTTTTTATTCTCTAGCTATTTAAATTGGAAACTTTTTCTTTTTATTGCCAGTACAGACATTTGGAAGAGGTCAAACAGACACAATAGCCATCACCTAAAGACTTACCACACTGTTTAGGCCCAATTCCAACTGCTTTTGGCAGCTAAACAGTGTTGGGCCTCTTTAGTAGTTTAATTTAAGACTCCCTGCTAATATCATGTCCTGTAGGTCTTTTTACATTACCAACACATGATTTTTTTCAGTAAGCCAATACAGTTAGGAAACTTTTTTATTAGCTTACCTGGTGATAGAAGTAGAAGAGGGCAAAAAGTGCTTGTATCTCACCTACAGCCATACCACATTGGATAGGCCCAATCTCGTCTGATCTTGGAAGCTAAGCAGTGTTGGGCCTGGTTAGTACATGGGTGGGAGACCACATGGGAACACCAGGTGCTGTAGGTTTTTTCACAAGACTGGCAAATTGTTTTTATTCTCTAGCTATTTAAATTGGAAACTTTTTCTTTTTATTGCAAGTACAGACATTTGGAAGAGGTCAAACAGACACAATAGCCATCACCTAAAGACTTGCCACACTGTTTAGGCCCAATTCCAACTGCTTTTGGCAGCTAAACAGTGTTGAGCCTGTTTAGTAGTTTAATTTAAGACCCCCTGCTAATATCATGTCCTGTAGGTCTTTTTACATTACCAACACATGATTTTTTTCAGTAAGCCAATACAGTTAGGAAACTTTTTTATTAGCTTACCTGGTGATAGAAGTAGAAGAGGGCAAAAAAGTGCCTGTATCTCACCTACAGCCATACCACATTGGATAGGCCCAATCTCGTCTGATCTTGGAAGCTAAGCAGTGTTGGGCCTGGTTAGTACTTGGGTGGGAGACCACATGGGAACACCAGGTGCTGTAGTTTTTTTCACATTACAGTCAAATTGTTTTTATTCTCTAGCTATTTAAATTGGAAACTTTTTCTTTTTATTGCCAGTACAGACATTTGGAAGAGGTCAAACAGACACAATAGCCATCACCTAAAGACTTGCCACACTGTTTAGGCCCAATTCCAACTGCTTTTGGCAGCTAAACAGTGTTGAGCCTGTTTAGTAGTTTAATTTAAGACCCCCTGCTAATATCATGTCCTGTAGGTCTTTTTACTTTACCAACACATGATTTTTTTCAGTAAGCCAATACAGTTAGGAAACTTTTGTATTAGCTTACCTGGTGATAGAAGTAGAAGAGGGCAAAAAAGTGCCTGTATCTCACCTACAGCCATACCACATTGGATAGGCCCAATCTCGTCTGATCTTGGAAGCTAAGCAGTGTTGGGCCTGGTTAGTACTTGGGTGGGAGACCACATGGGAACACCAGGTGCTGTAGGTTTTTTCACATTACTGGCAAATTGTTTTTATTCTCTAGCTATTTAAATTGGAAACTTTTTCTTTTTATTGCCAGTACAGACATTTGGAAGAGGTCAAACAGACATAATAGCCATCACCTAAAGACTTACCACACTGTTTAGGCCCAATTCCAACTGCTTTTGGCAGCTAAACAGTGTTGAGCCTCTTTTGTAGTTTAATTTAAAACCCCCTGCTAATATCATGTCCTGTAGGTCTTTTTACATTACCAACACATGATTTTTTTCAGTAAGCCAATACAGTTAGGAAACTTTTTTATTAGCTTACCTTGTGATAGAAGTAGAAGAGGGCAAAAAAGTGCCTGTATCTCACCTACAGTCATACCACATTGGATAGGCCCAATCTCGTCTGATCTTGGAAGCTAAGCAGTGTTGGGCCTAGTTAGTACTTGGGTGGGAGACCACATGGGAACACCAGGTGCTGTAGGTTTTTTCACATTACAGGCAAATTGTTTTTATTCTCTAGCTATTTAAATAGGAAACTTTATCTTTTTATTGCCAGCACAGACATTTGGAAGAGGTCAAACAGACACAATAGCCATCACCTAAAGACTTACCAAACTGTTTAGGCCCAATTCCAACTGCTTTTGGCAGCTAAACAGTGTTGAGCCTCTTTAGTAGTTTAATTTAAGACCCTCTGCTAATATCATGTCCTGTAGGTCTTTTTACATTACCAACACATGATTTTTTTCAGTAAGCCAATACAGTTAGGAAACTTTTTTATTAGCTTACCTGGTGATAGAAGTAGAAGAGGGCAAAAAAGTGCCTGTATCTCACCTACAGCCATACCACATTGGATAGGCCCAATCTCGTCTGATCTTGGAAGCTAAGCAGTGTTGGGCCTAGTTAGTACTTGGGTGGGAGACCACCTGGGAACACCAGGTACTGTAGGTTTTTTCACATTTCTGGCAAATTGTTTTTATTCTCTAGCTATTTAAATTGGAAACTTTTTCTTTTTATTGCCAGCACAGACATTTGGAAGAGGTCAAACAGACACAATAGCCATCACATAAAGACTTACCACACTGTTTAGGCCCAATTCCAACTGCTTTTGGCAGCTAAACAGTGTTGAGCCTCTTTTGTAGTTTAATTTAAGACCCCCTGCTAATATCATGTCCTGTAGGTCTTTTTACTTTACCAACACATGATTTTTTTCAGTAAGCAAATACAGTTAGGAAACTTTTGTATTAGCTTACCTGGTGATAGAATTAGAAGAGGGCAAAAAAGTGCCTTTATTTCACCTACAGCCATACCACATTGGATAGGCCCAAACTCGTCTGATCTTGGAAGCTAAGCAGTGTTGGGCCTGGCTAGTACTTGGGTGGGAGACCACCTGGGAACACCAGGTGCTGTAGGTTTTTTCACATTACTGGCAAATTGTTTTTATTCTCTAGCTATTTATATTGGAAACTTTTTCTTTTTATTGCCAGCACAGACATTTGGAAGAGGTCAAACAGACACACTAGCCATCACCTAAAGACTTACCACACTGTTTGGGCTCAATTCCAACTGCTTTTGGCAGCTAAACAGTGTTGAGCCTCTTTTGTAGTTTAATTTAAGACCCCCTGCTAATATTATGTCCTGTAGGTCTTTTTACATTACCAACACATGATTTTTTTCAGTAAGCCAATACAGTTTGGAAACTTTTGTATTAGCTTACCTGGTGATAGAAGTAGAAGAGGGCAAAAAAGTGCCTGTATCTCACCTACAGCCATACCACATTGGATAGGCCCAATCTCGTCTGATCTTGGAAGCTAAGCAGTGTTGGGCCTGGTTAGTACTTGGGTGGGAGACCACATGGGAACACCAGGTGCTGTAGGTTTTTTTCACATTACTGGCAAATTGTTTTTATTCTCTAGCTCATTAAATTGGAAACTTTTTCTTTTTATTGCCAGTACAGACATTTGGAAGAGGTCAAACAGACACAATAGCCATCACCTAAAGACTTACCACACTGTTTAGGCTCAATTCCAACTGCTTTTGGCAGCTAAACAGTGTTGAGCCTCTTTTGTAGTTTAATTTAAGACCCCCTGCTAATATCATGTCCTGTAGGTCTTTTTACATTACCAACACATGATTTTTTTCAGTAAGCCAATACAGTTAGGAAACTTTTGTATTAGCTTACCTGGTGATAGAAGTAGAATAGGGCAAAAAAGTGCCTGTATCTCACCTACAGCCATACCACATTGGATAGGCCCAATCTCGTCTGATCTTGGAAGCTAAGCAGTGTTGGGCCTGGTTAGTACTTGGGTGGGAGACCACATGGGAACACCAGGTGCTGTAGGTTTTTTTCACATTACTGGCAAATTGTTTTTATTCTCTAGCTCATTAAATTGGAAACTTTTTCTTTTTATTGCCAGTACAGACATTTGGAAGAGGTCAAACAGACACAATAGCCATCACCTAAAGACTTACCACACTGTTTAGGCCCAATTCCAACTGCTTTTGGCAGCTAAAAAGTGTTGAGCCTCTTTAGTAGTTTAATTTAAGACCCCCTGCTAATATCATGTCCTGTAGGTCTTTTTACATTACCAACACATGATTTTTTTCAGTAAGCCAATACAGTTAGGAAACTTTTGTATTAGCTTACCTGGTGATAGAAGTAGAAGAGGGCAAAAAAGTGAATTTAACTCACCTACAGCCATACCACATTGGATAGGCCCAATCTCGTCTGATCTTGGAAGCTAAGCAGTGTTGGGCCTGGTTAGTACTTGGGTGGGAGACCAGATGGGAACACCAGGTGCTGTAGGTTTTTTCACATTACTGGCAAATTGTTTTTATTCTCTAGCTATTTATATTGGAAACTTTTTCATTTTATTGCCAGCACAGACATTTGGAAGAGGTCAAACAGACACAATAGCCATCACCTAAAGACTTACCACGATGTTTCGGCTCAATTCCAACTGCTTTTGGCAGCTAAACAGTGTTGAGCCTCTTTTGTAGTTTAATTTAAGACCCCCTGCTAATATCATGTCCTGTAGGTCTTTTTACATTACCAACACATGATTTTTTTCAGTAAGCCAATACAGTTAGGAAACTTTTGTATTAGCTTAAATGGTAATAGAAGTAGAAGAGGGCAAAAAAGTGGCTTTAACTCACTTACAGCTATACCACATTGGATAGGCCCAATCTCATCTGATCTTGGAAGCTAAGCAGTGTTGGGCCTGGTTAGTACTTGGGTGGGAGACCACATGGGAACACCAGGTGCTGTAGGTTTTTTCACAAGACTGGCAAATTGTTTTTATTCTCTAGCTATTTAAATTGGAAACTTTTTCTTTTTATTGCCAGCACAGACATTTGGAAGAGGTCAAACAGACACAATAGCCATCACCTAAAGACTTACCACACTGTTTAGGCCCAATTCCAACTGCTTTTGGCAGCTAAACAGTGTTGAGCCTCTTTAGTAGTTTAATTTAAGACCCCCTGCTAATATCATGTCCTGTAGGTCTTTTTACATTACCAACACATGATTTTTTTCAGTAAGCCAATACAGTTAGGAAACTTTTTTATTAGCTTACCTGGTGATAGAAGTAGAAGAGGGCAAAAAAGTGCCCATATTTCACCTACAGCCATACCACATTGGATAGGCCCAATCTCGTCTGTTCTTGGAAGCTAAGCAGTGTTGGGCCTGGTTAGTACTTGGGTGGGAGACCACATGGGAACACCAGGTGCTGTAGGTTTTTTCACATTACAAGCAAATTGTTTTTATTCTCTAGCTATTTATATTGGAAACTTTTTCTTTTTATTGCCAGTACAGACATTTGGAAGAGGTCAAACAGACACAATAGCCATCACCTAAAGACTTACCACACTGTTTAGGCCCAATTCCAACTGCTTTTGGCAGCTAAACAGTGTTGAGCCTCTTTAGTAGTTTAATTTAAGACCCCCTGCTAATATCATGTCCTGTAGGTCTTTTTACATTACCAACACATGATTTTTTTCAGTAAGCCAATACAGTTAGGAAACTTTTGTATTAGCTTACCTGGTGATAGAAGTAGAAGAGGGCAAAAAAGTGAACTTAACTCACCTACAGCCATACCACATTGGATAGGCCCAATCTCGTCTGATCTTGGAAGCTAAGCAGTGTTGGGCCTGGTTAGTACTTGGGTGGGAGACCACATGGGAACACCAGGTGCTGTAGGTTTTTTCACATTACTGGCAAATTGTTTTTATTCTCTAGCTATTTATATTGGAAACTTTTTCATTTTATTGCCAGCACAGACATTTGGAAGAGGTCAAACAGACACAATAGCCATCACCTAAAGACTTACCACGATGTTTCGGCTCAATTCCAACTGCTTTTGGCAGCTAAACAGTGTTGAGCCTCTTTTGTAGTTTAATTTAAGACCCCCTGCTAATATCATGTCCTGTAGGTCTTTTTACATTACCAACACATGATTTTTTTCAGTAAGCCAATACAGTTAGGAAACTTTTGTATTAGCTTACCTGGTAATAGAAGTAGAAGAGGGCAAAAAAGTGGCTTTAACTCACCTACAGCTATACCACATTGGATAGGCCCAATCTCGTCTGATCTTGGAAGCTAAGCAGTGTTGGGCCTGGTTAGTACTTGGGTGGGAGACCACATGGGAACACCAGGTGCTGTAGGTTTTTTCACAAGACTGGCAAATTGTTTTTATTCTCTAGCTATTTAAATTGGAAACTTTTTCTTTTTATTGCCAGCACAGACATTTGGAAGAGGTCAAACAGACACAATAGCCATCACCTAAAGACTTACCACACTGTTTAGGCCCAATTCCAACTGCTTTTGGCAGCTAAACAGTGTTGAGCCTCTTTAGTAGTTTAATTTAAGACCCCCTGCTAATATCATGTCCTGTAGGTCTTTTTACATTACCAACACATGATTTTTTTCAGTAAGCCAATACAGTTAGGAAACTTTTTTATTAGCTTACCTGGTGATAGAAGTAGAAGAGGGCAAAAAAGTGCCTGTATCTCACCTACAGCTATACCACATTGGATAGGCCCAATCTCGTCTGATCTTGGAAGCTAAGCAGTGGCCTGGTTAGTACTTGGGTGGGAGACCACATGGGAACACCAGGTGCTGTAGGTTTTTTCACATTACAGGCAAATTGTTTTTATTCTCTAGCTATTTAAATTGGAAACTTTTTCTTTTTATTGCCAGTACAGACATTTGGAAGAGGTCAAACAGACACAATAGCCATCACATAAAGACTTACCACACTGTTTAGGCCCAATTCCAACTGCTTTTGGCAGCTAAACAGTGTTGAGCCTCTTTAGTAGTTTAATTTAAGACCCCCTGCTAATATCATGTCCTGTAGGTCTTTTTACATTACCAACACATGATTTTTTTCAGTAAGCCAATACAGTTAGGAAACTTTTTTATTAGCTTACCTGGTGATAGAAGTAGAAGAGGGCAAAAAAGTGCCCATATTTCACCTACAGCCATACCACATTGGATAGGCCCAATCTCGTCTGTTCTTGGAAGCTAAGCAGTGTTGGGCCTGGTTAGTACTTGGGTGGGAGACCACATGGGAACACCAGGTGCTGTAGGTTTTTTCACATTACAAGCAAATTGTTTTTATTCTCTAGCTATTTATATTGGAAACTTTTTCTTTTTATTGCCAGCACAGACATTTGGAAGAGGTCAAACAGACACAATAGCCATCACCTAAAGACTTACCACACTGTTTAGGCTCAATTCCAACTGCTTTTGGCAGCTAAACAGTGTTGAGCCTCTTTTGTAGTTTAATTTAAGACCCCCTGCTAATATCATGTCCTGTAGGTCTTTTTACATTACCAACACATGATTTTTTTCAGTAAGCCAATACAGTTAGGAAACTTTTGTATTAGCTTACCTGGTGATAGAAGTAGAAGAGGGCAAAAAAGTGCCTGTATCTCACCTACAGCCATACCACATTGGATAGGCCCAATCTCGTCTGATCTTGGAAGCTAAGCAGTGTTGGGCCTGGTTAGTACTTTGGTGGGAGACCACATGGGAACACCAGGTGCTGTAGGTTTTTTTCACATTACTGGCAAATAGTTTTTAATCTCTAGCTCATTAAATTGGAAACTTTTTCTTTTTATTGCCAGTACAGACATTTGGAAGAGGTCAAACAGACACAATAGCCATCACCTAAAGACTTACCACTCTGTTTAGGCCCAATTCCAACTGCTTTTGGCAGCTAAACAGTGTTGAGCCTCTTTAGTAGTTTAATTTAAGACCCCCTGCTAATATCATGTCCTGTAGGTCTTTTTACATTACCAACACATGATTTTTTTCAGTAAGCCAATACAGTTAGGAAACTTTTGTATTAGCTTACCTGGTGATAGAAGTAGAAGAGGGCAAAAAAGTGAATTTAACTCACCTACAGCCATACCACATTGGATAGGCCCAATCTCGTCTGATCTTGGAAGCTAAGCAGTGTTGGGCCTGGTTAGTACTTGGGTGGGAGACCACATGGGAACACCAGGTGCTGTAGGTTTTTTCACATTACTGGCAAATTGTTTTTATTCTCTAGCTATTTAAATTGGAAACTTTTTCTTTTTATTGCCAGCACAGACATTTGGAAGAGGTCAAACAGACACAATAGCCATCACCTAAAGACTTACCACACTGTTTAGGCCCAATTCCAACTGCTTTTGGCAGCTAAACAGTGTTGAGCCTCTTTAGTAGTTTAATTTAAGACCCCCTGCTAATATCATGTCCTGTAGGTCTTTTTACATTACCAACACATGATTTTTTTCAGTAAGCCAATACAGTTAGGAAACTTTTTTATTAGCTTACCTGGTGATAGAAGTAGAAGAGGGCAAAAAAGTGCTTGTATCTCACCTACAGCTATACCACATTGGATAGGCCCAATCTCGTCTGATCTTGGAAGCTAAGCAGTGTTGGGCCTGGTTAGTACTTGGGTGGGGGACCACATGGGAACACCAGGTGCTGTAGGTTTTTTCACATTACTGGCAAATTGTTTTTATTCTCTAGCTATTTATATTGGAAACTTTTTCATTTTATTGCCAGCACAGACATTTGGAAGAGGTCAAACAGACACAATAGCCATCACCTAAAGACTTACCACGATGTTTCGGCTCAATTCCAACTGCTTTTGGCAGCTAAACAGTGTTGAGCCTCTTTTGTAGTTTAATTTAAGACCCCCTGCTAATATCATGTCCTGTAGGTCTTTTTACATTACCAACACATGTTTTTTTTCAGTAAGCCAATACAGTTAGGAAACTTTTGTATTAGCTTACCTGGTGATAGAAGTAGAAGAGGGCAAAAAAGTGCCTGTATCTCAACTACAGCCATACCACATTGGATAGGCCCAATCTCGTCTGATCTTGGAAGCTAAGTAGTGTTGGGTCTGGTTAGTACTTGGGTGGGAGACCACATGGGAACACCAGGTGCTGTAGGTTTTTTCACATTACAGGCAAATTGTTTTTATTCTCTAGCTATTTAAATTGGAAACTTTTTCTTTTTATTGCCAGCACAGACATTTGGAAGAGGTCAAACAGACACAATAGCCATCACCTAAAGACTTACCAAACTGTTTAGGCCCAATTCCAACTGCTTTTGGCAGCTAAACAGTGTTGAGCCTCTTTAGTAGTTTAATTTAAGACCCCCTGCTAATATCATGTCCTGTAGGTCTTTTTACATTACCAACACATGATTTTTTTCAGTAAGCCAATACAGTTAGGAAACTTTTGTATTAGCTTACCTGGTAATAGAAGTAGAAGAGGGCAAAAAAGTGGCTTTAACTCACCTACAGCTATACCACATTGGATAGGCCCAATCTCGTCTGATCTTGGAAGCTAAGCAGTGTTGGGCCTGGTTAGTACTTGGGTGGGAGACCACATGGGAACACCAGGTGCTGTAGGTTTTTTCACAAGACTGGCAAATTGTTTTTATTCTCTAGCTATTTAAATTGGAAACTTTTTCTTTTTATTGCCAGCACAGACATTTGGAAGAGGTCAAACAGACACAATAGCCATCACCTAAAGACTTACCACACTGTTTAGGCCCAATTCCAACTGCTTTTGGCAGCTAAACAGTGTTGAGCCTCTTTAGTAGTTTAATTTAAGACCCCCTGCTAATATCATGTCCTGTAGGTCTTTTTACATTACCAACACATGATTTTTTTCAGTAAGCCAATACAGTTAGGAAACTTTTTTATTAGCTTACCTGGTGATAGAAGTAGAAGAGGGCAAAAAAGTGCTTGTATCTCACCTACAGCTATACCACATTGGATAGGCCCAATCTCGTCTGATCTTGGAAGCTAAGCAGTGTTGGGCCTGGTTAGTACTTGGGTGGGAGACCACATGGGAACACCAGGTGCTGTAGGTTTTTTCACATTACAGGCAAATTGTTTTTATTCTCTAGCTATTTAAATTGGAAACTTTTTCTTTTTATTGCCAGTACAGACATTTGGAAGAGGTCAAACAGACACAATAGCCATCACATAAAGACTTACCACACTGTTTAGGCCCAATTCCAACTGCTTTTGGCAGCTAAACAGTGTTGAGCCTCTTTAGTAGTTTAATTTAAGACCCCCTGCTAATATCATGTCCTGTAGGTCTTTTTACATTACCAACACATGATTTTTTTTCAGTAAGCCAATACAGTTAGGAAACTTTTTTATTAGCTTACCTGGTGATAGAAGTAGAAGAGGGCAAAAAAGTGCCCATATTTCACCTACAGCCATACCACATTGGATAGGCCCAATCTCGTCTGTTCTTGGAAGCTAAGCAGTGTTGGGCCTGGTTAGTACTTGGGTGGGAGACCACATGGGAACACCAGGTGCTGTAGGTTTTTTCACATTACAAGCAAATTGTTTTTATTCTCTAGCTATTTATATTGGAAACTTTTTCTTTTTATTGCCAGCACAGACATTTGGAAGAGGTCAAACAGACACAATAGCCATCACCTAAAGACTTACCACACTGTTTAGGCTCAATTCCAACTGCTTTTGGCAGCTAAACAGTGTTGAGCCTCTTTTGTAGTTTAATTTAAGACCCCCTGCTAATATCATGTCCTGTAGGTCTTTTTACATTACCAACACATGATTTTTTTCAGTAAGCCAATACAGTTAGGAAACTTTTGTATTAGCTTACCTGGTGATAGAAGTAGAAGAGGGCAAAAAAGTGCCTGTATCTCACCTACAGCCATACCACATTGGATAGGCCCAATCTCGTCTGATCTTGGAAGCTAAGCAGTGTTGGGCCTGGTTAGTACTTGGGTGGGAGACCACATGGGAACACCAGGTGCTGTAGGTTTTTTTCACATTACTGGCAAATTGTTTTTATTCTCTAGCTCATTAAATTGGAAACTTTTTCTTTTTATTGCCAGTACAGACATTTGGAAGAGGTCAAACAGACACAATAGCCATCACCTAAAGACTTACCACACTGTTTAGGCCCAATTCCAACTGCTTTTGGCAGCTAAACAGTGTTGAGCCTCTTTAGTAGTTTAATTTAAGACCCCCTGCTAATATCATGTCCTGTAGGTCTTTTTACATTACCAACACATGATTTTTTTCAGTAAGCCAATACAGTTAGGAAACTTTTGTATTAGCTTACCTGGTAATAGAGGTAGAAGAGGGCAAAAAAGTGGCTTTAACTCACCTACAGCTATACCACATTGGATAGGCCCAATCTCGTCTGATCTTGGAAGCTAAGCAGTGTTGGGCCTGGTTAGTACTTGGGTGGGAGACCACATGGGAACACCAGGTGCTGTAGGTTTTTTCACAAGACTGGCAAATTGTTTTTATTCTCTAGCTATTTAAATTGGAAACTTTTTCTTTTTATTGCCAGCACAGACATTTGGAAGAGGTCAAACAGACACAATAGCCATCACCTAAAGACTTACCACACTGTTTAGGCCCAATTCCAACTGCTTTTGGCAGCTAAACAGTGTTGAGCCTCTTTAGTAGTTTAATTTAAGACCCCCTGCTAATATCATGTCCTGTAGGTCTTTTTACATTACCAACACATGATTTTTTTCAGTAAGCCAATACAGTTAGGAAACTTTTTTATTAGCTTACCTGGTGATAGAAGTAGAAGAGGGCAAAAAAGTGCCTGTATCTCACCTACAGCTATAGCACATTGGATAGGCCCAATCTCGTCTGATCTTGGAAGCTAAGCAGTGTTGGGCCTGGTTAGTACTTGGGTGGGAGACCACATGGGAACACCAGGTGCTGTAGGTTTTTTCACATTACAGGCAAATTGTTTTTATTCTCTAGCTATTTAAATTGGAAACTTTTTCTTTTTATTGCCAGTACAGACATTTGGAAGAGGTCAAACAGACACAATAGCCATCACATAAAGACTTACCACACTGTTTAGGCCCAATTCCAACTGCTTTTGGCAGCTAAACAGTGTTGAGCCTCTTTAGTAGTTTAATTTAAGACCCCCTGCTAATATCATGTCCTGTAGGTCTTTTTACATTACCAACACATGATTTTTTTCAGTAAGCCAATACAGTTAGGAAACTTTTTTATTAGCTTACCTGGTGATAGAAGTAGAAGAGGGCAAAAAAGTGCCCATATTTCACCTACAGCCATACCACATTGGATAGGCCCAATCTCGTCTGTTCTTGGAAGCTAAGCAGTGTTGGGCCTGGTTAGTACTTGGGTGGGAGACCACATGGGAACACCAGGTGCTGTAGGTTTTTTCACATTACAAGCAAATTGTTTTTATTCTCTAGCTATTTATATTGGAAACTTTTTCTTTTTATTGCCAGCACAGACATTTGGAAGAGGTCAAACAGACACAATAGCCATCACCTAAAGACTTACCACACTGTTTAGGCCCAATTCCAACTGCTTTTGGCAGCTAAACAGTGTTGAGCCTCTTTAGTAGTTTAATTTAAGACCCCCTGCTAATAGCATGTCCTGTAGGTCTTTTTACATTACCAACACATGATTTTTTTCAGTAAGCCAATACAGTTAGGAAACTTTTGTATTAGCTTACCTGGTGATAGAAGTAGAAGAGGGCAAAAAAGTGCATGTATCTCACCTACAGCCATACCACATTGGATAGGCCCAATCTCGTCTGATCTTGGAAGCTAAGCAGTGTTGGGCCTGGTTAGTACTTGGGTGGGAGACCACATGGGAACACCAGGTGCTGTAGGTTTTTTTCACATTACTGGCAAATTGTTTTTATTCTCTAGCTCATTAAATTGGAAACTTTTTCTTTTTATTGCCAGTACAGACATTTGGAAGAGGTCAAACAGACACAATAGCCATCACCTAAAGACTTACCACACTGTTTAGGCCCAATTCCAACTGCTTTTGGCAGCTAAACAGTGTTGAGCCTCTTTAGTAGTTTAATTTAAGACCCCCTGCTAATATCATGTCCTGTAGGTCTTTTTACATTACCAACACATGATTTTTTTCAGTAAGCCAATACAGTTAGGAAACTTTTGTATTAGCTTACCTGGTGATAGAAGTAGAAGAGGGCAAAAAAGTGAATTTAACTCACCTACAGCCATACCACATTGGATAGGCCCAATCTCGTCTGATCTTGGAAGCTAAGCAGTGTTGGGCCTGGTTAGTACTTGGGTGGGAGACCACATGGGAACACCAGGTGCTGTAGGTTTTTTCACATTACTGGCAAATTGTTTTTATTCTCTAGCTATTTAAATTGGAAACTTTTTCTTTTTATTGCCAGCACAGACATTTGGAAGAGGTCAAACAGACACAATAGCCATCACCTAAAGACTTACCACACTGTTTAGGCCCAATTCCAACTGCTTTTGGCAGCTAAACAGTGTTGAGCCTCTTTAGTAGTTTAATTTAAGACCCCCTGCTAATATCATGTCCTGTAGGTCTTTTTACATTACCAACACATGATTTTTTTCAGTAAGCCAATACAGTTAGGAAACTTTTTTATTAGCTTACCTGGTGATAGAAGTAGAAGAGGGCAAAAAAGTGCCTGTATCTCACCTACAGCTATACCACATTGGATAGGCCCAATCTCGTCTGATCTTGGAAGCTAAGCAGTGTTGGGCCTGGTTAGTACTTGGGTGGGGGACCACATGGGAACACCAGGTGCTGTAGGTTTTTTCACATTACAGGCAAATTGTTTTTATTCTCTAGCTATTTAAATTGGAAACTTTTTCTTTTTATTGCCAGTACAGACATTTGGAAGAGGTCAAACAGACACAATAGCCATCACATAAAGACTTACCACACTGTTTAGGCCCAATTCCAACTGCTTTTGGCAGCTAAACAGTGTTGAGCCTCTTTAGTAGTTTAATTTAAGACCCCCTGCTAATATCATGTCCTGTAGGTCTTTTTACATTACCAACACATGATTTTTTTCAGTAAGCCAATACAGTTAGGAAACTTTTTTATTAGCTTACCTGGTGATAGAAGTAGAAGAGGGCAAAAAAGTGCCCATATTTCACCTACAGCCATACCACATTGGATAGGCCCAATCTCGTCTGATCTTGGAAGCTAAGCAGTGTTGGGCCTGGTTAGTACTTGGGTGGGAGACCACATGGGAACACCAGGTGCTGTAGGTTTTTTCACATTACAAGCAAATTGTTTTTATTCTCTAGCTATTTATATTGGAAACTTTTTCTTTTTATTGCCAGCACAGACATTTGGAAGAGGTCAAACAGACACAATAGCCATCACCTAAAGACTTACCACACTGTTTAGGCTCAATTCCAACTGCTTTTGGCAGCTAAACAGTGTTGAGCCTCTTTTGTAGTTTAATTTAAGACCCCCTGCTAATATCATGTCCTGTAGGTCTTTTTACATTACCAACACATGATTTTTTTCAGTAAGCCAATACAGTTAGGAAACTTTTGTATTAGCTTACCTGGTGATAGAAGTAGAAGAGGGCAAAAAAGTGCCTGTATCTCACCTACAGCTATAGCACATTGGATAGGCCCAATCTCGTCTGATCTTGGAAGCTAAGCAGTGTTGGGCCTGGTTAGTACTTGGGTGGGAGACCACATGGGAACACCAGGTGCTGTAGGTTTTTTCACATTACAGGCAAATTGTTTTTATTCTCTAGCTATTTAAATTGGAAACTTTTTCTTTTTATTGCCAGTACAGACATTTGGAAGAGGTCAAACAGACACAATAGCCATCACCTAAAGACTTACCACACTGTTTAGGCCCAATTCAAACTGCTTTTGGCAGCTAAACAGTGTTGAGCCTCTTTAGTAGTTTAATTTAAGACCCCCTGCTAATATCATGTCCTGTAGGTCTTTTTACATTACCAACACATGATTTTTTTCAGTAAGCCAATACAGTTAGGAAACTTTTTTATTAGCTTACCTGGTGATAGAAGTAGAAGAGGGCAAAAAAGTGCCCATATTTCACCTACAGCCATACCACATTGGATAGGCCCAATCTCGTCTGTTCTTGGAAGCTAAGCAGTGTTGGGCCTGGTTAGTACTTGGGTGGGAGACCACATGGGAACACCAGGTGCTGTAGGTTTTTTCACATTACTGGCAAATTGTTTTTATTCTCTAGCTATTTAAATAGGAAACTTTATCTTTTTATTGCCAGCACAGACATTTGGAAGAGGTCAAACAGACACAATAGCCATCACCTAAAGACTTACCAAACTGTTTAGGCCCAATTCCAACTGCTTTTGGCAGCTAAACAGTGTTGAGCCTCTTTAGTAGTTTAATTTAAGACCCTCTGCTAATATCATGTCCTGTAGGTCTTTTTACATTACCAACACATGATTTTTTTCAGTAAGCCAATACAGTTAGGAAACTTTTTTATTAGCTTACCTGGTGATAGAAGTAGAAGAGGGCAAAAAAGTGCCTCTGTCTCAACTACAGCCATACCACATTGGATAGGCCCAATCTCATCTGATCTTGGAAGCTAAGCAGTGTTGGGCCTGGTTAGTACTTGGGTGGGAGACCACATGGGAACACCAGGTGCTGTAGGTTTTTTCACATTACAGGCAAATTGTTTTTATTCTCTAGCTATTTAAATTGAAAACTTTTTCTTTTTATTGCCAGTACAGACATTTGGAAGAGGTCAAACAGACACAATAGCCATCACCTAAAGACTTACCACACTGTTTAGGCCCAATTCCAACTGCTTTTGGCAGCTAAACAGTGTTGGGCCTCTTTAGTAGTTTAATTTAAGACTCCCTGCTAATATCATGTCCTGTAGGTCTTTTTACATTACCAACACATGATTTTTTTCAGTAAGCCAATACAGTTAGGAAACTTTTTTATTAGCTTACCTGGTGATAGAAGTAGAAGAGGGCAAAAAGTGCTTGTATCTCACCTACAGCCATACCACATTGGATAGGCCCAATCTCGTCTGATCTTGGAAGCTAAGCAGTGTTGGGCCTGGTTAGTACATGGGTGGGAGACCACATGGGAACACCAGGTGCTGTAGGTTTTTTCACAAGACTGGCAAATTGTTTTTATTCTCTAGCTATTTAAATTGGAAACTTTTTCTTTTTATTGCAAGTACAGACATTTGGAAGAGGTCAAACAGACACAATAGCCATCACCTAAAGACTTGCCACACTGTTTAGGCCCAATTCCAACTGCTTTTGGCAGCTAAACAGTGTTGAGCCTGTTTAGTAGTTTAATTTAAGACCCCCTGCTAATATCATGTCCTGTAGGTCTTTTTACATTACCAACACATGATTTTTTTCAGTAAGCCAATACAGTTAGGAAACTTTTTTATTAGCTTACCTGGTGATAGAAGTAGAAGAGGGCAAAAAAGTGCCTGTATCTCACCTACAGCCATACCACATTGGATAGGCCCAATCTCGTCTGATCTTGGAAGCTAAGCAGTGTTGGGCCTGGTTAGTACTTGGGTGGGAGACCACATGGGAACACCAGGTGCTGTAGTTTTTTTCACATTACAGTCAAATTGTTTTTATTCTCTAGCTATTTAAATTGGAAACTTTTTCTTTTTATTGCCAGTACAGACATTTGGAAGAGGTCAAACAGACACAATAGCCATCACCTAAAGACTTGCCACACTGTTTAGGCCCAATTCCAACTGCTTTTGGCAGCTAAACAGTGTTGAGCCTGTTTAGTAGTTTAATTTAAGACCCCCTGCTAATATCATGTCCTGTAGGTCTTTTTACTTTACCAACACATGATTTTTTTCAGTAGGAAACTTTTGTATTAGCTTACCTGGTGATAGAAGTAGAAGAGGGCAAAAAAGTGCCTGTATCTCACCTACAGCCATACCACATTGGATATGCCCAATCTCGTCTGATCTTGGAAGCTAAGCAGTGTTGGGCCTGGTTAGTACTTGGGTGGGAGACCACCTGGGAACACCAGGTGCTGTAAGTTTTTTCACATTACTGGCAAATTGTTTTTATTCTCTAGCTATTTATATTGGAAACTTTTTCTTTTTATTGCCAGCACAGACATTTGGAAGAGGTCAAACAGACACACTAGCCATCACCTAAAGACTTACCACACTGTTTCGGCTCAATTCCAACTGCTTTTGGCAGCTAAACAGTGTTGAGCCTCTTTTGTAGTTTAATTTAAGACCCACTGCTAATATCATGTCCTGTAGGTCTTTTTACATTACCAACACATGATTTTTTTCAGTAAGCCAATACAGTTAGGAAACTTTTGTATTAGCTTACCTGGTGATAGAAGTAGAAGAGGGCAAAAAAGTGCCTGTATCTCACCTACAGCCATACCACATTGGATAGGCCCAATCTCGTCTGATCTTGGAAGCTAAGCAGTGTTGGGCCTGGTTAGTACTTGGGTGGGAGACCACATGGGAACACCAGGTGCTGTAGGTTTTTTCACATTACTGGCAAATTGTTTTTATTCTCTAGCTATTTAAATTGGAAACTTTTTCTTTTTATTGCCAGTACAGACATTTGGAAGAGGTCAAACAGACATAATAGCCATCACCTAAAGACTTACCACACTGTTTAGGCCCAATTCCAACTGCTTTTGGCAGCTAAACAGTGTTGAGCCTCTTTTGTAGTTTAATTTAAAACCCCCTGCTAATATCATGTCCTGTAGGTCTTTTTACATTACCAACACATGATTTTTTTCAGTAAGCCAATACAGTTAGGAAACTTTTTTATTAGCTTACCTTGTGATAGAAGTAGAAGAGGGCACAAAAGTGCCTGTATCTCACCTACAGTCATACCACATTGGATAGGCCCAATCTCGTCTGATCTTGGAAGCTAAGCAGTGTTGGGCCTAGTTAGTACTTGGGTGGGAGACCACATGGGAACACCAGGTGCTGTAGGTTTTTTCACATTACAGGCAAATTGTTTTTATTCTCTAGCTATTTAAATTGGAAACTTTTTCTTTTTATTGCCAGTACAGACATTTGGAAGAGGTCAAACAGACACAATAGCCATCACCTAAAGACTTACCACACTGTTTAGGCCCAATTCCAACTGCTTTTGGCAGCTAAACAGTGTTGAGCCTGTTTAGTAGTTTAATTTAAGACCCCCTGCTAATATCATGTCCTGTAGGACTTTTTACATTACCAACACATGATTTTTTTTAAGTAAGCCAATACAGTTAGGACACTTTTTTATTAGCTTACCTGGTGATAGAAGTAGAAGTGGGCAAAAAAGTGACTGTATTTCACCTACAGCCATACCACATTGGATAGGCCCAATCTTGTCTGATCTTGGAAACTAAGCAGTGTTGGGCCTGGTTAGTACTTGGGTGGGAGACCACCTGGGAACACCAGGTGCTGTAGGTTTTTTCACATTACTGGCAAATTGTTTTTATTCTCTAGCTATTTAAATTGGAAACTTTGTCTTTTTATTGCCAGTACAGACATTTGGAAGAGGTCAAACAGACACAATAGCCATCACCTAAAGACTTGCCACACTGTTTAGGCCCAATTCCAACTGCTTTTGGCAGCTAAACAGTGTTGAGCCTGTTTAGTAGTTTAATTTAAGACCCCCTGCTAATATCATGTCCTGTAGGTCTTTTTACTTTACCAACACATGATTTTTTTCAGTAAGCCAATACAGTTAGGAAACTTTTTTATTAGCTTACCTGGTGATAGAAGTAGAAGAGGGCAAAAAAGTGCCTGTATCTCAACTACAGCCATACCATATTGGATAGGCCCAATCTCGTCTGATCTTGGAAGCTAAGTAGTGTTGGGTCTGGTTAGTACTTGGGTGGGAGACCACATGGGAACACCAGGTGCTGTAGGTTTTTTCACATTACAGGCAAATTGTTTTTATTCTCTAGCTATTTAAATTGGAAACTTTTTCTTTTTATTGCCAGCACAGACATTTGGAAGGGGTCAAACAGACACAATAGCCATCACCTAAAGACTTACCAAACTGTTTAGGCCCAATTCCAACTGCTTTTGGCAGCTAAACAGTGTTGAGCCTCTTTAGTAGTTTAATTTAAGACCCCCTGCTAATATCATGTCCTGTAGGTCTTTTTACATTACCAACACATGATTTTTTTCAGTAAGCCAATACAGTTAGGAAACTTTTTTATTAGCTTACCTGGTGATAGAAGTAGAAGAGGGCAAAAAAGTGCCTCTGTCTCAACTACATCCATACCACATTGGATAGGCCCAATCTCATCTGATCTTGGAAGCTAAGCAGTGTTGGGCCTGGTTAGTACTTGGGTGGGAGACCACATGGGAACACCAGGTGCTGTAGGTTTTTTCACATTACAGGCAAATTGTTTTTATTCTCTAGCTATTTAAATTGAAAACTTTTTCTTTTTATTGCCAGTACAGACATTTGGAAGAGGTCAAACAGACACAATAGCCATCACCTAAAGACTTACCACACTGTTTAGGCCCAATTCCAACTGCTTTTGGCAGCTAAACAGTGTTGGGCCTCTTTAGTAGTTTAATTTAAGACTCCCTGCTAATATCATGTCCTGTAGGTCTTTTTACATTACCAACACATGATTTTTTTCAGTAAGCCAATACAGTTAGGAAACTTTTTTATTAGCTTACCTGGTGATAGAAGTAGAAGAGGGCAAAAAAGTGCCTGTATCTCACCTACAGCCATACCACATTGGATAGGCCCAATCTCGTCTGATCTTGGAAGCTAAGCAGTGTTGGGCCTGGTTAGTACTTGGGTGGGAGACCACATGGGAACACCAGGTGCTGTAGTTTTTTTCACATTACAGTCAAATTGTTTTTATTCTCTAGCTATTTAAATTGGAAACTTTTTCTTTTTATTGCCAGTACAGACATTTGGAAGAGGTCAAACAGACACAATAGCCATCACCTAAAGACTTGCCACACTGTTTAGGCCCAATTCCAACTGCTTTTGGCAGCTAAACAGTGTTGAGCCTGTTTAGTAGTTTAATTTAAGACCCCCTGCTAATATCATGTCCTGTAGGTCTTTTTACATTACCAACACATGATTTTTTTCAGTAAGCCAATACAGTTAGGAAACTTTTGTATTAGCTTACCTGGTGATAGAAGTAGAAGAGGGCAAAAAAGTGCCTGTATCTCACCTACAGCCATACCACATTGGATAGGCCCAATCTCGTCTGATCTTGGAAGCTAAGCAGTGTTGGGCCTGGTTAGTACTTGGGTGGGAGACCACATGGGAACACCAGGTGCTGTAGGTTTTTTCACATTACTGGCAAATTGTTTTTATTCTCTAGCTATTTAAATTGGAAACTTTTTCTTTTTATTGCCAGTACAGACATTTGGAAGAGGTCAAACAGACATAATAGCCATCACCTAAAGACTTACCACACTGTTTAGGCCCAATTCCAACTGCTTTTGGCAGCTAAACAGTGTTGAGCCTCTTTTGTAGTTTAATTTAAAACCCCCTGCTAATATCATGTCCTGTAGGTCTTTTTACATTACCAACACATGATTTTTTTCAGTAAGCCAATACAGTTAGGAAACTTTTTTATTAGCTTACCTTGTGATAGAAGTAGAAGAGGGCAAAAAAGTGCCTGTATCTCACCTACAGTCATACCACATTGGATAGGCCCAATCTCGTCTGATCTTGGAAGCTAAGCAGTGTTGGGCCTGGTTAGTACTTGGGTGGGAGACCACATGGGAACACCAGGTGCTGTAGTTTTTTTCACATTACAGTCAAATTGTTTTTATTCTCTAGCTATTTAAATTGGAAACTTTTTCTTTTTATTGCCAGTACAGACATTTGGAAGAGGTCAAACAGACACAATAGCCATCACCTAAAGACTTGCCACACTGTTTAGGCCCAATTCCAACTGCTTTTGGCAGCTAAACAGTGTTGAGCCTGTTTAGTAGTTTAATTTAAGACCCCCTGCTAATATCATGTCCTGTAGGTCTTTTTACTTTACCAACACATGATTTTTTTCAGTAAGCCAATACAGTTAGGAAACTTTTGTATTAGCTTACCTGGTGATAGAAGTAGAAGAGGGCAAAAAAGTGCCTGTATCTCACCTACAGCCATACCACATTGGATATGCCCAATCTCGTCTGATCTTGGAAGCTAAGCAGTGTTGGGCCTGGTTAGTACTTGGGTGGGAGACCACCTGGGAACACCAGGTGCTGTAAGTTTTTTCACATTACTGGCAAATTGTTTTTATTCTCTAGCTATTTATATTGGAAACTTTTTCTTTTTATTGCCAGCACAGACATTTGGAAGAGGTCAAACAGACACACTAGCCATCACCTAAAGACTTACCACACTGTTTCGGCTCAATTCCAACTGCTTTTGGCAGCTAAACAGTGTTGAGCCTCTTTTGTAGTTTAATTTAAGACCCACTGCTAATATCATGTCCTGTAGGTCTTTTTACATTACCAACACATGATTTTTTTCAGTAAGCCAATACAGTTAGGAAACTTTTGTATTAGCTTACCTGGTGATAGAAGTAGAAGAGGGCAAAAAAGTGCCTGTATCTCACCTACAGCCATACCACATTGGATAGGCCCAATCTCGTCTGATCTTGGAAGCTAAGCAGTGTTGGGCCTGGTTAGTACTTGGGTGGGAGACCACATGGGAACACCAGGTGCTGTAGGTTTTTTCACATTACTGGCAAATTGTTTTTATTCTCTAGCTATTTAAATTGGAAACTTTTTCTTTTTATTGCCAGTACAGACATTTGGAAGAGGTCAAACAGACATAATAGCCATCACCTAAAGACTTACCACACTGTTTAGGCCCAATTCCAACTGCTTTTGGCAGCTAAACAGTGTTGAGCCTCTTTTGTAGTTTAATTTAAAACCCCCTGCTAATATCATGTCCTGTAGGTCTTTTTACATTACCAACACATGATTTTTTTCAGTAAGCCAATACAGTTAGGAAACTTTTTTATTAGCTTACCTTGTGATAGAAGTAGAAGAGGGCAAAAAAGTGCCTGTATCTCACCTACAGTCATACCACATTGGATAGGCCCAATCTCGTCTGATCTTGGAAGCTAAGCAGTGTTGGGCCTAGTTAGTACTTGGGTGGGAGACCACATGGGAACACCAGGTGCTGTAGGTTTTTTCACATTACAGGCAAATTGTTTTTATTCTCTAGCTATTTAAATTGGAAACTTTTTCTTTTTATTGCCAGTACAGACATTTGGAAGAGGTCAAACAGACACAATAGCCATCACCTAAAGACTTACCACACTGTTTAGGCCCAATTCCAACTGCTTTTGGCAGCTAAACAGTGTTGAGCCTGTTTAGTAGTTTAATTTAAGACCCCCTGCTAATATCATGTCCTGTAGGACTTTTTACATTACCAACACATGATTTTTTTTAAGTAAGCCAATACAGTTAGGAAACTTTTTTATTAGCTTACCTGGTGATAGAAGTAGAAGTGGGCAAAAAAGTGACTGTATTTCACCTACAGCCATACCACATTGGATAGGCCCAATCTTGTCTGATCTTGGAAACTAAGCAGTGTTGGGCCTGGTTAGTACTTGGGTGGGAGACCACCTGGGAACACCAGGTGCTGTAGGTTTTTTCACATTACTGGCAAATTGTTTTTATTCTCTAGCTATTTAAATTGGAAACTTTGTCTTTTTATTGCCAGTACAGACATTTGGAAGAGGTCAAACAGACACAATAGCCATCACCTAAAGACTTGCCACACTGTTTAGGCCCAATTCCAACTGCTTTTGGCAGCTAAACAATGTTGAGCCTGTTTAGTAGTTTAATTTAAGACCCCCTGCTAATATCATGTCCTGTAGGTCTTTTTACTTTACCAACACATGATTTTTTTCAGTAAGCCAATACAGTTAGGAAACTTTTTTATTAGCTTACCTGGTGATAGAAGTAGAAGAGGGCAAAAAAGTGCCTGTATCTCAACTACAGCCATACCACATTGGATAGGCCCAATCTCGTCTGATCTTGGAAGCTAAGTAGTGTTGGGTCTGGTTAGTACTTGGGTGGGAGACCACATGGGAACACCAGGTGCTGTAGGTTTTTTCACATTACAGGCAAATTGTTTTTATTCTCTAGCTATTTAAATTGGAAACTTTTTCTTTTTATTGCCAGCACAGACATTTGGAAGGGGTCAAACAGACACAATAGCCATCACCTAAAGACTTACCAAACTGTTTAGGCCCAATTCCAACTGCTTTTGGCAGCTAAACAGTGTTGAGCCTCTTTAGTAGTTTAATTTAAGACCCCCTGCTAATATCATGTCCTGTAGGTCTTTTTACATTACCAACACATGATTTTTTTCAGTAAGCCAATACAGTTAGGAAACTTTTTTATTAGCTTACCTGGTGATAGAAGTAGAAGAGGGCAAAAAAGTGCCTGTATCTCACCTACAGCCATACCACATTGGATAGGCCCAATCTCGTCTGATCTTGGAAGCTAAGCAGTGTTGGGCCTGGTTAGTACTTGGGTGGGAGACCACATGGGAACACCAGGTGCTGTAGTTTTTTTCACATTACAGTCAAATTGTTTTTATTCTCTAGCTATTTAAATTGGAAACTTTTTCTTTTTATTGCCAGTACAGACATTTGGAAGAGGTCAAACAGACACAATAGCCATCACCTAAAGACTTGCCACACTGTTTAGGCCCAATTCCAACTGCTTTTGGCAGCTAAACAGTGTTGAGCCTGTTTAGTAGTTTAATTTAAGACCCCCTGCTAATATCATGTCCTGTAGGTCTTTTTACATTACCAACACATGATTTTTTTCAGTAAGCCAATACAGTTAGGAAACTTTTGTATTAGCTTACCTGGTGATAGAAGTAGAAGAGGGCAAAAAAGTGCCTGTATCTCACCTACAGCCATACCACATTGGATAGGCCCAATCTCGTCTGATCTTGGAAGCTAAGCAGTGTTGGGCCTGGTTAGTACTTGGGTGGGAGACCACATGGGAACACCAGGTGCTGTAGGTTTTTTCACATTACTGGCAAATTGTTTTTATTCTCTAGCTATTTAAATTGGAAACTTTTTCTTTTTATTGCCAGTACAGACATTTGGAAGAGGTCAAACAGACATAATAGCCATCACCTAAAGACTTACCACACTGTTTAGGCCCAATTCCAACTGCTTTTGGCAGCTAAACAGTGTTGAGCCTCTTTTGTAGTTTAATTTAAAACCCCCTGCTAATATCATGTCCTGTAGGTCTTTTTACATTACCAACACATGATTTTTTTCAGTAAGCCAATACAGTTAGGAAACTTTTTTATTAGCTTACCTTGTGATAGAAGTAGAAGAGGGCAAAAAAGTGCCTGTATCTCACCTACAGTCATACCACATTGGATAGGCCCAATCTCGTCTGATCTTGGAAGCTAAGCAGTGTTGGGCCTAGTTAGTACTTGGGTGGGAGACCACATGGGAACACCAGGTGCTGTAGGTTTTTTCACATTACAGGCAAATTGTTTTTATTCTCTAGCTATTTAAATTGGAAACTTTTTCTTTTTATTGCCAGTACAGACATTTGGAAGAGGTCAAACAGACACAATAGCCATCACCTAAAGACTTACCACACTGTTTAGGCCCAATTCCAACTGCTTTTGGCAGCTAAACAGTGTTGAGCCTGTTTAGTAGTTTAATTTAAGACCCCCTGCTAATATCATGTCCTGTAGGACTTTTTACATTACCAACACATGATTTTTTTTAAGTAAGCCAATACAGTTAGGAAACTTTTTTATGAGCTTAACTGGTGATAGAAGTAGAAGTGGGCAAAAAAGTGCCTGTATTTCACCTACAGCCATACCACATTGGATAGGCCCAATCTTGTCTGATCTTGGAAACTAAGCAGTGTTGGGCCTGGTTAGTACTTGGGTGGGAGACCACCTGGGAACACCAGGTGCTGTAGGTTTTTTCACATTACTGGCAAATTGTTTTTATTCTCTAGCTATTTAAATTGGAAACTTTTTCTTTTTCTTGCCAGCACAGACATTTGGAAGAGGTCAAACAGACACAATAGCCATCACCTAAAGACTTACCACACTGTTTAGGCTCAATTCCAACTGCTTTTTGCAGCTAAACAGTGTTGAGCCTCTTTTGTAGTTTAATTTAAGACCCCCTGCTAATATCATGTCCTGTAGGTCTTTTTACATTACCAACACATGATTTTTTTCAGTAAGCCAATACAGTTAGGAAACTTTTGTATTAGCTTACCTGGTGATAGAAGTAGAAGAGGGCAAAAAAGTGCTTTTAACTCACCTACAGCCATACCACATTGGATAGGCCCAATCTCGTCTGATCTTGGAAGCTAAGCAGTGTTGGGCCTGGTTAGTACTTGGGTGGGAGACCACATGGGAACACCAGGTGCTGTAGGTTTTTTCACATTACTGGCAAATTGTTTTTATTCTCTAGCTATTTAAATTTGAAACTTTTTCTTTTTATTGCCAGTACAGACATTTGGAAGAGGTCAAACAGACACAATAGCCATCACCTAAAGACTTACCACACTGTTTAGGCCCAATTCCAACTGCTTTTGGCAGCTAAACAGTGTTGAGCCTCTTTAGTAGTTTAATTTAAGACCCCCTGCTAATATCATGTCCTGTAGGTCTTTTTACATTACCAACACATGATTTTTTTCAGTAAGCCAATACAGTTAGGAAACTTTTTTATTAGCTTACCTGGTGATAGAAGTAGAAGAGGGCAAAAAAGTGCCTGTATCTCACCTACAGCCATACCACATTGGATAGGCCCAATCTCGTCTGATCTTGGAAGCTAAGCAGTGTTAGGCCTGGTTAGTACTTGGGTGGGAGACCACATGGGAACACCAGGTGCTGTAGGTTTTTTCACATTACAGGCAAATTGTTTTTATTCTCTAGCTATTTAAATTGGAAACTTTTTCTTTTTATTGCCAGTACAGACATTTGGAAGAGGTCAAACAGACACAATAGCCATCACCTAAAGACTTACCACACTGTTTAGGCCCAATTCCAACTGCTTTTGGCAGCTAAACAGTGTTGAGCCTGTTTAGTAGTTTAATTTAAGACCCCCTGCTAATATCATGTCCTGTAGGTCTTTTTACATTACCAACACATGATTTTTTTTAAGTAAGCCAATACAGTTAGGAAACTTTTTTATTAGCTTACCTGGTGATAGAAGTAGAAGAGGGCAAAAAAGTCCCTGTATCTCACCTGCAGCCATACCACATTGGATAGGCCCAATCTCGTCTAATCTTGGAAGCTAAGCAGTGTTGGTCCTAATTAGTACTTGGGTGGGAGACCACCTGGGAACACCAGGTGCTGTAGGTTTTTTCACATTACTGGCAAATTGTTTTTATTCTCTAGCTATTTAAATAGGAAACTTTTTCTTTTTATTGCCAGCACAGACATTTGGAAGAGGTCAAACAGACACAATAGCCATCACCTAAAGACTTACCACACAGTTTAGGCCCAATTCCAACTGCTTTTGGCAGCTAAACAGTGTTGAGCCTCTTTAGTAGTTTAATTTAAGACCCCCTGCTAATATCATGTCCTGTAGGTCTTTTTACCTTACCAACACATGATTTTTTTCAGTAAGCCAATACAGTTAGGAAACTTTTTTATTAGCTTACCTGGTGATAGAAGTAGAAGAGGGCAAAAAAGTGCCTGTATTTCACCTACAGCCATACCACATTGGATAAGCCCAATCTCGTCTGTTCTTGGAAGCTAAGCAGTGTTGGGCCTGGTTAGTACTTGGGTGGGAGACCACATGGGAACACCAGGTGCTGTAGGTTTTTTCACATTACTGGCAAATTGTTTTTATTCTCTAGCTATTTAAATAGGAAACTTTTTCTTTTTATTGCCAGCACAGACATTTGGAAGAGGTCAAACAGACACAATAGCCATCACCTAAAGACTTACCACACTGTTTAGGCCCAATTCCAACTGCTTTTGGCAGCTAAACAGTGTTGAGCCTCTTTAGTAGTTTAATTTAAGACCCCCTGCTAATATCATGTCCTGTAGGTCTTTTTACATTACCAACACATGATTTTTTTCAGTAAGCCAATACAGTTAGGAAACTTTTGTATTAGCTTACCTGGTGATAGAAGTAGAAGAGGGCAAAAAAGTGCCTTTAACTCACCTACAGCCATACCACATTGGATAGGCCCAATCTCGTCTGATCTTGGAAGCTAAGCAGTGTTGGGCCTGGTTAGTACTTGGGTGGGAGACCACATGGGAACACCAGGTGCTGTAGGTTTTTTCACATTACTGGCAAATTGTTTTTATTCTCTAGCTATTTAAATTGGAAACTTTATCTTTTTATTGCCAGCACAGACATTTGGAAGAGGTCAAACAGACACAATAGCCATCACCTAAAGACTTACCACACTGTTTAGGCCCAATTCCAACTGCTTTTGGCAGCTAAACAGTGTTGGGCCTCTTTAGTAGTTTAATTTAAGACTCCCTGCTAATATCATGTCCTGTAGGTCTTTTTACATTACCAACACATGATTTTTTTCAGTAAGCCAATACAGTTAGGAAACTTTTTTATTAGCTTACCTGGTGATAGAAGTAGAAGAGGGCAAAAAAGTGCCTGCATCTCACCTACAGCCATACCACATTGGATAGGCCCAATCTCGTCTGATCTTGGAAGCTAAGCGGTGTGGGCCTGGTTAGTACTTGGGTGGGAGACCACATGGGAACACCAGGTGATGTAGGTTTTTTCACATTACAGGCAAATTGTTTTTATTCTCTAGCTATTTAAATTGGAAACTTTTTCTTTTTATTGCCAGTACAGACATTTGGAAGAGGTCAAACAGACACAATAGCCATCACCTAAAGACTTACCACACTGTTTAGGCCCAATTCCAACTGCTTTTGGCAGCTAAACAGTGTTGAGCCTGTTTAGTAGTTTAATTTAGGACCCCCTGCTAATATCATGTCCTGTAGGTCTTTTTACATTACCAACACATGATTTTTTTCAGTAAGCCAATACAGTTAGGAAACTTTTTTATTAGCTTACCTGGTGATAGAAGTAGAAGAGGGCAAAAAAGTGCCTGTATCTCACCTACAGCCATACTACATTGGATACGCCCAATCTCGCCTGATCTTGGAAGATAAGCAGTGTTGGGCCTGGTTAGTACTTGTGTGGGAGTCCACCTGGGAACACCAGGTGCTGTAGGTTTTTTCACATTACTGGCAAATTGTTTTTATTCTCTAGCTATTTAAATTGGAAACTTTTTCTTTTTATTGCCAGCACAGACATTTGGAAGAGGTCAAACAGACACAATAGCCATCACCTAAAGACTTACCACACTGTTTAGGCTCAATTCCAACTGCTTTTTGCAGCTAAACAGTGTTGAGCCTCTTTTGTAGTTTAATTTAAGACCCCCTGCTAATATCATGTCCTGTAGGTCTTTTTACATTACCAACACATGATTTTTTTCAGTAAGCCAATACAGTTAGGAAACTTTTGTATTAGCTTACCTGGTGATAGAAGTAGAAGAGGGCAAAAAAGTGCTTTTAACTCACCTACAGCCATACCACATTGGATAGGCCCAATCTTGTCTGATCTTGGAAGCTAAGCAGTGTTGGGCCTGGTTAGTACTTGGGTGGGAGACCACATGGGAACACCAGGTGCTGTAGGTTTTTTCACATTACTGGCAAATTGTTTTTATTCTCTAGCTATTTAAATTTGAAACTTTTTCTTTTTATTGCCAGTACAGACATTTGGAAGAGGTCAAACAGACACAATAGCCATCACCTAAAGACTTACCACACTGTTTAGGCCCAATTCCAACTGCTTTTGGCAGCTAAACAGTGTTGAGCCTCTTTAGTAGTTTAATTTAAGACCCCCTGCTAATATCATGTCCTGTAGGTCTTTTTACATTACCAACACATGATTTTTTTCAGTAAGCCAATACAGTTAGGAAACTTTTTTATTAGCTCACCTGGTGATAGAAGTAGAAGAGGGCAAAAAAGTGCCTGTATCTCACCTACAGCCATACCACATTGGATAGGCCCAATCTCGTCTGATCTTGGAATCTAAGCAGTGTTGGGCCTGGTTAGTACTTGTGTGGGAGACCACATGGGAACACCAGGTGCTGTAGGTTTTTTCACATTACAGGCAAATTGTTTTTATTCTCTAGCTATTTAAATTTGAAACTTTTTCTTTTTATTGCCAGTACAGACATTTGGAAGAGGTCAAACAGACACAATAGCCATCACCTAAAGACTTACCACACTGTTTAGGCCCAATTCCAACTGCTTTTGGCAGCTAAACAGTGTTGAGCCTCTTTAGTAGTTTAATTTAAGACCCCCTGCTAATATCATGTCCTGTAGGTCTTTTTACATTACCAACACATGATTTTTTTCAGTAAGCCAATACAGTTAGGAAACTTTTTTATTAGCTCACCTGGTGATAGAAGTAGAAGAGGGCAAAAAAGTGCCTGTATCTCACCTACAGCCATACCACATTGGATAGGCCCAATCTCGTCTGATCTTGGAATCTAAGCAGTGTTGGGCCTGGTTAGTACTTGTGTGGGAGACCACATGGGAACACCAGGTGCTGTAGGTTTTTTCACATTACAGGCAAATTGTTTTTATTCTCTAGCTATTTAAATTGGAAACTTTTTCTTTTTATTGCCAGTACAGACATTTGGAAGAGGTCAAACAGACACAATAGCCATCACCTAAAGACTTACCACACTGTTTAGGCCCAATTCCAACTGCTTTTGGCAGCTAAACAGTGTTGAGCCTGTTTAGTAGTTTAATTTAAGACCCCCTGCTAATATCATGTCCTGTAGGTCTTTTTACATTACCAACACATGATTTTTTTTAAGTAAGCCAATACAGTTAGGAAACTTTTTTATTAGCTTACCTGGTAATAGAAGTAGAAGAGGGCAAAAAAGTCCCTGTATCTCACCTACAGCCATACCACATTGGATAGGCCCAATCTCGTCTAATCTTGGAAGCTAAGCAGTGTTGGTCCTGGTTAGTACTTGGGTGGGAGACCACCTGGGAACACCAGGTGCTGTAGGTTTTTTCACATTACTGGCAAATTGTTTTTATTCTCTAGCTATTTAAATAGGAAACTTTTTCTTTTTATTGCCAGCACAGACATTTGGAAGAGGTCAAACAGACACAATAGCCATCACCTAAAGACTTACCACACAGTTTAGGCCCAATTCCAACTGCTTTTGGCAGCTAAACAGTGTTGAGCCTCTTTAGTAGTTTAATTTAAGACCCCCTGCTAATATCATGTCCTGTAGGTCTTTTTACATTACCAACACATGATTTTTTTCAGTAAGCCAATACAGTTAGGAAACTTTTTTATTAGCTTACCTGGTGATAGAAGTAGAAGAGGGCAAAAAAGTGCCTGTATTTCACCTACAGCCGTACCACATTGGATAAGCCAAATCTCGTCTGTTCTTGGAAGCTAAGCAGTGTTGGGCCTGGTTAGTACTTGGGTGAAAGACCACATGGGAACACCAGGTGCTGTAGGTTTTTTCACATTACTGGCAAATTGTTTTTATTCTCTAGCTATTTAAATTGGAAACTTTTTCTTTTTATTGCCAGCACAGACATTTGGAAGAGGTCAAACAGACACAATAGCCATCACCTAAACACTTACCACACTGTTTAGGCCCAATTCCAACTGCTTTTGGCAGCTAAACAGTGTTGAGCCTCTTTAGTAGTTTAATTTAAGACCCCCTGCTAATATCATGTCCTGTAGGTCTTTTTACATTACCAACACATGATTTTTTTCAGTAAGCCAATACAGTTAGGAAACTTTTTTATTAGCTTACCTGGTGATAGAAGTAGAAGAGGGCAAAAAAATGCCTGTATCTCACCTACAGCTATACCACATTGGATAGGCCCAATCTCGTCTGATCTTGGAAGCTAAGCAGTGTTTGGCCTGGTTAGTACTTGGGTGGGAGACCACATGGGAACACCAGGTGCTGTAGGTTTTTTCACATTACAGGCAAATTGTTTTTATTCTCTAGCTATTTAAATTGGAAACTTTTTCTTTTTATTGCCAGTACAGACATTTGGAAGAGGTCAAACAGACACAATAGCCATCACATAAAGACTTACCACACTGTTTAGGCCCAATTCCAACTGCTTTTGGCAGCTAAACAGTGTTGAGCCTCTTTAGTAGTTTAATTTAAAACCCCCTGCTAATATCATGTCCTGTAGGTCTTTTTACATTACCAACACATGATTTTTTTCAGTAAGCAAATACAGTTAGGAAACTTTTTTATTAGCTTACCTGGTGATAGAAGTAGAAGAGGGCAAAAAAGTGCCCATATTTCACCTACAGCCATACCACATTGGATAGGCCCAATCTCGTCTGTTCTTGGAAGCTAAGCAGTGTTGGGCCTGGTTAGTACTTGGGTGGGAGACCACATGGGAACACCAGGTGCTGTAGGTTTTTTCACATTACAGGCAAATTGTTTTTATTCTCTAGCTATTTAAATTGGAAACTTTTTCTTTTTATTGCCAGTACAGACATTTGGAAGAGGTCAAACAGACACAATAGCCATCACCTAAAGACTTACCACACTGTTTAGGCCCAATTCCAACTGCTTTTGGCAGCTAAACAGTGTTGAGCCTGTTTAGTAGTTTAATTTAAGACCCCCTGCTAATATCATGTCCTGTAGGTCTTTTTACATTACCAACACATGATTTTTTTTAAGTAAGCCAATACAGTTAGGAAACTTTTTTATTAGCTTACCTGGTGATAGAAGTAGAAGAGGGCAAAAAAGTGCCTGCATCTCACCTACAGCCATACCACATTGGATAGGCCCAATCTCGTCTGATCTTGGAAGCTAAGCAGTGTTGGGCCTGGTTAGTACTTGGGTGGGAGACCACATTGGAACACCAGGTGCTGTAGGTTTTTTCACATTACAGGCAAATTGTTTTTATTCTCTAGCTATTTAAATTGGAAACTTTTTATTTTATTGCCAGTACAGACATTTGGAAGAGGTCAAACAGACACAATAGCCATCACCTAAAGACTTACCACACTGTTTAGGCCCAATTCCAACTGCTTTTGGCAGCTAAACAGTGTTGAGCCTGTTTAGTAGTTTAATTTAGGACCCCCTGCTAATATCATGTCCTGTAGGTCTTTTTACATTACCAACACATGATTTTTTTCAGTAAGCCAATACAGTTAGGAAACTTTTTTATTAGCTTACCTGGTGATAGAAGTAGAAGAGGGCAAAAAAGTGCCTGTACCTCACCTACAGCCATACTACATTGGATAGGCCCAATCTCGCCTGATCTTGGAAGCTAAGCAGTGTTGGGCCTGGTTAGTACTTGGGTGGGAGAACACCTGGGAACACCAGGTGCTGTAGGTTTTTTCACATTACTGGCAAATTGTTTTTATTCTCTAGCTATTTAAATTGGAAACTTTTTCTGGTACTTATGTAGTATCTGGGCTGCCGATTTTTTGATTGTATGCCTTAAGTTAAGGCATACAATCAGATGCGATGCGATGCGATATCGCATCGCATCGCATACGACCATGCGATGCGATGCGATGCGATGACCCGATTTTTCCATAGGATTCAATGTTAAAATGGACTGAGTCCATTTTAACATGGAATTCAATGGGAAAAAGGGGTCCTTTTCATACCCCTACTATCCAAGTGGGCATGGAGTTGGATATAAACCTGTGGCGAGCGTAGCGAGCGAAGCGAGCCCCGCGAGGGGACGGTATTCTGTGTCCCCTCGCGGGGCTCGCTACGCTCGCCACGCTTCGGGCTCGGTGGCTCGCTACGCTCGCCACAGGTTTATATCCAACTCCATGCCCACTTGGATAGTAGGGGTATGAAAAGGACCCCTTTTCCCATTGAATTCTATGTTAAAATGGACTCAGTCCATTTTAACATTGAATCCTATGGAAAAATCGGGTCCATCGCATCGCATCGCATCGCATGCGATATGGTCGGGTGCGATGCGATGCGATGGACCCGATTTCAAAATCGGCAGCCCAGTTACTACATAAGTACCCTTTTTCTTTTTATTGCCAGTACAGACATTTGGAAGAGGTCAAACAGACACAATAGCCATCACCTAAAGACTTACCACACTGTTTAGGCCCAATTCCAACTGCTTTTGGCAGCTAAACAGTGTTGAGCCTGTTTAGTAGTTTAATTTAGGACCCCCTGCTAATATCATGTCCTGTAGGTCTTTTTACATTACCAACACATGATTTTTTTCAGTAAGCCAATACAGTTAGGAAACTTTTTTATTAGCTTACCTGGTGATAGAAGTAGAAGAGGGCAAAAAAGTGCCTGTATCTCACCTACAGCCATACTACATTGGATAGGCCCAATCACGCCTGATCTTGGAAGCTAAGCAGTGTTGGGCCTGGTTAGTACTTGGGTGGGAGACCACCTGGGAACACCAGGTGCTGTAGGTTTTTTCACATTACTGGCAAATTGTTTTTATTCTCTAGCTATTTAAATTGGAAACTTTTTCTTTTTATTGCCAGCACAGACATTTGGAAGAGGTCAAACAGACACAATAGCCATCACCTAAAGACTTACCACACTGTTTAGGCTCAATTCCAACTGCTTTTGGCAGCTAAACAGTGTTGAGCCTCTTTAGTAGTTTAATTTAAGACCCCCTGCTAATATCATGTCCTGTAGGTCTTTTTACATTACCAACACATGATTTTTTTCAGTAAGCCAATACAGTTAGGAAACTTTTTTATTAGCTTACCTGGTGATAGAAGTAGAAGAGGGCAAAAAAGTGCCTGTATCTCACCTACAGCCATACCACATTGGATAGGCCCAATCTCGTCTAATCTTGGAAGCTAAGCAGTGTTGGTCCTGGTTAGTACTTGGGTGGGAGACCACCTGGGAACACCAGGTGCTGTAGGTTTTTTCACATTACTGGCAAATTGTTTTTATTCTCTAGCTATTTAAATAGGAAACTTTTTCTTTTTATTGCCAGCACAGACATTTGGAAGAGGTCAAACAGACACAATAGCCATCACCTAAAGACTTACCAAACTGCTTAGGCCCAATTCCAACTGCTTTTGGCAGCTAAACAGTGTTGAGCCTCTTTAGTAGTTTAATTTAAGACCCCCTGCTAATATCATGTCCTGTAGGTCTTTTTACATTACCAACACATGATTTTTTTTCAGTAAGCCAATACAGTTAGGAAACTTTTGTATTAGCTTACCTGGTGATAGAAGTAGAATAGGGCAAAAAAGTGGCTTTAACTCACCTACAGCCATACCACATTGGATAGGCCCAATCTCGTCTGATCTTGGAAGCTAAGCAGTGTTGGGCCTGGTTAGTACTTGGGTGGGAGACCACATGGGAACACCAGGTGCTGTAGGTTTTTTCACATTACAGGCAAATTGTTTTTATTCTCTAGCTATTTAAATTGGAAACTTTTTATTTTTATTGCCAGTACAGACATTTGGAAGAGGTCAAACAGAAACAATAGCAATCACCTAAAGACTTACCACACTGTTTAGGCCCAATTCCAACTGCTTTTGGCAGCTAAACAGTGTTGGGCCTCTTTAGTAGTTTAATTTAAGACTCCCTGCTAATATCATGTCCTGTAGGTCTTTTTACATTACCAACACATGATTTTTTTCAGTAAGCCAATACAGTTAGGAAACTTTTTTATTAGCTTACCTGGTGATAGAAGTAGAAGAGGGCAAAAAAGTGCCTGCATCTCACCTACAGCGATACCACATTGGATAGGCCCAATCTCGTCTGATCTTGGAAGCTAAGCAGTGTTGGGCCTGGTTAGTACTTGGGTGGGAGACCACATTGGAACACCAGGTGCTGTAGGTTTTTTCACATTACAGGCAAATTGTTTTTATTCTCTAGCTATTTAAATTGGAAACTTTTTCTTTTTATTGCCAGTACAGACATTTGGAAGAGGTCAAACAGACACAATAGCCATCACCTAAAGACTTACCACACTGTTTAGGCCCAATTCCAACTGCTTTTGGCAGCTAAACAGTGTTGAGCCTGTTTAGTAGTTTAATTTAGGACCCCCTGCTAATATCATGTCCTGTAGGTCTTTTTACATTACCAACACATGATTTTTTTCAGTAAGCCAATACAGTTAGGAAACTTTTTTATTAGCTTACCTGGTGATAGAAGTAGAAGAGGGCAAAAAAGTGCCTGTATCTCACCTACAGCCATACTACATTGGATAGGCCCAATCTCGCCTGATCTTGGAAGCTAAGCAGTGTTGGGCCTGGTTAGTACTTGGGTGGGAGACCACCTGGGAACACCAGGTGCTGTAGGTTTTTTCACATTACTGGCAAATTATTTTTATTCTCTAGCTATTTAAATTGGAAACTTTTTCTTTTTATTGCCAGTACAGACATTTGGAAGAGGTCAAACAGACACAATAGCCATCACCTAAAGACTTACCACACTGTTTAGGCCCAATTCCAACTGCTTTTGGCAGCTAAACAGTGTTGAGCCTGTTTAGTAGTTTAATTTAGGACCCCCTGCTAATATCATGTCCTGTAGGTCTTTTTACATTACCAACACATGATTTTTTTCAGTAAGCCAATACAGTTAGGAAACTTTTTTATTAGCTTACCTGGTGATAGAAGTAGAAGAGGGCAAAAAAGTGCCTGTACCTCACCTACAGCCATACTACATTGGATAGGCCCAATCTCGCCTGATCTTGGAAGCTAAGCAGTGTTGGGCCTGGTTAGTACTTGGGTGGGAGAAAACCTGGGAACACCAGGTGCTGTAGGTTTTTTCACATTACTGGCAAATTGTTTTTATTCTCTAGCTATTTAAATTGGAAACTTTTTCTTTTTATTGCCAGCACAGACATTTGGAAGAGGTCAAACAGACACAATAGCCATCACCTAAAGACTTACCACACTGTTTAGGCTCAATTCCAACTGCTTTTGGCAGCTAAACAGTGTTGAGCCTCTTTAGTAGTTTAATTTAAGACCCCCTGCTAATATCATGTCCTGTAGGTCTTTTTACATTACCAACACATGATTTTTTTCAGTAAGCCAATACAGTTAGGAAACTTTTTTATTAGCTTACCTGGTGATAGAAGTAGAAGAGGGCAAAAAAGTGCCTGTATCTCACCTACAGCCATACCACATTGGATAGGCCCAATCTCGTCTGATCTTGGAAGCTAAGCAGTGTTGGGCCTGGTTAGTACTTGGGTGGGAGACCACATGGGAACACCAGGTGCTGTAGGTTTTTTCACATTACAGGCAAATTGTTTTTATTCTCTAGCTATTTAAATTGGAAACTTTTTCTTTTTATTGCCAGTACAGACATTTGGAAGAGGTCAAACAGACACAATAGCCATCACCTAAAGACTTACCACACTGTTTAGGCCCAATTCCAACTGCTTTTGGCAGCTAAACAGTGTTGAGCCTCTTTAGTAGTTTAATTTAAGACCCCCTGCTAATATCATGTCCTGTAGGTCTTTTTACATTACCAACACATGATTTTTTTCAGTAAGCCAATACAGTTAGGAAACTTTTTTATTAGCTTACCTGGTGATAGAAGTAGAAGAGGGCAAAAAAGTGCCTGCATCTCACCTACAGCGATACCACATTGGATAGGCCCAATCTCGTCTGATCTTGGAAGCTAAGCAGTGTTGGGCCTGGTTAGTACTTGGGTGGGAGACCACATTGGAACACCAGGTGCTGTAGGTTTTTTCACATTACAGGCAAATTGTTTTTATTCTCTAGCTATTTAAATTGGAAACTTTTTCTTTTTATTGCCAGTACAGACATTTGGAAGAGGTCAAACAGACACAATAGCCATCACCTAAAGACTTACCACACTGTTTAGGCCCAATTCCAACTGCTTTTGGCAGCTAAACAGTGTTGAGCCTGTTTAGTAGTTTAATTTAGGACCCCCTGCTAATATCATGTCCTGTAGGTCTTTTTACATTACCAACACATGATTTTTTTCAGTAAGCCAATACAGTTAGGAAACTTTTTTATTAGCTTACCTGGTGATAGAAGTAGAAGAGGGCAAAAAAGTGCCTGTATCTCACCTACAGCCATACTACATTGGATAGGCCCAATCTCGCCTGATCTTGGAAGCTAAGCAGTGTTGGGCCTGGTTAGTACTTGGGTGGGAGACCACCTGGGAACACCAGGTGCTGTAGGTTTTTTCACATTACTGGCAAATTATTTTTATTCTCTAGCTATTTAAATTGGAAACTTTTTCTTTTTATTGCCAGTACAGACATTTGGAAGAGGTCAAACAGACACAATAGCCATCACCTAAAGACTTACCACACTGTTTAGGCCCAATTCCAACTGCTTTTGGCAGCTAAACAGTGTTGAGCCTGTTTAGTAGTTTAATTTAGGACCCCCTGCTAATATCATGTCCTGTAGGTCTTTTTACATTACCAACACATGATTTTTTTCAGTAAGCCAATACAGTTAGGAAACTTTTTTATTAGCTTACCTGGTGATAGAAGTAGAAGAGGGCAAAAAAGTGCCTGTACCTCACCTACAGCCATACTACATTGGATAGGCCCAATCTCGCCTGATCTTGGAAGCTAAGCAGTGTTGGGCCTGGTTAGTACTTGGGTGGGAGAAAACCTGGGAACACCAGGTGCTGTAGGTTTTTTCACATTACTGGCAAATTGTTTTTATTCTCTAGCTATTTAAATTGGAAACTTTTTCTTTTTATTGCCAGCACAGACATTTGGAAGAGGTCAAACAGACACAATATCCATCACCTAAAGACTTACCACACTGTTTAGGCTCAATTCCAACTGCTTTTGGCAGCTAAACAGTGTTGAGCCTCTTTAGTAGTTTAATTTAAGACCCCCTGCTAATATCATGTCCTGTAGGTCTTTTTACATTACCAACACATGATTTTTTTCAGTAAGCCAATACAGTTAGGAAACTTTTTTATTAGCTTACCTGGTGATAGAAGTAGAAGAGGGCAAAAAAGTGCCTGTATCTCACCTACAGCCATACCACATTGGATAGGCCCAATCTCGTCTGATCTTGGAAGCTAAGCAGTGTTGGGCCTGGTTAGTACTTGGGTGGGAGACCACATGGGAACACCAGGTGCTGTAGGTTTTTTCACATTACAGGCAAATTGTTTTTATTCTCTAGCTATTTAAATTGGAAACTTTTTCTTTTTATTGCCAGTACAGACATTTGGAAGAGGTCAAACAGACACAATAGCCATCACCTAAAGACTTACCACACTGTTTAGGCCCAATTCCAACTGCTTTTGGCAGCTAAACAGTGTTGAGCCTCTTTAGTAGTTTAATTTAAGACCCCCTGCTAATATCATGTCCTGTAGGTCTTTTTACATTACCAACACATGATTTTTTTCAGTAAGCCAATACAGTTAGGAAACTTTTTTATTAGCTTACCTGGTGATAGAAGTAGAAGAGGGCAAAAAAGTGCCTGTATCTCACCTACAGCCATACCACATTGGATAGGCCCAATCTCGTCTGATCTTGGAAGCTAAGCAGTGTTGGGCCTGGTTAGTACTTGGGTGGGAGACCACATGGGAACACCAGGTGCTGTAGGTTTTTTCACATTACAGGCAAATTGTTTTTATTCTCTAGCTATTTAAATTGGAAACTTTTTCTTTTTATTGCCAGTACAGACATTTGGAAGAGGTCAAACAGACACAATAGCCATCACCTAAAGACTTACCACACTGTTTAGGCCCAATTCCAACTGCTTTTGGCAGCTAAACAGTGTGATCCTCTTTAGTAGTTTAATTTAAGACCCCCTGCTAATATCATGTCCTGTAGGTCGTTTTACATTACCAACACATGATTTTTTTCAGTAAGCCAATACAGTTAGGAAACTTTTTTATTAGCTTACCTGGTGATAGAAGTAGAAGAGGGCAAAAAAGTGCCTGTATCTCACCTAGAGCCATACCACATTGGATAGGCCCAATCTCGTCTGATCTTGGAAGCTAAGCAGTGTTGGGCCTGGTTAGTACTTGGGTGGGAGACCACATGGGAACACCAGGTGCTGTAGGTTTTTTCACATTACAGGCAAATTGTTTTTATTCTCTAGCTATTTAAATTGGAAACTTTTTCTTTTTATTGCCAGTACAGACATTTGGAAGAGGTCAAACAGACACAATAGCCATCACCTAAAGACTTACCACACTGTTTAGGCCCAACTCCAACTGCTTTTGGCAGCTAAACAGTGTTGAGCCTCTTTAGTAGTTTAATTTAAGACCCCCTGCTAATATCATGTCCTGTAGGTCTTTTTACATTACCAACACATGATTTTTTTCAGTAAGCCAATACAGTTAGGAAACTTTTTTATTAGCTTACCTGGTGATAGAAGTAGAAGAGGGCAAAAAAGTGCCTGTATCTCACCTACAGCCATACCACATTGGATAGGCACAATCTCGTCTGATCTTAGAAGCTAAGCAGTGTTGGGCCTGGTTAGTACTTGGGTGGGAGACCACATGGGAACACCAGGTGCTGTAGGTTTTTTCAAATTACAGGCAAATTGTTTTTATTCTCTAGCTATTTAAATTGGAAACTTTTTCTTTTTATTGCCAGTACAGACATTTGGAAGAGGTCAAACAGACACAATAGCCATCACCTAAAGACTTACAACACTGTTTAGGCCCAATTCCAACTGCTTTTGGCAGCTAAACAGTGTTGATCCTCTTTAGTAGTTTAATTTAAGACCCCCTGCTAATATCATGTCCTGTAGGTCGTTTTACATTACCAACACATGATTTTTTTCAGTAAGCCAATACAGTTAGGAAACTTTTTTATTAGCTTACCTGGTGATAGAAGTAGAAGAGGGCAAAAAAGTGCCTTAATTTCACCTAGAGCCATACCACATTGGATATGCCCAATCTCGTCTGATCTTGGAAGCTAAGCAGTGTTGGGCCTGGTTAGTACTTGGGTGGGAGACCACATGGGAACACCAGGTGCTGTAGGTTTTTTCACATTACAGGCAAATTGTTTTTATTCTCTAGCTATTTAAATTGGAAACTTTTTCTTTTTATTGCCAGTACAGACATTTGGAAGAGGTCAAACAGACACAATAGCCATCACCTAAAGACTTACCACACTGTTTAGGCCCAACTCCAACTGCTTTTGGCAGCTAAACAGTGTTGAGCCTCTTTAGTAGTTTAATTTAAGACCCCCTGCTAATATCATGTCCTGTAGGTCTTTTTACATTACCAACACATGATTTTTTTCAGTAAGCCAATACAGTTAGGAAACTTTTTTATTAGCTTACCTGGTGATAGAAGTAGAAGAGGGCAAAAAAGTGCCTGTATCTCACCTACAGCCATACCACATTGGATAGGCCCAATCTCGTCTGATCTTGGAAGCTAAGCAGTGTTGGGCCTGGTTAGTACTTGGGTGGGAGACCACATGGGAACACCAGGTGCTGTAGGTTTTTTCACATTACAGGCAAATTGTTTTTATTCTCTAGCTATTTAAATTGGAAACTTTTTCTTTTTATTGCCAGTACAGACATTTGGAAGAGGTCAAACAGACACAATAGCCATCACCTAAAGACTTACCACACTGTTTAGGCCCAATTCCAACTGCTTTTGGCAGCTAAACAGTGTTGATCCTCTTTAGTAGTTTAATTTAAGACCCCCTGCTAATATCATGTACTGTAGGTCTTTTTACATTACCAACACATGATTTTTTCAGTAAGCCAATACAGTTAGGAAACTTTTTTATTAGCTTACCTGGTGATAGAAGTAGAAGAGGGCAAAAAAGTGCCTGTATCTCACCTACAGCCATACCACATTGGATAGGCCCAATCTCGTCTGATCTTGGAAGCTAAGCAGTGTTGGGCCTGGTTAGTACTTGGGTGGGAGACCACATGGGAACACCAGGTGCTGTAGGTTTTTTCACATTACTGGCAAATTGTTTTTATTCTCTAGCTATTTAAATTGGAAACTTTTTCTTTTTATTGCCAGTACAGACATTTGGAAGAGGTCAAACAGACACAATAGCCATCACCTAAAGACTTACCACACTGTTTAGGCCCAATTCCAACTGCTTTTGGCAGCTAAACAGTGTTGATCCTCTTAAATAGTTTAATTTAAGACCCCCTGCTAATATCATGTACTGTAGGTCTTTTTACATTACCAACACATGATTTTTTTCAGTAAGCCAATACAGTTAGGAAACTTTTTTATTAGCTTACCTGATGATAGAAGTAGAAGAGGGCAAAAAAGTGCCTGTATCTCACCTACAGCCATACCACATTGGATAGGCCCAATCTCGTCTGATCTTGGAAGCTAAGCAGTGTTAGGCCTGGTTAGTACTTGGGTGGGAGACCACATGGGAACACCAGGTGCTGTAGGTTTTTTCACATTACAGGCAAATTGTTTTTTATTCTCTAGCTATTTAAATTGGAAACTTTTTCTTTTTATTGCCAGCACAGACATTTGGAAGAGGACAAACAGACACAATAGCCATCACCTAAAGACTTACCACACTGTTTAGGCCCAATTCCAACTGCTTTTGGCAGCTAAACAGTGTTGAGCCTCTTTAGTAGTTTAATTTAAGACCCCCTGCTAATATCATGTCCTGTAGGTCTTTTTACATTACCAACACATGATTTTTTTCAGTAAGCCAATACAGTTAGGAAACTTTTTTATTAGCTTACCTGGTGATAGAAGTAGAAGAGGGCAAAAAAGTGCCTGTATCTCACCTACAGCCATACCACATTGGATAGGCCCAATCTCGTCTGATCTTGGAAGCTAAGCAGTGTTGGGCCTGGTTAGTACTTGGGTGGGAGACCACATGGGAACACCAGGTGCTGTAGGTTTTTTCACATTACAGGCAAATTGTTTTTATTCTCTAGCTATTTAAATTGGAAACTTTTTCTTTTTATTGCCAGTACAGACATTTGGAAGAGGTCAAACAGACACAATAGCCATCACCTAAAGACTTACCACACTGTTTAGGCCCAATTCCAACTGCTTTTGGCAGCTAAACAGTGTTGATCCTCTTTAGTAGTTTAATTTAAGACCCCCTGCTAATATCATGTCCTGTAGATCGTTTTACATTACCAACACATGATTTTTTTCAGTAAGCCAATACAGTTAGGAAACTTTTTTATTAGCTTACCTGGTGATAGAAGTAGAAGAGGGCAAAAAAGTGCCTGTATCTCACTTAGAGCCATACCACATTGGATAGGCCCAATCTCGTCTAATCTTGGAAGCTAAGCAGTGTTGAACCTGGTTAGTACTTGGGTGGGAGACCACATGGGACCACCAAGTGCTGTAGGTTTTTTCACATTACTGGCAAATTGTTTTTATTCTCTAGCTATTTATATTGGAAACTTTTTTATTTTATTGCCAGCACAGACATTTGGAAGAGGTCAAACAGACACAATAGCCATCACCTAAAGACTTACCACAATGTTTAGGCTCAATTCCAACTGCTTTTGGCAGCTAAACAGTGTTGAGCCTCTTTTGTAGTTTAATTTAAGACCCCCTGCTAATATCATGTCCTGTAGGTCTTTTTACATTACCAACACATGATTTTTTTCAGTAAGCCAATACAGTTAGGAAACTTTTGTATTAGCTTACCTGGTAATAGAAGTAGAAGAGGGCAAAAAAGTGGCTTTAACTCACCTACAGCCATACCACATTGGATAGGCCCAATCTCGTCTGATCTTGGAAGCTAAGCAGTGTTGGGCCTGGTTAGTACTTGGGTGGGAGACCACATGGGAACACCAGGTGCTGTAGGTTTTTTCACATTACTGGCAAATTGTTTTTATTCTCTAGCTATTTAAATTGGAAACTTTTTCTTTTTATTGACTGCACAGACATTTGGAAGAGGTCAAACAGACACAATAGCCATCACCTAAAGACTTACCACACTGTTTAGGCCCAATTTCAACTGCTTTTGGCAGCTAAACAGTGTTGAGCCTCTTTAGTAGTTTAATTTAAGACCCCCTGCTAATATCATGTCCTGTAGGTCTTTTTACATTACCAACACATGATTTTTTTCAGTAAGCCAAAACAGTTAGGAAACTTTTTTATTAGCTTACCTGGTAAAAGAAGTAGAAGAGGGCAAAAAAGTGCCTGTATCTCACATACAGCCATACCACATTGGATAGGCCCAATCTCGTCTGATCTTGGAAGCTAAGCAGTGTTGGGCCTGGTTAGTACTTGGGTGGGAGACCACATGGGAACACCAGGTGCTGTAGGTTTTTTCACATTACAGGCAAATTGTTTTTATTCTCTAGCTATTTAAATTGGAAACTTTTTCTTTTTATTGCCAGTACAGACATTTGGAAGAGGTCAAACAGACACAATAGCCATCACATAAAGACTTACCACACTGTTTAGGCCCAATTCCAACTGCTTTTGGCAGCTAAACAGTGTTGAGCCCCTTTAGTAGTTTAATTTAAGACCCCCTGCTAATATCATGTCCTGTAGGTCTTTTTACATTACCAACACATGATTTTTTTCAGTAAGCCAATACAGTTAGGAAACTTTTTTATTAGCTTACCAGGTGATAGAAGTAGAAGAGGGCAAAAAAGTGCCTGTATTTCACCTACAGCCATACCACATTGGATAGGCCCAATCTCGTCTGTTCTTGGAAGCTAAGCAGTGTTGGGCCTGGTTAGTACTTGGGTGGGCGACCACATGGGAACACCAGGTGCTGTAGGTTTTTTCACATTACAGGCAAATTGTTTTTATTCTCTAGCTATTTAAATTTGAAACTTTTTCTTTTTATTGCCAGCACAGACATTTGGAAGAGGTCAAACAGACACAATAGCCATCACCTAAAGACTTACCTCCCTGTTTAGGCCCAATTCCAACTGCTTTTGGCAGCTAAACAGTGTTGAGCCTCTTTAGTAGTTTAATTTAAGACCCCCTGCTAATATCATGTCCTGTAGGTCTTTTTACATTACCAACACATGATTTTTTTCAGTAAGCCAATACAGTTAGGAAACTTTTTTATTAGCTTACCTGGTGATAGAAGTAGAAGAGGGCAAAAAAGTGCCTGTATCTCAACTACAGCCATACCACATTGGATAGGCCCAATCTCGTCTGAACTTGGAAGCTAAGCAGTTTCGGGCCTGGTTAGTACTTGGGTGGGAGACCACATGGGAACACCAGGTACTGTAGGTTTTTTCACATTACAGGCAAATTGTTTTTATTCTCTAGCTATTTAAATTGGAAGCTTTTTATTTTTATTGCCAGTACAGACATTTGGAAGAGGTCAAACAGACACAATAGCCATCACCTAAAGACTTACCACACTGTTTAGGCCCAATTCCAACTGCTTTTGGCAGCTAAACAGTGTTGGGCCTCTTTAGTAGTTTAATATAAGACTCCCTGCTAATATCATGTCCTGTAGGTCTTTTTACATTACCAACACATGATTTTTTTCAGTAAGCCAATACAGTTAGGAAACTTTTTTATTAGCTTACCTGGTGATAGAAGTAGAAGAGGGCAAAAAAGTGCCTGTATCTCACCTACAGCCATACCACATTGGATAGGCCCAATCTCGTCTGATCTTGGAAGCCAAGCAGTGTTGGGCCTGGTTAGTACTTGGGTGGGAGACCACATGGGAACACCAGGTGCTGTAGATTTTTTCACATTACAGGCAAATTGTTTTTATTCTCTAGCTATTTAAATTGGAATCTTTTTCTTTTTATTGCCAGTACAGACATTTGGAAGAGGTCAAACAGACACAATAGCCATCACCTAAAGACTTACCACACTGTTTAGGCCCAATTCCAACTGCTTTTGGCAGCTAAACAGTGTTGAGCCTGTTTAGTAGTTTAATTTAAGACCCCCTGCTAATATCATGTCCTGTAGGTCTTTTTACATTACCAACACATTATTTTTTTTAAGTAAGCCAATACAGTTAGGAAACTTTTTTATTAGCTTACCTGGTGATAGAAGTAGAAGAGGGCAAAAAAGTGCCTGTATCTCACCTACAGCCATACCACATTGGATATGCCCAATCTCGTCTGATCTTGGAAGCTAAGCAGTGTTGGGCCTGGTTAGTACTTGGGTGGGAGACCACCTGGGAACACCAGGTGCTGTAGGTTTTTTCACATTACTGGCAAATTGTTTTTATTCTCTAGCTATTTAAATTGGAAACTTTTTCTTTTTATTGCCAGCACAGACATTTGGAAGAGGTCAAACAGACACAATAGCCATCACCTAAAGACTTACCACACTGTTTAGGCGCAATTCCAACTGCTTTTGGCAGCTAAACAGTGTTGAGCCTCTTTTGTAGTTTAATTTAAGACCCCCTGCTAATATCATGTCCTGTAGGTCTTTTTACATTACCAAAACATGATTTTTTTCAGTAAGCCAATACAGTTAGGAAACATTTGTATTAGCTTACCTGGTGATAGAAGTAGAAGAGGGCAAAAAAGTTCTTTTAACTCACCTACAGCCATACCACATTGCATAGGCCCAATCTCGTCTGATCTTGGAAGCTAAGCAGTGTTGGGCCTGGTTAGTCCTTGGGTGGGAGACCACATGGGAACACCAGGTGCTGTAGGTTTTTTCACATTACTGGCAAATTGTTTTTATTCTCTAGCTATTTAAATTGGAAACTTTTTCTTTTTATTGCCATTACAGACATTTGGAAGAGGTCAAACAGACACAATAGCCATCACCTAAAGACTTACCACACTGTTTAGGCCCAATTCCAACTGCTTTTGGCAGCTAAACAGTGTTGAGCCTCTTTAGTAGTTTAATTTAAGACCCCCTGCTAATATCATGTCCTGTAGGTCTTTTTACATTACCAACACATGATTTTTTTCAGTAAGCCAATACAGTTAGGAAACTTTTTTATTAGCTTACCTGGTGATAGAAGTAGAAGAGGGCAAAAAAGTGCCTGTATCTCACCTACAGCCATACCACATTGGATAGGCCCAATCTCGTCTGATCTTGGAAGCTAAGCAGTGTTGGGCCTGGTTAGTACTTGGGTGGGAGACCACATGGGAACACCAGGTGCTGTAGGTTTTTTCACATTACAGGTAAATTGTTTTTATTCTCTAGCTATTTAAATTGGAAACTTTTTCTTTTTATTGCCAGTACAGACATTTGGAAGAGGTCAAACAGACACAATAGCCATCACCTAAAGACTTACCACACTGTTTAGGCCCAATTCCAACTGCTTTTGGCAGCTAAACAGTGTTAAGCCTCTTTAGTAGTTTAATTTAAGACCCCCTGCTAATATCATGTCCTGTAGGTCTTTTTTCATTACCAACACATGATTTTGTTCAGTAAGCCAATACAGTTAGGAAACTTTTGTATTAGCTTACCTGGTGATAGAAGTAGAAGAGGGCAAAAAAGTGCCTTTAGCTCACCTACAGCCATACCACATTGGATAGGCCCAATCTTGTCTGATCTTGGAAGCTAAGCAGTGTTGGGCCTGGTTAGTACTTGGGTGGGAGACCACATGGGAACACCAGGTGCTGTAGGTTTTTTCACATTACTGGCAAATTGTTTTTATTCTCTAGCTATTTAAATTGGAAACTTTTTCTTTTTATTGCCAGCACAGACATTTGGAAGAGGTCAAACAGACACAATAGCCATCACCTAAAGACTTACCTCACTGTTTAGGCCCAATTCCAACTGCTTTTGGCAGCTAAACAGTGTTGAGCCTCTTTATTAGTTTAATTTAAGACCCCCTGCTAATATCATGTCCTGTAGGTCTTTTAACATTACCAACACATGATTTTTTTCAGTAAGCCAATACAGTTAGGAAACTTTTTTATTAGCTTACCTGGTGATAGAAGTAGAAGAGGGCAAAAAAGTGCCTGTATCTCAACTACAGCCATACCACATTGGATAGGCCCAATCTCGTCTGATCTTGGAAGCTAAGCAGTGTTGGGCCTGGTTAGTACTTGGGTGGGAGACCACATGGGAACACCAGGTGCTGTAGGTTTTTTCACATTACAGGCAAATTGTTTTTATTCTCTAGCTATTTAAATTGGAAACTTTTTCTTTTTATTGCCAGTACAGACATTTGGAAGAGGTCAAACAGACACAATAGAAATCACCTAAAGACTTACCACACTGTTTAGGCCCAATTCCAACTGCTTTTGGCAGCTAAACAGTGTTGAGCCTCTTTAGTAGTTTAATTTAAGACCCCCTGCTAATATCATGTCCTGTAGGTCTTTTTACATTACCAACACATGATTTTGTTCAGTAAGCCAATACAGTAAGGAAACTTTTGTATTAGCTTACCTGGTGATAGAAGTAGAAGAGGGCAAAAAAGTGCCTTTAACTCACCTACAGCCATACCACATTGGATAGGCCCAATCTCGTCTGATCTTGGAAGCTAAGCAGTGTTGGGCCTGGTTAGTACTTGGGTGGGAGACCACATGGGAACACCAGGTGCTGTAGGTTTTTTCACATTACTGGCAAATTGTTTTTATTCTCTAGCTATTTAAATTGGAAACTTTTTCTTTTTATTGCCAGCACAGACATTTGGAAGAGGTCAAACAGACACAATAGCCATCACCTAAAGACTTACCACACTGTTTAGGCTCAATTCCAACTGCTTTTGGCAGCTAAACAGTGTTGAGCCTCTTTTGTAGTTTAATTTAAGACCCCCTGCTAATATCATGTCCTGTAGGTCTTTTTACATTACCAACACATGATTTTTTTCCGTAAGCCAATACAGTTAGGAAACTTTTGTATTAGCTTACCTGGTGATAGAAGTAGAAGAGGGCAAAAAAGTGCCTGTATCTCACCTACAGCCATACCACATTGGATAGGCCCAATCTCGTCTGATCTTGGAAGCTAAGCAGTGTTGGGCCTGGTTAGTACTTGGGTGGGAGACCACATGGGAACACCAGGTGCTGTAGGTTTTTTCACATTACTGGCAAATTGTTTTTATTCTCTAGCTATTTAAATTGGGAACTTTTTCTTTTTATTGCCAGTACAGACATTTGGAAGAGGTCAAACAGACACAATAGCCATCACCTAAAGACTTACCACACTGTTTAGGCCCAATTCCAACTGCTTTTGGCAGCTAAACAGTGTTGAGCCTCTTTAGTAGTTTAATTTAAGACCCCCTGCTAATATCATGTCCTGTAGGTCTTTTTACATTACCAACACATGATTTTTTTCAGTAAGCCAATACAGTTAGGAAACTTTTTTATTAGCTTACCTGGTGATAGAAGTAGAAGAGGGCAAAAAAGTGCCTGTATCTCACCTACAGCCATACCACATTGGATAGGCCCAATCTCGTCTGATCTTGGAAGCTAAGCAGTGTTGGGCCTGGTTAGTACTTGGGTGGGAGACCACATGAGAACACCAGGTGCTGTAGGTTTTTTCACATTACAGGCAAATTGTTTTTATTCTCTAGCTATTGAAATTGGAAACTTTTTCTTTTTATTGCCAGTACAGACATTTGGAAGAGGTCAAACAGACACAATAGCCATCACCTAAAGACTTACCACACTGTTTAGGCCCAATTCCAACTGCTTTTGGCAGCTAAACAGTGTTGAGCCTGTTTAGTAGTTTAATTTAAGACCCCCTGCTAATATCATGTCCTGTAGGTCTTTTTACATTACCAACACATGATTTTTTTCAGTAAGCCAATACAGTTAGGAAACTTTTGTATTAGCTTACCTGGTGATAGAAGTAGAAGAGAGCAAAAAAGTGCTTTTAACTCACCTACAGCCATACCACATTGGATAGGCCCAATCTCGTCTGATCTTGGAAGCTAAGCAGTGTTGGGCCTGGTTAGTACTTGGGTGGGAGACCACATGGGAACACCAGGTGCTGTAGGTTTTTTCACATTACTGGAAAATTGTTTTTATTCTCTAGCTATTTAAATTGGAAACTTTTTCTTTTTATTGCCAGTACAGACATTTGGAAGAGGTCAAACAGACACAATAGCCATCACCTAAAGACTTACCACACTGTTTAGGCCCAATTCCAACTGCTTTTGGCAGCTAAACAGTGTTGAGCCTCTTTAGTAGTTTAATTTAAGACCCCCTGCTAATATCATGTCCTGTAGGTCTTTTTACATTACCAACACATGATTTTTTTCAGTAAGCCAATACAGTTAGGAAACTTTTGTATTAGCTTACCTGGTGATAGAAGTAGAAGAGGGCAAAAAAGTGAATTTAACTCACCTACAGCCATACCACATTGGATAGGCCCAATCTCGTCTGATCTTGGAAGCTAAGCAGTGTTGGGCCTGGTTAGTACTTGGGTGGGAGACCACATGGGAACACCAGGTGCTGTAGGTTTTTTCACATTACTGGTAAATTGTTTTTATTCTCTAGCTATTTATATTGGAAACTTTTTCATTTTATTGCCAGCACAGACATTTGGAAGAGGTCAAACAGACACAATAGCCATCACCTAAAGACTTACCACAATGTTTAGGCTCAATTCCAACTGCTTTTGGCAGCTAATCAGTGTTGAGCCTCTTTTGTAGTTTAATTTAAGACCCCCTGCTAATATCATGTCCTGTAGGTCTTTTTACATTACCAACACATGATTTTTTTCAGTAAGCCAATACAGTTAGGAAACTTTTGTATTAGCTTACCTGGTGATAGAAGTAGAAGAGGGCAAAAAAGTGCCTGTATCTCACCTACAGCCATACCACATTGGATAGGCCCAATCTCGTCTGATCTTGGAAGCTAAGCAGTGTTGGGCCTGGTTAGTACTTGGGTGGGAGACAACATGGGAACACCAGGTGCTGTAGGTTTTTCACATTACAGGCAAATTGTTTTTATTCTCTAGCTATTTAAATTGGAAACTTTTTCTTTTTATTGCCAGTACAGACATTTGGAAGAGGTCAAACAGACACAATAGCCATCACATAAAGACTTACCACACTGTTTAGGCCCAATTCCAACTGCTTTTGACAGCTAAACAGTGTTGAGCCTCTTTAGTAGTTTAATTTAAGACCCCCTGCTAATATCATGTCCTGTAGGTCTTTTTACATTACCAACACATGATTTTTTTCAGTAAGCCAATACAGTTAGGAAACTTTTTTATTAGCTTACCTGGTGATAGCAGTAGAAGAGGGCAAAAAAGTGCCTGTATTTCACCTACAGCCATACCACATTGGATAGGCCCAATCTCGTCTGTTCTTGGAAGCTAAGCAGTGTTGGGCCTGGTTAGTACTTGGGTGGGAGACCACATGGGAACACCAGGTGCTGTAGGTTTTTTCACATTACAGGCAATTTTTTTTTTATTCTCTAGCTATTTAAATTGGAAACTTTTTCTTTTTATTGCCAGTACAGACATTTGGAAGAGGTCAAACAGACACAATAGCCATCACCTAAAGACTTACCACACTGTTTAGGCCCAGGTCCAACTGCTTTTGGCAGCTAAACAGTGTTGATCCTCTTTAGTAGTTTAATTTAAGACCCCCTGCTAATATCATGTCCTGTAGGTCGTTTTACATTACCAACACATGATTTTTTTCAGTAAGCCAATACAGTTAGGAAACTTTTTTATTAGCTTACCTGGTGATAGAAGTAGAAGAGGGCAAAAAAGTGCATGTATCTCACCTACAGCCATACCACATTGGATAGGCCCAATCTCGTCTGATCTTGGAAGCTAAGCAGTGTTGGGCCTGGTTAGTACTTGGGTGGGAGACCACATGGGAACACCAGGTGCTGTAGGTTTTTTCACATTACAGGCAAATTGTTTTTATTCTCTAGCTATTTAAATTGGAAACTTTTTCTTTTTATTGCCAGTACAGACATTTGGAAGAGGTCAAACAGACACAATAGCCATCACCTAAAGACTTACCACACTGTTTAGGCCCAATTCCAACTGCTTTTGGCAGCTAAACAGTGTTGAGCCTGTTTAGTAGTTTAATTTAAGACCCCCTGCTAATATCATGTCCTGTAGGTCTTTTTACATTACCAACACATGATTTTTTTTAAGTAAGCCAATACAGTTAGGAAACTTTTTTATTAGCTTACCTGGTGATAAAAGTAGAAGAGGGCAAAAAAGTGCCTGTATCTCACCTACAGCCATACCACATTGGATAGGCCCAATTTCGTCTGATCTTGGAAGCTAAGCAGTGTTGGGCCTGGTTAGTACTTGGGTGGGAGACCACCTGGGAACACCAGGTGCTGTAGGTTTTTTCACATTACTGGCAAATTGTTTTTATTCTCTAGCTATTTAAATTGGAAACTTTTTCTTTTTATTGCCAGCACAGACATTTGGAAGAGGTCAAACAGACACAATAGCCATCACCTAAAGACTTACCACACTGTTTAGGCTCAATTCCAACTGTTTTTGGCAGCTAAACAGTGTTGAGCCTCTTTTGTAGTTTAATTTAAGACCCCCTGCTAATATCATGTCCTGTAGGTCTTTTTACATTACCAACACATGATTTTTTTCAGTAAGCCAATACAGTTAGGAAACTTTTGTATTAGCTTACCTGGTGATAGAAGTAGAAGAGAGCAAAAAAGTGCTTTTAACTCACCTACAGCCATACCACATTGGATAGGCCCAATCTCGTCTGATCTTGGAAGCTAAGCAGTGTTGGGCCTGGTTAGTACTTGGGTGGGAGACCACATGGGAACACCAGGTGCTGTAGGTTTTTTCACATTACTGGAAAATTGTTTTTATTCTCTAGCTATTTAAATTGGAAACTTTTTCTTTTTATTGCCAGTACAGACATTTGGAAGAGGTCAAACAGACACAATAGCCATCACCTAAAGACTTACCACACTGTTTAGGCCCAATTCCAACTGCTTTTGGCAGCTAAACAGTGTTGAGCCTCTTTAGTAGTTTAATTTAAGACCCCCTGCTAATATCATGTCCTGTAGGTCTTTTTACATTACCAACACATGATTTTTTTCAGTAAGCCAATACAGTTAGGAAACTTTTGTATTAGCTTACCTGGTGATAGAAGTAGAAGAGGGCAAAAAAGTGAATTTAACTCACCTACAGCCATACCACATTGGATAGGCCCAATCTCGTCTGATCTTGGAAGCTAAGCAGTGTTGGGCCTGGTTAGTACTTGGGTGGGAGACCACATGGGAACACCAGGTGCTGTAGGTTTTTTCACATTACTGGTAAATTGTTTTTATTCTCTAGCTATTTATATTGGAAACTTTTTCATTTTATTGCCAGCACAGACATTTGGAAGAGGTCAAACAGACACAATAGCCATCACCTAAAGACTTACCACAATGTTTAGGCTCAATTCCAACTGCTTTTGGCAGCTAAACAGTGTTTAGCCTCTTTTGTAGTTTAATTTAAGACCCCCTGCTAATATCATGTCCTGTAGGTCTTTTTACATTACCAACACATGATTTTTTTCAGTAAGCCAATACAGTTAGGAAACTTTTGTATTAGCTTACCTGGTGATAGAAGTAGAAGAGGGCAAAAAAGTGCCTGTATCTCACCTACAGCCATACCACATTGGATAGGCCCAATCTCGTCTGATCTTGGAAGCTAAGCAGTGTTGGGCCTGGTTAGTACTTGGGTGGGAGACCACATGGGAACACCAGGTGCTGTAGGGTTTTTCACATTACAGGCAAATTGTTTTTATTCTCTAGCTATTTAAATTGGAAACTTTTTCTTTTTATTGCCAGTACAGACATTTGGAAGAGGTCAAACAGACACAATAGCCATCACATAAAGACTTACCACACTGTTTAGGCCCAATTCCAACTGCTTTTGACAGCTAAACAGTGTTGAGCCTCTTTAGTAGTTTAATTTAAGACCCCCTGCTAATATCATGTCCTGTAGGTCTTTTTACATTACCAACACATGATTTTTTTCAGTAAGCCAATACAGTTAGGAAACTTTTTTATTAGCTTACCTGGTGATAGAAGTAGAAGAGGGCAAAAAAGTGCCTGCATTTCACCTACAGCCATACCACATTGGATAGGCCCAATCTCGTCTGTTCTTGGAAGCTAAGCAGTGTTGGGCCTGGTTAGTACTTGGGTGGGAGACCACATGGGAACACCAGGTGCTGTAGGTTTTTTCACATTACAGGCAAATTTTTTTTATTCTCTAGCTATTTAAATTGGAAACTTTTTCTTTTTATTGCCAGTACAGACATTTGGAAGAGGTCAAACAGACACAATAGCCATCACCTAAAGACTTACCACACTGTTTAGGCCCAATTCCAACTGCTTTTGGCAGCTAAACAGTGTTGATCCTCTTTAGTAGTTTAATTTAAGACCCCCTGCTAATATCATGTCCTGTAGGTCGTTTTACATTACCAACACATGATTTTTTTCAGTAAGCCAATACAGTTAGGAAACTTTTTTATTAGCTTACCTGGTGATATAAGTAGAAGAGGGCAAAAAAGTGCATGTATCTCACCTACAGCCATACCACATTGGATAGGCCCAATCTCGTCTGATCTTGGAAGCTAAGCAGTGTTGGGCCTGGTTAGTACTTGGGTGGGAGACCACATGGTAACACCAGGTGCTGTAGGTTTTTTTCACATTACAGGCAAATTGTTTTTATTCTCTAGCTATTTAAATTGGAAACTTTTTCTTTTTATTGCCAGTACAGACATTTGGAAGAGGTCAAACAGACACAATAGCCAACACCTAAAGACTTACCACACTGTTTAGGCACAATTCCAACTGCTTTTGGCAGCTAAACAGTGTTGAGCCTCTTTAGTAGTTTAATTTAAGACCCCCTGCTAATATCATGTCCTGTAGGTCTTTTTACATTACCAACACATGATTTTTTTCAGTAAGCCAATACAGTTAGGAAACTTTTTTATTAGCTTACCTGGTGATAGAAGTAGAAGAGGGCAAAAAAGTGCCTGTTTCTCACCTACAGCCATACCACATTGGATAGGCCCAATCTCGTCTGATCTTGGAAGCTAAGCAGTGTTGGGCCTGGTTAGTACTTGGGTGGGAGACCACATGGGAACACCAGGTGCTGTAGGTTTTTTCACATTACAGGCAAATTGTTTTTATTCTCTAGCTATTTAAATTGGAAACTTTTTCTTTTTATTGCCAGTACAGACATTTGGAAGAGGTCAAACAGACACAATAGCCATCTCCTAAAGACTTACCACACTGTTTAGGCCCAATTCCAACTACTTTTGGCAGCTAAACAGTGTTGAGCCTCTTTAGTAGTTTAATTTAAGACCCCCTGCTAATATCATGTCCTGTAGGTCTTTTTACATTACCAACACATGATTTTTTTCAGTAAGCCAATACAGTTAGGAAACTTTTGTATTAGCTTACCTGGTGATAGAAGTAGAAGAGGGCAAAAAAGTGAATTTAACTCACCTACAGCCATACCACATTGGATAGGCCCAATCTCGTCTAATCTTGAAAGCTAAGCAGTGTTGGGCATGGTTAGTACTTGGGTGGGAGACCACATGGGAACACCAGGTGCTGTAGGTTTTTTCACATTACTGGCAAATTGTTTTTATTCTCTAGCTATTTATATTGGAAACTTTTTCATTTTATTGCCAGCACAGACATTTGGAAGAGGTCAAACAGACACAATAGCCATCACCTAAAGACTTACCACAATGTTTAGGCTCAATTCCAACTGCTTTTGGCAGCTAAACAGTGTTGAGCCTCTTTTGTAGTTTAATTTAAGACCCCCTGCTAATATCATGTCCTGTAGGTCTTTTTACATTACCAACACATGATTTTTTTCAGTAAGCCAATACAGTTAGGAAACTTTTGTATTAGCTTACCTGGTAATAGAAGTAGAAGAGGGCAAAAAAGTGGCTTTAACTCACCTGCAGCCATACCACATTGGATAGGCCCAATCTCGTCTGATCTTGGAAGCTAAGCAGTGTTGGGCCTGGTTAGTACTTGGGTGGGAGACCACATGGGAACACCAGGTGCTGTAGGTTTTTTCACATTACTGGCAAATTGTTTTTATTCTCTAGCTATTTAAATTGGAAACTTTTTCTTTTTATTGCCAGCACAGACATTTGGAAGAGGTCAAAGAGACACAATAGCCATCACCTAAAGACTTACCACACTGTTTAGGCCCAATTCCAACTGCTTTTGGCAGCTAAACAGTGTTGAGCCTCTTTAGTAGTTTAATTTAAGACCCCCTGCTAATATCATGTCCTGTAGGTCTTTTTACATTACCAACACATGATTTTTTTCAGTAAGCCAATACAGTTAGGAAACTTTTTTATTAGCTTACCTGTGATAGAAGTAGAAGAGGGCAAAAAAGTGCCTGTATCTCACCTACAGCCATACCACATTAGATAGGCCCAATCTCGTCTGATCTTGGAAGCTAAGCAGTGTTGGGCCTGGTTAGTACTTGGGTAGGAGACCACATGGGAACACCAGGTGCTGTAGGTTTTTTCACATTACAGGCAAATTGTTTTTATTCTCTAGCTATTTAAATTGGAAACTTTTTCTTTTTATTGCCAGTACAGACATTTGGAAGAGGTCAAACAGACACAATAGCCATCACATAAAGACTTACCACACTGTTTAGGCCCAATTCCAACTGCTTTTGGCAGCTAAACAGTGTTGAGCCTCTTTAGTAGTTTAATTTAAGACCCCCTGCTAATATCATGTCCTGTAGGTCTTTTTACATTACCAACACATGATTTTTTTCAGTAAGCCAATACAGTTAGGAAACTTTTTTATTAGCTTACCTGGTGATAGAAGTAGAAGAGGGCAAAAAAGTGCCTGTATTTCACCTACAGCCATACAACATTGGATAGGCCCAATCTTGTCTGTTCTTGGAAGCTAAGCAGTGTTGGGCCTGGTTAGTACTTGGGTGGGAGACCACATGGGAACACCAGGTGCTGTAGGTTTTTTCACATTACAGGCAAATTGTTTTTATTCTCTAGCTATTTATATTGGAAACTTTTTATTTTTATTTCCAGCACAGACATTTGGAAGAGGTCAAACAGACACAATAGCCATCACCTAAAGACTTACCACACTGTTTAGGCTCAATTCCAACTGCTTTTGGCAGCTAAACAGTGTTGAGCCTCTTTTGTAGTTTAATTTAAGACCCCCTGCTAATATCATGTCCTGTAGGTTTTTTTACATTACCAACACATGATTTTTTTCAGTAAGCCAATACAGTTAGGAAACTTTTGTATTAGCTTACCAGGTGATAGAAGTAGAAGAGGGCAAAAAAGTGGCTTTAACTCACCTACAGCCATACCACATTGGATAGGCCCAATCTCGTCTGATCTTGGAAGCTAAGCAGTGTTGGGCCTGGTTAGTACTTGGGTGGGAGACCACATGGGAACACCAGGTGCTGTAGGGTTTTTCACATTACAGGCAAATTGTTTTTATTCTCTAGCTATTTAAATTGGAAACTTTTTCTTTTTATTGCCAGTACAGACATTTGGAAGAGGTCAAACAGACACAATAGCCATCACATAAAGACTTACCACACTGTTTAGGCCCAATTCCAACTGCTTTTGACAGCTAAACAGTGTTGAGCCTCTTTAGTAGTTTAATTTAAGACCCCCTGCTAATATCATGTCCTGTAGGTCTTTTTACATTACCAACACATGATTTTTTTCAGTAAGCCAATACAGTTAGGAAACTTTTTTATTAGCTTACCTGGTGATAGAAGTAGAAGAGGGCAAAAAAGTGCCTGTATTTCACCTACAGCCATACCACATTGGATAGGCCCAATCTTGTCTGTTCTTGGAAGCTAAGCAGTGTTGGGCCTGGTTAGTACTTGGGTGGGAGACCACAATGGGAACACCAGGTGCTGTAGGTTTTTTCACATTACAGGCAAATTGTTTTTATTCTCTAGCTATTTAAATTGGAAACTTTTTCTTTTTATTGCCAGTACAGACATTTGGAAGAGGTCAAACAGACACAATAGCCATCACCTAAAGACTTACCACACTGTTTAGGCCCAATTCCAACTGCTTTTGGCAGCTAAACAGTGTTGATCCTCTTTAGTAGTTTAATTTAAGACCCCCTGCTAATATCATGTCCTGTAGGTCGTTTTACATTACCAACACATGATTTTTTTCAGTAAGCCAATACAGTTAGGAAACTTTTTTATTAGCTTACCTGGTGATAGAAGTAGAAGAGGGCAAAAAAGTGCATGTATCTCACCTAGAGCCATACCACATTGGATAGGCCCAATCTCGTCTGATCTTGGAAGCTAAGCAGTGTTGGGCCTGGTTAGTACTTGGGTGGGAGACCACATGGTAACACCAGGTGCTGTAGGTTTTTTTCACATTACAGGCAAATTGTTTTTATTCTCTAGCTATTTAAATTGGAAACTTTTTCTTTTTATTGCCAGTACAGACATTTGGAAGAGGTCAAACAGACACAATAGCCAACACCTAAAGACTTACCACACTGTTTAGGCCCAATTCCAACTGCTTTTGGCAGCTAAACAGTGTTGAGCCTCTTTAGTAGTTTAATTTAAGACCCCCTGCTAATATCATGTCCTGTAGGTCTTTTTACATTACCAACACATGATTTTTTTCAGTAAGCCAATACAGTTAGGAAACTTTTTTATTAGCTTACCTGGTGATAGAAGTAGAAGAGGGCAAAAAAGTGCCTGTTTCTCACCTACAGCCATACCACATTGGATAGGCCCAATCTCGTCTGATCTTGGAAGCTAAGCAGTGTTGGGCCTGGTTAGTACTTGGGTGGGAGACCACATGGGAACACCAGGTGCTGTAGGTTTTTTCACATTACAGGCAAATTGTTTTTATTCTCTAGCTATTTAAATTGGAAACTTTTTCTTTTTATTGCCAGTACAGACATTTGGAAGAGGTCAAACAGACACAATAGCCATCTCCTAAAGACTTACCACACTGTTTAGGCCCAATTCCAACTACTTTTGGCAGCTAAACAGTGTTGAGCCTCTTTAGTAGTTTAATTTAAGACCCCCTGCTAATATCATGTCCTGTAGGTCTTTTTACATTACCAACACATGATTTTTTTCAGTAAGCCAATACAGTTAGGAAACTTTTGTATTAGCTTACCTGGTGATAGAAGTAGAAGAGGGCAAAAAAGTGAATTTAACTCACCTACAGCCATACCACATTGGATAGGCCCAATCTCGTCTAATCTTGAAAGCTAAGCAGTGTTGGGCCTGGTTAGTACTTGGGTGGGAGACCACATGGGAACACCAGGTGCTGTAGGTTTTTTCACATTACTGGCAAATTGTTTTTATTCTCTAGCTATTTAAATTGGAAACTTTTTCTTTTTATTGCCAGTACAGACATTTGGAAGAGGTCAAACAGACACAATAGCCATCACCTAAAGACTTACCACAATGTTTAGGCTCAATTCCAACTGCTTTTGGCAGCTAAACAGTGTTGAGCCTCTTTTGTAGTTTAATTTAAGACCCCCTGCTAATATCATGTCCTGTAGGTCTTTTTACATTACCAACACATGATTTTTTTCAGTAAGCCAATACAGTTAGGAAACTTTTGTATTAGCTTACCTGGTAATAGAAGTAGAAGAGGGCAAAAAAGTGGCTTTAACTCACCTGCAGCCATACCACATTGGATAGGCCCAATCTCGTCTGATCTTGGAAGCTAAGCAGTGTTGGGCCTGGTTAGTACTTGGGTGGGAGACCACATGGGAACACCAGGTGCTGTAGGTTTTTTCACATTACTGGCAAATTGTTTTTATTCTCTAGCTATTTAAATTGGAAACTTTTTCTTTTTATTGCCAGCACAGACATTTGGAAGAGGTCAAACAAACACAATAGCCATCACCTAAAGACTTACCACACTGTTTAGGCCCAATTCCAACTGCTTTTGGCAGCTAAACAGTGTTGAGCCTCTTTAGTAGTTTAATTTAAGACCCCCTGCTAATATCATGTCCTGTAGGTCTTTTTACATTACCAACACATGATTTTTTTCAGTAAGCCAATACAGTTAGGAAACTTTTTTATTAGCTTACCTGGTGATAGAAGTAGAAGAGGGCAAAAAAGTGCCTGTATCTCACCTACAGCCATACCACATTGGATAGGCCCAATCTCGTCTGATCTTGGAAGCTAAGCAGTGTTGGGCCTGGTTAGTACTTGGGTGGGAGACCACATGGGAACACCAGGTGCTGTAGGTTTTTTCACATTACAGGCAAATTGTTTTTATTCTCTAGCTATTTAAATTGGAAACTTTTTCTTTTTATTGCCAGTACAGACATTTGGAAGAGGTCAAACAGACACAATAGCCATCACATAAAGACTTACCACACTGTTTAGGCCCAATTCCAACTGCTTTTGGCAGCTAAACAGTGTTGAGCCTCTTTAGTAGTTTAATTTAAGACCCCCTGCTAATATCATGTCCTGTAGGTCTTTTTACATTACCAACACATGATTTTTTTCAGTAAGCCAATACAGTTAGGAAACTTTTTTATTAGCTTACCTGGTGATAGAAGTAGAAGAGGGCAAAAAAGTGCCTGTATTTCACCTACAGCCATACCACATTGGATAGGCCAAATCTCGTCTGTTCTTGGAAGCTAAGCAGTGTTGGGCCTGGTTAGTACTTGGGTGGGAGACCACATGGGAACACCAGGTGCTGTAGGTTTTTTCACATTACAGGCAAATTGTTTTTATTCTCTAGCTATTTATATTGGAAACTTTTTATTTTTATTTCCAGCACAGACATTTGGAAGAGGTCAAACAGACACAATAGCCATCACCTAAAGACTTACCACACTGTTTAGGCTCAATTCCAACTGCTTTTGGCAGCTAAACAGTGTTGAGCCTCTTTTGTAGTTTAATTTAAGACCCCCTGCTAATATCATGTCCTGTAGGTCTTTTTACATTACCAACACATGATTTTTTTCAGTAAGCCAATACAGTTAGGAAACTTTTGTATTAGCTTACCAGGTGATAGAAGTAGAAGAGGGCAAAAAAGTGGCTTTAACTCACCTACATTCATACCACATTGGATAGGCCCAATCTCGTCTGATCTTGGAAGCTAAGCAGTGTTGGGCCTGGTTAGTACTTGGGTGGGAGACCACATGGGAACACCAGGTGCTGTAGGTTTTTTCACATTACTGGCAAATTGTTTTTATTCTCTAGCTATTTAAATAGGAAACTTTTTCTTTTTATTGCCAGCACAGACATATGGAAGAGGTCAAACAGACACAATAGCCATCACCTAAAGACTTACCACACTGTTTAGGCCCAATTCCAACTGCTTTTGGCAGCTAAACAGTGTTGAGCCTCTTTAGTAGTTTAATTTAAGACCCCCTGCTAATATCATGTCCTGTAGGTCTTTTTACATTACCAACACATGTTTTTTTTCAGTAAGCCAATACAGTTAGGAAACTTTTGTATTAGCTTACCTGGTGATAGAAGTAGAAGAGGGCAAAAAAGTGCCTTTAACTCACCTACAGCCATACCACATTGGATAGGCCCAATCTCGTCTGATCTTGGAAGCTAAGCAGTGTTGGGCCTGGTTAGTACTTGGGTGGGAGACCACATGGGAACACCAGGTGCTGTAGGTTTTTTCACATTACTGGCAAATTGTTTTTATTCTCTAGCTATTTAAATAGGAAACTTTATCTTTTTATTGCCAGCACAGACATTTGGAAGAGGTCAAACAGACACAATAGCCATCACCTAAAGACTTACCAAACTGTTTAGGCCCAATTCCAACTGCTTTTGGCAGCTAAACAGTGTTGAGCCTCTTTAGTAGTTTAATTTAAGACCCCCTGCTAATATCATGTCCTGTAGGTCTTTTTACATTACCAACACATGATTTTTTTCAGTAAGCCAATACAGTTAGGAAACTTTTTTATTAGCTTACCTGGTGATAGAAGTAGAAGAGGGCAAAAAAGTGCCTGTATCTCAACTACAGCCATACCACATTGGATAGGCCCAATCTCGTCTGAACTTGGAAGCTAAGCAGTGTTGGGCCTGGTTAGTACTTGGGTGGGAGACCACATGGGAACACCAGTTGCTGTAGGTTTTTTCACATTACAGGCAATTTTTTTTTTATTCTCTAGCTATTTAAATTGGAAACTTTTTATTTTTATTGCCAGTACAGACATTTGGAAGAGGTCAAACAGACACAATAGCCATCACCTAAAGACTTACCACACTGTTTAGGCCCAATTCCAAATGCTTTTGGCAGCTAAACAGTGTTGGGCCTCTTTAGTAGTTTAATTTAAGACTCCCTGCTAATATCATGTCCTGTAGGTCTTTTTACATTACCAACACATGATTTTTTTCAGTAAGCCAATACAGTTAGGAAACTTTTTTATTAGCTTACCTGGTGATAGAAGTAGAAGAGGGCAAAAAAGTGCCTGTATCTCACCTACAGCCATACCACATTGGATAGGCCCAATCTCGTCTGATCTTGGAAGCTAAGCAGTGTTGGGCCTGGTTAGTACTTGGGTGGGAGACCACATGGGAACACCAGGTGCTGTAGGTTTTTTCACATTACTGGCAAATTTTTTTATTCTCTAGCTATTTAAATAGGAAACTTTATCTTTTTATTGCCAGCACAGACATTTGGAAGAGGTCAAACAGACACAATAGCCATCACCTAAAGACTTACCAAACTGTTTAGGCCCAATTCCAACTGCTTTTGGCAGCTAAACAGTGTTGAGCCTCTTTAGTAGTTTAATTTAAGACCCCCTGCTAATATCATGTCCTGTAGGTCTTTTTACATTACCAACACATGATTTTTTTCAGTAAGCCAATACAGTTAGGAAACTTTTTTATTAGCTTACCTGGTGATAGAAGTAGAAGAGGGCAAAAAAGTGCCTGTATCTCAACTACAGCCATACCACATTGGATAGGCCCAATCTCGTCTGAACTTGGAAGCTAAGCAGTGTTGGGCCTGGTTAGTACTTGGGTGGGAGACCACATGGGAACACCAGTTGCTGTAGGTTTTTTCACATTACAGGCAATTTTTTTTTTATTCTCTAGCTATTTAAATTGGAAACTTTTTATTTTTATTGCCAGTACAGACATTTGGAAGAGGTCAAACAGACACAATAGCCATCACCTAAAGACTTACCACACTGTTTAGGCCCAATTCCAAATGCTTTTGGCAGCTAAACAGTGTTGGGCCTCTTTAGTAGTTTAATTTAAGACTCCCTGCTAATATCATGTCCTGTAGGTCTTTTTACATTACCAACACATGATTTTTTTCAGTAAGCCAATACAGTTAGGAAACTTTTTTATTAGCTTACCTGGTGATAGAAGTAGAAGAGGGCAAAAAAGTGCCTGTATCTCACCTACAGCCATACCACATTGGATAGGCCCAATCTCGTCTGATCTTGGAAGCTAAGCAGTGTTGGGCCTGGTTAGTACTTGGGTGGGAGACCACATGGGAACACCAGGTGCTGTAGGTTTTTTCACATTACTGGCAAATTTTTTTTATTCTCTAGCTATTTAAATAGGAAACTTTATCTTTTTATTGCCAGCACAGACATTTGGAAGAGGTCAAACAGACACAATAGCCATCACCTAAAGACTTACCAAACTGTTTAGGCCCAATTCCAACTGCTTTTGGCAGCTAAACAGTGTTGAGCCTCTTTAGTAGTTTAATTTAAGACCCCCTGCTAATATCATGTCCTGTAGGTCTTTTTACATTACCAACACATGATTTTTTTCAGTAAGCCAATACAGTTAGGAAACTTTTTTATTAGCTTACCTGGTGATAGAAGTAGAAGAGGGCAAAAAAGTGCCTGTATCTCAACTACAGCCATACCACATTGGATAGGCCCAATCTCGTCTGAACTTGGAAGCTAAGCAGTGTTGGGCCTGGTTAGTACTTGGGTGGGAGACCACATGGGAACACCAGGTGCTGTAGGTTTTTTCACATTACAGGCAAATTTTTTTTTATTCTCTAGCTATTTAACCCCTTCACGACATTTGACGTATATATACGTCATGGTCGGGAAGTACTTCCCGACACATGACGTATATATACGTCATGACTTCTAACTGTCACTGCGTCTAGAGACGCAGTGACAGTTAGGTGATGTCTGCTGTCCCTGACAGCAGACATCCCCCCTCGCCGCCCAGGGGGGGCAGGGGTGCCCCCCCCGGTCGGCGATCGCTGTGATTGGCTGTTCAAATCTGAACAGCCATTCACAGCTTTTTCTGTGTTACCGGCGGCTAAGCCGCTCGGTAACACAGGGATTCACTGGTGATCGGTGCTGTCAAGTACAGCACCGATCACCACCGATGTGCAGCCCCCCCTCGACCCCGCCGGGCACTCACCCGGCAGCAGCAGCAGCTCCCCCGGAGCGTCTGGAGCGCACGCAGCGCTGCCCTCCTCCCCCCTCCCCCCGCAGCAGCAGCAGCAGCATCAAGCTGCAGAAAAAGTTAAAAAATGTACAGTATGCACTGAAAAAGTATATTTATATATATTTATATATATATATATATATATATACACACACATATATATATATATATATATATATATATATATATATGTGTGTGTATATATATTTGTATATATATATATATATATATATATACACACATATATATATATATATATATATATATATGTGTGTGTGTGTGTGTGTGTGTGTATATACCGCACCGATTACCACCGAACGCCAGCCCCCCCCCCCCCCCTCCCACCCGGCAGCCCCCCTCCCTCCCACCCACCCGGCTGCCGCAGCACCAGCACCCCTCCCACCCCCCCCCGCCAGCCGCAGCGCCAGCCCCCCTCCCAAAGCTGGTGACTAAAATGGGGTCACTTGTGGGGGGGTTCCACTGTATTGGTGCTTCGGGGGTCTTGCTAATGCGACATAGCACCCACCATTCAATCCACCACCAAAAATCACTCCTTCCCTTCTGAGTCCTGCCATGCACCCAACTGGTATTTTTTGGTCACACGTGAGGCATTGCCGTACTCGGGAGAAATTGGGGCACAGATTTTGGGGTGCTTTGTCTCCTTCATTCCTTGTGAAAATAAAAAATTTTGAGCCAGAACTGCATTTTTCTGTAAAAAATTACATTTTTTTACACAAAAATGCAGATCTGGCTCAAAATTTTTCATTTTCACAAGGAATGAAGGAGACAAAGCACCCCAAAATCTGTGCCCCAATTTCTCCCGAGTACGGCAATGCCTCATGTGTGACCAAAAAATACCAGTTGGGTGCATGGCAGGACTCAGAAGGGAAGGAGTGATTTTTGGATTTTGCAGCACAGATTCTGGTTGAATGACCCCCGAAACACCCATACAGTGGAACCCCCCCACAAGTGACCCCATTTTGCAAACTACACCCTTCAGGGAATTCATCAAGGGGTATAGTGTACATTTCAAACCCCCCGGGGTTTCACCAATTTTGATACAACTGAGCTGTGAAAATGAAAAATTAATTTTTTTCATTTTCACTGCCCAGTTGTACCACAATTGGTGAAACCCCTGGGGGTTTGAAATGTACACTATACCCCTAGATGAATTCCCTGAAGGGTGTAGTTTGCAAAATGGGGTCACTTGTGGGGGGGTACCTAACTTTTAGCATCTTATGGTGCCTAGAAACCTACATGGTGCCTAAAAAATAATCTCATAAAAAGGAGGCTCCAAAATCAAGTAGGTGCTCCTTCTATTATGAAGCCTGTGGTTTGGTCACCGTGCACACTAGGGCCACATATAGGATATTTATGAAAACCAAAGAATTGGGGGAATCAATTTTTAGTCACATTTCTCTAGTAAAATCTACTGTGTTCCTTAGAAAAATGTATTAAAATTGCAAATCTGCAAAAAAAATGAAATTTTGAAATTTCACCTACACTTTCTTTTAATTCCTGTGAAACACCTAAAGGGTTAACAAACTTCCAAAATGCTGTTTTGAATACTGTGAGGGGTGCAGTTTTTGAAATGGCATCATTTATGGGGGTGTCTCACATACAAGTCACTCAAAGTCACATCATACCTGACCTGGTCCCTAAAAAAATCAGAGTTTGAAATTTTCTTGAAAATTTAAGAATTTGCTATTCATATTTTAAGCCTCCTAGTGTCCAAAAAAATGAAAATGAGGTTGAAATAATGATGGCAACATAAAGTAGACATATGGTCTATGTTAGTTATTCACTATTTTGAGTGGTAAGATTATTTGTCTCACAAGCAGAAAATTTAACATTTTGCAAATCGCAAAATTTTCCATTTTTTTACGACATTTTGGTATTTTTCACAAAAAAACACAGACTGTATCGACAAAAATTTACCACTAACTTGAAGTACAATGTGTCACGAGAAAACAATCTCAAAATCACTGGGATAAGTAAAAGCAAAAAAAAGTTATCCCCACTTAAGTGATACATGCCAGATTTGAAAAAAAGGGCTCTGTCAGGAAGGCAAAAACTGGCTCTGTCATGAAGGGGTTAAATTGGAAACTTTTTCTTTTTATTGCCAGCACAGACATTTGGAAGAGGTCAAACAGACACAATAGCCATCACCTAAAGACTTACCACACTGTTTAGGCTCAATTCCAACTGCTTTTGGCAGCTAAACAGTGTTGAGCCTCTTTTGTAGTTTAATTTAAGACCCCCTGCTAATATCATGTCCTGTAGGTCTTTTTACATTACCAACACATGATTTTTTTCAGTAAGCCAAAACAGTTAGGGAACTTTTTTATTAGCTTACCTGGTGATAGAAGTAGAAGAGGGCAAAAAAGTGCTTATATCTCACCTACAGCCATACCACATTGGATAGGCCCAATCTCGTCTGATCTTGGAAGCTAAGCAGTGTTGGGCCTGGTTAGTACTTGGGTGGGAGACCACATGGGAACACCAGGTGCTGTAGGTTTTTTCACATTACTGGCAAATTGTTTTTATTCTCTAGCTATTTAAATTGGAAACTTTTTCTTTTTGTTGCCAACACTGACATTTGGAAGAGGTAAAACAGACACAATATCCATCACCTAAAGACTTACCACATTGTTTAGGCCCAATTCCAACTGCTTTTGGCAGCTAAACAGTGTTGAGGCTCTTTAGTAGTTTAATTTAAGACCCCCTGCTAATATCATGTCCTGTAGGTCTTTTTACATTACCAACACATGATTTTTTTCAGTAAGCCAATACAGTTAGGTAACTTTTTTATTAGTTTACCTGGTGATAGAAGTAGAAGAGGGCAAAAAAGTGCCTGGATCTCACCTACATCCATACCTCATTGGATAGGCCCAATCTCGTCTGATCCTGGAAGCTAAGCAGTGTTGGGCCTGGTTAGTACTTGGGTAGGAGACCACATGGGAACACCAGGTGCTGTAGGTTTTTTCACATTACTGGCAAATTGTTTTTATTCTCTAGCTATTTAAATTGGAAACTTTTTCTTTTTATTGCCAGCACTGACATTTGGAAGAGGTAAAACAGACACAATATCCATCACCTAAAGACTTACCACACTGTTTAGGCCCAATTCCAACTGCTTTTGGCAGCTAAACAGTGTTGAGGCTCTTTAGTAGTTTAATTTAAGACCCCCTGCTAATATCATGTCCTGTAGGTCTTTTTACATTACCAACACATGATTTTTTTTAAGTAAGCCAATACAGTTAGGAAACTTTTTTATTAGCTTACCTGGTGATAGAAGTAGAAGAGGGCAAAAAAGTGCCTGTATCTCACCTACAGCCATACCACATTGGATAGGCCCAATCTCGTCTGATCTTGGAAGCTAAGCAGTGTTGGGCCTGGTTAGTACTTGGGTGGGAGACCACATGGGAACACCAGGTGCTGTAGGTTTTTTCACATTACTGGCAAATTGTTTTTATTCTCTAGCTATTTAAATTGGAAACGTTTTCTTTTTATTGCCAGCACAGACATTTGGAAGCAGTCAAACAGACACAATAGCCATCACCTAAAGACTTAACACACTGTTTAGGCTCAATTCCAACTGCTTTTGGCAGCTAAACAGTGTTGAGCCTCTTTTGTAGTTTAATTTAAGACCCCCTGCTAATATCATGTCCTGTAGGTCTTTTTACATTACCAACACATGATGTTTTTCAGTAAGCCAATACAGTTAGGAAACTTTTGTATTAGCTTACCTGGTGATAGAAGTAGAAGAGGGCAAAAAAGTGCCTTTATCTCACATACAGCCATACCACATTGGATAGGCCCAATCTCGTCGGATCTTGGAAACTAAGCAGTGTTCGTCCTGGTTAGTACTTGGGTGGGAGACCACATGGGAACACCAGGTGCTGTAGGTTTTTTCACATTACTGGCAAATTGTTTTTATTCTCTAGCTATTTAAATTGGAAACTTTTTCTTTTTATTGCCAGCACAGACATTTGGAAGAGGTCAAACAGACACAATAGCCATCACCTAAAGACTTACCACACTGTTTAGGTGCAATTCCAACTGCTTTTGGCAGCTAAACAGTGTTGAGCCTCTTTAGTAGTTTAATTTAAGACCCCCTGCTAATATCATGTCCTGTAGGTCTTTTTACATAACCAACACATGATTTTTTTCAGTAAGCCAATACAGTTAGGAAACTTTTGTATTAGCTTACCTGGTGATAGAAGTAGAAGAGGGCAAAAAAGTGCCTGTATCTCACCTACAGCCATACCACATTGGATAGGCCCAATCTCGTCTGATCTTGGAAGCTAAGCAGTGTTGGGCCTGGTTAGTACTTGGGTGGGAGACCACATGGGAACACCAGGTGCTGTAGGTTTTTTCACATTACTGGCAAATTGTTTTTATTCTCTAGCTATTTAAATTGGAAACATTTTCTTTTTATTGCCAGCACTGACATTTGGAAGAGGTAAAACAGACACAATATCCATCACCTAAAGACTTACCACACTGTTTAGGCCCAATTCCAACTGCTTTTGGCAGCTAAACAGTGTTGAGGCTCTTTAGTAGTTTAATTTAAGACCCCCTGCTAATATCATGTCCTGTAGGTCTTTTTACATTACCAACACATGATTTTTTTTAAGTAAGCCAATACAGTTAGGAAACTTTTTTATTAGCTTACCTGGTGATAGAAGTAGAAGAGGGCAAAAAAGTGCCTGTATCTCACCTACAGCCAAACCACATTGGATAGGCCCAATCTCGTCTGATCTTGGAAGCTAAGCAGTGTTGGGCCTGGTTAGTACTTGGGTGGGAGACCACATGGGAACACCAGGTGCTGTAGGTTTTTTCACATTACTGGCAAATTGTTTTTATTCTCTAGCTATTTAAATTGGAAACATTTTCTTTTTATTGCCAGCACTGACATTTGGAAGAGGTAAAACAGACACAATATCCATCACCTAAAGACTTACCACACTGTTTAGGCCCAATTCCAACTGCTTTTGGCAGCTAAACAGTGTTGAGGCTCTTTAGTAGTTTAATTTAAGACCCCCTGCTAATATCATGTCCTGTAGGTCTTTTTACATTACCAACACATGATTTTTTTTAAGTAAGCCAATACAGTTAGGAAACTTTTTTATTAGCTTACCTGGTGATAGAAGTAGAAGAGGGCAAAAAAGTGCCTATATCTCACCTACAGCCATACCACATTGGATAGGCCCAATCTCGTCTGATCTTGGAAGCTAAGCAGTGTTGGGCCTGGTTAGTACTTGGGTGGGAGACCACATGGGAACACTAGGTGCTGTAGATTTTTTTACATTACTGGCAAATTGTTTTTATTCTCTAGCTATTTAAATTGGAAACTTTTTCTTTTTATTGCCAGCACTGACATTTTGAAGAGGTCAAACAGACACAATAGCCATCACCTAAAGACTTACCACACTGTTTAGGCTCAATTCCAACTGCTTTTGGCAGCTAAACAGTGTTGAGCCACTTTTGTAGTTTAATTTAAGACCCCCTGCTAATATCATGTCCTGTAGGTCTTTTTACATTACCAACACATGATTTTTTTCAGTAAGCCAATACAGTTAGGAAACTTTTTTATTAGCTTACCTGGTGATAGAAGTAGAAGAGGGCAAAAAAGTGCCTGTATCTCACCTACAGCCATACCTCATTGGATAGGCCCAATCTCGTCTGATCTTGGAAGCTAAGCAGTGTTGGGCCTGGTTAGTACTTGGGTAGGAGACCACATGGGAACACCAGGTGCTGTAGGTTTTTTCACATTACTGGCAAATTGTTTTTATTCTCTAGCTATTTAAATTGGAAACTTTTTCTTTTTATTGCCAGCACTGACATTTGGAAGAGGTAAAACAGACACAATATCCATCACCTAAAGACTTACCACACTGTTTAGGCCCAATTCCAACTGCTTTTGGCAGCTAAACAGTGTTGAGGCTCTTTAGTAGTTTAATTTAAGACCCCCTGCTAATATCATGTCCTGTAGGTCTTTTTACATTACCAACACATGATTTTTTTTAAGTAAGCCAATACAGTTAGGAAACTTTTTTATTAGCTTACCTGGTGATAGAAGTAGAAGAGGGCAAAAAAGTGCCTGTATCTCACCTACAGCCATACCACATTGGATAGGCCCAATCTCGTCTGATCTTGGAAGCTAAGCAGTGTTGGGCCTGGTTAGTACTTGGGTGGGAGACCACATGGGAACACCAGGTGCTGTAGGTTTTTTCACATTACTGGCAAATTGTTTTTATTCTCTAGCTATTTAAATTGGAAACGTTTTCTTTTTATTGCCAGCACAGACATTTGGAAGCAGTCAAACAGACACAATAGCCATCACCTAAAGACTTAACACACTGTTTAGGCTCAATTCCAACTGCTTTTGGCAGCTAAACAGTGTTGAGCCTCTTTTGTAGTTTAATTTAAGACCCCCTGCTAATATCATGTCCTGTAGGTCTTTTTACATTACCAACACATGATGTTTTTCAGTAAGCCAATACAGTTAGGAAACTTTTGTATTAGCTTACCTGGTGATAGAAGTAGAAGAGGGCAAAAAAGTGCCTATATCTCACATACAGCCATACCACATTGGATAGGCCCAATCTCGTCGGATCTTGGAAACTAAGCAGTGTTCGTCCTGGTTAGTACTTGGGTGGGAGACCACATGGGAACATAAGGTGCTGTAGGTTTTTTCACATTACTGGCAAATTGTTTTTATTCTCTAGCTATTTAAATTGGAAACTTTTTCTTTTTATTGCCAGCACTGACATTTGGAAGAGGTAAAACAGACACAATATCCATCACCTAAAGACTTACCACACTGTTTAGGCCCAATTCCAACTGCTTTTGGCAGCTAAACAGTGTTGAGCCTCTTTAGTAGTTTAATTTAAGACCCCCTGCTAATATCATGTCCTGTAGGTCTTTTTACATTACCAACACATGATTTTTTTCAGTAAGCCAATACAGTTAGGAAACTTTTGTATTAGCTTACCTGGTGATAGAAGTAGAAGAGGGCAAAAAAGTGCCTATATCTCACCTACAGCCATACCACATTGGATAGGCCCAATCTCGTCTGATCTTGGAAGCTAAGCAGTGTTGGGCCTGGTTAGTACTTGGGTGGGAGACCACATGGGAACACCAGGTGCTGTAGGTTTTTTCACATTACTGGCAAATTGTTTTTATTCTCTAGCTATTTAAATTGGAAACTTTTTCTTTTTATTGCCAACACTGACATTTGGAAGAGGTAAAACAGACACAATAGCCATCACCTAAAGACTTACCACATTGTTTAGGCCCAATTCCAACTGCTTTTGGCAGCTAAACAGTGTTGAGGCTCTTTAGTAGTTTAATTTAAGACCCCCTGCTAATATCATGTCCTGTAGGTCTTTTTACATTACCAACACATGATTTTTTTCAGTAAGCCAATACAGTTAGGTAACTTTTTTATTAGCTTACCTGGTGATAGAAGTAGAAGAGGGCAAAAAAGTGCCTGGATCTCACCTACAGCCATACCTCATTGGATAGGCCAAATCTCGTCTGATCTTGGAAGCTAAGCAGTGTTGGGCCTGGTTAGTACTTGGGTAGGAGACCACATGGGAACACCGGTTGCTGTAGGTTTTTTCACATTACTGGCAAATTGTTTTTATTCTCTAGCTATTTAAATTGGAAACTTTTTCTTTTTATTGCCAGCACTGACATTTGGAAGAGGTAAAACAGACACAATATCCATCACCTAAAGACTTACCACATTGTTTAGGCCCAATTCCAACTGCTTTTGGCAGCTAAACAGTGTTGAGCCTCTTTTGTAGTTTAATTTAAGACCCCCTGCTAATATCATGTCCTGTAGGTCTTTTTACATTACCAACACATGATTTTTTTCAGTAAGCCAATACAGTTAGGAAACTTTTGTATAAGCTTACCTGGTGATAAAAGTAGAAGAGGGTAAAAAAGTGCCTATATCTCACCTACAGCCATACCACATTGGATAAGCCCAATCTCGTCTGACCTTGGAAGCTAAGCAGTGTTGGGCCTGGTTAGTACTTGGGTGGGAGACCACATGGGAACACCAGGTGCTGTAGGTTTTTTCACATTACTGGCAAATTGTTTTTATTCTCTAGCTATTTAAATTGGAAACTTTTTCTTTTTATTGCCAGCACAAACATTTGGAAGAGTTCAAACAGACACAATAGCCATCACCTAAAGACTTACCACACTGTTTAGGCCCAATTCCAACTGCTTTTGGCAGCTAAACAGTGTTGAGCCTCTTTAGTAGTTTAATTTAAGACCCCCTGCTAATATCATGTCCTGTAGGTATTTTTACATTACCAACACATGATTTTTTTCAGTAAGCCAATACAGTTAGGAAACTTTTTTATTAGCTTACCTGGTGATAGAAGTAGAAGAGGGCAAAAAAGTGCCTGTATCTCACCTACAGCCATACCACATTGGATAGGCCCAATCTCATCTGATCTTATAAGCTAAGCAGTGTTGGGCCTGGTTAGTACTTGGGTGGGAGACCACATGGGAACACCAGGTGCTGTAGGTTTTTTCACATTACTGGCAAATTGTTTTTATTCTCTAGCTATTTAAATTGGAAACTTTTTCTTTTTATTGCCAGCACAGACATTTGGAAGAGGTCAAACAGACACAATAGCCATCACCTAAAGACTTACCACACTGTTTAGGCCCAATTCCAACTGCTTTTGGCAGCTAAACAGTGTTGAGCCTCTTTAGTAGTTTAATTTAAGACCCCCTGCTAATATCATGTCCTGTAGGTCTTTTTACATTACCAACACATGATTTTTTTCAGTAAGCCAATACAGTTAGGAAACTTTTTTATTAGCCTACCTGGTGATAGAAGTAGAAGAGGGCAAAAAAGTGCCTGTATCTCACCTATAGCCATACCACATTGGATAGGCCCAATCTCGTCTGATCTTGGAAGCTAAGCAGTGTTGGGCCTGGTTAGTACTTGGGTGGGAGACCACATGGGAACACCAGGTGCTGTAGGTTTTTTCACATTACTGGCAAATTGTTTTTATTCTCTAGCTATTTAACCCCTTCCCGACATTTGACCTACATGGTCATGGTCGGGATGTACTTCCCGACGCATGGCATAAATGTACGTCATGCATTTAAAGTGTCACCGCCTCTATAGACGCGGTGACAGAGGGGAGATGGCTGCTGTCCCCCCCCATCGGCGATCGCTGCGATTGGCTGTTCAAATGTGAACAACCAATTGCAGCGTTTTCTGTGTACCGGCGAATAACGGCGCTCGTTGACACAGGGATCGGTGGTGATTGGTGCTGTTAAGTACAGCACCAATCACCACCGGGTGTAAAGGGGTCACTGGTGGTCACCCCACCTCACCCCACCTGCCCCCAAGGCTGTGATTGGTCCGTCCGACCGACGGACCAATCACAGCCACTGCACCTCAGTAAAAGTAACGGAGACCGCCCTGCCGCCGCCATTCCGGTCAGGAACAGCGTGCAGAGCGGTCTCCGTGCCCATCTGTCCCCCTATCTGACCTATCTGACCTCGATCAGCGTTGGTGGTGTGGTGGCATCCGTGCTGCCTGCTGCCTGCTTCTGCTGCTGCAGCATCATAGTAAAATATAATTTTGTCTCTCCTGCCCCCTGTGGCTGATTGCAGTGCAGACGGGCTTAACCCTCTGCACTGCTTTTTTTCCTGCCCCCCATTTGTGCTGATCAGTATTAACTGTCCCCCTATCTGACCTATCTGACCTCGATCAGCGTTGGTGGTGTGGTGGCATCCGTGCTGCCTGCTTCCTGCTTCTGCTGCAGCATCATAGTAAAATATAATTCTGTCTCTCCTGCCCCCTGTGGCTGATTGCAGTGCAGACGGGCTTAACCCTCTGCACTGCTTTTTTTCCTGCCCCCCATTTGTGCTGATCAGTATTAACTGCCCCCCTATGTGACCTATCTGACCTCGATCAGCGTTGGTGGTGTGGTGGCATCCGTGCTGCCTGCTGCCTGCTTCTGCTGCTGCAGCATCATAGTAAAATATAATTTTGTCTCTCCTGCCCCCTGTGGCTGATTGCAGTGTAGACGGGCTTAACCCTCTGCACTGCTTTTTTTCCTGCCCCCCATTTGTGCTGATCAGTATTAACTGTCCCCCTATCTGACCTCGATCAGCGTTGGTGGTGTGGTGGCATCCGTGCTGCCTGCTGCCTGCTTCTGCTGCTGCAGCAACATAGTAAAATATAATTCTGTCTCTCCTGCCCCCTGTGGCTGATTGCAGTGCAGACGGGCTTAACCCTCTGCACTGCTTTTTTTCCTGCCCCCCATTTGTGCTGATCAGTATTAACTGATCAGCAACTTTTTTGGGGTGCAGGTTTTTTTTTTTATACATACCCCGCCTGCTGCCCCTCACTGCTAATCAGTGTTGCATCACTGATCAGCAGTTTTTTTTTTTTTTTTTTTTTTTTTTAGGGTGCTGTGGGGTCTTTTTTTAATTTTTTTTACACCCACGGTGATTTTGTGGGTGTCCTGTGGCCGCTGAGCGCTGATCAGTGACGTACATCACTGATCAGCATTTTTGGCACAGGGTTGATCTAATTTTTTTTTTGGATCAAATTCCTGTTGCCTTTGACTGATCAGCAGTTTTTTAAAAAAAAAATTTTTTTTGAGGGTGCTGTGGGGTCTTTTTTTTAAATTTGTTTACACCCACGGTGATTTTGTGGGTGTCCTGTGGCCGCTGAGCGCTGATCAGTGACGGACGTTACTGACCAACATCTGTGCTCAATTTTTGGCGCAGGAGCTTTTTTTTTTTTCTTTTAACCCCTTCAAGGTTGTACCAAAAGCTGCCTTGAAGCTGCTGCCCCTTAAGTGCACTTACACGTGTTAAAGCACTACATACACACTACATACCCCCCGTGTTGAAATAAAGTTTGTACCCCCCCTACACTATACACGTGTTGAAACACTACAATTACACAAACACAAAAATAATAAAAATGTCCCAATCATCCCAAAGACTGTTTTCAGCGGAGGAGGCATATGCCCTTATTGCCTCTGACACAGCCAGTGATGTAAGCGATGAATTTGCATTCGTCTTAAGCTCCTCTTCCTCCTCTAGTGATGAGGGACCCCCTCAAAGACGCCCCCGTAGAGCAGCTGAGACCCCCCCCCAAAATGATTGATCCCGTATGGACCCCACCACCAGACAATTTTGAGCCCCAGGTTCCTGAGTTTTTGGCCAACCCAGGAATCCAATTTGATACTACAGGCCTCAAAGAAATTGACTTTTTAAAAGTATTTTTCTCTGATGATTTTATAAATTTAATGGTGGACCAAAGTAATTTATATGCCCAGCAGTTTATTGCTCAAAACCCCACGTCATCATTTGCTAGGTGGACCCCTGTAGATGCAGTAGAGATGATGACGTTTTGGGGTCTGGTGTTACATATGGGCATAGTTAAAAAGCCAGAAATTAGACAATATTGGAGTACAGATGTTCTGTACAGCACCCCACTTCATCGTATGGCCATGACCCGGACTCGTTTTGAGACGATCCTTAAATTTTTGCATTACAACGATAATGCACAGTGCCCACCCAGAGATGATCCCACCTTTGACCGGCTATTCAAAGTCAGGCCGGTCATTGATCATTTCAGCGCCAAATTTGCTGAGATGTACATCCCCGAAAAATTCATTTGTGTAGACGAGTCACTTATACATTTTAAAGGAAGGGTTAAATTCCGCCAGTACCTTCCCAATAAGAGGGCAAGGTATGGCATAAAAATGTATAAGCTGTGCGAAAGTACCTCAGGGTACACCCACAGGTTTAGGGTATATGAAGGGAAGGACACAAGAATTGAACCGCCAGAATGCCCCCCCTCCCTCGTAGGTGTTAGTGGAAAGATTGTCTGGGATTTAGTGCACCCCTTCCTGGATAAGGGTTATCACCTCTATGTGGATAACTTTTACACCAGCATCCCCCTGTTTAAGGCCCTTGGTTCAAGAGGTACAGCAGCTTGCGGTACTGTGCGCAAGAACCAAAGAGGCCTCCCAAAAACGCACGTTGCCCAATTACTGAGAAAGGGTGAAAGCAGGGCACAATCCACCGAAAATATGTTGTTGGTCAAATATAAGGACAAGAGGGATGTCCTTATACTGACAACAATTCACGGAGACAGTACCACCTCCGTCCCTGTACGAGGTACCAGTACCCACACCTCAAAACCTATTTGTATCCTAGATTACAATAAGTACATGGGCGGAGTGGATCTTTCAGATCAGGTACTGAAGCCGTACAGTGCCCTGCGGAAAACAAAAATATGGTATAAGAAGCTGGCCGTGTATATCATCCAGATGGCACTGTATAATGCTTACGTACTATTCCGTTCTACCAGCCAGACGGGGACATTTATGCACTTTCAAGAGGAAGTCATAAAGAGCCTAACATTTGGGAATCAGCAGGCAGAGGGCCCCAGTACTTCTAGTACTGGCCCCCGTATTGTATCAGGGCAGCATTTTCCTAACGAAATCCCCTCCACTGGAAAAAAGGGCAGGACACAAAAAAGGTGCAAAGTTTGCTATAAAAAGGGAATAAGAAAGCAAACTATTTTCCACTGTGAAACTTGCCCCGACAAACCCGGCCTATGTATGAAGGAGTGTTTTAAAATATACCACACATCTATGGATTATTAGGTTCATCATTTCACCGTGCTTCGGGGGTCTTGCTAATGCGACATAGCACCCACTATTCATTCCACCAGAATCTGTGCTGCAAAATCCAAATATCACTCCTTCCCTTCTGAGTCCTGCCATGCACCCAAATGGTATTTTTTGGTCACATATGAGGCATTGCCGTACTCGGGAGAAATTGCGGCACAGATTTTGGGGTGCTTTGTCTCCTTCATTCCTTGTGAAAATGAAAAATTTTGAGCCAGAACTGCATTTTTGTGTAAAAAAATGTAATTTTTCATTTTCACAGCCCAGTTGTACCAAAATTGGTGAAACCCCTGGGGGTTTGAAATGTACACTATACCCCTAGATGAATTCCCTGAGGGGTGTAGTTTGCAAAATGGGGTCACTTGTGGGGGGGTTCCACTGTATTGGTGCTTCGGGGGTCTTGCTAATGCGACATAGCACCCACCATTCATTCCACCAGAATCTGTGCTGCAAAATCCAAATATCAATCCTTCCCTTCTGAGTCCTGCCCTGCACCCAAATGGTATTTTTTGGTCACATATGAGGCATTGCCGTACTCGGGAGAAATTGCGGCACAGATTTTGGGGTGCTTTGTCTCCTTCATTCCTTGTGAAACTGAAAAATTTTGAGCCAGAACTGCATTTTTGTGTAAAAAAATGTAATTTTTCATTTTCACAGCCCAGTTGTACCAAAATTGGTGAAACCCCTGGGGGTTTGAAATGTACACTATACCCCTAGATGAATTCCCTGAGGGGTGTAGTTTGCAAAATGGGGTCACTTGTGGGGGGGTTCCACTGTATTGGTGCTTCGGGGGTCTTGCTAATGCGACATAGCACCCACCATTCATTCCACCAGAATCTGTGCTGCAAAATCCAAATATCACTCCTTCCCTTCTGAGTCCTGCCATGCACCCAAATGGTATTTTTTGGTCACATATGAGGCATTGCCGTACTCGGGAGAAATTGCGGCACAGATTTTGGGGTGCTTAGTCTCCTTCATTCCTTGTGAAAATGAAAAATTTTGAGCCAGAACTGCATTTTTGTGTAAAAAAAATGTAATTTTTCATTTTCACAGCCCAGTTGTACCAAAATTGGTGAAACCCCTCGGGGTTTGAAATGTACACTATACCCCTACATGAATTCCCTGAGGGGTGTAGTTTGCAAAATGGGATCACTTGTGGGGGAGGTTCCTAACTTTTAGCATCTTATGGTGCCTAGAAACCTACATGGTGCCTAAAAAAAAATCTCATAAAAAGGAGGCTCCAAAATCAAGTAGGTGCTCCTTCTATTATGAAGCCTGTGGTTTGGTCAACGTGCACACTAGGGCCACATATAGGATATTTATGAAAACAAAAGAATTGGGGGAATCAATTTTTAGTCACATTTCTATAGTAAAATCTACTGTGTTCCTTAGAAAAATGTATTAAAATTGAAAATCTGCTAAAAAAATGAAATTTTGAAATTTCACCTACACTTTGTTTTTATTCCTGTGAAACATTAAAGGGTTAACAAACTTCCAAAATGCTGTTTTGAATACTGTGAGGGGTGCAGTTTTTGAAATGGCATCATGTATGGGGGTGTCTCACATACAAGTCCCTCAAAGTCACATCAGAACTGAACTGGTCCCTAAAAAAATCAGTGTTTGAAATTTTCTTGAAAATATGAGAATTTGCTATTCATATTTTAAGCCTCCTAGTGTCCAAAAAAATTAAAAGGAGGTTGAAATTATGATGGCAACATAAAGTAGACATATGGTCTTTGTTAGTTATTAACTATTTTGAGTGGTATGATTATTTGTCTCACAAGCAGAAAATTTAACATTTTGCAAATTGCAAAATTTTCAATTTTTTTATGACATTTTGGTATTTTTCACAAATAAACACAGACTGTATCGACCAAAATTTACCACTAACTTAAAGTATAATGTGTCACGAGAAAACAATCTCAAAATCACTGGGATAAGTAAAAGCAATAAAAAGTTATCCCCACATAAAGTGATACATGTCAGATTTGAAAAAAAGGGCTCTGACAGGAAGGCAAAAACAGGCTGCGGCGGTAAGGGGTTAAAGACGCACATTTCTGGCCCCCCAAAAATGGGCATTTCAAATAAGAAATGAGTCCAATGAACAAAATTGGGTGAATAAGTATGTATTTCAGGGGTGAGTTAGCAGGTTATTGGGGAAGTAAGTCCTGATATTTTTGGAGGTTGCAGGGGCCACTACACCATTCAAAATAGGCAGGCTTTAGCATATGCAGTTAGGCCCTGTAGGATGATTTTAGCTAAAAATTGCCCCAAACACTCAAACGGGCTTGTATCTGGGAAGGGAAAATATGGGAAACATGACTTAGACACCAAATGATACACTGTATGCCATGTTTCCAAATTTTTATGCACAGTGGTTACAGCATGAAGCGAATGCATGTGAATATACAAAGGTGCATTGCATTAAACAAGTCCAATGAGCGTCCCAAAATGGCCGGCCTGCCTGCTTTCATCCTTCATTTGTTCTAAATTTTTCATTACCCAATGAGCTGAGGTGTAGTCTTAGCCAGTGGTACCATCAGGGAGGTGTGTAAAGCACTTTAGGCTAGACAGCCAATCAGCTGCCAGCTTCCATCTGTCAATCAAATACAGCAGCCAATCAGAAAGCTGCCCATTGATCAGCAGGCCCTTTATGACATCACAGACAGACCCTCAGAACTATCTGTGCATGTCTAATGGCTGGCTGTCAGTTGGGCGGGTGGGTGGCAGAGGGAGGGGATGTCTGTCTCGTTTCTCCTGAAAATTGCGTTTTTTCTGCGTTTACGGGAAAAGTTGAGGTCCGACGCGCAAAAGTGGGGTATCGTAGAAATCACCTTTTAACCCCTTCATGACAGAGCCAGTTTGTGCCTTCATGACAGAGCCCTTTTTTTCAAATCTGACATGTCTCACTTAAGTGGGGATAACTTTTTTTTGCTTTTACTTATCCCAGTGATTTTGAGATTGTTTTCTCGTGACACATTGTACTTCAAGTTAGTGGTAAATTTTCGTCGATACAGTCTGTGTTTTTTTGTGAAAAATACCAAAATATCGTGAAAAAATGGAAAATTTAGCAATTTGCAAAATGTTAAATTTTCTGCTTGTGAGACAAATAATCATACCACTCAAAATAGTTAATAACTAACATAGACCATATGTCTACTTTATGTTGCCATCATTATTTCAACTTCCTTTTAATTTTTTTGGACACTAGGAGGCTTACAATATGAATAGCAAATTCTCAAATTTTCATGAAAATTTCAAACACTGATTTTTTTAGGGACCAGTTCAGTTCTGATGTGACTTTGAGGGACTTGTATGTGAGACACCCCCATAAATGATGCCATTTCAAAAACTGCACCCCTCACAGTATTCAAAACAGCATTTTGGAAGTTTGTTAACCCTTTAGGTGTTTCACAGGAATTAAAACAAAGTGTAGGTGAAATTTCAAAATTTCTTTTTTTTTGCAGAGTTTCAATTTTAATACATTTTTCTAACGAATACAGTAGATTTTACTAGAGAAATGTGACTAAAAATTGATTCCCCCAATTCTTTTGTTTTCAAAAATATCCTATATGTGGCCCTAGTGTGCACGTTGACCAAACCACAGGCTTCATAATAGAAGGAGCACCTACTTGATTTTGGAGCCTCCTTTTTATGAGATTTTTTTTTAGGCACCATGTAGGTTTCTAGGCACCATAAGTGCTAAAAGTTAGGAACCTCCCCCACAAGTCACCCCATTTTGCAATCTACACCCCTCAGGGAATTCATCTAGGGGTATAGTGTACATTTCAAACCCCCAGGGGTTTCACCAATTTTGGTACAACTGGGATGTGAAAATGGAAAATTACATTTTTTTACACAAACATGCAGTTCTGGCTCAAAATTTTTCATTTTCACAAGGAATGAAGGAGACAAAGCACCCCAAAATCTGTGCCCCAATTTCTCCCGAGTACGGCAATGCCTCACATGTGACCAAAAAATACCAGTTGGGTGCATGGCAGGACTCAGAAGGGAAGGAGTGATTTTTGGATTTTGCAGCAAAGATTTTGGTGGAATGAATGGTGGGTGCTATGTTGCATTAGCAAGACTCCCAAAGCACCAATACAGTGGAACCCCCCCACAAGTCACCCCATTTTGCAAACTACACCCCTCAGGGAATTCATCTAGGGGTATAGTGTACATTTCAAACCCCCAGGGGTTTCACCAATTTTGGTACAACTGGGATGTGAAAATGGAAAATTACATTTTTTTACACAAACATGCAGTTCTGGCTCAAAATTTTTCATTTTCACAAGGAATGAAGGAGACAAAGCACCCCAAAATCTGTGCCCCAATTTCTCCCGAGTACGGCAATGCCTCACATGTGACCAAAAAATACCAGTTGGGTGCATGGCAGGACTCAGAAGGGAAGGAGTGATTTTTGGATTTTGCAGCAAAGATTTTGGTGGAATGAATGGTGGGTGCTATGTTGCATTAGCAAGACTCCCAAAGCACCAATACAGTGGAACCCCCCCACAAGTCACCCCATTTTGCAAACTACACCCCTCAGGGAATTCATCTAGGGGTATAGTGTACATTTCAAACCCCCAGGGGTTTCACCAATTTTGGTACAACTGGGATGTGAAAATGGAAAATTACATTTTTTTACACAAACATGCAGTTCTGGCTCAAAATTTTTCATTTTCACAAGGAATGAAGGAGACAAAGCACCCCAAAATCTGTGCCCCAATTTCTCCCGAGTACGGCAATGCCTCACATGTGACCAAAAAATACCAGTTGGGTGCATGGCAGGACTCAGAAGGGAAGGAGTGATTTTTGGATTTTGCAGCAAAGATTTTGGTGGAATGAATGGTGGGTGCTATGTTGCATTAGCAAGACTCCCAAAGCACCAATACAGTGGAACCCCCCCACAAGTCACCCCATTTTGCAAACTACACCCCTCAGGGAATTCATCTAGGGGTATAGTGTACATTTCAAACCCCCAGGGGTTTCACCAATTTTGGTACAACTGGGATGTGAAAATGGAAAATTACATTTTTTTACACAAACATGCAGTTCTGGCTCAAAATTTTTCATTTTCACAAGGAATGAAGGAGACAAAGCACCCCAAAATCTGTGCCCCAATTTCTCCCGAGTACGGCAATGCCTCACATGTGACCAAAAAATACCAGTTGGGTGCATGGCAGGACTCAGAAGGGAAGGAGTGATTTTTGGATTTTGCAGCAAAGATTTTGGTGGAATGAATGGTGGGTGCTATGTTGCATTAGCAAGACTCCCAAAGCACCAATACAGTGGAACCCCCCCACAAGTCACCCCATTTTGCAAACTACACCCCTCAGGGAATTCATCTAGGGGTATAGTGTACATTTCAAACCCCCAGGGGTTTCACCAATTTTGGTACAACTGGGATGTGAAAATGGAAAATTACATTTTTTTTACACAAACATGCAGTTCTGGCTCAAAATTTTTCATTTTCACAAGGAATGAAGGAGACAAAGCACCCCAAAATCTGTGCCCCAATTTCTCCCGAGTACGGCAATGCCTCACATGTGACCAAAAAATACCAGTTGGGTGCATGGCAGGACTCAGAAGGGAAGGAGTGATTTTTGGATTTTGCAGCACAGATTTTGGTGTAATGAATGGTGGGTGCTATGTTGCATTACCAATACAGTGGAACCCCCCCACAAGTGACCCCATTTTGCAAACTACACCCCTCAGGGAATTCATCTAGGGGTATAGTGTACATTTCAAACCCCCAGGGGTTTCATCAATTTTGGTACAACTGGGCAGTGAAAATGAAAAAAATACATTTTTTTTACACAAAAATGTAGTTCTGGCTCAAAATTTTTCATTTTCACAAGGAATGAAGGAGACAAAGCACCCCAAAATCTGTGCCCCAATTTCTCCAGAGTACGGCAATGCCTCACATGTGACCAAAAAATACCAGTTGGGTGCATGGCAGGACTCAGAAGGGAAGGAGTGATTTTTGGTTTTTGCAGCTCAGATTCTGGTGGAATGAATGGTGGGTGCTATGTGGCATTAGCAAGACCCCCGAAGCACGGTGAAATGATGAACCTAATAATCCATAGATGTGTGGTATATTTTGAAACACTCCTTTATACATAGGCCGGGTTTGTCGGGGCAAGTTTCACAGTGGAAAATAGTTTCCTTTCTTATTCCCTTTTTATAGCAAACTTTGCACCTTTTTTGTGTCCTGCCCTTTCTTGCAGTGGAGGGGATTTCGTTGGGAAAATGCTGCCCTGGTACAATACGGGGGCCAGTACTAGAAGTACTGGGGCCCTCTGCCTGCTGATTCCCAAATGTTAGGCTCTTTATGACTTCCTCTTGAAAGTGCATAAATGTCCCCCTCTGGCCGGTAGAACGGAATAGCACGTAAGCGTTATACAGTGCCATCTGGATGATATACACGGCCAGCTTCTTGTACCAGATATTTGTTTTCCGCAGGGCACTGTACGGCTTCAGTACCTGATCTGAAAGATCCACTCCGCCCATGTACTTATTGTAATCTAGGATACAATTTGGTTTTGAGGTGTGGGTACTGGTACCTCGTACAGGGATGGAGGTGGTACTGTCTCCATGAATTGTTGTCAGTATAAGGACATCCCTCTTGTCCTTATATTTGACCAACAACATATTTTCGGTGCATATTCCCCTGCTTTCACCCCTTCTCATTACTTGGGCAATGTGCGTTTTGGGGAGGCCTCTTTGGTTCTTGCGCACAGTACCGCAAGCTGCTGTACCTCTTGAACCAAGGGCCTTAAACAGGGGGATGCTGGTGTAAAAGTTATCCACATAGAGGTGATAACCCTTATCCAGGAAGGGGTGCATTAAATCCCAGACAATTTTTCCACTAACACCTACGAGGGAGGGGGGGCATTCTGGTGGTTCAATTCTTGAATCCTTACCTTCATATACCCTAAACTTGTGGGTGTACCCTGTGGTGCTTTCACACAGCTTATACATTTTTATGCCATACCTTGCCCTCTTACTGGGAAGGTACTGGCGGAATTTAACCCTTCCTTTAAAATGTATAAGGGACTCGTCGATACTAATACATTTATCAGGGATGTATAGCTCTGCAAATTTGGCACTGAAATGATCAATGACCGGCCTGACTTTGAATAGCCTGTCAAAGGTGGGATCATCTCTGGGTGGGCACTGTGCATTATCGGTGTAATGTATAAATTTATGGATTGCCTCAAAACGAGCCCGGGGCATGGCCATACGGTGAAATGGGGTGCTGTACAGAACATCTGTACTCCAATATTGCCTAATTTGTGGCTTTTTTACTATGCCCATATGTAACACCAGACCCCAAAACGTCATCATCTCTACTGCATCTACAGGGGTCCACCTAGCAAATGATGACGTGGGGTTTTGAGCAATAAACTGCTGGGCATATAAATTAGTTTGGTCCACCATTAAATTTATAAAATCATCAGAGAAAAATAATTTGAAAAAGTCAATTTCTCTGAGACCTGTTGAATCAAATTGGATTCCTGGGATGGCCAAAAACTCAGGAACCTGGGGCTCAAAATTGTCTGGTGGTGGGGTCCATACGAGATCAATTATTGGGGGGGGGGTCTCAGCTGCTCTACGGGGGCGTCTTTGAGGGGGTCCCTCATCATCAGAGGAGGAAGAGGAGCTTAAGACAAATCCTTCAAATTCCCCGCTTGCCTCACTGGCTGTGTCAGAGTCAGAGGCAAGCATGGCATATGCCTCCTCCACCGAATACATTCTCCTGGATGACTGGGACGACATTTGGGATGCCATTTATATTTTTGTGTTACTGGTAGTGAAATGTTTCAACGCGTGTATAGTGTAGGGGGGGGTACAAACTTTATTTCAACCCGGGGGGTATGTAGTGTGTAGTGTGTATGTATGTAGTGCAGAAAAAAAAAAATACAAAAAAAAAAAAATTGAAGGGTTCAAAAAAAAAAAAATGGAAGGGGTTAAAAAAAAAAAATGGAAGGGGTTAAAAAAAAATGGAAGGGGTTAAAAAAAAAATGGAAGGGGTTAAAAAAAAAAAAAGGTCCTGCGCCAAAAATTGAGCACAGATGTTGGTCAGTAACGTCCGTCACTGAACAGCGCTCAAAGGCAACAGGAATTTGATCAAAAAAAAAAAAAATAGATCAACCCTGTGCCGAAAAAGCTGATCAGTGATGTACGTCACTGATCAGCGCACAGTGGCCACAGGACACACACAAAATCACAGTGTGTGTAAAAAAAAATGTAAAAAAGACCCCACAGCACTCACAAAAAATAAAAAAAGGTGATCAGTGATGCGACACTGATTACCAGTGAGGGGCAGCAGGTGCACAACCTTTGGTGGTACTGACAGGTATATATATAAAAAAAAAAAACCTCTGTACCCCCAAAAAGTTGCTGATCACCTCAGATATAGTGATCAGCACAAAAGGCGGGGGCAGCAGACACAAAATTTAGCACTCTCTATCACTCTCTGTCACTATCTCTCTCTATCTCTCTATCTCTCACTATCTATCACTCTATGACACTGCAGCAGCAGCACTGACAGGTATATCTATATATAAAAAAAAACCTGCGCCCCCAAAAAGTTGCTGATCAGTTAATTTATACTGATCAGCACAAAAGGGGGGGCAGCAGTCAGTTATATAAAAAATATATAGCACAATCTGTCACTATCTCTCTATCTCTCTCTCTCTATCTCTCTCTATCTCTCTCTATCTATCTATAGCTCTATCACACTGCAGCAGCACAAAATATAGCACTAGGCCTCTCTATCTCTCTCTATCTCTCTCTATCTCTTTCAGTTATATAAAAATATATATAGCACAATCTGTCACTATCTCTCTCTCTATCTCTCTCTCTCTATCTCTCTCTATCTCTCTCTATCTCTCTATCTATAGCTCTATCACACTGCAGCAGCACAAAATATAGCACTAGGCCTCTCTATCTCTCTCTATCTCTCTCTATCTCTCTCTCTCTAACTCTCTCTCTATCTAATAAATCGCAGCAGCACAAGATGTCACAGGATGTCACAAGATGTCACAAGCATAAGCAATATCAATGATCAGGTAAGTATTTTGGATGGGTTCTGGTCAGTATAGGCGGCAGCTGGGCACGGTGACCGCACTGCACGCTATTCCAGACCGGAATGGCGTCTGCAGTGCAGTCACCGTTAGTTTAAACCCCCCTCCATGGCTGTGATTGGTCCGTCGGTCCGACGGACCAATCACGGCCTTTGGGGGCGGGAGGGGTGAGGTGGGGTGACACCAGTGTCACCCTTACACCCCGCGGTGATTGGTGCTGTACTTTACAGCACCAATCACCTCCGATCCCGTGTCACCGGCGAACGTTATTCGCCGGTGACACAGAAAACGCTGTGAATGGCTGTTCACAATGAACAGCCAATCACAGCGATCGCCGACGGGGGGGCGGCATCGCCGCCCCCCCTGGGCATGCACGGACATGTCTGCTGTCAGGGACAGCAGATATCGTCCCTCTGTCACTGCGTCTCTAGACGCAGTGACAGTTTTAAGCCATGACGTATATATACGTCAACGGTCGGGAAGTACTTCCCGGCCATGACGTATATATACGTCAAATGTCGTGAAGGGGTTAAAGACGCACATTTCTGGCCACCCAAAAATCGGCATTTAAAATGAGAAATGAGTCCAATTAACAAAATAGGGTGAATAAGTATGTATTTCAGGGGTGAGTTAGCAGGTTATGGGGAAGTAAGTCCTGATATTTTTGGAGGTTGCAGGGGCCACTACACCATTCAAAATAGTAACGTGTGGTGGCTCCACTAGGAAGCCTATTGCTCTCCTGCACACCAAAATTAAAGATATTTTTTGGAAGAAAGAACCCCAAATTTTCTTGAATAGACTAGAGGGGGTGCTGTTCCCGGCAGTCAGGCATATAGCATATTGAACAAGAAAGGAAAGGGACTGCTCAGGGGGGAACGCACTAAAGAAATAGAGTCATAAAAAATAACTTTTAATACATCATAGTTAATAATCCCACAATTAACTTGAATGGGAATACAGCGAAAAATGAAAGTTTAAAATATTAGACGTACACACACATACACACAATGTGCACAAAAAGACAGGGAATCAGTGCTTTAAAAATGACACTAAAGTCCTGACCAAAAATTATGCTCACAGGATAATAGCCAAGGATGTGGTCTTTTTGATCACGGAAAAAATATATGTATAGCCCTGTTCAGTGACTATTTAATCTCCAATTGACAAATGTAAATTTCTGATTTTAATTCAACCTATTGGTAATAACACTGCCACCTTCTGGTAGATTGATGACAAGGTATGAGTGGTTCAGGGACCTTTCTCACTAAGGACCTCTGATACACTATCCTGTTGCACCATCTAGTGGTGATTTTAAGAATATTATTCAACTTTTGTCTGATGCATAGGATTTTTCATGATCTTTTATTAGCAATCCAGAAAGGCATAGTTATAGCATGGTAATTTAGGTTTAAACATTTTGAGAAAAGAGGAGAAGGAACCATGAAATATGGGAACACAGATTATTGAGGGCTTTCCTGAGATCAAAATCAAAGTGCTCAGATAGATGTAATAAGCTGAAAATCGGAGTTATGATTATCTCCTTGTATTTTTCTTCAGCAAACTGAGCTCATTAACAGGGCATCTGCTACCTACTTCAAACTGGGTGTGTAGAGTTTGACACCCAGGATGGTCTGATAGCGCCCTTAATACACCAACATCATTTTAATAAACATTTATCAGGCTAGTGAGCATATTTGGACAGTCAGTAACCGACACTAGTGTTTCGCTTTGCTTTGTCAAGGCCAACCTGAGTGTCCCAGCTGATCGCTATTTACTGATATTGCCCCACCAATGGCATGTCTGGATTATTGTCATGTGTTTGTATAGGCCAATCGCCTATGCGCATTACTATGTAAACATCTCCCCTCCGTTCTGACGTCTCATTCAGCTCAGCTGTGAGCGTCAGATCATGTGGGTATTGTTTAGGTCACGTGGTCGGCGTCCCGCCCCACGTGACCAGCGTATCGCGTCATATCGTCAGCGCGATCCTAAAGGTCACATGGTCTCCCAGAATTATCTGGCTCCCATGTTGCGCGTCATTGCGCACATGATCATCCTCTGGCCAATCCTGGAATCAGAAGCACTGAACCAGGAAGTCAATATGTACGGAGCCCCAACCCTGTAGCAGGCATGGTACATAATGCAAAGTATATTATTGGTATTTATACACATTTGCATTACAGTACATTGTTGCATCTTAGCTCTATGGCAGCCTAGTGGTCCAGGGTATGGCTAGATGGCTTTAATAAAGTCATCCCTTAGCCAGCCTGAAGTCAGTATATTAACCCAGGAAATCAATACATACGGAGCCCCAGCCCTGTAACAAGCAGAGGATGGTCCGACGATTTGTTCGCTCTCAAAACAGCTCTCATGAGGCAGAGCAAGACCTCCTGGAATAGGAGTACTTTCGATAGTTACCTTAAAAATCATCTTATACCCAGGGGTCTTAGACCTAAAGTTTTTCCTGCCTTTGAATTAGCTAACGGAGACTTGAAAAAAGAATGGGAGATGGTGCTATCTAATTGTTCAAAAGAATTGATAAAGATCCTCATGAAACATGATGATTTAGTATTGTCACAACTGAATCAAGAGATTACCCAATTAGGGGAAAAGCTCAAAAACTTTGAGAGTAATGAGGCCTTTCTGAAAAGATATGATAAATATCGTAAAGAAATTGAGACTTTCGAGCAAGAAATTATTGAAAGAAAACGGAGGAAATTTCAAAGGGATAAGACTGATTATTCCCTGAATCAAGTGTTTAGGTGGAATACCAAACCATGCCAAGTCAGAGGCAACACCAGCACACTGAACTTCAGCAGCTCAGAGATTGAAACATCAGACAAGGACATATCGGATAATCAGTCTTCCCAGTGGGATCACAGGAGGGTTTTTTTAGGTCAAAATCAGGCCAGACAAGATCATGGAGAAAGATCAGGAGGGGGAAGAGGAGGTCGAAGACGAAAAAGAGAGGCCTTAGACTGGAAAGGGGAGCCGAGGGAGAGGAGGAGGTACCAGAATTAGATAAAGCAATAGAAACAACAAGGGAGGAGGAGGTAGATTCCTTACGTATTATCAATCTCACGGATAGAATACTTACCAAAGACCAGGAAACTATCCTGAGTAAGGGTCTCTCCTTTTCCCCTGCATCAGACTTCGACCGTTTTGAAGTCGAAAAGGACCTTCAGCTATTCACACGAAAAATTCTATTAAGAAAATTCTTCTGCAAGAAATCTACCTCAGGGGCTAATGGCGGAACACAAGCCAATGACCCAGTGTCCCTTGATGCAGAAGACCATATAGCTGTACAAATTCTGGAAGACCTCGAAAATGAAATTGAACAAGAGATACCTCTCACCTCAATCCCAAATAACAACAGGATAAAAAAGAAATCCACCTTTTTTCCTGATAGTCAAATATGTCCAGCTGTACAGATCTATCAAGAAATGGTATCCCAAGACCTGGATGACCTTATGAGGAGGAAGAAAGGGTTAAGGGATAATATCAGCAAACAGGAAAGGTTGGCACTGTCTGAGATAGCCAAATGGGATGATGTAATTGTAAAAGCATCAGATAAAGGAGGCAACATAGTCCTTTGGCCCAGACCCATGTATTTGGAAGAACTAGACAACCATGTGAATGATACCACCTGTTACAAACGACTGATTTTTAATCCAAGTAACCTTTTCACCTCTCAGTATAACAAGATCGTACAAACGGCCTACTCTAACAATATTATTTCAAAAAACGACTTCAAATTCCTCAAAATGGAAAAACCTAAGACCCCCACCCTGTATTTACTCCCCAAAATACATAAAAACGACAAGAAACCTCCGGGAAGACCGATTCTGTCAGGTATGGGGAGCCTGACAGAAAAGGCTAGCATCTACGTTGACCAACATCTCAGACAACACGTACTTGCACTACCGTCTTATGTCAAAGATACGACAGACGTGTTAAATAGACTGCAGAACATCTCAGTCAACCCCGGAGTCTGGCTGGTCTCCTGTGATGTAGAGAGCCTGTACACCAGCATCAACCATGAGCTGGGTGTGCAGGCGGCTCGATATTTTCTCAACATGGGAACCCGTTCTGATTTTAATGAATTCATCTTGGAGTTGCTGAACTTCATACTTACCCGCAATTTCTTTGTGTGCCAAGAATCCCACTACCTCCAGGTTAGAGGGACGGCAATGGGGACTGCATGTGCCCCCACCTATGCCAACCTCTACCTGGGGTGGTGGGAGAAGGAAGTGGTTTTTCAAGAGGCTATGGAAAAGTACACTGAAAACATCCTTATGTACTTTAGGTACATAGATGATGTCCTCTTCCTATGGGAGGGTGATCTGGGACACCTGAAGGAATTCCTAGCCATTCTCAACAATAATCAACTAAACCTTAAGTTGACATCAGAGATGAATCAAAGAGAGATCAGCTTCCTAGATCTAAAAATTCGGATCAATGAAGAAGGTGTCATCTCCACTGACCTTTATCGTAAGAAAACCGCTACCAACAGCATCCTCCACTCCGAAAGTTCTCACCTACCCTCGACCATTAGAGCTATCCCGAAAGGGGAACTAATGAGGATCAAACGAAACGTCTCTGACCCAGAAACATTCCAAATGCGAGAAAGAGAACTGCAAGACCGTTTTAGAAGAAGAGGTTATAGTAAGCGATTAATTAAAAAGGCAACCAAACAAGTGGAAACCTTTTCCCGCGAAACCCTTCTAAAACCAAGAAAGAAGAACAATTCAGACTCCATTCGATTCATAGGAACCTTCAATGTGCATTGGAAAGAGATCAATCAGATTCTCCAAAAACATTGGGATGTTTTAAAAGTGGATAAAGATCTCAACACCATTTTACCACCAAAGATACAAACATGTTCGAGGAGATCACGTAACATCAAGGATCACCTGGTCCAGAGCCATCTATCTAAGATATGTGAATCCAGATCTAACAGAAAAGGCTCCAAGAGCTGTGGCCATTGTAAGGCTTGTAAGTATATGATTCCCAAAGAAGATTTTGTGGATAAAAACTCAAAAATCTGGAGCCTTATAACATGTACCACTGTGGGCACCGTATATCATCTAGAGTGCCCATGTGGGAAGATTTACATAGGCAAAACATCAAGGCCCCTTAAGACTCGCATCTTGGAGCATGTAGGCAGCATAAGAAATGCCCGCACGGATTCTCAAAAATTTAAGAACATCACCTCTGTGGCCAGGCATTTCCTACGAATGCACAATGGAGATCCCAACGGTCTCAGAGCATTTGGAATGAGACACATCAAACTGGGTATACGAGGCGGAGACTTAGATAGACAACTCCTACAATTTGAAACCAAAATGATTTTTCTTTTGGACAGTCTTTTCCCGAAGGGACTGAATGAGGCGAATAGTTATACATCTTTTCTTTAATATGAAATCTTCAGCCATACATCTTTTCTTTAGTACGAAACTTTCAGCTATATGTACTGAGACAATATACCCCCACCACCTTCTCCTCCCTTCTTCATGTCTATGTCATGTTTTAAATGTAGAAGAATTTATCTCAGAATTCTAGAATATATGTATGACCATAACATCCAATTAGTTTCGAGGAAATACGGAACATTTAACCACTATAACATTCGCCAAATGTTACGGCACGATTATTCCTCCACATACAACTATAATTGTTAAAATGTTATGGTATCACAATCCCCCCACGAATTAAGCTCCCTACTATAAACATCTATATACTTACCAACCTTTTCGGGGAGTCCTCTGGATGCTAAAATACCTACAGGAGAGGAGAAGAAAGAGAGAAAGTGATAAAATAATTATATAATATGCCACTTAAGATCTATTTTCATGAAGGTATATAAGAATTTATATGATTTCTCTCCCCTTCTCTTTTTCATTTGAAAAAGAAAAAAACAACTGAACTCTTCCCCTACTTCTTGCTCCAGGACAATCCATTGCAAGGGTCCTTTCACTGTATTCAAGTTAGGTCGGTGCTACGGTATGCCAGGTATTGATACCTAGAAATTCCAACTCTATGAACCATATGGATGACCAATTATCGTCCATTTACATCTGGCTTACTCAGGATGACATCAGCACTTTATGCTGATAATGAAGTTACACTGTATATAAAATAATGAACCAATGCAATGACATTATATACACCAATGATCACTTAAGATCATAAAACATAACAAAAATATCCTTACACCAAGACACCCCAACCCCCCTTTTTCCCCCCCTGGCACCTGTTTTATTTAATTGCACATTTTTTCACATGGTTTTGTTTCGAGGTTTGTCACTTAGATTCCTTTCCTTTTCCTCATTATTCTAAATTTTCTATAACACGATAGCACCTGCTATATCACAGTATAACACCTCCAAATCATACACTTATTCCATTATAATTTCAATTTTTAAATATCACATCTTATCATGTCACCATTAATCACCATTTAATATTCACTCATCATCACCACTATTAGGTGATGATCACCAGATCAGAAACATTTGATCTGATCCCTATCACCATTATAATTCTTATTTTCACCACTCATCTGCTCTGTTTATTCAGATTTATAATTAGAATGATGAATGGTTCATAGACTTTATAGCCAATACAGCGCTGCTTTTTGACAGTGCAACAGTATTAAAATCATCCAGGCATACCTTGGAGTATCAGATTATCATACAGTTAATATGCAATAATGTACTCTAATATAAATATGTGTAAATATCAAAAACATATCTTGCATTATATATTATGCTTGTTACAGGGCTGGGGCTCCGTATGTATTGATTTCCTGGGTTAATATACTGACTCCAGGCTGGCTAAGGGATGACTTTATTAAAGCCATCTAGCCATACCCTGGACCACTAGGCTGCCATAGAGCTAAGATGCAACAATGTACTGTAATGCAAATGTGTATAAATACCAATAATATACTTTGCATTATGTACCATGCCTGCTACAGGGTTGGGGCTCCGTACATATTGACTTCCTGGTTCAGTGCTTCTGATTCCAGGATTGGCCAGAGGATGATCATGTGCGCAATGACGCGCAACATGGGAGCCAGATAATTCTGGGAGACCATGTGACCTTTAGGATCGCGCTGACGATATGACGCGATACGCTGGTCACGTGGGGCGGGACGCCGACCACGTGACCTAAACAATGCCCACATGATCTGACGCTCACAGCTGAGCTGAATGAGACGTCAGAACGGAGGGGAGATGTTTACATAGTAATGCGCATAGGCGATTGGCCTATACAAACACATGACAATAATCCAGACATGCCATTGGTGGGGCAATATCAGTAAATAGCGATCAGCTGGGACACTCAGGTTGGCCTTGACAAAGCAAAGCGAAACACTAGTGTCGGTTACTGACTGTCCAAATATGCTCACTAGCCTGATAAATGTTTATTAAAATGATGTTGGTGTATTAAGGGCGCTATCAGACCATCCTGGGTGTCAAACTCTACACACCCAGTTTGAAGTAGGTAGCAGATGCCCTGTTAATGAGCTCAGTTTGCTGAAGAAAAATACAAGGAGATAATCATAACTCCGATTTTCAGCTTATTACATCTATCTGAGCACTTTGATTTTGATCTCAGGAAAGCCCTCAATAATCTGTGTTCCCATATTTCATGGTTCCTTCTCCTCTTTTCTCAAAATGTTTAAACCTAAATTACCATGCTATCATAGGCGAATCTAGGGGGTGGTCCGGGGGTGCACAGGACCACCCATTAGCCCATTTTGTAGCTGAGGGATGGAGCTTTCCAACGAGCCCAGCCCCGTGTCTCTAGCCCCCTGGGAACCGGAGATACTGCCAGGCGAAGCTGGAACGTTTACCCTATAGGATTTATTTATTTATTTTATTTATTAACAGTTTCTTATATAGCGCAGCATATTCCGTTGCGCTTTACAATAGCAGACAGTGAAACAAAACAGGGTATTTACAGACAGTCAAAATGTAGGAGGGCCCTGTTTGCAAGCTTACAATCTATAGATGGACTGTCCTGGACTAAGAGGTTATGCTCTGTCTAGGTATCGTGTGGACTTATCTGCTATCACTGCTGTGTGGAATAAGTGATAGTTTCGTTATTTGGACTGTGATGCTACAAGGACTTTGCTACCCGGATGTTTTTATGCTACCATTTGAATCTTTTTCCTGTCTTCATCTACATGTGTGTGCTGTGATAAAAATAAACCATATTTTGGTTTCATCTGCTCGGTGTCTGAGTGATTGAAGAACTCGTATCCTCACATTTGGAGATTTTAATTGCCACTAAGCTTTGTCGTCATGTTTCAGTTATTTCGTTGACCGGAGCGGGGCGCCGGTAAGTCGCCCTCTCCCGCCTTAAGGGAGCGCAGGGAGCCAAAATGGCCCCCGGAGCAAGATAAGGGGGAGGAGCGCTAGGCACCCTGCAGGTCAACGGCGGGAAACCCAGGGGGGGGGGGATGGGGGGGGGAGGCAGCAGCCATGGTGGCCGGTCCCCTTCTTGTCACCTAGGAGGGAAAGGAGCCAGTTAGAAGGGACAGGGTTAATTGCAGGGGGATGTGAGCAGCAGCGGGGTTAAAAGCAGGGAGCAGAGGGACGAGCTCACTCATTCCCCAGCTCCCCCCCCCATCCCCCCCCCTGGGTTTCCCGCCGTTGACCTGCAGGGTGCCTAGCGCTCCTCCCCCTTATCTTGCTCCGGGGGCCATTTTGTCTCCCTGCGCTCCCTTAAGGCGGGAGAGGGCGACTTACCGGCGCCCCGCTCCGGTCAACGAAATAACTGAAACATGACGACAAAGCTTAGTGGATAACATGGGACCCGCTAATTCCGACCCCCACCGAGTTCAACAGCTGCCAGTTCCACCTTTACTGAAGCTCTAAGTTGATCTCAGTCGAACCCAAATCGCAGGGCCTTCAATCTGATACCAGGCTGGATCCATATGGGTTAATTGGTTCCAGGAATATTGAGGTTAAACCTTTTTTTTTTCATTTCTTAAATGTAATTTCATGACTGTTTATGTTCTTTGAGGGCAGATTTCTCTGGAACCAAACAGCCCAGTTTCTCGGGACCAAAATCATTCGAAGCCAACTCAAAAGTTCTTCAATATGATACTGGTCTCATGTAAATGGGTCAGTTGGTTCCGAAGATAAAGCTGGTTGGTTAAAGGGGGGTAGGGAGAGGGGAGTGGTTGTCTCTCCCCCTCACACCAGAAAATGCAGGGACTAGGCTGGTGTATAAGGGGTCAGCCTGGGAATGTCCCTGCATGATCCTGGGACCATATTCCCGGGTAAATCCCTGCATTTTCTGTTGTGAAAGGGGTATTATTTCAAACAGACGTGACCTGCAGTGCTCTGAATACAGCCAGGCAGCCCCCTGCTCTCTGCCCAGCTGTCAATGACTGTCACCCTTGCAGCTTCTGCTCCAATTCTTCTCCCCACTTTCACCTCAGCCCTCCCCCTTTAATCATGTGGTGCCGGCGCCCGGCGTGCTCCCCCGACATCACGCACAACAACAGCGTGCACAATATTTCAAATGTCCACTCGGCTAGAGGGGACACCAGGAGGGGAGTGGGAGCGTGCTCTGCGCTGCGCTCTGCTCCTCTTCCCATAGAAGCAGCTGCACCGCTCTCCATCTCTCCCTGCAGCAGCAGCGAAGGCTCATATAAAAATTTACAGTAAGTGGCACTTTTGGGGGCATTGCTTAAGGGACGCTACAAGTGGCGGTATGTGGGGGCATTACGCATAATGTGTGGCTTAATGTGTAAGGGGCATTACGGTGTGCAGCATCATGTGTAAGGGGCATTATGTGTGCAGCATCATGTGTAAGGGGCATTATGTGTGCAGCATCATGTGTAAGGGGCATTATGTGTGCAGCATCATGTGTAATGGGTTCTATGGTGCGCGGCATCATGTGTGATGGGTACTATGGTGTGCGGCATCATGTGTAATGGGTACTATGGTGTGCGGCATCATGTGTAATGGGTACTATGGTGCCATCAAGCAAGAACCCACTAGCAATGAGCACGTAGGTAAGCAGCACTTATATGGCAAATATGTAATGGGCATTACAGTTTGTTATATAGTATGTAATGGGCATCATGATGTGTGGCACAATGTGTAATGGGCATTATGTGTAATTGGCATTATTGCGTGTGGCTTTATGTGTAATGGGTATTATGGAGTTTGCTAAAATGTGTAATGGGCATTACTGTGTATGGTCTAAAGTGTAATACCACACCCTTTTTTGTGATGCCACGCCTCCTCCCATGAGACCACGCCCCCTTTTTGCCGCGCGGCTATGCCGTGCAAAGGTCCCCCTGCTGTTATATCTAGATCTGGGACCACCCATTAACATAATTCTAGATTCGCCTATGCATGCTATAACTATGCCTTTCTGGATTGCTAATAAAAGATCATGAAAAATCCTATGCATCAGACAAAAGTTGAATAATATTCTTAAAATCACCACTAGATGGTGCAACAGGATAGTGTATCAGAGGTCCTTAGTGAGAAAGGTCCCTGAACCACTCATACCTTGTCATCAATCTACCAGAAGGTGGCAGTGTTATTACCAATAGGTTGAATTAAAATCAGAAATTTACATTTGTCAATTGGAGATTAAATAGTCACTGAACAGGGCTATACATATATTTTTTCCGTGATCAAAAAGACCACATCCTTGGCTATTATCCTGTGAGCATAATTTTTGGTCAGGACTTTAGTGTCATTTTTAAAGCACTGATTCCCTGTCTTTTTGTGCACATTGTGTGTATGTGTGTGTACGTCTAATATTTTAAACTTTCATTTTTCGCTGTATTCCCATTCAAGTTAATTGTGGGATTATTAACTATGATGTATTAAAAGTTATTTTTTATGACTCTATTTCTTTAGTGCGTTCCCCCCTGAGCAGTCCCTTTCCTTTCTTGTTCAATATACCATTCAAAATAGGCAGGCTTTAGCTTATGCAGTTAGGCCCTGTAGGATGATTTTAGCTAAAAAGGTGCATTGCATTAAACAAGTCCAATGAGCGTCCCAAAATGGCCGGCCTGCCTGCTTTCATCCATCAATTGTTCTAAATTTTTCATTACCCAATGAGCTGAGGTGGAGTCTTAGCCAGTGGTACCATCAGGGAGGTGTGTAAAGCACTTTAGGCTAGACAGCCAATCAGCTGCCAGCTTCCATCTGTCAATCAAATACAACAGCCATTTAGAAAGCTGCCCATTGATCAGCAGGCCCTTTATGACATCACAGACAGACCCTCAGAACCAGGGCCGGCAACAGAATTCTTGGGGCCCCATACACTGATATCTCTGCGGGCCCCCACCCCCTATGCTGGAACACATACTGGCAGCGCCCTGTGCCCATTACTGGATTGCTGCGGAGCAGGGAGGGTGGTAAACTGCCTGGGAGCAGCCCTATTTCTGAAGCCTGCGCTCTATCACACTGACGCTCTACCTCACCCTGCGGTCTATCACACTGACATAATCCCTCAACCTGCGGCCTGGGTTCTATCACACTGACATAATCCCTCACCCTGCGGCCTGGGTTCTATCACACTGACATAATCCCTCACCCTGCGGCCTGGGTTCTGTCACACTGGTGCAATACAGTACCTCACCCTGTGTTCTATCACACTGACATAATCCCTCACCCTGCGGCCTGCGTTCTGTCACACTGGCGCAATACCTCACCCTGTGTTCTATCACACTGACATAATCCCTCACCCTGCGGCCTGCGTTCTGTCACACTGGCGCAATACCTCACCCTGCGTTCTATCACACTGACATAATCCCTCACCCTGCGGCCTGCGTTCTGTCACACTGACATAATCCCTCACCCTGCGGCCTGCGTTCTGTCACACTGGCGCAATACCTCACCCTGCGTTCTATCACACTGACCTAATCCCTCACCCTGCGGCCTGCGTTCGTTCACACTGACATAATCCCTCACCCTGCGGCCTGCGTTCTGTCACACTGGCGCAATACCTTACCCTGCGTTCTATCACACTGACATAATCCCTCACCCTGCGGCCTGCGTTCTGTCACACTGACATAATCCCTCACCCTGCGGCCTGCGTTCTGTCACACTGGCGCAATACCTCACCCTGCGTTCTATCACACTGACCTAATCCCTCACCCTGCGGCCTGCGTTCTGTCACACTGACATAATCCCTCACCCTGCGGCCTGCGTTCTGTCACACTGGTGCAATACCTCACCCTGCGTTCTGTCACACTGACATAATCCCTCACCCTGCGGCCTGGGTTCTATCACACTGACATAATCCCTCACCCTGCGGCCTGGGTTCTATCACACTGATATAATCCCTCACCCTGCGGCCTGGGTTCTATCACACTGACATAATCCCTCAACCTGCGGCCTGGGTTCTATCACACTGACATAATCCCTCACCCTGCGGTATATCACACTGACATAATCCCTCACCCTGCGGCCTGCGTTCTGTCACACTGGCGCAATATCTCACCCTGCGGTCTATCACACTGACATAATCCCTCACCCTGCGGCCTGCGTTCTATCACACTGACATAATCCCTCACCCTGCAGCCTGCGTTCTGTCACACTAGCGCAATACCTCACCCTGGGGTATATCACACTGACATAATCCCTCACCCTGCGGCCTGCGTTCTGTCCCACTGGTGCAATATCTCACCCTGCGTTCTATCACACTGACATAATCCCTCACCCTGCGGCCTGCGTTCTGTCACACTGGTGCAATACCTCACCCTGCGTTCTATCACACTGACCTAATCCCTCACCCTGCGGCCTGCGTTCTGTCACACTGGTGCAATATCTCACCCTGCGTTCTATCACACTGACATAATCCCTCACCCTGCGGCCTGCGTTCTGTCACACTGGTGCAATACCTCACCCTGCGTTCTATCACACTGACCTAATCCCTCACCCTGCGGCCTGCGTTCTGTCACACTGACATAATCCCTCACCCTGCGGCCTGGGTTCTATCACACTGACATAATCCCTCAACCTGCGGCCTATCACACTGACATAATCCCTCACCCTGCGGCCTGGGTTCTATCACACTGACATAATCCCTCAACCTGTGGCCTGCGTTCTATCACACTGACATAATCCCTCACCCTGCGGCCTGCGTTCTGTCACACTGGTGCAATATCTCACCCTGCAGTCTATCACACTGACATAATCCCTCACCCTGCGGCCTGCGTTCTATCACACTGACATAATCCCTCACCCTGCGGCCTGCGTTCTATCACACTGACATAATCCCTCACCCTGCGGCCTGCGTTCTATCACACTGACATAATCCCTCACCCTGCGGCCTGCGTTCTGTCACACTGGCGCAATACCTCACCCTGCGGTATATCACACTGACATAATCCCTCACCCTGCAGCCTGCGTTCTGTCACACTGTCACAATCCCTCACCCTGTGGTCTGCATTCTATCACACTGACTCGCTTCCTAACCCTGCGGCCTGTGCTCTATAACACTGACGCGCTTCCTAACCCCCCCCCCAGCCTAATCCTGACCCTCCTTGCTATTGCCTAACGCTTGTACCCTGTGACTTAACCCACCCCCCTCTGCCCTCAGCCTAACCCACTATATATAGTCACTCTTACCTTTAAAATAACAGTGCAGTCTGGCTGGGTGGGTGGGCCTGGAAACGCAGCAGCCTCTCCAGTCCTCTCACTTTGCAGACAGTAGCAGCTCTTCTGAAGCTGCCTGAGTCATCTCTAGCTCCGCCTCCCGAGCCCTGTGTAGCCCCGCCCCCAAACGAGTCCCATGAAGCTCCGCCCCCATGAAGCCCCGTGCTGTAGCTCCATCCAGTTAATCCAAACCCTGCATCATGATGTTCCGGCCGGGCAGCTGAGGACCCGGTGAGGAAGTGGAATGTCCACCTGAGGTACTGAGCGGCAGGGGGGCCTGCTTAACTCATCTGTTCAGGTTGCGGGGTGGGTAGTCACACAGGCGGGGGCGGGGCAGCACGCACAGACTGTGCACTCCACACACACTAGACGGCAGTGGTGTTAACATAGATTATAGACGGGCCCCGGCCACGGCAGGGCTCTGGGGCCCTTCAGAACGCCGGGGCCCGTCACACATGTCCCCCTTGACCCTCCCTGTCGCCGGCCCTGCTCAGAACTATCTGTGCATGTCTAATGGCTGGCTGTCAGTTGGGCGGGTGGGTGGCAGAGGGAGGGGATGTCTGTCTCGTTTCTCCTGAAAATTGTGGTTTTTCTGCGTTTACGGGAAAAGTTGAGGTCCGACGCGCAAAAGTGGGGTATCGTAGAAATCACCTTTTAAAGACGCACATTTCTGGCCCCCCAAAAATGGGCATTTCAAATGAGAAATGAGTCCAATGAACAAAATAGGGTGAATAAGTATGTATTTCAGGGGTGAGTTAGCAGGTTATTGGGGAAGTAAATCCTGATATTTTTGGAGGTTGCAGGGGCGACTACATCATTCAAAATAGGCAGGCTTTAGCATATGCAGTTAGGCCCTGTAGGATGATTTTAGCTAAAAAGTGCCCCAAACACTCAAAAGTGCTTGTATCTGGGAAGGGAAATTATGGGAAACATGACATAGACACCAAATGATACACTGTATGCCATGTTTCCAAATTTTTATGCACAGTGGTTACAGCATGAAGTGAATGCATGTGAATATACAAAGGTGCATTGCATTAAACAAGTCCACTGAGCGTCCCAAAATGGCCGGCCTGCCTGCTTTCATCCATCAATTGTTCTAAATTTTTCATTACCCAATGAGCTGAGGTGGAGTCTTAGCCAGTGGTACCATCAGGGAGGTGTGTAAAGCACTTTAGGCTAGACAGCCAATCAGCTGCCAGCTTCCATCTGTCAATCAAATACAGCAGCCAATCAGAAAGCTGCCCATTGATCAGCAGGCCCTTTATGACATCACAGACAGACCCTCAGAACTATCTGTGCATGTCTAATGGCTGGCTGTCAGTTGGGCGGGTGGGTGGCAGAGGGAGGGGATGTCTGTCTCGTTTCTCCTGAAAATTGCGGTTTTTCTGCGTTTACGGGAAAAGTTGAGGTCCGACGCGCAAAAGTGGGGTATCGTAGAAATCACCTTTTAAAGACGCACATTTCTGGCCCCCCAAAAATGGGCATTTCAAATGAGAAATGAATCCAATTAACAAAATAGGGTGAATAAGTATGTATTTCAGGGGTGAGTTAGCAGGTTATTGGGGAAGTAAGTCCTGATATTTTTGGAGGTTGCAGGGGCCAATAGACCATTCAAAATAGGCAGGCTTTAGCATATGCAGTTAGGCCCCGTAGGATGATTTTAGCTAAAAAGTGCCCCAAACACTCAAACGGGCTAGTATCTGGGAAGAAAAAACATGGGAAACATGACTTAGACACGAAATGATACACTGTATGCCATGTTTCCAAATTTTTATGCACAGTGGTTACAGCATGAAGCGAATGCATGTGAAAATACAAAGGTGCATTGCATTAAACAAGTCCAATGAGCGTCCCAAAATGGCCAGCCTGCCTGCTTTCATCCATCAATTGTTCTAAATTTTTCATTACCCAATGAGCTGAGGTGGAGTCTTAGCCAGTGGTACCATCAGGGAGGTGTGTAAAGCACTTTAGGCTAGACAGCCAATCAGCTGCCAGCTTCCATCTGTCAATCAAATACAGCAGCCAATCAGAAAGCTGCCCATTGATCAGCAGGCCTTTTATGACATCACAGACAGACCCTCAGAACTATCTGTGCATGTCTAATGGCTGGCTGTCAGTTGGGCGGGTGGTTGGCAGAGGGAGGGGATGTCTGTCTCGTTTCTCCTGAAAATTGTGTTTTCTCTGCGTTTACGGGAAAAGTTGAGGTCCGACGCGCAAAAGTGGGGTATCGTAGAAATCACCTTTTAAAGACGCACATTTCTGGCCCCCCAAAAATGGGCATTTCAAATGAGAAATGAGTCCAATTAACAAAATAGGGTGAATAAGTATGTATTTCAGGGGTGAGTTAGCAGGTTATTGGGGAAGTAAGTCCTGATATTTTTGGAGGTTGCAGGGGCCACTAGACCTTTCAAAATAGGCAGGCTTTAGCATATGCAGTTAGGCCCTGTAGGATGATCTTAGCTAAAAAGTGCCCCAAACACTCAAACGGGCTAGTATCTGGGAAGGAAAAACATGGGAAACATGACTTAGACACCAAATGATACACTGTATGCCATGTTTCCAAATTTTTATGCACAGTGGTTACAGCATAAAGCGAATGCATGTGAATATACAAAGGTGCATTGCATTAAACAAGTCCACTGAGCGTCCCAAAATGGCCGGCCTGCCTGCTTTCATCCATCAATTGTTCTAAATTTTTCATTACCCAATGAGCTGAGGTGGAGTCTTAGCCAGTGGTACCATCAGGGAGGTGTGTAAAGCACTTTAGGCTAGACAGCCAATCAGCTGCCAGCTTCCATCTGTCAATCAAATACAGCAGCCAATCAGAAAGCTGCCCATTGATCAGCAGGCCCTTTATGACATCACAGACAGACCCTCAGAACTATCTGTGCATGTCTAATGGCTGGCTGTCAGTTGGGCGGGTGGGTGGCAGAGGGAGGGGATGTCTGTCTCGTTTCTCCTGAAAATTGCAGTTTTTCTGCGTTTACGGGAAAAGTTGAGGTCCGACGCGCAAAAGTGGGGTATCGTAGAAATCACCTTTTAAAGACGCACATTTCTCGACCCCCAAAAATGGGCATTTCAAATGAGAAATGAGTCCAATGAACAAAATAGGGTGAATAAGTATGTATTTCAGGGGTGAGTTAGCAGGTTATTGGGGAAGTAAGTCCTGATATTTTTGGAGGTTGCAGGGGCCACTACACCATTCAAAATAGGCAGGCTTTAGCATATGCAGTTAGGCCCTGTAGGATGATTTTAGCTAAAAAGTGCCCCAAACACTCAAACGGGCTTGTATCTGGGAAGGGAAAATATGGGAAACATGACTTAGACACCAAATGATACACTGTATGCCATGTTTCCAAATTTTTATGCACAGTGGTTACAGCATGAAGCGAATGCATGTGAATATACAAAGGTGCATTGCATTAAACAAGTCCAATGAGCGTCCCAAAATGGCCGGCCTGCCTGCTTTCATCCATCAATTGTTCTAAATTTTTCATTACCCAATGAGCTGAGGTGGAGTCTTAGCCAGTGGTACCATCAGGGAGGTGTGTAAAGCACTTTAGGCTAGACAGCCAATCAGCTGCCAGCTTCCATCTGTCAATCAAATACAGCAGCCAATCAGAAAGCTGCCCATTGATCAGCAGGCCCTTTATGACATCACAGACAGACCCTCAGAACTATCTGTGCATGTCTAATGGCTGGCTGTCAGTTGGGCGGGTGGGTGGCAGAGGAAGGGGATGTCTGTCTCGTTTCTCCTGAAAATTGCGTTTTTTCTGCGGTTACGGGAAAAGTTGAGGTCCGACGCGCAAAAGTGGGGTATCGTAGAAATCACCTTTTAAAGACGCACATTTCTAGCCCCCCAAAAAAGGGCATTTCAAATGAGAAATGAGTCCAATGAACAAAATAGGGAGAATAAGTATGTATTTCAAGGGTGAGTTAGCAGGTTATTGGGGAAGTAAGTCCTGATATTTTTGGAGGTTGCAGGGGCCACTACACCATTCAAAATAGGCAGGCTTTAGCATATGCAGTTAGGCCCTGTAGGATGATTTTAGCTAAAAAGTGCCCCAAACACTCAAACGGGCTTGTATCTGGGAAGGGAAAATATGGGAAACATGACTTAGACACCAACACTGTATGACATGTTTCCAAATTTTTATGCACAGTGGTTACAGCATGAAGCGAATGCATGTGAATATACAAAGGTGCATTGCATTAAACAAGTCCACTGAGCGTCCCAAAATGGCCGGCCTGCCTGCTTTCATCCATCAATTGTTCTAAATTTTTCATTACCCAATGAGCTGAGGTGGAGTCTTAGCCAGTGGTACCATCAGGGAGGTGTGTAAAGCACTTTAGGCTAGACAGCCAATCAGCTGCCAGCTTCCATCTGTCAATCAAATACAGCAGCCAATCAGAAAGCTGCCCATTGATCAGCAGGCCCTTTATGACATCACAGACAGACCCTCAGAACTATCTGTGCATGTCTAATGGCTGGCTGTCAGTTGGGCGGGTGGGTGGCAGAGGGAGGGGATGTCTGTCTCGTTTCTCCTGAAAATTGCGTTTTTTCTGCGTTTACGGGAAAAGTTGAGGTCCGACGCGCAAAAGTGGGGTATCGTAGAAATCACCTTTTAAAGACGCACATTTCTGGCCGACCAAAAATGGGCATTTCAAATGAGAAATGAGTCCAATGAACAAAATAGGGTGAATAAGTATGTATTTCAGGGGTGAGTTTGCAGGTTATTGGGGAAGTAAATCCTGATATTTTTGAAAGTTGCAGGGGCAATTACATCATTCAAAATAGGCAGGCTATAGCATATGCAGTTAGGCCCTGCAGGCTGATTTTAGCTAAAAAGTGCCCCAAACACTCAAACGGGCTTGTATCTGGGAAGGGAAAATATGGGAAACATGACTTAGACACCAAATGATACACTGTATGCCATGTTTCCAAATTTTTATGCACAGTGGTTACAGCATGAAGCGAATACATGTGAAAATACAAAGGTGCATTGCATTAAACAAGTCCAATGAGCGTCCCAAAATGGCCGGCCTGCCTGCTTTCATTCATCAATTGTTCTAAATTTTTCATTACCCAATGAGATGAGGTGGAGTCTTAGCCAGTGGTACCATCAGGGAGGTGTGTAAAGCACTTTAGGCTAGACAGCCAATCAGCTGCCAGCTTCCATCTGTCAATCAAATACAGCAGCCAATCAGAAAGCTGCCCATTGATCAGCAGGCCTTTTATGACATCACAGACAAACCCTCAGAACTATCTGTGCATGTCTAATGGCTGGCTGTCAGTTGGGCAGGTGGGTGGCAGAGGGAGGGGATGTCTGTCTCGTTTCTCCTGAAAATTGCGTTTTTTCTGCGTTTACGGGAAAAGTTGAGGTCCGACGCGCAAAAGTGGGGTATCGTAGAAATCACCTTTTAAAGACGCACATTTCTGGCCCCCTAAAAATGTGCATTTCAAATGAGAAATGAATCCAATTAACAAAATAGGGTGAATAAGTATGTATTTCAGGGGTGAGTTAGCAGGTTATTGGGGAAGTAAGTCCTGATATTTTTGGAGGTTGCAGGGGCAACTACACCATTCAAAATAGGCAGGCTTTAGCATATGCAGTTAGGCCCCGTAGGATGATTTTAGCTAAAAAGGGTACTTGTGTATTTTGGCGGCGCCCACGATGAGGATCGCGTCCATCGTGTGTGAAAAATCGGGTCCATCGCGTCCATCGCGTCGCGTCGTGTGCATTAACATGGCACACGACGCGACCGACGCGATGGACGCGATTTCTCCATAGGCTTCAATGTTAAAATATTTTAACATTGAAATCGTGTCGGTCGCGTCGGTCTTGTGCCATTATAATGGCACAAGATAAGATGGACTTGATAAAGTCCATTTTACATGGAATAAAATGGGAAATGGGCCAATATGGCCCATTTTTCATTGTATATGTCCCCGTCATGTCCAAATATAACTGCCCCCCCATTGTGAGCGGCACCCCAGTATTGACGTCAACCCGAAGCGTGGCGAGCGCAGCGAGCCCGCGAGGGGCGGCGGTGCGCGTCCTCCGACCTTTTCATACCCCTACTATCCACGTCGGCGTGGAGTTGAGAATAGAATAGTGTGGCGAGCGCAGCGAGCCACCGAGCCCGAAGCGTGGCGAGCGCAGCGAGCCCCGCGAGGGGACGCGGACACCTGTGAAGCCCGCGTGGGGACGCGGATACCTGTGAAGGTATCCGCGTGCGCTCGCCACGCTTCGGGCTCGGTGGCTCGCTGCGCTCGCCACACTATTCTATTCTCAACTCCACGCCGACGTGGATAGTAGGGGTATGAAAAGGTCATAGGACGCGTACCGCCGCCCCTCGCGGGCTCGCTACGCTCGCCACGCTTCGGGTTGGCGTCAATACTGGGGTGCCGCTGACAATGGGGGGCATTTATATTTGGACATGACGGGGCCATATACAATGAGAAATGGGCCATATTGGCCCATTTCCCATTGTTTTCTATGTTAGATGGACTTTATCAACTACATTTGATCTTGTGCCAATATAATGGCACAAGTCCGACGCGACCGACAGTATTTCAATGTTAAAAATATTTTAACATTGAAGCCTATGGAGAAATCGTGTCGGTCGCGTCGGTCGCGTCGTGTGCCTTAACTTTAAGGCACACGACGCGACGCGATGGACCCGATTTCTCCATCGGGTTCAATGTTAAAAATATTTTAACATTGAAGCCTATGGAGAAATCGCGTCCATCGCGTCGCGTCGTGTGCCTTAAAGTTAAGGCACACGATGCCCACGACGGGCGCCGCCAAAAATACACAAGTACCCTAAAAAGTGCCCCAAACGGGCTAGTATCTGGGAAGAAAAAACATGGGAAACATGACTTAGACACCAAATGATACACTGTATGCCATGTTTCCAAATTTTTATGCACAGTGGTTACAGCATGAAGTGAATGCATGTGAATATACAAAGGTGCATTGCATTAAACAAGTCCAATGAGCGTCCCAAAATGGCCGGCCTGCCTGCTTTCATCCATCAATTGTTCTAAATTTTTCATTACCCAATGAGCTGAGGTGGAGTCTTAGCCAGTGGTACCATCAGGGAGGTGTGTAAAGCACTTTAGGCTAGACAGCCAATCAGCTGCCAGCTTCCATCTGTCAATCAAATACAGCAGCCAATTAGAAAGCTGCCCATTGATCAGCAGGCCCTTTATGACGTCACAGACAGACCCTCAGAACTATCTGTGCATGTCTAATGGCTGGCTGTCAGTTGGGCGGGTGGGTGGCAGAGGGAGGGGATGTCTGTCTCGTTTCTCCTGAAAATTGCGGTTTTTCTGCGTTTACGGGAAAAGTTGAGGTCCGACGCGCAAAAGTGGGGTATCGTAGAAATCACCTTTTAAAGACGCATATTTCTGGCACCCCAAAAATGGGCATTTCAAATGAGAAATGAGTCCAATGAACAAAATAGGGTGAATAAGTATGTATTTCATGGGTGAGTTAGCAGGTTATTGGGGAAGTAAGTTTTGATATTTTTGGAGGTTGCAGGGGCCACTAGACCATTCAAAATAGGCAGGCTTTAGCATATGCAGTTAGGCCCCGTAGGATGATTTTAGCTAAAAAGTGCCCCAAACACTCAAACGGGCTTGTATCTGGGAAGGAAAAACATGGGAAACATGACTTAGACACCAAATGATACACTGTATGCCATGTTTCCAATTTTTATGCACAGTGGTTACAGCATGAAGCGAATGCATGTGAAAATACAAAGGTGCATTGCATTAAACAAGTCCAATGAGCGTCCCAAAATGGCCAGCCTGCCTGCTTTCATCCATCAATTGTTCTACATTTTTCATTACCCAATCAGCTGAGGTGGAGTCTTAGCCAGTGGTACCATCAGGGAGGTGTGTAAAGCACTTTAGGCTAGACAGCCAATCAGCTGCCAGCTTCCATCTGTCAATCAAATACAGCAGCCAATCAGAAAGCTGCCCATTGATCAGCAGGCCCTTTATGTCCAATGAACAAAATAGGGTGAATAAGTATGTATTTCAGGGGTGAGTTAGCAGGTTATTGGGGAAGTAAGTCCTGATATTTTTGGAGGTTGCAGGGGCCACTACACCATTCAAAATAGGCAGGCTTTAGCATATGCAGTTAGGCCCTGTAGGATGATTTTAGCTAAAAAGTGCCCCAAACACTCAAACGGGCTTATATATGGGAAGGGAAAATATGGGAAACATGACTTAGACACCAAATGATACACTGTATGCCATGTTTCCAAATTTTTATGCACAGTGGTTACAGCATGAAGCGAATGCATGTGAATATACAAAGGTGCATTGCATTAAACAAGTCCAATGAGCGTCCCAAAATGGCCGGCCTGCCTGCTTTCATCCATCAACTGTTCTAAATTTTTCATTACCCAATGAGCTGAGGTGGAGTCTTAGCCAGTGGTACCATCAGGGAGGTGCGTAAAGCACTTTAGTCTAGACAGCCAATCAGCTGCCAGCTTCCATCTGTCAATCAAATACAGCAGCCAATCAGAAAGCTGCCCATTGATCAGCAGGCCCTTTATGACATCACAGACAGACCCTCAGAACTATCTGTGCATGTCTAATGGCTGGCTGTCAGTTGGGCGGGTGGGTGGCAGAGGGAGGGGATGTCTGTCTCGTTTCTCCTGAAAATTGCGGTTTTTCTGCGTTTACGGGAAAAGTTGAGGTCCGACGCGCAAAAGTGGAGTATCGTAGAAATCACCTTTTAAAGACGCACATTTCTGGCCCCCCAAAAATGGGCATTTCAAATGAGAAATGAGTCCAATTAACAAAATAGGGTGAATAAGTATGTATTTCAGGGGTGAGTTAGCAGGTTATTGGGGAAGTAAGTTCTGATATTTTTGGAGGTTGCAGGGGCCACTAGACCATTCAAAATAGGCAGGCTTTAGCATATGCAGTTAGGCCCCGTAGGATGATTTTAGCTAAAAAGTGCCCCAAACACTCAAACGGGCTTGTATCTGGGAAGGAAAAACTTGGGAAACATGACTTAGACACCAAATGATACACTGTATGCCATGTTTCCAATTTTTATGCACAGTGGTTACAGCATGAAGCGAATGCATGTGAAAATACAAAGGTGCATTGCATTAAACAAGTCCAATGAGCGTCCCAAAATGGCCGGCCTGCCTGCTTTCATCCATCAATTGTTCTAAATTTTTCATTACCCAATGAGCTGAGGTGGAGTCTTAGCCAGTGGTACCATCAGGGAGGTGTGTAAAGCACTTTAGGCTAGACAGCCAATCAGCTGCCAGCTTCCATCTGTCAATCAAATACAACAGCGATTTAGAAAGCTGCCCATTGATCAGCAGGCCCTTTATGACATCACAGACAGACCCTCAGAACTATCTGTGCATGTCTAATGGCTGGCTTTCAGTTGGGCGGGTGGGTGGCAGAGGGAGGGGATGTCTGTCTCGTTTCTCCTGAAAATTGCGGTTTTTCTGCGTTTACGGGAAAAGTTGAGGTCCGACGCGCAAAAGTGGGGTATCGTAGAAATCACCTTTTAAAGACGCACATTTCTGGCTCCCCAAAAATGGGCATTTCAAATGAGAAATGAGTCCAATTAACAAAATAGGGTGAATAAGTATGTATTTCAGGGGTGAGTTAGCAGGTTATTGGGGAAGTAAGTTCTGATATTTTTGGAGGTTGCAGGGGCCACTAGACCATTCAAAATAGGCAGGCTTTAGCATATGCAGTTAGGCCCCGTAGGATGATTTTAGCTAAAAAGTGCCCCAAACACTCAAACGGGCTTGTATCTGGGAAGGAAAAACATGGGAAACATGACTTAGACACCAAATGATACACTGTATGCCATGTTTCCAAATTTTTATGCACAGTGGTTACAGCATGAAGCGAATGCATGTGAATATACAAAGGTGCATTGCATTAAACAAGTCCACTGAGCGTCCCAAAATGGCCGGCCTGCCTGCTTTCATCCATCAATTGTTCTAAATTTTTCATTACCCAATGAGCTGAGGTGGAGTCTTAGCCAGTGGTACCATCAGGGAGGTGTGTAAAGCACTTTAGGCTAGACAGCCAATCAGCTGCCAGCTTCCATCTGTCAATCAGAAAGCTGCCCATTGATCAGCAGGCCCTTTATGACATCACAGACAGACCCTCAGAACTATCTGTGCATGTCTAATGGCTGGCTGTCATTTGGGCGGGTGGGTGGCAGAGGGAGGGGATGTCTGTCTCGTTTCTCCTGAAAATTGCGGTTTTTCTGCGTTTACGGGAAAAGTTGAGGTCTGACGTGCAAAAGTGGAGTATCGTAGAAATCACCTTTTAAAGACGCACATTTCTGCAAACCCACAAAAATGGGCATTTCAAATGAGAAATGAGTCCAATTAACAAAATAGGGTGAATAAGTATGTATTTCAGGGGTGAGTTAGCAGGTTATTGGGGAAGTTAGTCCTGATATTTTTGGAGGTTGCAGGGGCCACTACACCATTCAAAATAGGCAGGCTCTGTAGGATGATTTTAGCTAAAAAGTGCCCCAAACACTCAAACGGGCTTGTATCTGGGAAGGAAAAACATGGGAAACATGACTTAGACACCAAAAGATGCACTGTACAGTATGCCTTGTTTCCAAATTTTTATGCACAGTGGTTACAGCATGAAGCGAATGCATGTGAAAATACAAAGGTGCATTGCATTAAACAAGTCCAATGAGCGTCCCAAAATGGCCGGCCTGCCTGCTTTCATCCATCAATTGTTCTAAATTTTTCATTACCCAATGAGCTGAGGTTGAGTCTTAGCCAGTGGTACCATCAGGGAGGTGTGTAAAGCACTTTATAAAGGCTAGACAGCCAATCAGCTGCCAGCTTCCATCTGTCAATCAAATACAGCAGCCAATCAGAAAGCTGCCCATTGATCAGCAGGCCCTTTATGACATCACAGACAGACCCTCAGAACTATCTGTGCATGTCTAATGGCTGGCTGTCAGTTGGGCGGGTGGGTGGCAGAGGGAGGGGATGTCTGTCTCATTTCTCCTGAAAATTGCGGTTTTTCTGCGTTTACGGGAAAAGTTGAGGTCTGACGCGCAAAAGTGGAGTATAGTAGAAATCACCTTTTAAAGACGCACATTTCTGCCCCCCCCCCCCCCCCCCCAAAAATGGGCATTTCAAATGAGAAATGAGTCCAATTAACAAAATAGGGTGAATAAGTATGTATTTCAGGGGTGAGTTAGCAGGTTATTGGGGAAGTAAGTTCTGATATTTTTGGAGGTTGCAGGGGCCACTAGACCATTCAAAATAGGCAGGCTTTAGCATATGCAGTTAGGCCCCGTAGGATGATTTTAGCTAAAAAGTGCCCAAACACTCAAACGGGCTTGTATCTGGGAAGGAAAAAAAAGGAAACATGACTTAGACACCAAATGATACACTGTATGCCATATTTCCAATTTTTATGCACAGTGGTTACAACATGAAGCGAATGCATGTGAAAATACAAAGGTGCATTGCATTAAACAAGTCCAATGAGTGTCCCAAAATGGCCGGCCTGCCTGCTTTCATCCATCAATTGTTCTAAATATTTCATTACCCAATGAGCTGAGGTGGAGTCTTAGCCAGTGGTACCATCAGGGAGGTGTGTAAAGCACTTTAGGCTAGACAGCCAATCAGCTGCCAGCTTCCATCTGTCAATCAAATACAGCAGCCATTTAGAAAGCTGCCCATTGAACAGCAGGCCCTTTATGACATCACAGACAGACCCTCAGAACTATCTGTGCATGTCTAATGGCTGGCTTTCAGTTGGGCGGGTGGGTGGCAGAGGGAGGGGATGTCTGTCTCGTTTCTCCTGAAAATTGCGGTTTTTCTGCGTTTACGGGAAAAGTTGAGGTCCGACGCGCAAAAGTGGAGTATCGTAGAAATCACCTTTTAAAGACGCACATTTCTGGCTCCCCAAAAATGGGCATTTCAAATGAGAAATGAGTCCAATGAACAAAATAGGGTGAATAAGTATGTATTTCATGGGTGAGTTAGCAGGTTATTGGGGAAGTAAGTCCTGATATTTTTGGAGGTTGCAGGGGCCACTACACCATTCAAAATAGGCAGGCTTTAGCATATGCAGTTAGGCCCTGTAGGATGATTTTAGCTAAAAAGTGCCCCAAACACTCAAACGGGCTTGTATCTGGGAAGGGAAAATATGGGAAACATGACTTAGACACCAAATGATACACTGTATGCCATGTTTCCAAATTTTTATGCACAGTGGTTACAGCATGAAGCGAATGCATGTGAATATACAAAGGTGCATTGCATTAAACAAGTCCACTGAGCGTCCCAAAATGGATGGCCTGCCTGCTTTCATCCATCAATTGTTCTAAATTTTTCATTACCCAATGAGCTGAGGTGGAGTCTTAGCCAGTGGTACCATCAGGGAGGTGTGTAAAGCACTTTATAAAGGCTAGACAGCCAATCAGCTGCCAGCTTCCATCTGTCAATCAAATACAGCAGCCAATCAGAAAGCTGCCCATTGATCAGCAGGCCCTTTATGACATCACAGACAGACCCTCAGAACTATCTGTGCATGTCTAATGGCTGGCTGTCAGTTGGGCGGGTGGGTGGCAGAGGGAGGGGATGTCTGTCTCGTTTCTCCTGAAAATTGCGGTTTTTCTGCGTTTACGGGAAAAGTTGAGGTCCGACGCGCAAAAGTGGAGTATCGTAGAAATCACCTTTTAAAGACGCACATTTCTGGCCAAAAAAAATGGGCATTTCAAATGAGAAATGAGTCCAATTAACAAAATAGGGTGAATAAGTATGTATTTCAGGGGTGAGTTAGCAGGTTATTGGGGAAGTAAGTTCTGATATTTTTGGAGGTTGCATGGGCCACTAGACCATTCAAAATAGGCAGGCTTTAGCATATGCAGTTAGGCCCCGTAGGATGATTTTAGCTAAAAAGTGCCCCAAACACTCAAACGGGCTTGTACAGTATCTGGGAAGGGAAAATATGGGAAACATGACTTAGACACCAAATGATACACTGTATGCCATGTTTCCAAATTTTTATGCACAGTGGTTACAGCATGAAGCGAATGCATGTGAATATACAAAGGTGCATTGCATTAAACAAGTCCACTGAGCGTCCCAAAATGGCCGGCCTGCCTGCTTTCATCCATCAATTGTTCTAAATTTTTCATTACCCAATGAGCTGAGGTGGAGTCTTAGCCAGTGGTACCATCAGGGAGGTGTGTAAAGCACTTTAGGCTAGACAGCCAATCAGCTGCCAGCTTCCATCTGTCAATCAAATACAGCAGCCAATCAGAAAGCTGCCCATTGATCAGCAGGCCCTTTATGACATCACAGACAGACCCTCAGAACTATCTGTGCATGTCTAATGGCTGGCTGTCAGTTGGGCGGGTGGGTGGCAGAGGGAGGGGATGTCTGTCTCGTTTCTCCTGAAAATTGCGTTTTTTCAGCGTTTACGGGAAAAGTTGAGGTCCGACGCGCAAAAGTGGGGTATCGTAGAAATCACCTTTTAAAGACGCACATTTCTGGCCGACCAAAAATGGGCATTTCAAATGAGAAATGAGTCCAATGAACAAAATAGGGTGAATAAGTATGTATTTCAGGGGTGAGTTAGCAGGTTATTGGGGAAGTAAATCCTGATATTTTTGGAGGTTGCAGGGGCAATTACATCATTCAAAATAGGCAGGCTATAGCATATGCAGTTAGGCCCTGCAGGCTGATTTTAGCTAAAAAGTGCCCCAAACACTCAAACGGGCTTGTATCTGGGAAGGGAAAATATGGGAAACATGACTTAGACACCAAATGATACACTGTATGCCATGTTTCCAAATTTTTATGCACAGTGGTTACAGCATGAAGCAAATGCATGTGAAAATACAAAGGTGCATTGCATTAAACAAGTCCAATGAGCGTCCCAAAATGGCCGGCCTGCCTGCTTTCATTCATCAATTGTTCTAAATTTTTCATTACCCAATGAGCTGAGGTGGAGTCTTAGCCAGTGGTACCATCAGGGAGGTGTGTAAAGCACTTTAGGCTAGACAGCCAATCAGCTGCCAGCTTCCATCTGTCAATCAAATACAGCAGCCAATCAGAAAGCTGCCCATTGATCAGCAGGCCTTTTATGACATCACAGACAGACCCTCAGAACTATCTGTGCATGTCTAATGGCTGGCTGTCAGTTGGGCGGGTGGGTGGCAGAGGGAGGGGATGTCTGTCTCGTTTCTCCTGAAAATTGCGGTTTTTCTGCGTTTACGGGAAAAGTTGAGGTCCGACGCGCAAAAGTGGGGTATCGTAGAAATCACCTTTTAAAGACGCACATTTCTGGCACCCCAAAAATGGGCATTTCAAATGAGAAATGAATCCAATTAACAAAATAGGGTGAATAAGTATGTATTTCAGGGGTGAGTTAGCAGGTTATTGGGGAAGTAAGTCCTGATATTTTTGGAGGTTGCAGGGGCCACTAGACCATTCAAAATAGGCAGGCTTTAGCATATGCAGTTAGGCCCCGTAGGATGATTTTAGCTAAAAAGTGCCCCAAACACTCAAACGGGCTAGTATCTGGGAAGAAAAAACATGGGAAACATGACTTAGACACCAAATGATACACTGTATGCCATGTTTCCAAATTTTTATGCACAGTGGTTACAGCATGAAGCGAATGCATGTGAATATACAAAGGTGCATTGCATTAAACAAGTCCAATGAGCGTCCCAAAATGGCCGGCCTGCCTGCTTTCATCCATCAATTGTTCTACATTTTTCATTACCCAATGAGCTGAGGTGGAGTCTTAGCCAGTGGTACCATCAGGGAGGTGTGTAAAGCACTTTAGGCTAGACAGCCAATCAGCTGCCAGCTTCCATCTGTCAATCAAATACAGCAGCCAATCAGAAAGCTGCCCATTGATCAGCAGGCCCTTTATGACATCACAGACAGACCCTCAGAACTATCTGTGCATGTCTAATGGCTGGCTGTCAGTTGGGCGGGTGGGTGGCAGAGGGAGGGGATGTCTGTCTCGTTTCTCCTGAAAATTGCGGTTTTTCTGCGTTTACGGGAAAAGTTGAGGTCCGACGCGCAAAAGTGGAGTATCGTAGAACTCACCTTTTAAAGACGCACATTTCTGTCCCCCCAAAAATTGGCATTTCAAATGAGAAATGAGTCCAATTAACAAAATAGGGTGAATAAGTATGTATTTCAGGGGTGAGTTAGCAGGTTATTGGGGAAGTAAGTTTTGATATTTTTGGAGGTTGCAGGGGCCACTAGACCATTCAAAATAGGCAGGATTTAGCATATGCAGTTAGGCCCCCTAGGATGATTTTAGCTAAAAAGTGCCCCAAACACTCAAACGGGCTAGTATCTGGGAAGGAAAAACATGGGAAACATGACTTAGACACCAAATGATACACTGTATGCCATGTTTCCAAATTTTTATGCACAGTGGTTACAGCATGAAGCGAATGCATGTGAAAATACAAAGGTGCATTGCATTAAACAAGTCCAATGAGCGTCCCAAAATGGCCAGCCTGCCTGCTTTCATCCATCAATTGTTCTACATTTTTCCTTACCCAATGAGCTGAGGTGGAGTCTTAGCCAGTGGTACCATCAGGGAGGTGTGTAAAGCACTTTAGGCTAGACAGCCAATCAGCTGCCAGCTTCCATCTGTCAATCAAATACAGCAGCCAATCAGAAAGCTGCCCATTGATCAACAGGCCCTTTATGTCCAATGAACAAAATAGGGTGAATAAGTATGTATTTCAGGGGTGAGTTAGCAGGTTATTGAGGAAGTAAGTCCTGATATTTTTGGAGGTTGCAGGGGCCACTACACCATTCAAAATAGGCAGGCTTTAGCATATGCAGTTAGGCCCTGTAGGATGATTTTAGCTAAAAAGTGCCCCAAACACTCAAACGGGCTTATATCTGGGAAGGGAAAATATGGGAAACATGACTTAGACACCAAATGATACACTGTATGCCATGTTTCCAAATTTTTATGCACAGTGGTTATAGCATGAAGCGAATGCATGTGAATATACAAAGGTGCATTGCATTAAACAAGTCCAATGAGCGTCCCAAAATGGCCGGCCTGCCTGCTTTCATCCATCAATTGTTCTAAATTTTTCATTACCCAATGAGCTGAGGTGGAGTCTTAGCCAGTGGTACCATCAGGGAGGTGCGTAAAGCACTTTAGGCTAGACAGCCAATCAGCTGCCAGCTTCCATCTGTCAATCAAATACAGCAGCCAATCAGAAAGCTGCCCATTGATCAGCAGGCTCTTTATGACATCATAGACAGACCCTCAGAACTATCTGTGCATGTCTAATGGCTGGCTGTCAGTTGGGCGGATGTGTGGCAGAGGGAGGGGATGTCTGTCTCGTTTCTCCTGAAAATTGCGGTTTTTCTGCGTTTACGGGAAAAGTTGAGGTCGGACGCGCAAAAGTGGGGTATCGTAGAAATCACCTTTTAAAGACGCACATTCCTGGCCCCCCAAAAATGGGCATTTCAAATGAGAAAGGAGTCCAATTAACAAAATAGGGTGAATAAGTATGTATTTCAGGGGTGAGTTAGCAGGTTATTGGGGAAGTAAGTCCTGATATTTTTGGGGGTTGCAGGGGCCACTAGACCATTCAAAATAGGCAGGCTTTAGCATATGCAGTTAGGCCCCGTAGGATGATTTTAGCTAAAAAGTGCCCCAAACACTCAAACGGGCTAGTATCTGGGAAGAAAAAACATGGGAAACATGACTTAGACACGAAATGATACACTGTATGCCATGTTTCCAAATTTTTATGCACAGTGGTTACAGCATGAAGCGAATGCATGTGAATATACAAAGGTGCATTGCATTAAACAAGTCCAATGAGCGTCCCAAAATGGCCGGCCTGCCTGCTTTCAACAATCAATTGTTCTAAATTTTTCATTACCCAATGAGCTGAGGTGGAGTCTTAGCCAGTGGTACCATCAGGGAGGTGTGTAAAGCACTTTAGGCTAGACAGCCAATCAGCTGCCAGCTTCCATCTGTCAATCAAATACAGCAGCCAATCAGAAAGCTGCCCATTGATCAGCAGGCCCTTTATGACGTCACAGACAGACCCTCAGAACTATCTGTGCATGTCTAATGGCTGGCTGTCAGTTGGGCGGGTGGGTGGCAGAGGGAGGGGATGTCTGTCTCGTTTCTCCGGAAAATTGCGTTTTTTCTGCGTTTACGGGAAAAGTTGAGGTCCGACGCGCAAAAGTTGGGTATCGTAGAAATCACCTTTTAAAGACGCACATTTCTGGCTCCCCAAAAATGGGCATTTCAAATGAGAAATGAGTCCAATGAACAAAATAGGGTGAATAAGTATGTATTTCAGGGGTGAGATAGCAGGTTATTGGGGAAGTAAGTCCTGATATTTTTGGAGGTTGCAGGGGCCACTAGACCATTCAAAATAGGCAGGCTTTAGCATATGCAGTTAGGCCCCCTAGGATGATTTTAGCTAAAAAGTGCCCCAAACACTCAAACGGGCTAATATCTGGGAAGGAAAAACATGGGAAACATGACTTAGACACCAAATGATACACTGTATGCCATGTTTCCAAATTTTTATGCACAGTGGTTACAGCATGAAGCGAATGCATGTGAAAATACAAAGGTGCATTGCATTAAACAAGTCCAATGAGCGTCCCAAAATGGCCGGCCTGCCTGCTTTCATCCATCAATTGTTCTAAATTTTTCATTACCCAATGAGCTGAGGTGGAGTCTTAGCCAGTGGTACCATCAGGGAGGTGCGTAAAGCACTTTAGGCTAGACAGCCAATCAGCTGCCAGCTTCCATCTGTCAATCAAATACAACAGCCAATCAGAAAGCTGCCCATTGATCAGCAGGCTCTTTATGACATCATAGACAGACCCTCAGAACTATCTGTGCATGTCTAATGGCTGGCTGTCAGTTGGGCGGATGGGTGGCAGAGGGAGGGGATGTCTGTCTCGTTTCTCCTGAAAATTGCGGTTTTTCTGCGTTTACGGGAAAAGTTGAGGTCCGACGCGCAAAAGTGGGGTATCGTAGAAATCACCTTTTAAAGACGCACATTCCTGGCCCCCCAAAAATGGGAATTTCAAATGAGAAATGAGTCCAATTAACAAAATAGGGTGAATAAGTATGTATTTCAGGGGTGAGTTAGCAGGTTATTGGGGAAGTAAATCCTGATATTTTTGGAGGTTGCAGGGGCAACTACACCATTCAAAATAGGCAGGCTTTAGCATATGCAGTTAGGCCCTGTAGGATGATTTTAGCTAAAAAGTGCCCCAAACACTCAAACGGGCTTGTATCTGGGAAGGGAAAATATGGGAAACATGACTTAGACACCAAATGATACACTGTATGCCATGTTTCCAAATTTTTATGCACAGTGGTTACAGCATGAAGCGAATGCATGTGAAAATACAAAGGTGCATTGCATTAAACAAGTCCAATGAGCGTCCCAAAATGGCCGGCCTGCCTGCTTTCATCAATCAATTGTTCTAAATTTTTCATTACCCAATGAGCTGAGGTGGAGTCTTAGCCAGTGGTACCATCAGGGAGGTGTGTAAAGCACTTTAGGCTAGACAGCCAATCAGCTGCAAGCTTCCATCTGTCAATCAAATACAGCAGCCAATCAGAAAGCTGCCCATTGATCAGCAGGCCCTCTATGACATCACAGACAGACCCTCAGAACTATCTGTGCATGTCTAATGGCTGGCGGTCAGTTGGGCGGGTGGGTGGCAGAGGGAGGGGATGTCTGTCTCGTTTCTCCTGAAAATTGCGGTTTTTCTGCGTTTACGGAAAAAAATGAGGTCCGACGCGCAAAAGTGGAGTATCGTAGAAATCACCTTTTAAAGACGCACATTTCTGGCCCCCCAAAAATGGGCATTTCAAATGAGAAATGAGTCCAATGAACAAAATAGGGTGAATAAGTATGTATTTCAGGGGTGAGTTAGCAGGTTATTGGGGAAGTAAGTTCTGATATTTTTGGAGGTTGCAGGGGCCACTAGACCATTCAAAATAGGCAGGCTTTAGCATATGCAGTTAGGCCCCGTAGGATGATTTTAGCTAAAAAGTGCCCCAAACACTCAAACGGGCTTGTATCTGGGAAGGAAAAACATGGGAAACATGACTTAGACACCAAATGATATACTGTATGCCATGTTTCCAAATTTTTATGCACAGTGGTTACAGCATGAAGCAAATGCATGTGAAAATACAAAGGTGCATTGCATTAAACAAGTCCAATGAGCGTCCCAAAATGGCCGGCCTGCCTGCTTTCAACAATCAATTGTTCTAAATTTTTCATTACCCAATGAGCTGAGGTGGAGTCTTAGCCAGTGGTACCATCAGGGAGGTGTGTAAAGCACTTTAGGCTAGACAGCCAATCAGCTGCCAGCTTCCATCTGTCAATCAAATACAGCAGCCAATCAGAAAGCTGCCCATTGATCAGCAGGCCCTTTATGACGTCACAGACAGACCCTCAGAACTATCTGTGCATGTCTAATGGCTGGCTGTCAGTTGGGCGGGTGGGTGGCAGAGGGAGGGGATGTCTGTCTCGTTTCTCCGGAAAATTGCGTTTTTTCTGCGTTTACGGGAAAAGTTGAGGTCCGACGCGCAAAAGTTGGGTATCGTAGAAATCACCTTTTAAAGACGCACATTTCTGGCTCCCCAAAAATGGGCATTTCAAATGAGAAATGAGTCCAATGAACAAAATAGGGTGAATAAGTATGTATTTCAGGGGTGAGATAGCAGGTTATTGGGGAAGTAAGTCCTGATATTTTTGGAGGTTGCAGGGGCCACTAGACCATTCAAAATAGGCAGGCTTTAGCATATGCAGTTAGGCCCCCTAGGATGATTTTAGCTAAAAAGTGCCCCAAACACTCAAACGGGCTAATATCTGGGAAGGAAAAACATGGGAAACATGACTTAGACACCAAATGATACACTGTATGCCATGTTTCCAAATTTTTATGCACAGTGGTTACAGCATGAAGCGAATGCATGTGAAAATACAAAGGTGCATTGCATTAAACAAGTCCAATGAGCGTCCCAAAATGGCCGGCCTGCCTGCTTTCATCCATCAATTGTTCTAAATTTTTCATTACCCAATGAGCTGAGGTGGAGTCTTAGCCAGTGGTACCATCAGGGAGGTGCGTAAAGCACTTTAGGCTAGACAGCCAATCAGCTGCCAGCTTCCATCTGTCAATCAAATACAACAGCCAATCAGAAAGCTGCCCATTGATCAGCAGGCTCTTTATGACATCATAGACAGACCCTCAGAACTATCTGTGCATGTCTAATGGCTGGCTGTCAGTTGGGCGGATGGGTGGCAGAGGGAGGGGATGTCTGTCTCGTTTCTCCTGAAAATTGCGGTTTTTCTGCGTTTACGGGAAAAGTTGAGGTCCGACGCGCAAAAGTGGGGTATCGTAGAAATCACCTTTTAAAGACGCACATTCCTGGCCCCCCAAAAATGGGAATTTCAAATGAGAAATGAGTCCAATTAACAAAATAGGGTGAATAAGTATGTATTTCAGGGGTGAGTTAGCAGGTTATTGGGGAAGTAAATCCTGATATTTTTGGAGGTTGCAGGGGCAACTACACCATTCAAAATAGGCAGGCTTTAGCATATGCAGTTAGGCCCTGTAGGATGATTTTAGCTAAAAAGTGCCCCAAACACTCAAACGGGCTTGTATCTGGGAAGGGAAAATATGGGAAACATGACTTAGACACCAAATGATACACTGTATGCCATGTTTCCAAATTTTTATGCACAGTGGTTACAGCATGAAGCGAATGCATGTGAAAATACAAAGGTGCATTGCATTAAACAAGTCCAATGAGCGTCCCAAAATGGCCGGCCTGCCTGCTTTCATCAATCAATTGTTCTAAATTTTTCATTACCCAATGAGCTGAGGTGGAGTCTTAGCCAGTGGTACCATCAGGGAGGTGTGTAAAGCACTTTAGGCTAGACAGCCAATCAGCTGCAAGCTTCCATCTGTCAATCAAATACAGCAGCCAATCAGAAAGCTGCCCATTGATCAGCAGGCCCTCTATGACATCACAGACAGACCCTCAGAACTATCTGTGCATGTCTAATGGCTGGCGGTCAGTTGGGCGGGTGGGTGGCAGAGGGAGGGGATGTCTGTCTCGTTTCTCCTGAAAATTGCGGTTTTTCTGCGTTTACGGAAAAAAATGAGGTCCGACGCGCAAAAGTGGAGTATCGTAGAAATCACCTTTTAAAGACGCACATTTCTGGCCCCCCAAAAATGGGCATTTCAAATGAGAAATGAGTCCAATGAACAAAATAGGGTGAATAAGTATGTATTTCAGGGGTGAGTTAGCAGGTTATTGGGGAAGTAAGTTCTGATATTTTTGGAGGTTGCAGGGGCCACTAGACCATTCAAAATAGGCAGGCTTTAGCATATGCAGTTAGGCCCCGTAGGATGATTTTAGCTAAAAAGTGCCCCAAACACTCAAACGGGCTTGTATCTGGGAAGGAAAAACATGGGAAACATGACTTAGACACCAAATGATATACTGTATGCCATGTTTCCAAATTTTTATGCACAGTGGTTACAGCATGAAGCAAATGCATGTGAAAATACAAAGGTGCATTGCATTAAACAAGTCCAATGAGCGTCCCAAAATGGCCAGCCTGCCTGCTTTCATCCATCAATTGTTCTAAATTTTTTATTACCCAATGAGCTGAGGTGGAGTCTTAGCCAGTGGTATCATCAGGGAGGTGTGTAAAGCACTTTAGGCTAGACAGCCAATCAGCTGCCAGCTTCCATCTGTCAATCAAATACAGCAGCCAATCAGAAAGCTGCCCATTGATCAGCAGGCCCTTTATGACATCACAGACAGACCCTCAGAACTATCTGTGCATGTATAATGGCTGGCTGTCAGTTGGGCGGGTGGGTGGCAGAGGGAGGGGATGTCTGTCTCGTTTCTCCTGAAAATTGCGGTTTTTCTGCGTTTACGGGAAAAGTTGAGGTCCGACGCGCAAAAGTGGGATATCGTAGAAATCACCTTTTAAAGACGCACATTTCTGCCCCCCCCCCCAAAAAATGGGCATTTCAAATGAGAAATGAGTCCAATTAACAAAATAGGGTGAATAAGTAGGTTTTTCAGGGGTGAGTTAGCAGGTTATTGGGGAAGTAAATCCTGATATTTTTGGAGGTTGCAGGGGCCACTACACCATTCAAAATAGGCAGGCTTAAGCATATGCAGTTAGGCCCTGTAGGATGATTTTAGCTAAAAAGTGCCCCAAACACTCAAACGGGCTTGTATCTGGGAAGGAAAAACATTTGAAACATGACTTAGACACAAAATGATGCACTGTATGCCATGTTTCCAAATTTTTATGCACAGTGGTTACAGCATGAAGCGAATGCATGTGAAAATACAAAGGTGCATTGCATTAAACAAGTCCAATGAGCGTCCCAAAATGGCCGGCCTGCCTGCTTTCATCCATCAATTGTTCTAAAGTTTTCATTACCCAATGAGCTGAGGTGGAGTCTTAGCCAGTGGTACCATCAGGGAGGTGTGTAAAGCACTTTATAAAGGCTAGACAGCCAATCAGCTGCCAGCTTCCATCTGTCAATCAAATACAGCAGCCAATCAGAAAGCTGCCCATTGATCAGCAGGCCCTTTATGACATCACAGACAGACCCTCAGAACTATCTGTGCATGTCTAATGGCTGGCTGTCAGTTGGGCGGGTGGGTGGCAGAGGGAGGGGATGTCTGTCTCGTTTCTCCTGAAAATTGCGTTTTTTCTGCGTTTACGGGAAAAGTTGAGGTCCGACGCGCAAAAGTGGAGTATCGTAGAAATCACCTTTTAAAGACGCACATTTCTGGCCCCCCAAACATGGGCATTTCAAATGAGAAATGAGTCCAATGAACAAAATAGGGTGAATAAGTATGTAATTCAGTGGTGAGTTAGCAGGTTATTGGGGAAGTAAGTCCTGATATTTTTGGAGGTTGCGGGGGCCTCTAGACCATTCAAAATAGGCAGGCTTTAGCATATGCAGTTAGGCCCCGTAGGATGATTTTAGCTAAAAAGTGCCCCAAACACTCAAACGGGCTAGTTTCTGGGAAGGAAAAACATGGGAAACATTGCTTAGACACCAAATGATACACTGTATGCCATGTTTCCAAATTTTTATGCACAGTGGTTACAGCATGAAGCGAATGCATGTGAAAATACAAAGGTGCATTGCATTAAACAAGTCCAATGAGCATCCCAAAATGGCCGGCCTGCTTGCTTTCATCCATCAATTGTTCTAAATTTTTCATTACCCAATGAGCTGAGGTGGAGTCTTAGCCAGTGGTACCATCAGGGAGGTGTGTAAAGCACTTTAGGCTAGACAGCCAATCAGCTGCCAGCTTCCATCTGTCAATCAAATACAGCAGCTAATCAGAAAGCTGCCCATTGATCAGCAGGCCCTTTATGACATCACAGACAGACCCTCAGAACTATCTGTGCATGTCTAATGGCTGGCTTTTTAGTTGGGCGGGTGAGTGGCAGAGGGAGGGGATGTCTGTCTCGTTTCTCCTGAAAATTGCGGTTTTTCTGCGTTTACGGGAAAAGTTGAGGTCCGACGCGCAAAAGTGGGGTATCTTAGAAATCACCTTTTAAAGACGCACATTTCTGGCTCCCCAAAAATGGGTATTTTAAATGAGAAATGAGTCCAATGAACAAAATAGGGTGAATAAGTATGTATTTCAGGGGTGAGTTAGCAGGTTATTGGGGAAGTAAGTCCTGGTATTTTTGGAGGTTGCAGGGGCCACTAGACCATTCAAAATAGGCAGGCTTTAGCATATGCAGTTAGGCCCTGTAGGATGATTTTAGCTAAAAAGTGCCCCAAACACTCAAACGGGCTTGTATCTGGGAAGGGAAAATATGGGAAACATGACTTAGACACCAAATGATATACTGTATGCCATGTTTCCAAATTTTTATGCACAGTGGTTACAGCATGAAGCGAATGCATGTGAATATACAAAGGTGCATTGCATTAAACAAGTCCACTGAGCGTCCCAAAATGGCCGGCCTGCCTGCTTTCATCCATCAATTGTTCAAAATTTTTCATTACCCAATGAGCTGAGGTGGAGTCTTAGCCAGTGGTATCATCAGGGAGGTGTGTAAAGCACTTTAGGCTAGACAGCCAATCAGCTGCCAGCTTCCATCTGTCAATCAAATACAGCAGCCAGTCAGAAAGCTGCCCATTGATCAGCAGGCCCTTTATGACATCACAGACAGACCCTCAGAACTATCTGTGCATGTCTAATGGCTGGCTGTCAGTTGGGCGGGTGGGTGGCAGAGGGAGGGGATGTCTTTCTCGTTTCTCCTGAAAATTGCAGTTTTTCTGCGTTTACGGGAAAAGTTGAGGTCCGGCGCGCAAAAGTGGGGTATCGTAGAAATCACCTTTTAAAGACGCACATTTCTGGCCCCCCAAAAATGGGCATTTCAAATGAGAAATGAGTCCAATGAACAAAATAGGGTGAATAAGTATGTATTTCAGGGGTGAGTTAGCAGGTTATTGGGGAAGTAAGTCCTGATATTTTTGGAGGTTGCAGGGGCTACTACACCATTCAAAATAGGCAGGCTTTAGCATATGCAGTTAGGCCCTGTAGGATGATTTTAGCTAAAAAGTGCCCCAAACACTCAAACGGGATTGTATCTGGGAAGGGAAAATATGGGAAACATGACTTAGACACCAAATGATACACTGTATGCCATGTTTCCAAATTTTTATGCACAGTGGTTACAGCATGAAGCGAATGCATGTGAATATACAAAGGTGCATTGCATTAAACAAGTCCAATGAGCGTCCCAAAATGGCCGGCCTGCTTGCTTTCATTCATCAATTGTTCTAAATTTTTCATTACCCAATGAGCTGAGGTGGAGTCTTAGCCAGTGGTACCATCAGGGAGGTGTGTAAAGCACTTTAGGCTAGACAGCCATTTAGCTGCCAGCTTCCATCTGTCAATCAAATACAGCAGCCAATCAGAATGCTGCCCATTGATCAGCAGGCCCTTTAAGACATCACAGACAGACCCTCAGAACTATCTGTGCATGTCTAATGGCTGGCTCTTAGTTGGGCGGGTGGGTGGCAGAGGGAGGGGATGTATGTCTTGTTTCTCCTGAAAATTGCGGTTTTTCTGCGTTTACGGGAAAAGTTGAGGTCCGACGCGCAAAAGTGGGGTATTGTAGAAATCACCTTTTAAAGACGCACATTTCTGGCCCCCCAAAAATGGGAATTTCAAATGAGAAATGAGTCCAATTAACAAAATAGGGTGAATAAGTATGTATTTCAGGGGTGAGTTAGCAGGTTATTGGGGAAGTAAGTCCTAATATTTTTGGAGGTTGCAGGGGCCACTAGACCATTCAAAATAGGCAGGCTTTAGCATATGCAGTTAGGCCCCGTAGGATGATTTTAGCTAAAAAGTGCCCCAAACACTCGAACGGGCTAGTATCTGGGAAGGAAAAACATGGGAAACATGACTTAGACACCAAATGATACACTGTATGCCATGTTTCCAAATTTTTATGCACAGTGGTTACAGCATGAAGCGAATGCATGTGAAAATACAAAGGTGCATTGCATTAAACAAGTCCAATGAGCGTCCCAAAATGGCCGGCCTGCATGCTTTCATTCATCAATTGTTCTAAATTTTTCATTACCCAATGAGCTAAGGTGGAGTCTTAGCCAGTGGTACCATCAGGGAGGTGTGTAAAGCACTTTAGGCTAGATAGCCAATCAGCTGCCAGCTTCCATCTGTCAATCAAATACAGCAGCCAATCAGAAAGCTGCCCATTGATCAGCAGGCCCTTTAAGACATCACAGACAGACCCTCAGAACTATCTGTGCATGTCTAATGGCTGGCTCTTAGTTGGGCGGGTGGGTGGCAGAGGGAGGGGATGTCTGTCTCGTTTCTCCTGAAAATTGCGTTTTTTCTGCGTTTACGGGAAAAGTTGAGGTCCGACGCGCAAAAGTGGGGTATCGTAGAAATCACCTTTTAAAGACGCACATTTCTGGCCCCCCAAAAATGGGCATTTCCAATGAGAAATGAGTCCAATGAACAAAATAGGGTGAATAAGTATGTATTTCAGGGGTGAGTTAGCAGGTTATTGGGGAAGTAAGTCCTGATATTTTTGGAGGTTGCAGGGGCCACTAGACCATTCAAAATAGGCAGGCTTTAGCATATGCAGTTAGGCCCCGTAGGATGATTTTAGCTAAAAAGTGCCCCAAACACTCAAACGGGCTAGTATCTGGGAAGGAAAAACATGGGAAACATGACTTAGACACCAAATGATACACTGTATGCCATGTTTCCAAATTTTTATGCACAGTGGTTACAGCATGAAGCGAAGGCATGTGAAAATACAAAGGTGCATTGCATTAAACAAGTCCACTGAGTGTCCCAAAATGGCCGGCCTGCCTGCTTTCATCCATCAGTTGTTCTAAATTTTTCATTACCCAATGAGCTGAGGTGGAGTCTTAGCCAGTGGTACCATCAGGGAGGTGTGTAAAGCACTTTAGGCTAGACAGCCAATCAGCTGCCAGCTTCCATCTGTCAATCAAATACAGCAGCCAATCAGAAAGCTGCCCATTGATCAGCAGGCCCTTTATGACATCACAGACAGACCCTCAGAACTATCTGTGCATGTCTAATGGCTGGCTTTCAGTTGGGCGGGTGGGTGGCAGAGGGAGGGGATGTCTGTCTCGTTTCTCCTGAAAATTGCGGTTTTTCTGCGTTTACGGGAAAAGTTGAGGTCCGACGCGCAAAAGTGGGGTATCGTAGAAATCACCTTTTAAAGACGCACATTTCTGGCCCCCCAAAAATGGGCATTTCAAATGAGAAATGAGTCCAATGAACAAAATAGGGTGAATAAGTATGTATTTCAGGGGTGAGTTAGCAGGTTATTGGGGAAGTAAGTCCTGATATTTTTGGAGGTTGCAGGGGCTACTACACCATTCAAAATAGGCAGGCTTTAGCATATGCAGTTAGGCCCTGTAGGATGATTTTAGCTAAAAAGTGCCCCAAACACTCAAACGGGATTGTATCTGGGAAGGGAAAATATGGGAAACATGACTTAGACACCAAATGATACACTGTATGCCATGTTTCCAAATTTTTATGCACAGTGGTTACAGCATGAAGCGAATGCATGTGAATATACAAAGGTGCATTGCATTAAACAAGTCCAATGAGCGTCCCAAAATGGCCGGCCTGCTTGCTTTCATTCATCAATTGTTCTAAATTTTTCATTACCCAATGAGCTGAGGTGGAGTCTTAGCCAGTGGTACCATCAGGGAGGTGTGTAAAGCACTTTAGGCTAGACAGCCAATCAGCTGCCAGCTTCCATCTGTCAATCAAATACAGCAGCCAATCAGAATGCTGCCCATTGATCAGCAGGCCCTTTAAGACATCACAGACAGACCCTCAGAACTATCTGTGCATGTCTAATGGCTGGCTCTTAGTTGGGCGGGTGGGTGGCAGAGGGAGGGGATGTATGTCTCGTTTCTCCTGAAAATTGCGGTTTTTCTGCGTTTACGGGAAAAGTTGAGGTCCGACGCGCAAAAGTGGGGTATTGTAGAAATCACCTTTTAAAGACGCACATTTCTGGCCCCCCAAAAATGGGCATTTCAAATGAGAAATGAGTCCAATTAACAAAATAGGGTGAATAAGTATGTATTTCAGGGGTGAGTTAGCAGGTTATTGGGGAAGTAAGTCCTAATATTTTTGGAGGTTGCAGGGGCCACTAGACCATTCAAAATAGGCAGGCTTTAGCATATGCAGTTAGGCCCCGTAGGATGATTTTAGCTAAAAAGTGCCCCAAACACTCAAACGGGCTTGTATCTGGGAAGGAAAAACATGGGAAACATGACTTAGACACCAAATGATACACTGTATGCCATGTTTCCAAATTTTTATGCACAGTGGTTACAGCATGAAGCGAATGCATGTGAAAATACAAAGGTGCATTGCATTAAACAAGTCCAATGAGCGTCCCAAAATGGCCGGCCTGCCTGCTTTCATCCATCAATTGTTCTAAATTTTTCATTACCCAATGAGCTGAGGTGGAGTCTTAGCCAGTGGTACCATCAGGGAGGTGTGTAAAGCACTTTAGGCTAGACAGCCAATCAGCTGCCAGCTTCCATCTGTCAATCAAATACAGCAGCCAATCAGAAAGCTGCCCATTGATCAGCAGGCCCTTTATGACATCACAGACAGACTCTCAGAACTATCTGTGCATGGCTAATGGCTGTCTTTCAGTTTGGCGGGTGGGTGGAAGAGGGAGGGGATGTCTGTCTCGTTTCTCCTGAAAATTGGTTTTTTTCTGCGTTTACGGGAAAAGTTGAGGTCCGACGCGCAAAAGTGGGGTATCGTAGAAATCACCTATTAAAGACACACATTTCTGGCTCCTCAAAAATGGGCATTTCAAATGAGAAATGAGTCCAATGAACAAAATAGGGTGAATAAGTATGTATTTCAGGGGTGAGTTAGCAGGTTATTGTGGAAGTAAGTCCTGATATTTTTGGAAGTTGCAGGGGCCACTACACTATTCAAAATAGGCAGGCTTTAGCATATGCAGTTAGGCCCTGTAGGATGATTTTAGCTGAAAAGTGCCCCATACACTCAAACGGGCTTGTATCTGGGAAGGGAAAATATGGGAAACATGACTTAGACACCAAATGATACACTGTATGCCATGTTTCCAAATTTTTATGCACAGTGGTTACAGCATGAAGCGAATGCATGTGAAAATACAAAGGTGCATTGCATTAAACAAGTCCAATGAGCGTCCCAAAATGGCCGGCCTGCCTGCTTTCATCCATCAATTGTTCTAAATTTTTCATTACCCAATGAGCTGAGGTGGAGTCTTAGCCAGTGGTACCATCAGGGAGGTGTGTAAAGCACTTTAGGCTAGACAGCCAATCAGCTGCCAGCTTTCATCTGTCAATCAAATACAGCAGCCAATCAGAAAGCTGCCCATTGATCAGCAGGCCCTTTATGACATCACAGACAGACTCTCAGAACTATCTGTGCATGGCTAATGGCTGTCTTTCAGTTGGGCGGGTGGGTGGCAGAGGGAGGGGATGTCTGTCTCGTTTCTCCTGAAAATTGGGTTTTTTCTGCGTTTACGGGAAAAGTTGAGGTCCGACGCGCAAAAGTGGGGTATCGTAGAAATCACCTATTAAAGACGCACATTTATGTCCCCCCAAAAATGGGCATTTCAAATGAGAAATGAGTCCAATTAACAAAATAGGGTGAATAAGTATGTATTTCAAGGGTGAGTTAGCAGGTTATTGGGGAAGTAAGTCCTGATATTTTTGGAGGTTGCAGGGGCCACTAGACCATTCAAAATAGGCAGGCTTTAGCATATGCAGTTAGGCCCCGTAGGATGATTTTAGCTATAAAGTGCCCCAAACACTCAAACGGGCTAGTATCTGGGAAGGAAAAACATGGGAAACATGACTTAGACACCAAATGATACACTGTATGCCATGTTTCCAAATTTTTATGCACAGTGGTTACAGCATGAAGCGAATGCATGTGAAAATACAAAGGTGCATTGCTATAAACAAGTCCAATGAGCGTCCCAAAATGGCCGGCCTGCCTGCTTTCATCCATCAGTTGTTCTAAATTTTTCATTACCCAATGAGCTGAGGTGGAGTCTTAGCCAGTGGTACCATCAGGGAGGTGTGTAAAGCACTTTAGGCTAGACAGCCAATCAGCTGCCAGCTTCCATCTGTCAATCAAATACAGCAGCCAATCAGAAAGCTGCCCATTGATCAGCAGGCCCTTTATGACATCACAGACAGACCCTCAGAACTATCTGTGCATGTCTAATGGCTGGCTGTCAGTTGGGCGGGTGGGTGGCAGAGGGAGGGGATGTCTGTCTCGTTTCTCCTGAAAATTGCGGTTTTTCTGCGTTTACGGGAAAAGTTGAGGTCCGACGCGCAAAAGTGGGGTATCGTAGAAATCACCTTTTAAAGACGCACATTTCTGGCCCCCCAAAAATGGGCATTTCAAATGAGAAATTAGTCCAATTAACAAAATATGGTGAATAAGTATGTATTTCAGGGGTGAGTTAGCAGGTTATTGGGGAAGTAAGTCCTGATAGTTTTGGAGGTTGCAGGGGCCACTAGACCATTCAAAATAGGCAGGCTTTAGCATATGCAGTTAGGCCCCGTAGGATGATTTTAGCTAAAAAGTGCCCCAAACACTCAAACGGGCTAGTATCTGGGAAGGAAAAACATGGGAAACATGACTTAGACACCAAATGATACACTGTATGCCATGTTTCCAAATTTTTATGCACAGTGGTTACAGCATGAAGCGAATGCATGTGAATATACAAAGGTGCATTGCATTAAACAAGTCCACTGAGCATCCCAAAATGGCTTTCCTGCCTGCTTTCATCCATCAATTGTTCTAAATTTTTCATTACCCAATGAGCTGAGGTGGAGTCTTAGCCAGTGGTACCATCAGGGAGGTGTGTAAAGCACTTTAGGCTAGACAGCCAATCAGCTGCCAGCTTCCATCTGTCAATCAAATACAGCAGCCAATCAGAAAGCTGCCCATTGATCAGCAGGCCCTTTATGACATCACAGACAAACCCTCAGAACTATCTGTGCATGTCTAATGGCTGGCTATCAGTTGGGCAGGTGGGTGGCAGAGGGAGGGGATGTCTGTCTCGTTTCTCCTGAAAATTGCGGTTTTTCTGCGTTTACAGGAAAAGTTGAGGTCCGACGCGCAAAAGTGGGGTATCGTAGAAATCACCTTTTAAAGACGCACATTTCTCTACCCCCAAAAATGGGCATTTCAAATGAGAAATGAGTCCAATTAACAAAATAGGGTGAATAAGTATGTATTTCAGGGGTGAGTTAGCAGGTTATTGGGGAAGTAAGTCCTGATATTTTTGGAGTTTGCAGGGGCCACTAGACCATTCAAAATAGGCAGGCTTTAGCATATGCAGTTAGGCCCCGTAGGATGATTTTAGCTAAAAAGTGCCCCAAACACTCAAACGGGCTAGTATCTGGGAAGGAAAAACATGGGAAACATGACTTAGACACCAAATGATACACTGTATGCCATGTTTCCAAATTTTTATGCACAGTTATTACAGCATGAAGTGAATGCATGTGAAAATACAAAGGTGCATTGCATTAAACAAGTCCAATGAGCGTCCCAAAATGGCCGGCCTGCCTGCTTTCATCCATCAATTGTTCTAAATTTTTCATTACCCAATGAGCTGAGGTGGAGTCTTAGCCAGTGGTACCATCAGGGAGGTGTGTAAAGCACTTTAGGCTAGACAGCCAATCAGCTGCCAGCTTCCATCTGTCAATCAAATACAGCAGCCAATCAGAAAGCTGCCCATTGATCAGCAGGCCCTTTATGACATCACAGACAGACCCTCAGAACTATCTGTGCATGTCAAATGGCTGGCTTTCAGTGGGTGGGTCGGTGGCAGAAGGAGGGGATGTCTGTTTCGTTTCTCCTGAAAATTGCGGTTTTTCTGCGTTTATGGGAAAAGTTGAGGTCCGACGCGCAAAAGTGGGGTATCGTAGAAATCACCTTTTAAAGACACACATTTCTGGCTCACCAAAAATGGGCATTTCAAATGAGAAATGAGTCCAATTAACAAAATAGGGTGAATAAGTATGTATTTCAGGGGTGAGTTAGCAGGTTATTGGGGAAGTAAGTCCTGATAGTTTTGGAGGTTGCAGGGGCCACTACACCATTCAAAATAGGCAGGCTTTAGCATATGCAGTTAGGCCCTGTAGGATGATTTTAGCTAAAAAGTGCCCCATACACTCAAACGGGCTTGTATCTGGGAAGGAAAAATATGGGAAACATGACTTAGACACCAAATGATACACTGTATGCCATGTTTCAAAATTTTTATGCACAGTGGTTACAGCATGAAGCGAATGCATGTGAATATACAAAGGTGCATTGCATTAAACAAGTCCACTGAGCATCCCAAAATGGCTTTCCTGCCTGCTTTCATCCATCAATTGTTCTAAATTTTTCATTACCCAATGAGCTGAGGTGGAGTCTTAGCCAGTGGTACCATCAGGGAGGTGTGTAAAGCACTTTAGGCTAGACAGCCAATCAGCTGCCAGCTTCCATCTGTCAATCAAATACAGCAGCCAATCAGAAAGCTGCCCATTGATCAGCAGGTCCTTTATGACATCACAGACAGACCCTCAGAACTATCTGTGCATGTCCAATGGCTGGCTATCAGTTGGGCGGGTGGGTGGCAGAGGGAGGGGATGCCTGTCTCGTTTCTCCTGAAAATTGCAGTTTTTCTGCGTTTACGGGAAAAGTTAAGGTCCGACGCGCAAAAGTGGAGTATCGTAGAAATCACCTTTTAAAGACGCACATTTCTGGCCCCCCAAAAATGGGCATTTCAAATGAGAAATGAGTCCAATTAACAAAATAGGGTGAATAAGTATGTATTTCAGGGGTGAGTTAGCAGGTTATTGGGGAAGTAAATCCTGATATTTTTGGAGGTTGCAGGGGCAACTACACCATTCAAAATAGGCAGGCTTTAGCATATGCAGTTAGGCCCTGTAGGATGATTTTAGCTAAAAAGTGCCCCAAACACTCAAACGGGCTTGTATCTGGGAAGGGAAAATATGGGAAACATGACTTAGACACCAAATGATACACTGTATGCCATGTTTCTAAATTTTTATGCACAGTGGTTACAGCATGAAGCGAATGCATGTGAAAATACAAAGGTGCATTGCATTAAACAAGTCCAATGAGCGTCCCAAAATGGCCGGCCTGCCTGCTTTCATCCATCAATTGTTCTAAATTTTTCATTACCCAATGAGCTGAGGTGGAGTCTTAGCCAGTGGTACCATCAGGGAGGTGTGTAAAGCACTTTAGGCTAGACAGCCAATCAGCTGCCAGCTTCCATCTGTCAATCAAATACAGCAGCCAATCAGAAAGCTGCCCATTGATCAGCAGGCCCTTTATGACATCACAGACATACCCTCAGAACTATCTGTGCATGTCTAATGGCTGGCTTTCAGTTGGGCGGGTGGGTGGCAGAGGGAGGGGATGTCTGTCTCATTTCTCCTGAAAATTGCGGTTTTTCTGCGTTTACGGGAAAAGTTGAGGTCCGACGCGCAAAAGTGGGGTTTCGTAGAAATCATCTTTTAAAGACGCACATTTCTGGCCCCCCAAAAATGGGCATTTCAAATGAGAAATGAGTCCAATTAACAAAATAGGGTGAATAAGTATGTATTTCAGGGGTGAGTTAGCAGGTTATTGGGGAAGTAAATCCTTAAATTTTTGGAGGTTGCAGGGGCAACTACACCATTCAAAATAGGCAGGCTTTAGCATATGCAGTTAGGCCCTGTAGGATGATTTTAGCTAAAAAGTGCCCCAAACACTCAAACGGGCTTGTATCTGGGAAGGGAAAATATGGGAAACATGACTTAGACACCAAATGATACACTGTATGCCATGTTTCCAAATTTTTATGCACAGTGGTTACAGCATGAAGCGAATGCATGTGAAAATACAAAGGTGCATTGCATTAAACAAGTCCAATGAGCGTCCCAAAATGGCCGGCCTGCCTGCTTTCATCCATCAATTGTTCTAAATTTTTCATTACCCAATGAGCTGAGGTGGAGTCTTAACCAGTGGTACCATCAGGGAGGTGTGTAAAGCACTTTAGGCTAGACAGCCAATCAGCTGCCAGCTTCCATCTGTCAATCAAATACAGCAGCCAATCAGAAAGCTGCCCATTGATCAGCAGGCCCTTTATGACATCACAGACAGACCCTCAGAACTATCTGTGCATGTCTAATGGCTGGCTTTCAGTTGGGCGGGTGGGTGGCAGAGGGAGGGGATGTCTGTCTAATTTCTCCTGAAAATTGCGGTTTTTCTGCGTTTACGGGAAAAGTTGAGGTCCGACGCGCAAAAGTTGGGTATCGTAGAAATCACCTTTTAAAGACGCACATTTCTGCACCCCCAAAAATGGGCATTTCAAATGAGAAATGAGTCCAATTAACAAAATAGGGTGAATAAGTATGTATTTCAGGGGTGAGTTAGCAGGTTATTGGGGAAGTAAATCCTGATATTTTTGGAGGTTGCAGGGGCAACTACACCATTCAAAATAGGCAGGCTTTAGCATATGCAGTTAGGCCCTGTAGGATGATTTTAGCTAAAAAGTGCCCCAAACACTCAAACGGGCTTGTATCTGGGAAGGGAAAATATGGGAAACATGACTTAGACACCAAATGATACACTGTATGCCATGTTTCCAAATTTTTATGCACAGTGGTTACAGCATGAAGCGAATGCATGTGAAAATACAAAGGTGCATTGCATTAAACAAGTCCAATGAGCGTCCCAAAATGGCCGGCCTGCCTGCTTTCATCCATCAATTGTTCTAAATTTTTCATTACCCAATGAGCTGAGGTGGAGTCTTAGCCAGTGGTACCATCAGGGAGGTGTGTAAAGCACTTTAGGCTAGACAGCCAATCAGCTGCCAGCTTCCATCTGTCAATCAAATACAGCAGCCAATCAGAAAGCTGCCCATTGATCAGCAGGCCCTTTATGACATCACAGACATACCCTCAGAACTATCTGTGCATGTCTAATGGCTGGCTTTCAGTTGGGCGGGTGGGTGGCAGAGGGAGGGGATGTCTGTCTCATTTCTCCTGAAAATTGCGTTTTTTCTGCGTTTACGGGAAAAGTTGAGGTCCGACGCGCAAAAGTGGGGTTTCGTAGAAATCATCTTTTAAAGACGCACATTTCTGGCCCCCCAAAAATGGGCATTTCAAATGAGAAATGAGTCCAATTAACAAAATAGGGTGAATAAGTATGTATTTCAGGGGTGAGTTAGCAGGTTATTGGGGAAGTAAATCCTTAAATTTTTGGAGGTTGCAGGGGCAACTACACCATTCAAAATAGGCAGGCTTTAGCATATGCAGTTAGGCCCTGTAGGATGATTTTAGCTAAAAAGTGCCCCAAACACTCAAACGGGCTTGTATCTGGGAAGGGAAAATATGGGAAACATGACTTAGACACCAAATGATACACTGTATGCCATGTTTCCAAATTTTTATGCACAGTGGTTACAGCATGAAGCGAATGCATGTGAAAATACAAAGGTGCATTGCATTAAACAAGTCCAATGAGCGTCCCAAAATGGCCGGCCTGCCTGCTTTCATCCATCAATTGTTCTAAATTTTTCATTACCCAATGAGCTGAGGTGGAGTCTTAACCAGTGGTACCATCAGGGAGGTGTGTAAAGCACTTTAGGCTAGACAGCCAATCAGCTGCCAGCTTCCATCTGTCAATCAAATACAGCAGCCAATCAGAAAGCTGCCCATTGATCAGCAGGCCCTTTATGACATCACAGACAGACCCTCAGAACTATCTGTGCATGTCTAATGGCTGGCTTTCAGTTGGGCGGGTGGGTGGCAGAGGGAGGGGATGTCTGTCTAATTTCTCCTGAAAATTGCGGTTTTTCTGCGTTTACGGGAAAAGTTGAGGTCCGACGCGCAAAAGTTGGGTATCGTAGAAATCACCTTTTAAAGACGCACATTTCTGCACCCCCAAAAATGGGCATTTCAAATGAGAAATGAGTCCAATTAACAAAATAGGGTGAATAAGTATGTATTTCAGGGGTGAGTTAGCAGGTTATTGGGGAAGTAAGTACTGATATTTTTGGAGGTTGCAGGGGCCACTAGACCATTCAAAATAGGCAGGCTTTAGCATATGCAGTTAGGCCCCGTAGGATGATTTTAGCTAAAAAGTGCCCCAAACACTCAAACGGGCTAGTATCTGGGAAGGAAAAACATGGGAAACATAACTTAGACACCAAATGATACACTGTATGCCATGTTTCCAAATTTTTATGCACAGTGGTTACAGCATGAAGCGAATGCATGTGAAAATACAAAGGTGCATTGCATTAAACAAGTCCACTGAGCGTCCCAAAATGGCCGGCCTGCCTGCTTTCATCCATCAGTTGTTCTAAAATTTTCATTACCCAATTAGCTGAGGTGGGGTCTTAGCCAGTGGTACCATCAGGGAGGTGTGTAAAGCACTTTAGGCTAGACAGCCAATCAGCTGCCAGCTTCCATCTGTCAATCAAATACAGCAGCCAATCAGAAAGCTGCCCATCGATCAGCAGGCCCTTTATGACATCACAGACAGACCCTCAGAACTATCTGTGCATGTCTAATGGCTGGCTTTCAGTTGGGCGGGTGGGTGGCAGAGGGAGGGGATGTCTGTCTCGTTTCTCCTGAAAATTGCGTTTTTTCTGCGTTTACGGGAAAAGTTGAGGTCCGACGCGCAAAAGTGGGGTATCGTAGAAATCACCTTTTAAAGACGCACATTTCTGGCCCCCCAAAAATGGGCATTTCAAATGACAAATGAGTCCAATTAACAAAATAGGGTGAATAAGTATGTATTTCAGGGGTGAGTTAGCAGGTTTTTGGGGAAGTAAATCCTGATATTTTTGGAGGTTGCAGGGGCAACTACACCATTCAAAATAGGCAGGCTTTAGCATATGCAGTTAGGCCCTGTAGGATAATTTTAGCTAAAAAGTGCCCCAAACACTCAAACGGGCTTGTATCTGGGAAGGGAAAATATGGGAAACATGACTTAGACACCAAATGATACACTGTATGCCATGTTTCCAAATTGTTATGCACAGTGGTTACAGCATGAAGCGAATGCATGTGAAAATACAAAGGTGCATTGCATTAAACAAGTCCAATGAGCGTCCCAAAATGGCCGGCCTGCCTGCTTTCATCCATCAATTGTTCTAAATTTTTCATTACCCAATGAGCTGAGGTGGAGTCTTAACCAGTGGTACCATCAGGGAGGTGTGTAAAGCACTTTAGGCTAGACAGCCAATCAGCTGCCAGCTTCCATCTGTCAATCAAATACAGCAGCCAATCAGAAAGCTGCCCATTGATCAGCAGGCCCTTTATGACATCACAGACAGACCCTCAGAACTATCTGTGCATGTCTAATGGCTGGCTTTCAGTTGGGCGGGTGGGTGGCAGAGGGAGGGGATGTCTGTCTAATTTCTCCTGAAAATTGCGGTTTTTCTGCGTTTACGGGAAAAGTTGAGGTCCGACGCGCAAAAGTTGGGTATCGTAGAAATCACCTTTTAAAGACGCACATTTCTGCACCCCCAAAAATGGGCATTTCAAATGAGAAATGAGTCCAATTAACAAAATAGGGTGAATAAGTATGTATTTCAGGGGTGAGTTAGCAGGTTATTGGGGAAGTAAGTACTGATATTTTTGGAGGTTGCAGGGGCCACTAGACCATTCAAAATAGGCAGGCTTTAGCATATGCAGTTAGGCCCCGTAGGATGATTTTAGCTAAAAAGTGCCCCAAACACTCAAACGGGCTAGTATCTGGGAAGGAAAAACATGGGAAACATAACTTAGACACCAAATGATACACTGTATGCCATGTTTCCAAATTTTTATGCACAGTGGTTACAGCATGAAGCGAATGCATGTGAAAATACAAAGGTGCATTGCATTAAACAAGTCCACTGAGCGTCCCAAAATGGCCGGCCTGCCTGCTTTCATCCATCAGTTGTTCTAAAATTTTCATTACCCAATTAGCTGAGGTGGGGTCTTAGCCAGTGGTACCATCAGGGAGGTGTGTAAAGCACTTTAGGCTAGACAGCCAATCAGCTGCCAGCTTCCATCTGTCAATCAAATACAGCAGCCAATCAGAAAGCTGCCCATCGATCAGCAGGCCCTTTATGACATCACAGACAGACCCTCAGAACTATCTGTGCATGTCTAATGGCTGGCTTTCAGTTGGGCGGGTGGGTGGCAGAGGGAGGGGATGTCTGTCTCGTTTCTCCTGAAAATTGCGTTTTTTCTGCGTTTACGGGAAAAGTTGAGGTCCGACGCGCAAAAGTGGGGTATCGTAGAAATCACCTTTTAAAGACGCACATTTCTGGCCCCCCAAAAATGGGCATTTCAAATGACAAATGAGTCCAATTAACAAAATAGGGTGAATAAGTATGTATTTCAGGGGTGAGTTAGCAGGTTTTTGGGGAAGTAAATCCTGATATTTTTGGAGGTTGCAGGGGCAACTACACCATTCAAAATAGGCAGGCTTTAGCATATGCAGTTAGGCCCTGTAGGATAATTTTAGCTAAAAAGTGCCCCAAACACTCAAACGGGCTTGTATCTGGGAAGGGAAAATATGGGAAACATGACTTAGACACCAAATGATACACTGTATGCCATGTTTCCAAATTGTTATGCACAGTGGTTACAGCATGAAGCGAATGCATGTGAAAATACAAAGGTGCATTGCATTAAACAAGTCCAATGAGCGTCCCAAAATGGCCGGCCTGCCTGCTTTCATCCATCAATTGTTCTAAATTTTTCATTATCCAATGAGCTGAGGTGGAGTTTTAGCCAGTGGTACCATCAGGGAGGTGTGTAAAGCACTTTAGGCTAGACAGCCAATCAGCTGCCAGCTTCCATCTGTCAATCAAATACAGCAGCCAATCAGAAAGCTGCCCATTGATCAGCAGGCCCTTTATGACATCACAGACAGACCCTCAGAACTATCTGTGCATGTCTAATGGCTGGCTTTCAGTTGGGCGGGTGGGTGGCAGAAGGAGGGGATGTCTGTCTCATTTTTCCTGAAAATTGCGGTTTTTCTGAGTTTACGGGAAAAGTTGAGGTCCGACGCGCAAAAGTGGGGTATCGTAGAAATCACCTTTTAAAGACGCACATTTCTGGCCCCCCAAAAATGGGCATTTCAAATGAGAAATGAGTCCAATTAACAAAATAGGGTGAATAAGTATGTATTTCAGGGGTGAGAAAGCAGGTTTTTTGGGGAAGTAAATCCTGATATTTTTGGAGGTTGCAGGGGCAACTACACCATTCAAAATAGGCAGGCTTTAGCATATGCAGTTAGGCCCCGTAGGATGATTTTAGCTAAAAAGTGCCCCAAACACTCAAACGGGCTAGTATCTGGGAAGGAAAAACATGGGAAACATGACTTAGACACCAAATGATACACTGTATGCCATGTTTCCAAATTTTTATGCACAGTGGTTACAGCATGAAGCGAATGCATGTGAAAATACAAAGGTGCATTGCATTAAACAAGTCCACTGAGCGTCCCAAAATGGCCGGCCTGCCTGCTTTCATCCATCAGTTGTTCTAAATTTTTCATTACCCAATGAGCTGAGGTGGAGTCTTAGCCAGTGGTACCATCAGGGAGGTGTGTAAAGCACTTTAGGCTAGACAGCCAATCAGCTGCCAGCTTCCATCTGTCAATCAAATACAGCAGCCAATCAGAAAGCTGCCCATTGATCAGCAGGCCCTTTATGACATCACAGACAGACCCTCAGAACTATCTGTGCATGTCTAATGGCTGGCTTTCAGTTGGGCGGGTGGGTGGCAGAAGGAGGGGATGTCTGTCTCATTTTTCCTGAAAATTGCGGTTTTTCTGCGTTTACGGGAAAAGTTGAGGTCCGACGCGCAAAAGTGGGGTATCGTAGAAATCACCTTTTAAAGACGCACATTTCTGGCCCCCCAAAAATGGGCATTTCAAATGAGAAATGAGTCCAATTAACAAAATAGGGTGAATAAGTATGTATTTCAGGGGTGAGAAAGTAGGTTTTTTGGGGAAGTAAATCCTGATATTTTTGGAGGTTGCAGGGGCAACTACACCATTCAAAATAGGCAGGCTTTAGCATATGCAGTTAGGCCCTGTAGGATAATTTTAGCTAAAAAGTGCCCCAAACACTCAAACGGGCTTGTATCTGGGAAGGGAAAATATGGGAAACATGACTTAGACACCAAATGATACACTGTATGCCATGTTTCCAAATTTTTATGCACAGTGGTTACAGCATGAAGCGAATGCATGTGAAAATACAAAGGTGCATTGCATTAAACAAGTCCAATGAGCGTCCCAAAATGGCCGGCCTGCCTGCTTTCATCCATCAATTGTTTTAAATTTTTCATTACCCAATGAGCTGAGGTGGAGTCTTAGCCAGTGGTACCATCAGGGAGGTGTGGAAAGCACTTTAGGCTAGACAGCCAATCAGCTGCCAGCTTCCATCTGTCAATCAAATACAGCAGCCAATCAGAAAGCTGCCCATTGATCAGCAGGCCCTTTATGACATCACAGACAGACCCTCAGAACTATCTGTGCATGTCTAATGGCTGGCTTTCAGTTGGGCGGGTGGGTGGCAGAGGGAGGGGATGTCTGTCTCATTTCTCCTGAAAATTGCGGTTTTTCTGCGTTTACGGGAAAAGTTGAGGTCCGACGCGCAAAAGTTGGGTATTGTAGAAATCACCTTTTAAAGACGCACATTTCTGGCCCCCCAAAAATGGGCATTTCAAATGAGAAATGAGTCCAATTAACAAAATAGGGTGAATAAGTATGTATTTCAGGGGTGAGTTAGCAGGTTATTGGGGAAGTAAGTCCTGATATTTTTGGAGGTTGCAGGGGCCACTAGACCATTCAAAATAGGCAGGCTTTAGCATATGCAGTTAGGCCCCGTAGGATGATTTTAGCTAAAAAGTGCCCCAAACACTCAAACGTGCTAGTATCTGGGAAGGAAAAACATGGGAAACATGACTTAGACACCAAATGATACACTGTATGCCATGTTTCCAAATTTTTATGCACAGTGGTTACAGCATGAAGCGAATGCATGTGAAAATACAAAGGTGCATTGCATTAAACAAGTCCAATGAGCGTCCCAAAATGGCCGGCCTGCCTGCTTTCATCCATCAGTTGTTCTAAATTTTTTCATTACCCAATGAGCTGAGGTGGAGTCTTAGCCAGTGGTACCATCAGGGAGGTGTGTAAAGCACTTTAGGCTAGACAGCCAATCAGCTGCCAGCTTCCATCTGTCAATCAAATACAGCAGCCAATCAGAAAGCTGCCCATTGATCAGCAGGCCCTTTATGACATCACAGACAGACCCTCAGAACTATCTGTGCATGTCTAATGGCTGGCTTTCAGTTGGGCGGGTGGGTGGCAGAAGGAGGGGATGTCTGTCTCATTTTTCCTGAAAATTGCGGTTTTTCAGCGTTTACGGGAAAAGTTGAGGTCCGACGCGCAAAAGTTGGGTATCGTAGAAATCACCTTTTAAAGACGCACATTTCTCCCCCCCCAAAAATGGGCATTTCAAATGAGTAATGAGTCCAATTAACAAAATAGGGTGAATAAGTATGTATTTCAGGGGTGAGTTAGCAGGTTATTGGGGAAGTAAGTCCTGATATTTTTGGAGGTTGCAGGGGCCACTACACCATTCAAAATAGGCAGGCTTTAGCATATGCAGTTAGGCCCTGTAGGATGATTTTAGCTAAAAAGTGCCCCATACACTTAAACGGGCTTGTATCTGGGAAGGGAAAATATGGGAAACATGACTTAGACACCAAATGATACACTGTATGCCATGTTTCAAAATTTTTATGCACAGTGGTTACAGCATGAAGCGAATGCATGTGAAAATACAAAGGTGCATTGCATTAAACAAGTCCAATGAGCGTCCCAAAATGGCCGGCCTGCCTGCTTTCATCCATCAATTGTTCTAAATTTTTCATTACCCAATGAGCTGAGGTGGAGTCTTAGCCAGTGGTACCATCAGGGAGGTGTGTAAAGCACTTTAGGCTAGACAGCCAATCAGCTGCCAGCTTCCATCTGTCAATCAAATACAGCAGCCAATCAGAAAGCTGCCCATTGATCAGCAGGCCCTTTATGACATCACAGACAGACCCTCAGAACTATCTGTGCATGTCTAATGGCTGGCTTTCAGTTGGGCGGGTGGGTGGCAGAGGGAGGGGATGTCTGTCTCGTTTCTCCTGAAAATTGCGGTTTTTCTGCGTTTACGGGAAAAGTTGAGGTCCGACGCGCAAAAGTGGGGTATCGTAGAAATCACCTTTTAAAGACGCACATTTCTGGCCCCCCAAAAATGGGCATTTCAAATGAGAAATGAGTCCAATGAACAAAATAGGGTGAATAAGTATGTATTTCAGGGGTGAGTTAGCAGGTTATTGGGGAAGTAAGTCCTGATATTTTTGGAGGTTGCAGGGGCCACTAGACCATTCAAAATAGGCAGGCTTTAGCATATGCAGTTAGGCCCCGTAGGATGATTTTAGCTAAAAAGTGCCCCAAACACTCAAACGGGCTAGTACAGATGGGTCTGTTCCCATCTTGGCAGGGGATGGCGCTGGCGTCGCCAGCCGCCATCCCCCGCCAGCGCCATGGCGATCGTGAGAAGGGGACGCGCGCGCACGAGAGGCGCGCGCGCCCCCTTCCGACGGCGCTTCCATACGTTTCCCCGGGTCCCCGCCAGCTTGCCGGCGGTAACCCGGGGTCCCCGCCGCCTGCCCACATCCCCCCTAACCCCCCCCTAACCAAGTCCGTCTCCCTGAGGCGGAGACGGACAGGGTTTCCGCCACGCTAGCGACGGAGACTGAGACGCGCGTGCGCGTGAGACGCACGCGCGTCTCAGTCTCCTCGCTGGCGAGGCTGCTGGCGGGTCGCCAGCGCGTACGTTCTGGCGACCCGCCAGCAAGGATGTGCATAGGCACATACTGTATCTGGGAAGGAAAAACATGGGAAACATGACTTAGACACCAAATGATACACTGTATGCCATGTTTCCAAATTTTTATGCACAGTGGTTACAGCATGAAGCAAATGCATGTGAATATACAAAGGTGCATTGCATTAAACAAGTCCACTGAGCGTCCCAAAATGGCCGGCCTGCCTGCTTTCATCCATCAATTGTTCTAAATTTTTCATTACCCAATGAGCTGAGGTGGAGTCTTAGCCAGTGGTACCATCAGGGAGGTGTGTAAAGCACTTTAGGCTAGACAGCCAATCAGCTGCCAGCTTCCATCTGTCAATCAAATACAGCAGCCAATCAGAAAGCTGCCCATTGATCAGCAGGCCCTTTATGACATCACAGACAGACAGACCCTCAGAACTATCTGTGCATGTCTAATGGCTGGCTTTCAGTTGGGCGGGTGGGTGGCAGAGGGAGGGGATGTCTGTCTCGTTTCTCCTGAAAATTGCGGTTTTTCTGCGTTTACGGGAAAAGTTTAGGTCCGACGCGCAAAAGTGGGGTATCGTAGAAATCACCTTTTAAAGACGCACATTTCTGCCCCCCCAAAATTGGGCATTTCAAATGAGAAATGAGTCCAATTAACAAAATAGGGTGAATAAGTATGTATTTCAGGGGTGAGTTAGCAGGTTATTGGGGAAGTAAGTCCTGATATTTTTGGAGGTTGCAGGGGCCACTAGACCATTCAAAATAGGCAGGCTTTAGCATATGCAGTTAGGCCCCGTAGGATGATTTTAGCTAAAAAGTGCCCCAATCACTCAAACGGGCTAGTATCTGGGAAGGAAAAACATGGGAAACATGACTTAGACACCAAATGATACACTTTATGCCATGTTTCCAAGTTTTTATGCACAGTGGTTACAGCATGAAGCGAATGCATGTGAAAATACAAAGGTGCATTGCATTAAACAAGTCCAATGAGCGTCCCAAAATGGCCGGCCTGCCTGCTTTCATCCATCAATTGTTCTAAATTTTTCATTACCCAATGAGCTGAGGTGGAGTCTTAGCCAGTGGTACCATCAGGGAGGTGTGTAAAGCACTTTAGGCTAGACAGCCAATCAGCTGCCAGCTTCCATCTGTCAATCAAATACAGCAGCCAATCAGAAAGCTGCCCATTGATCAGCAGGCCCTTTATGACATCACAGACAGACCCTCAGAACTATCTGTGCATGTCTAATGGCTGGCTTTCAGTTGGGCGGGTGGGTGGCAGAGGGAGGGGATGTCTGTCTCGTTTCTCCTGAAAATTGCGGTTTTTCTGCGTTTACGGGAAAAGTTGAGGTCCGACGCGCAAAAGTGGGGTATCGTAGAAATCACCTTTTAAAGACGCACATTTCTGGCTCCCCAAAAATGGGCATTTCAAATGAGAAATGAGTCCAATGAACAAAATAGGGTGAATAAGTATGTATTTCAGGGGTGAGTTAGCAGGTTATTGGGGAAGTAAGTCCTGATATTTTTGGAGGTTGCAGGGGCCACTACACCATTCAAAATAGGCAGGCTTTAGCATATGCAGTTAGGCCCTGTAGGATGATTTTAGCTAAAAAGTGCCCCATACACTCAAACGGGCTTGTATCTGGGAAGGGAAAATATGGGAAACATGACTTAGACACCAAATGATACACTGTATGCCATGTTTCAAAAATTTTATGCACAGTGGTTACAGCATGAAGCGAATGCATGTGAAAATACAAAGGTGCATTGCATTAAACAAGTCCAATGAGCGTCCCAAAATGGCCGGCCTGCCTGCTTTCATCCATCAATTGTTCTAAATTTTTCATTACCCAATGAGCTGAGGTGGAGTCTTAGCCAGTGGTACCATCAGGGAGGTGTGTAAAGCACTTTAGGCTAGACAGCCAATCAGCTGCCAGCTTCCATCTGTCAATCAAATACAGCAGCCAATCAGAAAGCTGCCCATTGATCAGCAGGCCCTTTATGACATCACAGACAGACCCTCAGAACTATCTGTGCATGTCTAATGGCTGGCTTTCAGTTGGGCGGGTGGGTGGCAGAGGGAGGGATGTCTGTCTCATTTCTCCTGAAAATTGCGGTTTTTCTGCGTTTACGGGAAAAGTTGAGGTCCGACGCGCAAAAGTTGGGTATCGTAGAAATCACCTTTTAAAGACGCACATTTCTGCCCCCCCAAAAATGGGCATTTCAAATGAGAAATGAGTCCAATTAACAAAATAGGGTGAATAAGTATGTATTTCAGGGGTGAGTTAGCAGGTTATTGGGGAAGTAAGTCCTGATATTTTTGGAGGTTGCAGGGGCCACTAGACCATTCAAAATAGGCAGGCTTTAGCATATGCAGTTAGGCCCCGTAGGATGATTTTAGCTAAAAAGTGCCCCAAACACTCAAACGGGCTAGTATCTGGGAAGGAAAAACATGGGAAACATGACTTAGACACCAAATGATACACTTTATGCCAGGTTTCCAAGTTTTTATGCACAGTGGTTACAGCATGAAGCGAATGCATGTGAAAATACAAAGGTGCATTGCATTAAACAAGTCCAATGAGCGTCCCAAAATGGCCGGCCTGCCTGCTTTCATCCATCAATTGTTCTAAATTTTTCATTACCCAATGAGCTGAGGTGGAGTCTTAGCCAGTGGTACCATCAGGGAGGTGTGTAAAGCACTTTAGGCTAGACAGCCAATCAGCTGCCAGCTTCCATCTGTCAATCAAATACAGCAGCCAATCAGAAAGCTGCCCATTGATCAGCAGGCCCTTTATGACATCACAGACAGACCCTCAGAACTATCTGTGCATGTCTAATGGCTGGCTTTCAGTTGGGCGGGTGGGTGGCAGAGGGAGGGGATGTCTGTCTCGTTTCAACCGGAAAATTGCGGTTTTTCTGCGTTTACGGGAAAAGTTGAGGTCCGACGCGCAAAAGTGGGGTATTGTAGAAATCACCTTTTAAAGACGCACATTTCTGGCTCCCCAAAAATGGGCATTTCAAATGAGAAATGAGTCCAATGAACAAAATAGGGTGAATAAGTATGTATTTCAGGGGTGAGTTAGCAGGTTATTGGGGAAGTAAGTCCTGATATTTTTGGAGGTTGCAGGGGCCACTACACCATTCAAAATAGGCAGGCTTTAGCATATGCAGTTAGGCCCTGTAGGATGATTTTAGCTAAAAAGTGCCCCATACACTCAAACGGGCTTGTATCTGGGAAGGAAAAATATGGGAAACATGACTTAGACACCAAATGATACACTGTATGCCATGTTTCAAAATTTTTATGCACAGTGGTTACAGCATGAAGCGAATGCATGTGAATATACAAAGGTGCATTGCATTAAACAAGTCCACTGAGCGTCCCAAAATGGCCGACCTGCCTGCTTTCATCCATCAATTGTTATAAATTTTTCATTACCCAATGAGCTGAGGTGGAGTCTTAGCCAGTGGTACCATCAGGGAGGTGTGTAAAGCACTTTAGGCTAGACAGCCAATCAGCTGCCAGCTTCCATCTGTCAATCAAATACAGCAGCCAATCAGAAAGCTGCCCATTGATCAGCAGGCCCTTTATGACACCACAGACAGACCCTCAGAACTATCTGTGCATGTCCAATGGCTGGCTATCAGTTGGGCCGGTGGGTGGCAGAGGGAGGGGATGCCTGTCTCGTTTCTCCTGAAAATTGCAGTTGTTCTGCGTTTACGGGAAAAGTTGAGGTCCGACGCGCAAAAGTGGGGTTTCGTAGAAATCATCTTTTAAAGACGCACATTTCTGGCCCCCCAAAAATGGGCATTTCAAATGAGAAATGAGTCCAATTAACAAAATAGGGTGAATAAGTATGTATTTCAGGGGTGAGTTAGCAGGTTATTGGGGAAGTAAATCCTGATATTTTTGGAGGTTGCAGGGGCCACTAGACCATTCAAAATAGGCAGGCTTTAGCATATGCAGTTAGGCCCCGTTTGATGATTTTAGCTAAAAAGTGCCCCAAACACTCAAACGGGCTAGTATCTGGGAAGGAAAAACATGGGAAACATGACTTAGACACCAAATGATACACTGTATGCCATGTTTCCAAATTTTTATGCACAGTGGTTACAGCATGAAGCGAATGCATGTGAAAATACAAAGGTGCATTGCATTAAACAAGTCCACTGAGCGTCCCAAAATGGCCGGCCTGCCTGCTTTCATCCATCAGTTGTTCTAAATTTTTCATTACCCAATGAGCTGAGGTGGAGTCTTAGCCAGTGGTACCATCAGGGAGGTGTGTAAAGCACTTTAGGCTAGACAGCCAATCAGCTGCCAGCTTCCATCTGTCAATCAAATACAGCAGCCAATCAGAAAGCTGCCCATTGATCAGCAGGCCCTTTATGACATCACAGACAGACCCTCAGAACTATCTGTGCATGTCTAATGGCTGGCTTTCAGTTGGGCGGGTGGGTGGCAGAAGGAGGGGATGTCTGTCTCGTTTTTCCTGAAAATTGCGTTTTTTCTGCGTTTACGGGAAAAGTTGAGGTCCGACGCGCAAAAGTTGGGTATCGTAGAAATCACCTTTTAAAGACGCACATTTCTGCCCCCCCAAAAATGGGCATTTCAAATGAGAAATGAGTCCAATTAACAAAATAGGGTGAATAAGTATGTATTTCAGGGGTGAGTTAGCAGGTTATTGGGGAAGTAAGTCCTGATATTTTTGGAGGTTGCAGGGGCCACTAGACCATTTAAAATAGGCAGGCTTTAGCATATGCAGTTAGGCCCCGTAGGATGATTTTAGCTAAAAAGTGCCCCAAACACTCAAACGGGCTAGTATCTGGGAAGGAAAAACATGGGAAACATGACTTAGACACCAAATGATACACTGTATGCCATGTTTCCAAATTTTTATGCACAGTGGTTACAGCATGAAGCGAATGCATGTGAAAATACAAAGGTGCATTGCATTAAACAAGTCCACTGAGCGTCCCAAAATGGCCGGCCTGCCTGCTTTCATCCATCAATTGTTCTAAATTTTTCATTACCCAATGAGCTGAGGTGGAGTCTTAGCCAGTGGTACCATCAGGGAGGTGTGTAAAGCACTTTAGGCTAGACAGCCAATCAGCTGCCAGCTTCCATCTGTCAATCAAATACAGCAGCCAATCAGAAAGCTGCCCATTGATCAGCAGGCCCTTTATGACATCACAGACAGACCCTCAGAACTATCTGTGCATGTCTAATGGCTGGCTTTCAGTTGGGCGGGTGGGTGGCAGAGGGAGGGGATGTCTGTCTCATTTCTCCTGAAAATTGCGGTTTTTCTGCGTTTACGGAAAAAGTTGAGGTCCGACGCGCAAAAGTTGGGTATCGTAGAAATCACCTTTTAAAGACGCACATTTCTGCCCCCCCAAAAATGGGCATTTCAAATGAGAAATGAGTCCAATTAACAAAATAGGGTGAATAAGTATGTATTTCAGGGGTGAGTTAGCAGGTTATTGGGGAAGTAAGTCCTGATATTTTTGGAGGTTGCAGGGGCCACTAGACCATTCAAAATAGGCAGGCTTTAGCATATGCAGTTAGGCCCCGTAGGATGATTTTAGCTAAAAAGTGCCCCAAACACTCAAACGGGCTAGTATCTGGGAAGGAAAAACATGGGAAACATGACTTAGACACCAAATGATACACTTTATGCCAGGTTTCCAAGTTTTTATGCACAGTGGTTACAGCATGAAGCAAATGCATGTGAAAATACAAAGGTGCATTGCATTAAACAAGTCCAATGAGCGTCCCAAAATGGCCGGCCTGCCTGCTTTCATCCATCAATTGTTCTAAATTTTTCATTAACCAATGAGCTGAGGTGGAGTCTTAGCCAGTGGTACCATCAGGGAGGTGTGTAAAGCACTTTAGGCTAGACAGCCAATCAGCTGCCAGCTTCCATCTGTCAATCAAATACAGCAGCCAATCAGAAAGCTGCCCATTGATCAGCAGGCCCTTTATGACATCACAGACAGACCCTCAGAACTATCTGTGCATGTCTAATGGCTGGCTTTCAGTTGGGCGGGTGGGTGGCAGAGGGAGGGGATGTCTGTCTCGTTTCTCCTGAAAATTGCGGTTTTTCTGCGTTTACGGGAAAAGTTGAGGTCCGACGCGCAAAAGTGGGGTATCGTAGAAATCACCTTTTAAAGACGCACATTTCTGGCTCCCCAAAAATGGGCATTTCAAATGAGAAATGAGTCCAATGAACAAAATAGGGTGAATAAGTATGTATTTCAGGGGTGAGTTAGCAGGTTATTGGGGAAGTAAGTCCTGATATTTTTGGAGGTTGCAGGGGCCACTACACCATTCAAAATAGGCAGGCTTTAGCATATGCAGTTAGGCCCTGTAGGATGATTTTAGCTAAAAAGTGCCCCATACACTCAAACGGGCTTGTATCTGGGAAGGGAAAATATGGGAAACATGACTTAGACACCAAATGATACACTGTATGCCATGTTTCAAAAATTTTATGCACAGTGGTTACAGCATGAAGCGAATGCATGTGAATATACAAAGGTGCATTGCATTAAACAAGTCCACTGAGCGTCCCAAAATGGCCGGCCTGCCTGCTTTCATCCATCAATTGTTATAAATTTTTCATTACCCAATGAGCTGAGTTGGAGTCTTAGCCAGTGGTACCATCAGGGAGGTGTGTAAAGCACTTTAGGCTAGACAGCCAATCAGCTGCCAGCTTCCATCTGTCAATCAAATACAGCAGCCAATCAGAAAGCTGCCCATTGATCAGCAGGCCCTTTATGACATCACAGACAGACCCTCAGAACTATCTGTGTATGTCCAATGGCTGGCTATCAGTTGGGCCGGTGGGTGGCAGAGGGAGGGGATGCCTGTCTCGTTTCTCCTGAAAATTGCAGTTTTTCTGCGTTTACGGGAAAAATTGAGGTCCGACGCGCAAAAGTGGGGTTTCGTAGAAATCATCTTTTAAAGACGCACATTTCTGGCCCCCCAAAAATGGGCATTTCAAATGAGAAATGAGTCCAATTAACAAAATAGGGTGAATAAGTATGTATTTCAGGGGTGAGTTAGCAGGTTATTGGGGAAGTAAATCCTGATATTTTTGGAGGTTGCAGGGGCAATTACACCATTCAAAATAGGAAGGCTTTAGCATATGCAGTTAGGCCCTGTAGGATGATTTTAGCTAAAAAGTGCCCCAAACACTAAAGCGGGCTTGTATCTGGGAAGGGAAAATATGGGAAACATGACTTAGACACCAAATGATACACTGTATGCCATGTTTCCAAATTTTTATGCACAGTGGTTACAGCATGAAGCGAATGCATGTGAAAATACAAAGGTGCATTGCATTAAACAAGTCCAATGAGCGTCCCAAAATGGCCGGCCTGCCTGCTTTCATCCATCAATTGTTCTAAATTTTTCATTACCCAATGAGCTGAGGTGGAGTCTTAGCCAGTGGTACCATCAAGGAGGTGTGTAAAGCACTTTAGGCTAGACAGCCAATCAGCTGCCAGCTTCCATCTGTCAATCAAATACAGCAGCCAATCAGAAAGCTGCCCATTGATCAGCAGGCCCTTTATGACATCACAGACAGACCCTCAGAACTATCTGTGCATGTCTAATGGCTGGCTTTCAGTTGGGCGGGTGGGTGGCAGAGGGAGGGGATGTCTGTCTCATTTCTCCTGAAAATTGCGGTTTTTCTGCGTTTACGGGAAAAGTTGAGGTCCGACGCGCAAAAGTTGGGTATCGTAGAAATCACCTTTTAAAGACGCACATTTCTGCCCCCCCCAAAAATGGGCATTTCAAATGAGAAATGAGTCCAATGAACAAAATAGGGTGAATAAGTATGTATTTCAGGGGTGAGTTAGCAGGTTATTGGGGAAGTAAGTCCTGATATTTTTGGAGGTTGCAGGGGCCACTACACCATTCAAAATAGGCAGGCTTTAGCATATGCAGTTAGGCCCTGTAGGATGATTTTAGCTAAAAAGTGCCCCATACACTCAAACGGGCTAGTATCTGGGAAGGAAAAACATGGGAAACATGACTTAGACACCAAATGATACACTGTATGCCATGTTTCAAAATTTTTATGCACAGTGGTTACAGCATGAAGCGAATGCATGTGAATATACAAAGGTGCATTGCATTAAACAAGTCCACTGAGCGTCCCAAAATGGCCAGCCTGCCTGCTTTCATCCATCAATTGTTATAAATTTTTCATTACCCAATGAGCTGAGTTGGAGTCTTAGCCAGTGGTACCATCAGGGAGGTGTGTAAAGCACTTTAGGCTAGACAGCCAATCAGCTGCCAGCTTCCATCTGTCAATCAAATACAGCAGCCAATCAGAAAGCTGCCCATTGATCAGCAGGCCCTTTATGACATCACAGACAGACCCTCAGAACTATCTGTGCATGTCCAATGGCTGGCTATCAGTTGGGCCGGTGGGTGGCAGAGGGAGGGGATGCCTGTCTCGTTTCTCCTGAAAATTGCAGTTTTTCTGCGTTTACGGGAAAAATTGAGGTCCGACGCGCAAAAGTGGGGTTTCGTAGAAATCATCTTTTAAAGACGCACATTTCTGGCCCCCCAAAAATGGGCATTTCAAATGAGAAATGAGTCCAATTAACAAAATAGGGTGAATAAGTATGTATTTCAGGGGTGAGTTAGCAGGTTATTGGGGAAGTAAATCCTGATATTTTTGGAGGTTGCAGGGGCAATTACACCATTCAAAATAGGAAGGCTTTAGCATATGCAGTTAGGCCCTGTAGGATGATTTTAGCTAAAAAGTGCCCCAAACACTAAAGCGGGCTTGTATCTGGGAAGGGAAAATATGGGAAACATGACTTAGACACCAAATGATACACTGTATGCCATGTTTCCAAATTTTTATGCACAGTGGTTACAGCATGAAGCGAATGCATGTGAAAATACAAAGGTGCATTGCATTAAACAAGTCCAATGAGCGTCCCAAAATGGCCGGCCTGCCTGCTTTCATCCATCAATTGTTCTAAATTTTTCATTACCCAATGAGCTGAGGTGGAGTCTTAGCCAGTGGTACCATCAAGGAGGTGTGTAAAGCACTTTAGGCTAGACAGCCAATCAGCTGCCAGCTTCCATCTGTCAATCAAATACAGCAGCCAATCAGAAAGCTGCCCATTGATCAGCAGGCCCTTTATGACATCACAGACAGACCCTCAGAACTATCTGTGCATGTCTAATGGCTGGCTTTCAGTTGGGCGGGTGGGTGGCAGAGGGAGGGGATGTCTGTCTCATTTCTCCTGAAAATTGCGGTTTTTCTGCGTTTACGGGAAAAGTTGAGGTCCGACGCGCAAAAGTGGGGTATCGTAGAAATCACCTTTTAAAGACGCACATTTCTGGCTCCCCAAAAATGGGCATTTCAAATGAGAAATGAGTCCAATGAACAAAATAGGGTGAATAAGTATGTATTTCAGGGGTGAGTTAGCAGGTTATTGGGGAAGTAAGTCCTGATATTTTTGGAGGTTGCAGGGGCCACTACACCATTCAAAATAGGCAGGCTTTAGCATATGCAGTTAGGCCCTGTAGGATGATTTTAGCTAAAAAGTGCCCCATACACTCAAACGGGCTTGTATCTGGGAAGGGAAAATATGGGAAACATGACTTAGACACCAAATGATACACTGTATGCCATGTTTCAAAATTTTTATGCACAGTGGTTACAGCATGAAGCGAATGCATGTGAATATACAAAGGTGCATTGCATTAAACAAGTCCACTGAGCGTCCCAAAATGGCCGGCCTGCCTGCTTTCATCCATCAATTGTTATAAATTTTTCATTACCCAATGAGCTGAGTTGGAGTCTTAGCCAGTGGTACCATCAGGGAGGTGTGTAAAGCACTTTAGGCTAGACAGCCAATCAGCTGCCAGCTTCCATCTGTCAATCAAATACAGCAGCCAATCAGAAAGCTGCCCATTGATCAGCAGGCCCTTTATGACATCACAGACAGACCCTCAGAACTATCTGTGTATGTCCAATGGCTGGCTATCAGTTGGGCCGGTGGGTGGCAGAGGGAGGGGATGCCTGTCTCGTTTCTCCTGAAAATTGCAGTTTTTCTGCGTTTACGGGAAAAATTGAGGTCCGACGCGCAAAAGTGGGGTTTCGTAGAAATCATCTTTTAAAGACGCACATTTCTGGCCCCCCAAAAATGGGCATTTCAAATGAGAAATGAGTCCAATTAACAAAATAGGGTGAATAAGTATGTATTTCAGGGGTGAGTTAGCAGGTTATTGGGGAAGTAAATCCTGATATTTTTGGAGGTTGCAGGGGCAATTACACCATTCAAAATAGGAAGGCTTTAGCATATGCAGTTAGGCCCTGTAGGATGATTTTAGCTAAAAAGTGCCCCAAACACTAAAGCGGGCTTGTATCTGGGAAGGGAAAATATGGGAAACATGACTTAGACACCAAATGATACACTGTATGCCATGTTTCCAAATTTTTATGCACAGTGGTTACAGCATGAAGCGAATGCATGTGAAAATACAAAGGTGCATTGCATTAAACAAGTCCAATGAGCGTCCCAAAATGGCCGGCCTGCCTGCTTTCATCCATCAATTGTTCTAAATTTTTCATTACCCAATGAGCTGAGGTGGAGTCTTAGCCAGTGGTACCATCAAGGAGGTGTGTAAAGCACTTTAGGCTAGACAGCCAATCAGCTGCCAGCTTCCATCTGTCAATCAAATACAGCAGCCAATCAGAAAGCTGCCCATTGATCAGCAGGCCCTTTATGACATCACAGACAGACCCTCAGAACTATCTGTGCATGTCTAATGGCTGGCTTTCAGTTGGGCGGGTGGGTGGCAGAGGGAGGGGATGTCTGTCTCATTTCTCCTGAAAATTGCGGTTTTTCTGCGTTTACGGGAAAAGTTGAGGTCCGACGCGCAAAAGTTGGGTATCGTAGAAATCACCTTTTAAAGACGCACATTTCTGCCCCCCCCAAAAATGGGCATTTCAAATGAGAAATGAGTCCAATGAACAAAATAGGGTGAATAAGTATGTATTTCAGGGGTGAGTTAGCAGGTTATTGGGGAAGTAAGTCCTGATATTTTTGGAGGTTGCAGGGGCCACTACACCATTCAAAATAGGCAGGCTTTAGCATATGCAGTTAGGCCCTGTAGGATGATTTTAGCTAAAAAGTGCCCCATACACTCAAACGGGCTTGTATCTGGGAAGGGAAAATATGGGAAACATGACTTAGACACCAAATGATACACTGTATGCCATGTTTCAAAATTTTTATGCACAGTGGTTACAGCATGAAGCGAATGCATGTGAATATACAAAGGTGCATTGCATTAAACAAGTCCACTGAGCGTCCCAAAATGGCCAGCCTGCCTGCTTTCATCCATCAATTGTTATAAATTTTTCATTACCCAATGAGCTGAGTTGGAGTCTTAGCCAGTGGTACCATCAGGGAGGTGTGTAAAGCACTTTAGGCTAGACAGCCAATCAGCTGCCAGCTTCCATCTGTCAATCAAATACAGCAGCCAATCAGAAAGCTGCCCATTGATCAGCAGGCCCTTTATGACATCACAGACAGACCCTCAGAACTATCTGTGCATGTCCAATGGCTGGCTATCAGTTGGGCCGGTGGGTGGCAGAGGGAGGGGATGCCTGTCTCGTTTCTCCTGAAAATTGCAGTTTTTCTGCGTTTACGGGAAAAATTGAGGTCCGACGCGCAAAAGTGGGGTTTCGTAGAAATCATCTTTTAAAGACGCACATTTCTGGCCCCCCAAAAATGGGCATTTCAAATGAGAAATGAGTCCAATTAACAAAATAGGGTGAATAAGTATGTATTTCAGGGGTGAGTTAGCAGGTTATTGGGGAAGTAAATCCTGATATTTTTGGAGGTTGCAGGGGCAATTACACCATTCAAAATAGGAAGGCTTTAGCATATGCAGTTAGGCCCTGTAGGATGATTTTAGCTAAAAAGTGCCCCAAACACTAAAGCGGGCTTGTATCTGGGAAGGGAAAATATGGGAAACATGACTTAGACACCAAATGATACACTGTATGCCATGTTTCCAAATTTTTATGCACAGTGGTTACAGCATGAAGCGAATGCATGTGAAAATACAAAGGTGCATTGCATTAAACAAGTCCAATGAGCGTCCCAAAATGGCCGGCCTGCCTGCTTTCATCCATCAATTGTTCTAAATTTTTCATTACCCAATGAGCTGAGGTGGAGTCTTAGCCAGTGGTACCATCAAGGAGGTGTGTAAAGCACTTTAGGCTAGACAGCCAATCAGCTGCCAGCTTCCATCTGTCAATCAAATACAGCAGCCAATCAGAAAGCTGCCCATTGATCAGCAGGCCCTTTATGACATCACAGACAGACCCTCAGAACTATCTGTGCATGTCTAATGGCTGGCTTTCAGTTGGGCGGGTGGGTGGCAGAGGGAGGGGATGTCTGTCTCATTTCTCCTGAAAATTGCGGTTTTTCTGCGTTTACGGGAAAAGTTGAGGTCCGACGCGCAAAAGTTGGGTATCGTAGAAATCACCTTTTAAAGACGCACATTTCTGCCCCCCCCAAAAATGGGCATTTCAAATGAGAAATGAGTCCAATTAACAAAATAGGGTGAATAAGTATGTATTTCAGGGGTGAGTTAGCAGGTTATTGGGGAAGTAAGTCCTGATATTTTTGGAGGTTGCAGGGGCCACTAGACCATTCAAAATAGGCAGGCTTTAGCATATGCAGTTAGGCCCCGTAGGATGATTTTAGCTAAAAAGTGCCCCAAACACTCAAACGGGCTAGTATCTGGGAAGGAAAAACATGGGAAACATGACTTAGACACCAAATGATACACTTTATGCCATGTTTCCAAGTTTTTATGCACAGTGGTTACAGCATGAAGCGAATGCATGTGAAAATACAAAGGTGCATTGCATTAAACAAGTCCAATGAGCGTCCCAAAATGGCCGGCCTGCCTGCTTTCATCCATCAATTGTTCTAAATTTTTCATTACCCAATGAGCTGAGGTGGAGTCTTAGCCAGTGGTACCATCAGGGAGGTGTGTAAAGCACTTTAGGCTAGACAGCCAATCAGCTGCCAGCTTCCATCTGTCAATCAAATACAGCAGCCAATCAGAAAGCTGCCCATTGATCAGCAGGCCCTTTATGACATCACAGACAGACCCTCAGAACTATCTGTGCATGTCTAATGGCTGACTTTCAGTTGGGCGGGTGGGTGGCAGAGGGAGGGGATGTCTGTCTCGTTTCTCCTGAAAATTGCGGTTTTTCTGCGTTTACGGGAAAAGTTAAGGTCCGACGCGCAAAAGTGGGGTATCGTAGAAATCACCTTTTAAAGACGCACATTTCTGGCTCCCCAAAAATGGGCATTTCAAATGAGAAATGAGTCCAATTAACAAAATAGGGTGAATAAGTATGTATTTCAGGGGTGAGTTAGCAGGTTATTGGGGAAGTAAATCCTGATATTTTTGGAGGTTGCAGGGGCAACTACACCATTCAAAATAGGCAGGCTTTAGCATATGCAGTTAGGCCCTGTAGGATGATTTTAGCTAAAAAGTGCCCCAAACACTCAAACGGGCTTGTATCTGGGAAGGGAAAATATGGGAAACATGACTTAGACACCAAATGATACACTGTATGCCATGTTTCCAAATTTTTATGCACAGTGGTTACAGCATGAAGCGAATGCATGTGAAAATACAAAGGTGCATTGCATTAAACAAGTCCAATGAGCGTACCAAAATGGCCGGCCTGCCTGCTTTCATCCATCAATTGTTCTAAATTTTTCATTACCCAATGAGCTGAGGTGGAGTCTTAGCCAGTGGTACCATCAGGGAGGTGTGTAAAGCACTTTAGGCTAGACAGCCAATCAGCTGCCAGCTTCCATCTGTCAATCAAATACAGCAGCCAATCAGAAAGCTTCCCATTGATCAGCAGGCCCTTTATGACATCACAGACAGACCCTCAGAACTATCTGTGCATGTCTAATGGCTGGCTATCAGTTGGGCGGGTGGGTGGCAGAGGGAGGGGATGTCTGTCTCATTTCTCCTGAAAATTGCGGTTTTTCCGCGTTTACGGGAAAAGTTGAGGTCCGACGCGCAAAAGTTGGGTATCGTAGAAATCACCTTTTAAAGACGCACATTTCTGCCCCCCCAAAAATGGGCATTTCAAATGAGAAATGAGTCCAATTAACAAAATAGTGTGAATAAGTATGTATTTCAGGGGTGAGTTAGCAGGTTATTGGGGAAGTAAGTCCTGATATTTTTGGAGGTTGCAGGGGCCACTAGACCATTCAAAATAGGCAGGCTTTAGCATATGCAGTTAGGCCCCGTTTGATGATTTTAGCTAAAAAGTGCCCCAAACACTCAAACGGGCTAGTATCTGGGAAGGAAAAACATGGGAAACATGACTTAGACACCAAATGATACACTTTATGCCATGTTTCCAAGTTTTTATGCACAGTGGTTACAGCATGAAGCGAATGCATGTGAAAATACAAAGGTGCATTGCATTAAACAAGTCCAATGAGCGTCCCAAAATGGCCGGCCTGCCTGCTTTCATCCATCAATTGTTCTAAATTTTTCATTACCCAATGAGCTGAGGTGGAGTCTTAGCCAGTGGTACCATCAGGGAGGTGTGTAAAGCACTTTAGGCTAGACAGCCAATCAGCTGCCAGCTTCCATCTGTCAATCAAATACAGCAGCCAATCAGAAAGCTGCCCATTGATCAGCAGGCCCTTTATGACATCACAGACAGACCCTCAGAACTATCTGTGCATGTCTAATGGCTGGCTTTCAGTTGGGCGGGTGGGTGGCAGAGGGAGGGGATGTCTGTCTCGTTTCTCCTGAAAATTGCGGTTTTTCTGCGTTTACGGGAAAAGTTGAGGTCCGACGCGCAAAAGTGGGGTATCGTAGAAATCACCTTTTAAAGACGCACATTTCTGGCTCCCCAAAAATGGGCATTTCAAATGAGAAATGAGTCCAATTAACAAAATAGGGTGAATAAGTATGTATTTCAGGGGTGAGTTAGCAGGTTATTGGGGAAGTAAATCCTGATATTTTTGGAGGTTGCAGGGGCAACTACACCATTCAAAATAGGCAGGCTTTAGCATATGCAGTTAGGCCCTGTAGGATGATTTTAGCTAAAAAGTGCCCCAAACACTCAAACGGGCTTGTATCTGGGAAGGGAAAATATGGGAAACATGACTTAGACACCAAATGATACACTGTATGCCATGTTTCCAAATTTTTATGCACAGTGGTTACAGCATGAAGTGAATGCATGTGAAAATACAAAGGTGCATTGCATTAAACAAGTCCAATGAGCGTCCCAAAATGGCCGGCCTGCCTGCTTTCATCCATCAATTGTTCTAAATTTTTCATTACCCAATGAGCTGAGGTGGAGTCTTAGCCAGTGGTACCATCAGGGAGGTGTGTAAAGCACTTTAGGCTAGACAGCCAATCAGCTGCCAGCTTCCATCTGTCAATCAAATACAGCAGCCAATCAGAAAGCTTCCCATTGATCAGCAGGCCCTTTATGACATCACAGACAGACCCTCAGAACTATCTGTGCATGTCTAATGGCTGGCTATCAGTTGGGCGGGTGGGTGGCAGAGGGAGGGGATGTCTGTCTCATTTCTCCTGAAAATTGCGGTTTTTCCGCGTTTACGGGAAAAGTTGAGGTCCGACGCGCAAAAGTGGGGTATCGTAGAAATCACCTTTTAAAGACGCACATTTCTGCCCCCCAAAAATGGGCATTTCAAATGAGAAATGAGTCCAATTAACAAAATAGTGTGAATAAGTATGTATTTCAGGGGTGAGTTAGCAGGTTATTGGGGAAGTAAGTCCTGATATTTTTGGAGGTTGCAGGGGCCACTAGACCATTCAAAATAGGCAGGCTTTAGCATATGCAGTTAGGCCCCGTTTGATGATTTTAGCTAAAAAGTGCCCCAAACACTCAAACGGGCTAGTATCTGGGAAGGAAAAACATGGGAAACATGACTTAGACACCAAATGATACACTGTATGCCATGTTTCCAAATTTTTATGCACAGTGGTTACAGCATGAAGCAAATGCATGTGAATATACAAAGGTGCATTGCATTAAACAAGTCCACTGAGCGTCCCAAAATGGCCGGCCTGTCTGCTTTCATCCATCAATTGTTCTAAATTTTTCATTACCCAATGAGCTGAGGTGGAGTCTTAGCCAGTGGTACCATCAGGGAGGTGTGTAAAGCACTTTAGGCTAGACAGCCAATCAGCTGCCAGCTTCCATCTGTCAATCAAATACAGCAGCCAATCAGAAAGCTGCCCATTGATCAGCAGGCCCTTTATGACATCACAGACAGACCCTCAGAACTATCTGTGCATGTCTAATGACTGGCTTTCAGTTGGGCGGGTGGGTGGCAGAAGGAGGGGATGTCTGTCTCATTTTTCCTGAAAATTGCGGTTTTTCTGCGTTTACGGGAAAAGTTGAGGTCCGACGCGCAAAAGTTGGGTATCGTAGAAATCACCTTTTAAAGACGCACATTTCTGCCCCCCCCCCCAAAAAATGGGCATTTCAAATGAGAAATGAGTCCAATTAACAAAATAGGGTGAATAAGTATGTATTTCAGGGGTGAGTTAGCAGGTTATTGGGGAAGTAAGTCCTGATATTTTTGGAGGTTGCAGGGGCCACTAGACCATTTAAAATAGGCAGGCTTTAGCATATGCAGTTAGGCCCCGTAGGATGATTTTAGCTAAAAAGTGCCCCAAACACTCAAACGGGCTAGTATCTGGGAAGGAAAAACATGGGAAACATGACTTAGACACCAAATGATACACTGTATGCCATGTTTCCAAATTTTTATGCACAGTGGTTACAGCATGAAGCGAATGCATGTGAAAATACAAAGGTGCATTGCATTAAACAAGTCCACTGAGCGTCCCAAAATGGCCGGCCTGCCTGCTTTCATCCATCAGTTGTTCTAAATTTTTCATTACCCAATGAGCTGAGGTGGAGTCTTAGCCAGTGGTACCATCAGGGAGGTGTGTAAAGCACTTTAGGCTAGACAGCCAATCAGCTGCCAGCTTCCATCTGTCAATCAAATACAGCAGCCAATCAGAAAGCTGCCCATTGATCAGCAGGCCCTTTATGACATCACAGACAGACCCTCAGAACTATCTGTGCATGTCTAATGGCTGGCTTTCAGTTGGGCGGGTGGGTGGCAGAGGGAGGGGATGTCTGTCTCGTTTCTCCTGAAAATTGCGGTTTTTCTGCGTTTACGGGAAAAGTTGAGGTCCGACGCGCAAAAGTGGGGTATCGTAGAAATCATCTTTTAAAGACGCACATTTCTGGCCCCCCAAAAATGGGCATTTCAAATGAGAAATGAGTCCAATTAACAAAATAGGGTGAATAAGTATGTATTTCAGGGGTAAGTTAGCAGGTTATTGGGGAAGTAAATCCTGATATTTTTGGAGGTTGCAGGGGCAATTACACCATTCAAAATAGGAAGGCTTTAGCATATGCAGTTAGGCCCTGTAGGATGATTTTAGCTAAAAAGTGCCCCAAACACTAAAACGGGCTTGTATCTGGGAAGGGAAAATATGGGAAACATGACTTAGACACCAAATGATACACTGTATGCCATGTTTCCAAATTGTTATGCACAGTGGTTACAGCATGAAGCGAATGCATGTGAAAATACAAAGGTGCATTGCATTAAACAAGTCCAATGAGCGTCCCAAAATGGCCGGCCTGCCTGCTTTCATCCATCAATTGTTCTAAATTTTTCATTACCCAATGAGCTGAGGTGGAGTCTTAGCCAGTGGTACCATCAAGGAGGTGTGTAAAGCACTTTAGGCTAGACAGCCAATCAGCTGCCAGCTTCCATCTGTCAATCAAATACAGCAGCCAATCAGAAAGCTGCCCATTGATCAGCAGGCCCTTTATGACATCACAGACAGACCCTCAGAACTATCTGTGCATGTCTAATGGCTGGCTTTCAGTTGGGCGGGTGGGTGGCAGAGGGAGGGGATGTCTGTCTCATTTCTCCTGAAAATTGCGGTTTTTCTGCGTTTACGGGAAAAGTTGAGGTCCGACGCGCAAAAGTTGGGTATTGTAGAAATCACCTTTTAAAGACGCACATTTCTGCCCCCCCAAAAATGGGCATTTCAAATGAGAAATGAGTCCAATTAACAAAATAGGGTGAATAAGTATGTATTTCAGGGGTGAGTTAGCAGGTTATTGGGGATGTAAGTCCTGATATTTTTGGAGGTTGCAGGGGCCACTAGACCATTCAAAATAGGCAGGCTTTAGCATATGCAGTTAGGCCCCGTAGGATGATTTTAGCTAAAAAGTGCCCCAAACACTCAAACGGGCTAGTATCTGGGAAGGAAAAACATGGGAAACATGACTTAGACACCAAATGATACACTTTATGCCATGTTTCCAAGTTTTTATGCACAGTGGTTACAGCATGAAGCGAATGCATGTGAAAATACAAAGGTGCATTGCATTAAACAAGTCCAATGAGCGTCCCAAAATGGCCGGCCTGCCTGCTTTCATCCATCAATTGTTCTAAATTTTTCATTACCCAATGAGCTGAGGTGGAGTCTTAGCCAGTGGTACCATCAGGGAGGTGTGTAAAGCACTTTAGGCTAGACAGCCAATCAGCTGCCAGCTTCCATCTGTCAATCAAATACAGCAGCCAATCAGAAAGCTGCCCATTGATCAGCAGGCCCTTTATGACATCACAGACAGACCCTCAGAACTATCTGTGCATGTCTGATGGCTGGCTTTCAGTTGGGCGGGTGGGTGGCAGAGGGAGGGGATGTCTGTCTCGTTTCTCCTGAAAATTGCGGTTTTTCTGCGTTTACGGGAAAAGTTGAGGTCCGACGCGCAAAAGTGGGGTATCGTAGAAATCACCTTTTAAAGACGCACATTTCTGGCTCCCCAAAAATGGGCATTTCAAATGAGAAATGAGTCCAATGAACAAAATAGGGTGAATAAGTATGTATTTCAGGGGTGAGTTAGCAGGTTATTGGGGAAGTAAATCCTGATATTTTTGGAGGTTGCAGGGGCAACTACACCATTCAAAATAGGCAGGCTTTAGCATATGCAGTTAGGCCCTGTAGGATGATTTTAGCTAAAAAGTGCCCCAAACACTCAAACGGGCTTGTATCTGGGAAGGGAAAATATGGGAAACATGACTTAGACACCAAATGATACACTGTATGCCATGTTTCCAAATTTTTATGCACAGTGGTTACAGCATGAAGCGAATGCATGTGAAAATACAAAGGTGCATTGCATTAAACAAGTCCAATGAGCGTCCCAAAATGGCCGGCCTGCCTGCTTTCATCCATCAATTGTTCTAAATTTTTCATTACCCAATGAGCTGAGGTGGAGTCTTAGCCAGTGGTACCATCAGGGAGGTGTGTAAAGCACTTTAGGCTAGACAGCCAATCAGCTGCCAGCTTCCATCTGTCAATCAAATACAGCAGCCAATCAGAAAGCTGCCCATTGATCAGCAGGCCCTTTATGACATCACAGACAGACCCTCAGAACTATCTGTGCATGTCTAATGGCTGGCTATCAGTTGGGCGGGTGGGTGGCAGAGGGAGGGGATGTCTGTCTCATTTCTCCTGAAAATTGCAGTTTTTCTGCGTTTACGGGAAAAGTTGAGGTCCGACGCGCAAAAGTTGGGTATCGTAGAAATCACCTTTTAAAGACGCACATTTCTGCCCCCCAAAAATGGGCATTTCAAATGAGAAATGAGTCCAATTAACAAAATAGGGTGAATAAGTATGTATTTCAGGGGTGAGTTAGCAGGTTATTGGGTAAGTAAGTCCTGATATTTTTGGAGGTTGCAGGGGCCACTAGACCATTCAAAATAGGCAGGCTTTAGCATATGCAGTTAGGCCCCGTTTGATGATTTTAGCTAAAAAGTGCCCCAAACACTCAAACGGGCTAGTATCTGGGAAGGAAAAACATGGGAAACATGACTTAGACACCAAATCATACACTGTATGCCATGTTTCCAAATTTTTATGCACAGTGGTTACAGCATGAAGCAAATGCATGTGAATATACAAAGGTGCATTGCATTAAACAAGTCCACTGAGCGTCCCAAAATGGCCGGCCTGTCTGCTTTCATCCATCAATTGTTCTAAATTTTTCATTACCCAATGAGCTGAGGTGGAGTCTTAGCCAGTGGTACCATCAGGGAGGTGTGTAAAGCACTTTAGGCTAGACAGCCAATCAGCTGCCAGCTTCCATCTGTCAATCAAATACAGCAGCCAATCAGAAAGCTGCCCATTGATCAGCAGGCCCTTTATGACATCACAGACAGACCCTCAGAACTATCTGTGCATGTCTAATGGCTGGCTTTCAGTTGGGCGGGTGGGTGGCAGAAGGAGGGGATGTCTGTCTCATTTTTCCTGAAAATTGCGGTTTTTCTGCGTTTACGGGAAAAGTTGAGGTCCGACGCGCAAAAGTTGGGTATCGTAGAAATCACCTTTTAAAGACGCACATTTCTGCCCCCCCCCCCCCAAAATGGGCATTTCAAATGAGAAATGAGTCCAATTAACAAAATAGGGTGAATAAGTATGTATTTCAGGGGTGAGTTAGCAGGTTATTGGGGAAGTAAGTCCTGATATTTTTGGAGGTTGCAGGGGCCACTAGACCATTTAAAATAGGCAGGCTTTAGCATATGCAGTTAGGCCCCGTAGGATGATTTTAGCTAAAAAGTGCCCCAAACACTCAAACGGGCTAGTATCTGGGAAGGAAAAACATGGGAAACATGACTTAGACACCAAATGATACACTGTATGCCATGTTTCCAAATTTTTATGCACAGTGGTTACAGCATGAAGCGAATGCATGTGAAAATACAAAGGTGCATTGCATTAAACAAGTCCACTGAGCGTCCCAAAATGGCCGGCCTGCCTGCTTTCATCCATCAGTTGTTCTAAATTTTTCATTACCCAATGAGCTGAGGTGGAGTCTTAGCCAGTGGTACCATCAGGGAGGTGTGTAAAGCACTTTAGGCTAGACAGCCAATCAGCTGCCAGCTTCCATCTGTCAATCAAATACAGCAGCCAATCAGAAAGCTGCCCATTGATCAGCAGGCCCTTTATGACATCACAGACAGACCCTCAGAACTATCTGTGCATGTCTAATGGCTGGCTTTCAGTTGGGCGGGTGGGTGGCAGAGGGAGGGGATGTCTGTCTCGTTTCTCCTGAAAATTGCGGTTTTTCTGCGTTTACGGGAAAAGTTGAGGTCCGACGCGCAAAAGTGGGGTATCGTAGAAATCACCTTTTAAAGACGCACATTTCTGGCTCCCCAAAAATGGGCATTTCAAATGAGAAATGAGTCCAATGAACAAAATAGGGTGAATAAGTATGTATTTCAGGGGTGAGTTAGCAGGTTATTGGGGAAGTAAGTCCTGATATTTTTGGAGGTTGCAGGGGCCACTACACCATTCAAAATAGGCAGGCTTTAGCATATGCAGTTAGGCCCTGTAGGATGATTTTAGCTAAAAAGTGCCCCATACACTCAAACGGGCTTGTATCTGGGAAGGGAAAATATGGGAAACATGACTTAGACACCAAATGATACACTGTATGCCATGTTTCAAAATTTTTATGCACAGTGGTTACAGCATGAAGCGAATGCATGTGAAAATACAAAGGTGCATTGCATTAAACAAGTCCAATGAGCGTCCCAAAATGGCCGGCCTGCCTGCTTTCATCCATCAGTTGTTCTAAATTTTTCATTACCCAATGAGCTGAGGTGGAGTCTTAGCCAGTGGTACCATCAGGGAGGTGTGTAAAGCACTTTAGGCTAGACAGCCAATCAGCTGCCAGCTTCCATCTGTCAATCAAATACAGCAGCCAATCAGAAAGCTGCCCATTGATCAGCAGGCCCTTTATGACATCACAGACAGACCCTCAGAACTATCTGTGCATGTCTAATGGCTGGCTTTCAGTTGGGCGGGTGGGTGGCAGAGGGAGGGGATGTCTGTCTCGTTTCTCCTGAAAATTGCGGTTTTTCTGCGTTTACGGGAAAAGTTGAGGTCCGACGCGCAAAAGTGGGGTATCGTAGAAATCACCTTTTAAAGACGCACATTTCTGGCTCCCCAAAAATGGGCATTTCAAATGAGAAATGAGTCCAATGAACAAAATAGGGTGAATAAGTATGTATTTCAGGGGTGAGTTAGCAGGTTATTGGGGAAGTAAGTCCTGATATTTTTGGAGGTTGCAGGGGCCACTACACCATTCAAAATAGGCAGGCTTTAGCATATGCAGTTAGGCCCTGTAGGATGATTTTAGCTAAAAAGTGCCCCATACACTCAAACGGGCTTGTATCTGGGAAGGGAAAATATGGGAAACATGACTTAGACACCAAATGATACACTGTATGCCATGTTTCAAAATTTTTATGCACAGTGGTTACAGCATGAAGCGAATGCATGTGAAAATACAAAGGTGCATTGCATTAAACAAGTCCAATGAGCGTCCCAAAATGGCCGGCCTGCCTGCTTTCATCCATCAATTGTTCTAAATTTTTCATTACCCAATGAGCTGAGGTGGAGTCTTAGCCAGTGGTACCATCAGGGAGGTGTGTAAAGCACTTTAGGCTAGACAGCCAATCAGCTGCCAGCTTCCATCTGTCAATCAAATACAGCAGCCAATCAGAAAGCTGCCCATTGATCAGCAGGCCCTTTATGACATCACAGACAGACCCTCAGAACTATCTGTGCATGTCTAATGGCTGGCTTTCAGTTGGGCGGGTGGGTGGCAGAGGGAGGGATGTCTGTCTCATTTCTCCTGAAAATTGCGTTTTTTCTGCGTTTACGGGAAAAGTTGAGGTCCGACGCGCAAAAGTTGGGTATCGTAGAAATCACCTTTTAAAGACGCACATTTCTGCCCCCCCAAAAATGGGCATTTCAAATGAGAAATGAGTCCAATTAACAAAATAGGGTGAATAAGTATGTATTTCAGGGGTGAGTTAGCAGGTTATTGGGGAAGTAAGTCCTGATATTTTTGGAGGTTGCAGGGGCCACTAGACCATTCAAAATAAGCAGGCTTTAGCATATGCAGTTAGGCCCCGTAGGATGATTTTAGCTAAAAAGTGCCCCAAACACTCAAACGGGCTAGTATCTGGGAAGGAAAAACATGGGAAACATGACTTAGACACCAAATGATACACTTTATGCCAGGTTTCCAAGTTTTTATGCACAGTGGTTACAGCATGAAGCGAATGCATGTGAAAATACAAAGGTGCATTGCATTAAACAAGTCCAATGAGCGTCCCAAAATGGCCGGCCTGCCTGCTTTCATCCATCAATTGTTCTAAATTTTTCATTACCCAATGAGCTGAGGTGGAGTCTTAGCCAGTGGTACCATCAGGGAGGTGTGTAAAGCACTTTAGGCTAGACAGCCAATCAGCTGCCAGCTTCCATCTGTCAATCAAATACAGCAGCCAATCAGAAAGCTGCCCATTGATCAGCAGGCCCTTTATGACATCACAGACAGACCCTCAGAACTATCTGTGCATGTCTAATGGCTGGCTTTCAGTTGGGCGGGTGGGTGGCAGAGGGAGGGGATGTCTGTCTCGTTTCTCCTGAAAATTGCGGTTTTTCTGCGTTTACGGGAAAAGTTGAGGTCCGACGCGCAAAAGTGGGGTATTGTAGAAATCACCTTTTAAAGACGCACATTTCTGGCTCCCCAAAAATGGGCATTTCAAATGAGAAATGAGTCCAATGAACAAAATAGGGTGAATAAGTATGTATTTCAGGGGTGAGTTAGCAGGTTATTGGGGAAGTAAGTCCTGATATTTTTGGAGGTTGCAGAGGCCACTACACCATTCAAAATAGGCAGGCTTTAGCATATGCAGTTAGGCCCTGTAGGATGATTTTAGCTAAAAAGTGCCCCATACACTCAAACGGGCTTGTATCTGGGAAGGGAAAATATGGGAAACATGACTTAGACACCAAATGATACACTGTATGCCATGTTTCAAAATTTTTATGCACAGTGGTTACAGCATGAAGCGAATGCATGTGAATATACAAAGGTGCATTGCATTAAACAAGTCCACTGAGCGTCCCAAAATGGCCGGCCTGCCTGCTTTCATCCATCAATTGTTAAAAATTTTTCATTACCCAATGAGCTGAGGTGGAGTCTTAGCCAGTGGTACCATCAGGGAGGTGTGTAAAGCACTTTAGGCTAGACAGCCAATCAGCTGCCAGCTTCCATCTGTCAATCAAATACAGCAGCCAATCAGAAAGCTGCCCATTGATCAGCAGGCCCTTTATGACATCACAGACAGACCCTCAGAACTATCTGTGCATGTCCCATGGCTGGCTATCAGTTGGGCCGGTGGGTGGCAGAGGGAGGGGATGCCTGTCTCGTTTCTCCTGAAAATTGCAGTTGTTCTGCGTTTACGGGAAAAGTTGAGGTCCGACGCGCAAAAGTGGGGTTTCGTAGAAATCATCTTTTAAAGACGCACATTTCTGGCCCCCCAAAAATGGGCATTTCAAATGAGAAATGAGTCCAATTAACAAAATAGGGTGAATAAGTATGTATTTCAGGGGTGAGTTAGCAGGTTATTGGGGAAGTAAATCCTGATATTTTTGGAGGTTGCAGGGGCAACTACACCATTCAAAATAGGAAGGCTTTAGCATATGCAGTTAGGCCCTGTAGGATGATTTTAGCTAAAAAGTGCCCCAAACACTAAAACGGGCTTGTATCTGGGAAGGGAAAATATGGGAAACATGACTTAGACACCAAATGATACACTGTATGCCATGTTTCAAAATTTTTATGCACAGTGGTTACAGCATGAAGCGAATGCATGTGAATATACAAAGGTGCATTGCATTAAACAAGTCCACTGAGCGTCCCAAAATGTCCGGCCTGCCTGCTTTCATCCATCAATTGTTATAAATTTTTCATTACCCAATGAGCTGAGGTGGAGTCTTAGCCAGTGGTACCATCAGGGAGGTGTGTAAAGCACTTTAGGCTAGACAGCCAATCAGCTGCCAGCTTCCATCTGTCAATCAAATACAGCAGCCAATCAGAAAGCTGCCCATTGATCAGCAGGCCCTTTATGACATCACAGACAGACCCTCAGAACTATCTGTGCATGTCCCATGGCTGGCTATCAGTTGGGCCGGTGGGTGGCAGAGGGAGGGGATGCCTGTCTCGTTTCTCCTGAAAATTGCAGTTGTTCTGCGTTTACGGGAAAAGTTGAGGTCCGACGCGCAAAAGTGGGGTTTCGTAGAAATCATCTTTTAAAGACGCACATTTCTGGCCCCCCAAAAATGGGCATTTCAAATGAGAAATGAGTCCAATTAACAAAATAGGGTGAATAAGTATGTATTTCAGGGGTGAGTTAGCAGGTTATTGGGGAAGTAAATCCTGATATTTTTGGAGGTTGCAGGGGCAACTACACCATTCAAAATAGGAAGGCTTTAGCATATGCAGTTAGGCCCTGTAGGATGATTTTAGCTAAAAAGTGCCCCAAACACTAAAACGGGCTTGTATCTGGGAAGGGAAAATATGGGAAACATGACTTAGACACCAAATGATACACTGTATGCCATGTTTCCAAATTTTTATGCACAGTGGTTACAGCATGAAGCGAATGCATGTGAAAATACAAAGGTGCATTGCATTAAACAAGTCCAATGAGCGTCCCAAAATGGCCGGCCTGCCTGCTTTCATCCATCAATTGTTCTAAATTTTTCAAGACCCAATGAGCTGAGGTGGAGTCTTAGCCAGTGGTACCATCAGGGAGGTGTGTAAAGCACTTTAGGCTAGACAGCCAATCAGCTGCCAGCTTCCATCTGTCAATCAAATACAGCAGCCAATCAGAAAGCTGCCCATTGATCAGCAGGCCCTTTATGACATCACAGACAGACCCTCAGAACTATCTGTGCATGTCTAATGGCTGGCTTTCAGTTGGGCGGGTGGGTGGCAGAGGGAGGGGATGTCTGTCTCATTTCTCCTGAAAATTGCGGTTTTTCTGCGTTTACGGGAAAAGTTGAGGTCCGACGCGCAAAAGTTGGGTATCGTAGAAATCATCTTTTGAAGACGCACATTTCTGCCCCCCCCAAAAATGGGCATTTCAAATGAGAAATGAGTCCAATTAACAAAATAGGGTGAATAAGTATGTATTTCAGGGGTGAGTTAGCAGGTTATTGGGGAAGTAAGTCCTGATATTTTTGGAGGTTGCAGGGGCCACTAGACCATTCAAAATAGGCAGGCTTTAGCATATGCAGTTAGGCCCCGTAGGATGATTTTAGCTAAAAAGTGCCCCAAACACTCAAACGGGCTAGTATCTGGGAAGGAAAAACATGGGAAACATGACTTAGACACCAAATGATACACTTTATGCCATGTTTCCAAGTTTTTATGCACAGTGGTTACAGCATGAAGCGAATGCATGTGAAAATACAAAGGTGCATTGCATTAAACAAGTCCAATGAGCGTCCCAAAATGGCCGGCCGGCCTGCCTGCTTTCATCCATCAATTGTTCTAAATTTTTCATTACCCAATGAGCTGAGGTGGAGTCTTAGCCAGTGGTACCATCAGGGAGGTGTGTAAAGCACTTTAGGCTAGACAGCCAATCAGCTGCCAGCTTCCATCTGTCAATCAAATACAGCAGCCAATCAGAAAGCTGCCCATTGATCAGCAGGCCCTTTATGACATCACAGACAGACCCTCAGAACTATCTGTGCATGTCTAATGGCTGGCTTTCAGTTGGGCGGGTGGGTGGCAGAGGGAGGGGATGTCTGTCTCGTTTCTCCTGAAAATTGCGGTTTTTCTGCGTTTACGGGAAAAGTTGAGGTCCGACGCGCAAAAGTGGGGTATCGTAGAAATCACCTTTTAAAGACGCACATTTCTGGCTCCCCAAAAATGGGCATTTCAAATGAGAAATGAGTCCAATGAACAAAATAGGGTGAATAAGTATGTATTTCAGGGGTGAGTTAGCAGGTTATTGGGGAAGTAAGTCCTGATATTTTTGGAGGTTGCAGGGGCCACTACACCATTCAAAATAGGCAGGCTTTAGCATATGCAGTTAGGCCCTGTAGGATGATTTTAGCTAAAAAGTGCCCCATACACTCAAACGGGCTAGTATCTGGGAAGGGAAAATATGGGAAACATGACTTAGACACCAAATGATACACTGTATGCCATGTTTCAAAATGTTTATGCACAGTGGTTACAGCATGAAGCGAATGCATGTGAAAATACAAAGGTGCATTGCATTAAACAAGTCCAATGAGCGTCCCAAAATGGCCGGCCTGCCTGCTTTCATCCATCAATTGTTCTAAATTTTTCATTACCCAATGAGCTGAGGTGGAGTCTTAGCCAGTGGTACCATCAGGGAGGTGTGTAAAGCACTTTAGGCTAGACAGCCAATCAGCTGCCAGCTTCCATCTGTCAATCAAATACAGCAGCCAATCAGAAAGCTGCCCATTGATCAGCAGGCCCTTTATGACATCACAGACAGACCCTCAGAACTATCTGTGCATGTCTAATGGCTGGCTTTCAGTTGGGCGGGTGGGTGGCAGAGGGAGGGATGTCTGTCTCATTTCTCCTGAAAATTGCGGTTTTTCTGCGTTTACGGGAAAAATTGAGGTCCGACGCGCAAAAGTTGGGTATCGTAGAAATCACCTTTTAAAGACGCACATTTCTGCCCCCCCAAAAATGGGCATTTCAAATGAGAAATGAGTCCAATTAACAAAATAGGGTGAATAAGTATGTATTTCAGGGGTGAGTTAGCAGGTTATTGGGGAAGTAAGTCCTGATATTTTTGGAGGTTGCAGGGGCCACTACACCATTCAAAATAGGCAGGCTTTAGCATATGCAGTTAGGCCCCGTAGGATGATTTTAGCTAAAAAGTGCCCCAAACACTCAAACGGGCTAGTATCTGGGAAGGAAAAACATGGGAAACATGACTTAGACACCAAATGATACACTTTATGCCATGTTTCCAAGTTTTTATGCACAGTGGTTACAGCATGAAGCGAATGCATGTGAAAATACAAAGGTGCATTGCATTAAACAAGTCCAATGAGCGTCCCAAAATGGCCGGCCGGCCTGCCTGCTTTCATCCATCAATTGTTCTAAATTTTTCATTACCCAATGAGCTGAGGTGGAGTCTTAGCCAGTGGTACCATCAGGGAGGTGTGTAAAGCACTTTAGGCTAGACAGCCAATCAGCTGCCAGCTTCCATCTGTCAATCAAATACAGCAGCCAATCAGAAAGTTGCCCATTGATCAGCAGGCCCTTTATGACATCACAGACAGACCCTCAGAACTATCTGTGCATGTCTAATGGCTGGCTTTCAGTTGGGCGGGTGGGTGGCAGAGGGAGGGGATGTCTGTCTCGTTTCTCCTGAAAATTGCGGTTTTTCTGCGTTTACGGGAAAAGTTGAGGTCCGACGCGCAAAAGTGGGGTATCGTAGAAATCACCTTTTAAAGACGCACATTTCTGGCTCCCCAAAAATGGGCATTTCAAATGAGAAATGAGTCCAATGAACAAAATAGGGTGAATAAGTATGTATTTCAGGGGTGAGTTAGCAGGTTATTGGGGAAGTAAGTCCTGATATTTTTGGAGGTTGCAGGGGCCACTACACCATTCAAAATAGGCAGGCTTTAGCATATGCAGTTAGGCCCTGTAGGATGATTTTAGCTAAAAAGTGCCCCATACACTCAAACGGGCTTGTATCTGGGAAGGGAAAATATGGGAAACATGACTTAGACACCAAATGATACACTGTATGCCATGTTTCAAAATTTTTATGCACAGTGGTTACAGCATGAAGCGAATGCATGTGAATATACAAAGGTGCATTGCATTAAACAAGTCCACTGAGCGTCCCAAAATGGCCGGCCTGCCTGCTTTCATCCATCAATTGTTATAAATTTTTCATTACCCAATGAGCTGAGTTGGAGTCTTAGCCAGTGGTACCATCAGGGAGGTGTGTAAAGCACTTTAGGCTAGACAGCCAATCAGCTGCCAGCTTCCATCTGTCAATCAAATACAGCAGCCAATCAGAAAGCTGCCCATTGATCAGCAGGCCCTTTATGACATCACAGACAGACCCTCAGAACTATCTGTGCAAGTCCAATGGCTGGCTATCAGTTGGGCCGGTGGGTGGCAGAGGGAGGGGATGCCTGTCTCGTTTCTCCTGAAAATTGCAGTTTTTCTGCGTTTACGGGAAAAGTTGAGGTCCGACGCGCAAAAGTGGGGTTTCGTAGAAATCATCTTTTAAAGACGCACATTTCTGGCCCCCCAAAAATGGGCATTTCAAATGAGAAATGAGTCCAATTAACAAAATAGGGTGAATAAGTATGTATTTCAGGGGTGAGTTAGCAGGTTATTGGGAAAGTAAGTCCTGATATTTTTGGAGGTTGCAGGGGCCACTAGACCATTCAAAATAGGCAGGCTTTAGCATATGCAGTTAGGCCCCGTAGGATGATTTTAGCTAAAAAGTGCCCCAAACACTCAAACGGGCTAGTATCTGGGAAGGAAAAACATGGGAAACATGACTTAGACACCAAATGATACACTGTATGCCATGTTTCCAAATTTTTATGCACAGTGGTTACAGCATGAAGCGAATGCATGTGAAAATACAAAGGTGCATTGCATTAAACAAGTCCAATGAGCGTCCCAAAATGGCCGGCCTGCCTGCTTTCATCCATCAATTGTTCTAAATTTTTCATTACCCAAATGAGCTGAGGTGGAGTCTTAGCCAGAGGTACCATCAGGGAGGTGTGTAAAGCACTTTAGGCTAGACAGCCAATCAGCTGCCAGCTTCCATCTGTCAATCAAATACAGCAGCCAATCAGAAAGTTGCCCATTGATCAGCAGGCCCTTTATGACATCACAGACAGACCCTCAGAACTATCTGTGCATGTCTAATGGCTGGCTTTCAGTTGGGCGGGTGGGTGGCAGAGGGAGGGGATGTCTGTCTCGTTTCTCCTGAAAATTGCGGTTTTTCTGCGTTTACGGGAAAAGTTGAGGTCCGACGCGCAAAAGTGGGGTATCGTAGAAATCACCTTTTAAAGACGCACATTTCTGGCTCCCCAAAAATGGGCATTTCAAATGAGAAATGAGTCCAATGAACAAAATAGGGTGAATAAGTATGTATTTCAGGGGTGAGTTAGCAGGTTATTGGGGAAGTAAGTCCTGATATTTTTGGAGGTTGCAGGGGCCACTACACCATTCAAAATAGGCAGGCTTTAGCATATGCAGTTAGGCCCTGTAGGATGATTTTAGCTAAAAAGTGCCCCATACACTCAAACGGGCTTGTATCTGGGAAGGGAAAATATGGGAAACATGACTTAGACACCAAATGATACACTGTATGCCATGTTTCAAAATTTTTATGCACAGTGGTTACAGCATGAAGCGAATGCATGTGAAAAAACAAAGGTGCATTGCATTAAACAAGTCCAATGAGCGTCCCAAAATGGCCGGCCGGCCTGCCTGCTTTCATCCATCAATTGTTCTAAATTTTTCATTACCCAATGAGCTGAGGTGGAGTCTTAGCCAGTGGTACCATCAGGGAGGTGTGTAAAGCACTTTAGGCTAGACAGCCAATCAGCTGCCAGCTTCCATCTGTCAATCAAATACAGCAGCCAATCAGAAAGTTGCCCATTGATCAGCAGGCCCTTTATGACATCACAGACAGACCCTCAGAACTATCTGTGCATGTCTAATGGCTGGCTTTCAGTTGGGCGGGTGGGTGGCAGAGGGAGGGGATGTCTGTCTCGTTTCTCCTGAAAATTGCGGTTTTTCTGCGTTTACGGGAAAAGTTGAGGTCCGACGCGCAAAAGTGGGGTATCGTAGAAATCACCTTTTAAAGACGCACATTTCTGGCTCCCCAAAAATGGGCATTTCAAATGAGAAATGAGTCCAATGAACAAAATAGGGTGAATAAGTATGTATTTCAGGGGTGAGTTAGCAGGTTATTGGGGAAGTAAGTCCTGATATTTTTGGAGGTTGCAGGGGCCACTACACCATTCAAAATAGGCAGGCTTTAGCATATGCAGTTAGGCCCTGTAGGATGATTTTAGCTAAAAAGTGCCCCATACACTCAAACGGGCTTGTATCTGGGAAGGGAAAATATGGGAAACATGACTTAGACACCAAATGATACACTGTATGCCATGTTTCAAAATTTTTATGCACAGTGGTTACAGCATGAAGCGAATGCATGTGAATATACAAAGGTGCATTGCATTAAACAAGTCCACTGAGCGTCCCAAAATGGCCGGCCTGCCTGCTTTCATCCATCAATTGTTATAAATTTTTCATTACCCAATGAGCTGAGTTGGAGTCTTAGCCAGTGTTACCATCAGGGAGGTGTGTAAAGCACTTTAGGCTAGACAGCCAATCAGCTGCCAGCTTCCATCTGTCAATCAAATACAGCAGCCAATCAGAAAGCTGCCCATTGATCAGCAGGCCCTTTATGACATCACAGACAGACCCTCAGAACTATCTGTGCAAGTCCAATGGCTGGCTATCAGTTGGGCCGGTGGGTGGCAGAGGGAGGGGATGCCTGTCTCGTTTCTCCTGAAAATTGCAGTTTTTCTGCGTTTACGGGAAAAGTTGAGGTCCGACGCGCAAAAGTGGGGTTTCGTAGAAATCATCTTTTAAAGACGCACATTTCTGGCCCCCCAAAAATGGGCATTTCAAATGAGAAATGAGTCCAATTAACAAAATAGGGTGAATAAGTATGTATTTCAGGGGTGAGTTAGCAGGTTATTGGGGAAGTAAATCCTGATATTTTTGGAGGTTGCAGGGGCAACTACACCATTCAAAATAGGAAGGCTTTAGCATATGCAGTTAGGCCCTGTAGGATGATTTTAGCTAAAAAGTGCCCCAAACACTAAAACGGGCTTGTATCTGGGAAGGGAAAATATGGGAAACATGACTTAGACACCAAATGATACACTGTATGCCATGTTTCCAAATTTTTATGCACAGTGGTTACAGCATGAAGCGAATGCATGTGAAAATACAAAGGTGCATTGCATTAAACAAGTCCAATGAGCGTCCCAAAATGGCCGGCCTGCCTGCTTTCATCCATCAATTGTTCTAAATTTTTCAAGACCCAATGAGCTGAGGTGGAGTCTTAGCCAGTGGTACCATCAGGGAGGTGTGTAAAGCACTTTAGGCTAGACAGCCAATCAGCTGCCAGCTTCCATCTGTCAATCAAATACAGCAGCCAATCAGAAAGCTGCCCATTGATCAGCAGGCCCTTTATGACATCACAGACAGACCCTCAGAACTATCTGTGCATGTCTAATGGCTGGCTTTCAGTTGGGCGGGTGGGTGGCAGAGGGAGGGGATGTCTGTCTCATTTCTCCTGAAAATTGCGGTTTTTCTGCGTTTACGGGAAAAGTTGAGGTCCGACGCGCAAAAGTTGGGTATCGTAGAAATCATCTTTTGAAGACGCACATTTCTGCCCCCCCCAAAAATGGGCATTTCAAATGAGAAATGAGTCCAATTAACAAAATAGGGTGAATAAGTATGTATTTCAGGGGTGAGTTAGCAGGTTATTGGGGAAGTAAGTCCTGATATTTTTGGAGGTTGCAGGGGCCACTAGACCATTCAAAATAGGCAGGCTTTAGCATATGCAGTTAGGCCCCGTAGGATGATTTTAGCTAAAAAGTGCCCCAAACACTCAAACGGGCTAGTATCTGGGAAGGAAAAACATGGGAAACATGACTTAGACACCAAATGATACACTTTATGCCATGTTTCCAAGTTTTTATGCACAGTGGTTACAGCATGAAGCGAATGCATGTGAAAATACAAAGGTGCATTGCATTAAACAAGTCCAATGAGCGTCCCAAAATGGCCGGCCGGCCTGCCTGCTTTCATCCATCAATTGTTCTAAATTTTTCATTACCCAATGAGCTGAGGTGGAGTCTTAGCCAGTGGTACCATCAGGGAGGTGTGTAAAGCACTTTAGGCTAGACAGCCAATCAGCTGCCAGCTTCCATCTGTCAATCAAATACAGCAGCCAATCAGAAAGCTGCCCATTGATCAGCAGGCCCTTTATGACATCACAGACAGACCCTCAGAACTATCTGTGCATGTCTAATGGCTGGCTTTCAGTTGGGCGGGTGGGTGGCAGAGGGAGGGGATGTCTGTCTCGTTTCTCCTGAAAATTGCGGTTTTTCTGCGTTTACGGGAAAAGTTGAGGTCCGACGCGCAAAAGTGGGGTATCGTAGAAATCACCTTTTAAAGACGCACATTTCTGGCTCCCCAAAAATGGGCATTTCAAATGAGAAATGAGTCCAATGAACAAAATAGGGTGAATAAGTATGTATTTCAGGGGTGAGTTAGCAGGTTATTGGGGAAGTAAGTCCTGATATTTTTGGAGGTTGCAGGGGCCACTACACCATTCAAAATAGGCAGGCTTTAGCATATGCAGTTAGGCCCTGTAGGATGATTTTAGCTAAAAAGTGCCCCATACACTCAAACGGGCTAGTATCTGGGAAGGGAAAATATGGGAAACATGACTTAGGCCCTTATTCTAATCGGCTCGGTACGGCCCGCGTGCGGCCGTACCGCCGATGTTTTCTCTCTGCACATGCGCAGAGGTCACTCTGCGCATGTGCAGGGGAATTCTCCGTGTTAAAAATTTAGACGCCGCAAAGGGGGCGTATAGGGGCGTGAGGGGCTTCATCCCCTCATTTCCCTATGTGTACGCCCCGCGTTTCATGGGCGTTCCCATGCAAACGCGGGGCGTACGCATGGTAATGAGGGCATGACGCCACTCATGGGGGCGGAAAGCTGACGTCGGCGGATGTCAGCTTTCAGCCCCCATACAAGCTACCACACGGACGATTGTCCGTGTGGTCTCAGCTTGCGGGAGCTGCCGCGGCGTGCGGTCCTGCCTTCGATGGTCGTCGACCATCGAATGCAGGGGGCAGCTCCCAGCATGGTGGAGGCGTACGCCTCCACCATTTTCGTGCGGTTCGCCAGCCGTCCGTGTACGGACGGCCGTGGCGAACCGTATGGTGGGCGGGGATTCGTCTGGTGCGGTCGGAGCCGCATATGCGGCTCGACCGCACCAACCAGAATAAGGGCCTTAGACACCAAATGATACACTGTATGCCATGTTTCAAAATGTTTATGCACAGTGGTTACAGCATGAAGCGAATGCATGTGAAAATACAAAGGTGCATTGCATTAAACAAGTCCAATGAGCGTCCCAAAATGGCCGGCCTGCCTGCTTTCATCCATCAATTGTTCTAAATTTTTCATTACCCAATGAGCTGAGGTGGAGTCTTAGCCAGTGGTACCATCAGGGAGGTGTGTAAAGCACTTTAGGCTAGACAGCCAATCAGCTGCCAGCTTCCATCTGTCAATCAAATACAGCAGCCAATCAGAAAGCTGCCCATTGATCAGCAGGCCCTTTATGACATCACAGACAGACCCTCAGAACTATCTGTGCATGTCTAATGGCTGGCTTTCAGTTGGGCGGGTGGGTGGCAGAGGGAGGGATGTCTGTCTCATTTCTCCTGAAAATTGCGGTTTTTCTGCGTTTACGGGAAAAATTGAGGTCCGACGCGCAAAAGTTGGGTATCGTAGAAATCACCTTTTAAAGACGCACATTTCTGCCCCCCCAAAAATGGGCATTTCAAATGAGAAATGAGTCCAATTAACAAAATAGGGTGAATAAGTATGTATTTCAGGGGTGAGTTAGCAGGTTATTGGGGAAGTAAGTCCTGATATTTTTGGAGGTTGCAGGGGCCACTACACCATTCAAAATAGGCAGGCTTTAGCATATGCAGTTAGGCCCCGTAGGATGATTTTAGCTAAAAAGTGCCCCAAACACTCAATTGGGCTAGTATCTGGGAAGGAAAAACATGGGAAACATGACTTAGACACCAAATGATACACTTTATGCCATGTTTCCAAGTTTTTATGCACAGTGGTTACAGCATGAAGCGAATGCATGTGAAAATACAAAGGTGCATTGCATTAAACAAGTCCAATGAGCGTCCCAAAATGGCCGGCCGGCCTGCCTGCTTTCATCCATCAATTGTTCTAAATTTTTCATTACCCAATGAGCTGAGGTGGAGTCTTAGCCAGTGGTACCATCAGGGAGGTGTGTAAAGCACTTTAGGCTAGACAGCCAATCAGCTGCCAGCTTCCATCTGTCAATCAAATACAGCAGCCAATCAGAAAGTTGCCCATTGATCAGCAGGCCCTTTATGACATCACAGACAGACCCTCAGAACTATCTGTGCATGTCTAATGGCTGGCTTTCAGTTGGGCGGGTGGGTGGCAGAGGGAGGGGATGTCTGTCTCGTTTCTCCTGAAAATTGCGGTTTTTCTGCGTTTACGGGAAAAGTTGAGGTCCGACGCGCAAAAGTGGGGTATCGTAGAAATCACCTTTTAAAGACGCACATTTCTGGCTCCCCAAAAATGGGCATTTCAAATGAGAAATGAGTCCAATGAACAAAATAGGGTGAATAAGTATGTATTTCAGGGGTGAGTTAGCAGGTTATTGGGGAAGTAAGTCCTGATATTTTTGGAGGTTGCAGGGGCCACTACACCATTCAAAATAGGCAGGCTTTAGCATATGCAGTTAGGCCCTGTAGGATGATTTTAGCTAAAAAGTGCCCCATACACTCAAACGGGCTTGTATCTGGGAAGGGAAAATATGGGAAACATGACTTAGACACCAAATGATACACTGTATGCCATGTTTCAAAATTTTTATGCACAGTGGTTACAGCATGAAGCGAATGCATGTGAATATACAAAGGTGCATTGCATTAAACAAGTCCACTGAGCGTCCCAAAATGGCCGGCCTGCCTGCTTTCATCCATCAATTGTTATAAATTTTTCATTACCCAATGAGCTGAGTTGGAGTCTTAGCCAGTGGTACCATCAGGGAGGTGTGTAAAGCACTTTAGGCTAGACAGCCAATCAGCTGCCAGCTTCCATCTGTCAATCAAATACAGCAGCCAATCAGAAAGCTGCCCATTGATCAGCAGGCCCTTTATGACATCACAGACAGACCCTCAGAACTATCTGTGCAAGTCCAATGGCTGGCTATCAGTTGGGCCGGTGGGTGGCAGAGGGAGGGGATGCCTGTCTCGTTTCTCCTGAAAATTGCAGTTTTTCTGCGTTTACGGGAAAAGTTGAGGTCCGACGCGCAAAAGTGGGGTTTCGTAGAAATCATCTTTTAAAGACGCACATTTCTGGCCCCCCAAAAATGGGCATTTCAAATGAGAAATGAGTCCAATTAACAAAATAGGGTGAATAAGTATGTATTTCAGGGGTGAGTTAGCAGGTTATTGGGAAAGTAAGTCCTGATATTTTTGGAGGTTGCAGGGGCCACTAGACCATTCAAAATAGGCAGGCTTTAGCATATGCAGTTAGGCCCCGTAGGATGATTTTAGCTAAAAAGTGCCCCAAACACTCAAACGGGCTAGTATCTGGGAAGGAAAAACATGGGAAACATGACTTAGACACCAAATGATACACTGTATGCCATGTTTCCAAATTTTTATGCACAGTGGTTACAGCATGAAGCGAATGCATGTGAAAATACAAAGGTGCATTGCATTAAACAAGTCCAATGAGCGTCCCAAAATGGCCGGCCTGCCTGCTTTCATCCATCAATTGTTCTAAATTTTTCATTACCCAAATGAGCTGAGGTGGAGTCTTAGCCAGAGGTACCATCAGGGAGGTGTGTAAAGCACTTTAGGCTAGACAGCCAATCAGCTGCCAGCTTCCATCTGTCAATCAAATACAGCAGCCAATCAGAAAGCTGCCCATTGATCAGCAGGCCCTTTATGACATCACAGACAGACCCTCAGAACTATCTGTGCATGTCTAATGGCTGGCTTTCAGTTGGGCGGGTGGGTGGCAGAGGGAGGGGATGTCTGTCTCGTTTCTCCTGAAAATTGCTGTTTTTCTGCGTTTACGGGAAAAGTTGAGGTCCGGCGCGCAAAAGTGAGGTATCGTAGAAATCACCTTTTAAAGACGCACATTTCTGGCTCCCCAAAAATGGGCATTTCAAATGAGAAATGAGTCCAATGAACAAAATAGGGTGAATAAGTATGTATTTCAGGGGTGAGTTAGCAGGTTATTGGGGAAGTAAGTCCTGATATTTTTGGAGGTTGCAGGGGCCACTAGACCATTCAAAATAGGCAGGCTTTAGCATATGCAGTTAGGCCCCGTAGGATGATTTTAGCTAAAAAGTGCCCCAAACACTCAAACGGGCTAGTATCTGGGAAGGAAAAACATGGGAAACATGACTTAGACACCAAATGATACACTTTATGCCATGTTTCCAAGTTTTTATGCACAGTGGTTACAGCATGAAGCGAATGCATGTGAAAATACAAAGGTGCATTGCATTAAACAAGTCCAATGAGCGTCCCAAAATGGCCGGCCTGCCTGCTTTCATCCATCAATTGTTCTAAATTTTTCATTACCCAATGAGCTGAGGTGGAGTCTTAGCCAGTGGTACCATCAGGGAGGTGTGTAAAGCACTTTAGGCTAGACAGCCAATCAGCTGCCAGCTTCCATCTGTCAATCAAATACAGCAGCCAATCAGAAAGCTGCCCATTGATCAGCAGGCCCTTTATGACATCACAGACAGACCCTTAGAACTATCTGTGCATGTCTAATGGCTGGCTTTCAGTTGGGCGGGTGGGTGGCAGAGGGAGGGGATGTCTGTCTCGTTTCTCCTGAAAATTGCGGTTTTTCTGCGTTTACGGGAAAAGTTGAGGTCCGACGCGCAAAAGTGGGGTATCGTAGAAATCACCTTTTAAAGACGCACATTTCTGGCTCCCCAAAAATGGGCATTTCAAATGAGAAATGAGTCCAATGAACAAAATAGGGTGAATAAGTATGTATTTCAGGGGTGAGTTAGCAGGTTATTGGGGAAGTAAGTCCTGATATTTTTGGAGGTTGCAGGGGCCACTACACCATTCAAAATAGGCAGGCTTTAGCATATGCAGTTAGGCCCTGTAGGATGATTTTAGCTAAAAAGTGCCCCATACACTCAAACGGGCTTGTATCTGGGAAGGGAAAATATGGGAAACATGACTTAGACACCAAATGATACACTGTATGCCATGTTTCAAAATTTTTATGCACAGTGGTTACAGCATGAAGCGAATGCATGTGAATATACAAAGGTGCATTGCATTAAACAAGTCCACTGAGCGTCCCAAAATGGCCGGCCTGCCTGCTTTCATCCATCAATTGTTATAAATTTTTCATTACCCAATGAGCTGAGTTGGAGTCTTAGCCAGTGGTACCATCAGGGAGGTGTGTAAAGCACTTTAGGCTAGACAGCCAATCAGCTGCCAGCTTCCATCTGTCAATCAAATACAGCAGCCAATCAGAAAGCTGCCCATTGATCAGCAGGCCCTTTATGACATCACAGACAGACCCTCAGAACTATCTGTGCATGTCCAATGGCTGGCTATCAGTTGGGCCGGTGGGTGGCAGAGGGAGGGGATGCCTGTCTCGTTTCTCCTGAAAATTGCAGTTTTTCTGCGTTTACGGGAAAAATTGAGGTCCGACGCGCAAAAGTGGGGTTTCGTAGAAATCATCTTTTAAAGACGCACATTTCTGGCCCCCCAAAAATGGGCATTTCAAATGAGAAATGAGTCCAATTAACAAAATAGGGTGAATAAGTATGTATTTCAGGGGTGAGTTAGCAGGTTATTGGGGAAGTAAATCCTGATATTTTTGGAGGTTGCAGGGGCAATTACACCATTCAAAATAGGAAGGCTTTAGCATATGCAGTTAGGCCCTGTAGGATGATTTTAGCTAAAAAGTGCCCCAAACACTAAAGCGGGCTTGTATCTGGGAAGGGAAAATATGGGAAACATGACTTAGACACCAAATGATACACTGTATGCCATGTTTCCAAATTTTTATGCACAGTGGTTACAGCATGAAGCGAATGCATGTGAAAATACAAAGGTGCATTGCATTAAACAAGTCCAATGAGCGTCCCAAAATGGCCGGCCTGCCTGCTTTCATCCATCAATTGTTCTAAATTTTTCATTACCCAATGAGCTGAGGTGGAGTCTTAGCCAGTGGTACCATCAAGGAGGTGTGTAAAGCACTTTAGGCTAGACAGCCAATCAGCTGCCAGCTTCCATCTGTCAATCAAATACAGCAGCCAATCAGAAAGCTGCCCATTGATCAGCAGGCCCTTTATGACATCACAGACAGACCCTCAGAACTATCTGTGCATGTCTAATGGCTGGCTTTCAGTTGGGCGGGTGGGTGGCAGAGGGAGGGGATGTCTGTCTCATTTCTCCTGAAAATTGCGGTTTTTCTGCGTTTACGGGAAAAGTTGAGGTCCGACGCGCAAAAGTTGGGTATCGTAGAAATCACCTTTTAAAGACGCACATTTCTGCCCCCCCAAAAATGGGCATTTCAAATGAGAAATGAGTCCAATTAACAAAATAGGGTGAATAAGTATGTATTTCAGGGGTGAGTTAGCAGGTTATTGGGGAAGTAAGTCCTGATATTTTTGGAGGTTGCAGGGGCCACTAGACCATTCAAAATAGGCAGGCTTTAGCATATGCAGTTAGGCCCCGTAGGATGATTTTAGCTAAAAAGTGCCCCAAACACTCAAACGGGCTAGTATCTGGGAAGGAAAAACATGGGAAACATGACTTAGACACCAAATGATACACTTTATGCCATGTTTCCAAGTTTTTATGCACAGTGGTTACAGCATGAAGCGAATGCATGTGAAAATACAAAGGTGCATTGCATTAAACAAGTCCAATGAGCGTCCCAAAATGGCAGGCCTGCCTGCTTTCATCCATCAATTGTTCTAAATTTTTCATTACCCAATGAGCTGAGGTGGAGTCTTAGCCAGTGGTACCATCAGGGAGGTGTGTAAAGCACTTTAGGCTAGACAGCCAATCAGCTGCCAGCTTCCATCTGTCAATCAAATACAGCAGCCAATCAGAAAGCTGCCCATTGATCAGCAGGCCCTTTATGACATCACAGACAGACCCTCAGAACTATCTGTGCATGTCTAATGGCTGGCTTTCAGTTGGGCGGGTGGGTGGCAGAGGGAGGGGATGTCTGTCTCGTTTCTCCTGAAAATTGCGGTTTTTCTGCGTTTACGGGAAAAGTTGAGGTCCGACGCGCAAAAGTGGGGTATCGTAGAAATCACCTTTTAAAGACGCACATTTCTGGCTCCCCAAAAATGGGCATTTCAAATGAGAAATGAGTCCAATTAACAAAATAGGGTGAATAAGTATGTATTTCAGGGGTGAGTTAGCAGGTTATTGGGGAAGTAAATCCTGATATTTTTGGAGGTTGCAGGGGCAACTACACCATTCAAAATAGGCAGGCTTTAGCATATGCAGTTAGGCCCTGTAGGATGATTTTAGCTAAAAAGTGCCCCAAACACTCAAACGGGCTTGTATCTGGGAAGGGAAAATATGGGAAACATGACTTAGACACCAAATGATACACTGTATGCCATGTTTCCAAATTTTTATGCACAGTGGTTACAGCATGAAGCGAATGCATGTGAAAATACAAAGGTGCATTGCATTAAACAAGTCCAATGAGCGTCCCAAAATGGCCGGCCTGCCTGCTTTCATCCATCAATTGTTCTAAATTTTTCATTACCCAATGAGCTGAGGTGGAGTCTTAGCCAGTGGTACCATCAGGGAGGTGTGTAAAGCACTTTAGGCTAGACAGCCAATCAGCTGCCAGCTTCCATCTGTCAATCAAATACAGCAGCCAATCAGAAAGCTTCCCATTGATCAGCAGGCCCTTTATGACATCACAGACAGACCCTCAGAACTATCTGTGCATGTCTAATGGCTGGCTATCAGTTGGGCGGGTGGGTGGCAGAGGGAGGGGATGTCTGTCTCATTTCTCCTGAAAATTGCGGTTTTTCCGCGTTTACGGGAAAAGTTGAGGTCCGACGCGCAAAAGTTGGGTATCGTAGAAATCACCTTTTAAAGACGCACATTTCTGCCCCCCAAAAATGGGCATTTCAAATGAGAAATGAGTCCAATTAACAAAATAGTGTGAATAAGTATGTATTTCAGGGGTGAGTTAGCAGGTTATTGGGGAAGTAAGTCCTGATATTTTTGGAGGTTGCAGGGGCCACTAGACCATTCAAAATAGGCAGGCTTTAGCATATGCAGTTAGGCCCCGTTTGATGATTTTAGCTAAAAAGTGCCCCAAACACTCAAACGGGCTAGTATCTGGGAAGGAAAAACATGGGAAACATGACTTAGACACCAAATGATACACTGTATGCCATGTTTCCAAATTTTTATGCACAGTGGTTACAGCATGAAGCAAATGCATGTGAATATACAAAGGTGCATTGCATTAAACAAGTCCACTGAGCGTCCCAAAATGGCCGGCCTGTCTGCTTTCATCCATCAATTGTTCTAAATTTTTCATTACCCAATGAGCTGAGGTGGAGTCTTAGCCAGTGGTACCATCAGGGAGGTGTGTAAAGCACTTTAGGCTAGACAGCCAATCAGCTGCCAGCTTCCATCTGTCAATCAAATACAGCAGCCAATCAGAAAGCTGCCCATTGATCAGCAGGCCCTTTATGACATCACAGACAGACCCTCAGAACTATCTGTGCATGTCTAATGGCTGGCTTTCAGTTGGGCGGGTGGGTGGCAGAAGGAGGGGATGTCTGTCTCATTTTTCCTGAAAATTGCGGTTTTTCTGCGTTTACGGGAAAAGTTGAGGTCCGACGCGCAAAAGTTGGGTATCGTAGAAATCACCTTTTAAAGACGCACATTTCTGCCCCCCCCCCCAAAAATGGGCATTTCAAATGAGAAATGAGTCCAATTATCAAAATAGGGTGAATAAGTATGTATTTCAGGGGTGAGTTAGCAGGTTATTGGGGAAGTAAGTCCTGATATTTTTGGAGGTTGCAGGGGCCACTAGACCATTTAAAATAGGCAGGCTTTAGCATATGCAGTTAGGCCCCGTAGGATGATTTTAGCTAAAAAGTGCCCCAAACACTCAAACGGGCTAGTATCTGGGAAGGAAAAACATGGGAAACATGACTTAGACACCAAATGATACACTGTATGCCATGTTTCCAAATTTTTATGCACAGTGGTTACAGCATGAAGCGAATGCATGTGAAAATACAAAGGTGCATTGCATTAAACAAGTCCACTGAGCGTCCCAAAATGGCCGGCCTGCCTGCTTTCATCCATCAGTTGTTCTAAATTTTTCATTACCCAATGAGCTGAGGTGGAGTCTTAGCCAGTGGTACCATCAGGGAGGTGTGTAAAGCACTTTAGGCTAGACAGCCAATCAGCTGCTAGCTTCCATCTGTCAATCAAATACAGCAGCCAATCAGAAAGCTGCCCATTGATCAGCAGGCCCTTTATGACATCACAGACAGACCCTCAGAACTATCTGTGCATGTCTAATGGCTGGCTTTCAGTTGGGCGGGTGGGTGGCAGAGGGAGGGGATGTCTGTCTCGTTTCTCCTGAAAATTGCGGTTTTTCTGCGTTTACGGGAAAAGTTGAGGTCCGACGCGCAAAAGTGGGGTATCGTAGAAATCACCTTTTAAAGGCGCACATTTCTGGCTCCCCAAAAATGGGCATTTCAAATGAGAAATGAGTCCAATTAACAAAATAGGGTGAATAAGTATGTATTTCAGGGGTGAGTTAGCAGGTTATTGGGGAAGTAAATCCTGATATTTTTGGAGGTTGCAGGGGCAACTACACCATTCAAAATAGGCAGGCTTTAGCATATGCAGTTAGGCCCTGTAGGATGATTTTAGCTAAAAAGTGCCCCAAACACTCAAACGGGCTTGTATCTGGGAAGGGAAAATATGGGAAACATGACTTAGACACCAAATGATACACTGTATGCCATGTTTCCAAATTTTTATGCACAGTGGTTACAGCATGAAGCGAATGCATGTGAAAATACAAAGGTGCATTGCATTAAACAAGTCCAATGAGCGTCCCAAAATGGCCGGCCTGCCTGCTTTCATCCATCAATTGTTCTAAATTTTTCATTACCCAATGAGCTGAGGTGGAGTCTTAGCCAGTGGTACCATCAGGGAGGTGTGTAAAGCACTTTAGGCTAGACAGCCAATCAGCTGCCAGCTTCCATCTGTCAATCAAATACAGCAGCCAATCAGAAAGCTTCCCATTGATCAGCAGGCCCTTTATGACATCACAGACAGACCCTCAGAACTATCTGTGCATGTCTAATGGCTGGCTATCAGTTGGGCGGGTGGGTGGCAGAGGGAGGGGATGTCTGTCTCATTTCTCCTGAAAATTGCGGTTTTTCCGCGTTTACGGGAAAAGTTGAGGTCCGACGCGCAAAAGTTGGGTATCGTAGAAATCACCTTTTAAAGACGCACATTTCTGCCCCCCAAAAATGGGCATTTCAAATGAGAAATGAGTCCAATTAACAAAATAGTGTGAATAAGTATGTATTTCAGGGGTGAGTTAGCAGGTTATTGGGGAAGTAAGTCCTGATATTTTTGGAGGTTGCAGGGGCCACTAGACCATTCAAAATAGGCAGGCTTTAGCATATGCAGTTAGGCCCCGTTTGATGATTTTAGCTAAAAAGTGCCCCAAACACTCAAACGGGCTAGTATCTGGGAAGGAAAAACATGGGAAACATGACTTAGACACCAAATGATACACTGTATGCCATGTTTCCAAATTTTTATGCACAGTGGTTACAGCATGAAGCAAATGCATGTGAATATACAAAGGTGCATTGCATTAAACAAGTCCACTGAGCGTCCCAAAATGGCCGGCCTGTCTGCTTTCATCCATCAATTGTTCTAAATTTTTCATTACCCAATGAGCTGAGGTGGAGTCTTAGCCAGTGGTACCATCAGGGAGGTGTGTAAAGCACTTTAGGCTAGACAGCCAATCAGCTGCCAGCTTCCATCTGTCAATCAAATACAGCAGCCAATCAGAAAGCTGCCCATTGATCAGCAGGCCCTTTATGACATCACAGACAGACCCTCAGAACTATCTGTGCATGTCTAATGGCTGGCTTTCAGTTGGGCGGGTGGGTGGCAGAAGGAGGGGATGTCTGTCTCATTTTTCCTGAAAATTGCGGTTTTTCTGCGTTTACGGGAAAAGTTGAGGTCCGACGCGCAAAAGTTGGGTATCGTAGAAATCACCTTTTAAAGACGCACATTTCTGCCCCCCCCCCCAAAAATGGGCATTTCAAATGAGAAATGAGTCCAATTATCAAAATAGGGTGAATAAGTATGTATTTCAGGGGTGAGTTAGCAGGTTATTGGGGAAGTAAGTCCTGATATTTTTGGAGGTTGCAGGGGCCACTAGACCATTTAAAATAGGCAGGCTTTAGCATATGCAGTTAGGCCCCGTAGGATGATTTTAGCTAAAAAGTGCCCCAAACACTCAAACGGGCTAGTATCTGGGAAGGAAAAACATGGGAAACATGACTTAGACACCAAATGATACACTGTATGCCATGTTTCCAAATTTTTATGCACAGTGGTTACAGCATGAAGCGAATGCATGTGAAAATACAAAGGTGCATTGCATTAAACAAGTCCACTGAGCGTCCCAAAATGGCCGGCCTGCCTGCTTTCATCCATCAGTTGTTCTAAATTTTTCATTACCCAATGAGCTGAGGTGGAGTCTTAGCCAGTGGTACCATCAGGGAGGTGTGTAAAGCACTTTAGGCTAGACAGCCAATCAGCTGCTAGCTTCCATCTGTCAATCAAATACAGCAGCCAATCAGAAAGCTGCCCATTGATCAGCAGGCCCTTTATGACATCACAGACAGACCCTCAGAACTATCTGTGCATGTCTAATGGCTGGCTTTCAGTTGGGCGGGTGGGTGGCAGAGGGAGGGGATGTCTGTCTCGTTTCTCCTGAAAATTGCGGTTTTTCTGCGTTTACGGGAAAAGTTGAGGTCCGACGCGCAAAAGTGGGGTATCGTAGAAATCACCTTTTAAAGGCGCACATTTCTGGCTCCCCAAAAATGGGCATTTCAAATGAGAAATGAGTCCAATGAACAAAATAGGGTGAATAAGTATGTATTTCAGGGGTGAGTTAGCAGGTTATTGGGGAAGTAAGTCCTGATATTTTTGGAGGTTGCAGGGGCCACTACACCATTCAAAATAGGCAGGCTTTAGCATATGCAGTTAGGCCCTGTAGGATGATTTTAGCTAAAAAGTGCCCCATACACTCAAACGGGCTTGTATCTGGGAAGGGAAAATATGGGAAACATGACTTAGACACCAAATGATACACTGTATGCCATGTTTCAAAATTTTTATGCACAGTGGTTACAGCATGAAGCGAATGCATGTGAAAATACAAAGGTGCATTGCATTAAACAAGTCCAATGAGCGTCCCAAAATGGCCGGCCTGCCTGCTTTCATCCATCAATTGTTCTAAATTTTTCATTACCCAATGAGCTGAGGTGGAGTCTTAGCCAGTGGTACCATCAGGGAGGTGTGTAAAGCACTTTAGGCTAGACAGCCAATCAGCTGCCAGCTTCCATCTGTCAATCAAATACAGCAGCCAATCAGAAAGCTGCCCATTGATCAGCAGGCCCTTTATGACATCACAGACAGACCCTCAGAACTATCTGTGCATGTCTAATGGCTGGCTTTCAGTTGGGCGGGTGGGTGGCAGAGGGAGGGATGTCTGTCTCATTTCTCCTGAAAATTGCGGTTTTTCTGCGTTTACGGGAAAAGTTGAGGTCCGACGCGCAAAAGTTGGGTATCGTAGAAATCACCTTTTAAAGACGCACATTTCTGCCCCCCCAAAAATGGGCATTTCAAATGAGAAATGAGTCCAATTAACAAAATAGGGTGAATAAGTATGTATTTCAGGGGTGAGTTAGCAGGTTATTGGGGAAGTAAGTCCTGATATTTTTGGAGGTTGCAGGGGCCACTACACCATTCAAAATAGGCAGGCTTTAGCATATGCAGTTAGGCCCTGTAGGATGATTTTAGCTAAAAAGTGCCCCATACACTCAAACGGGCTTGTATCTGGGAAGGGAAAATATGGGAAACATGACTTAGACACCAAATGATACACTGTATGCCATGTTTCAAAATTTTTATGCACAGTGGTTACAGCATGAAGCGAATGCATGTGAATATACAAAGGTGCATTGCATTAAACAAGTCCACTGAGCGTCCCAAAATGGCCGGCCTGCCTGCTTTCATCCATCAATTGTTATAAATTTTTCATTACCCAATGAGCTGAGTTGGAGTCTTAGCCAGTGGTACCATCAGGGAGGTGTGTAAAGCACTTTAGGCTAGACAGCCAATCAGCTGCCAGCTTCCATCTGTCAATCAAATACAGCAGCCAATCAGAAAGCTGCCCATTGATCAGCAGGCCCTTTATGACATCACAGACAGACCCTCAGAACTATCTGTGCAAGTCCAATGGCTGGCTATCAGTTGGGCCGGTGGGTGGCAGAGGGAGGGGATGCCTGTCTCGTTTCTCCTGAAAATTGCAGTTTTTCTGCGTTTACGGGAAAAGTTGAGGTCCGACGCGCAAAAGTGGGGTTTCGTAGAAATCATCTTTTAAAGACGCACATTTCTGGCCCCCCAAAAATGGGCATTTCAAATGAGAAATGAGTCCAATTAACAAAATAGGGTGAATAAGTATGTATTTCAGGGGTGAGTTAGCAGGTTATTGGGAAAGTAAGTCCTGATATTTTTGGAGGTTGCAGGGGCCACTAGACCATTCAAAATAGGCAGGCTTTAGCATATGCAGTTAGGCCCCGTAGGATGATTTTAGCTAAAAAGTGCCCCAAACACTCAAACGGGCTAGTATCTGGGAAGGAAAAACATGGGAAACATGACTTAGACACCAAATGATACACTGTATGCCATGTTTCCAAATTTTTATGCACAGTGGTTACAGCATGAAGCGAATGCATGTGAAAATACAAAGGTGCATTGCATTAAACAAGTCCAATGAGCGTCCCAAAATGGCCGGCCTGCCTACTTTCATCCATCAGTTGTTCTAAATTTTTCATTACCCAATGAGCTGAGGTGGAGTCTTAGCCAGTGGTACCATCAGGGAGGTGTGTAAAGCACTTTAGGCTAGACAGCCAATCAGCTGCCAGCTTCCATCTGTCAATCAAATACAGCAGCCAATCAGAAAGCTGCCCATTGATCAGCAGGCCCTTTATGACATCACAGACAGACCCTCAGAACTATCTGTGCATGTCTAATGGCTGGCTTTCAGTTGGGCGGGTGGGTGGCAGAGGGATGGGATGTCTGTCTCGTTTCTCCTGAAAATTGCGGTTTTTCTGCGTTTACGGGAAAAGTTGAGGTCCGACGCGCAAAAGTGGGGTATCGTAGCAATCATCTTTTAAAGACGCACATTTCTGGCCCCCCAAAAATGGGCATTTCAAATGAGAAATGAGTCCAATTAACAAAATAGGGTGAATAAGTATGTATTTCAGGGGTGAGTTAGCAGGTTATTGGGGAAGTAAGTCCTGATATTTTTGGAGGTTGCAGGGGCCACTAGACCATTCAAAATAGGCAGGCTTTAGCATATGCAGTTAGGCCCCGTAGGATGATTTTAGCTAAAAAGTGCCCCAAACACTCAAACGGGCTAGTATCTGGGAAGGAAAAACATGGGAAACATGACTTAGACACCAAATGATACACTTTATGCCATGTTTCCAAGCTTTTATGCACAGTGGTTACAGCATGAAGCGAATGCATGTGAAAATACAAAGGTGCATTGCATTAAACAAGTCCAATGAGCGTCCCAAAATGGCCGGCCTGCCTGCTTTCATCCATCAATTGTTCTAAATTTTTCATTACCCAATGAGCTGAGGTGGAGTCTTAGCCAGAGGTACCATCAGGGAGGTGTGTAAAGCACTTTAGGCTAGACAGCCAATCAGCTGCCAGCTTCCATCTGTCAATCAAATACAGCAGCCAATCAGAAAGCTGCCCATTGATCAGCAGGCCCTTTATGACATCACAGACAGACCCTCAGAACTATCTGTGCATGTCTAATGGCTGGCTTTCAGTTGGGCGGGTGGGTGGCAGAGGGAGGGGATGTCTGTCTCGTTTCTCCTGAAAATTGCTGTTTTTCTGCGTTTACGGGAAAAGTTGAGGTCCGGCGCGCAAAAGTGAGGTATCGTAGAAATCACCTTTTAAAGACGCACATTTCTGGCTCCCCAAAAATGGGCATTTCAAATGAGAAATGAGTCCAATGAACAAAATAGGGTGAATAAGTATGTATTTCAGGGGTGAGTTAGCAGGTTATTGGGGAAGTAAGTCCTGATATTTTTGGAGGTTGCAGGGGCCACTACACCATTCAAAATAGGCAGGCTTTAGCATATGCAGTTAGGCCCTGTAGGATGATTTTAGCTAAAAAGTGCCCCATACACTCAAACGGGCTTGTATCTGGGAAGGGAAAATATGGGAAACATGACTTAGACACCAAATGATACACTGTATGCCATGTTTCAAAATTTTTATGCACAGTGGTTACAGCATGAAGCGAATGCATGTGAATATACAAAGGTGCATTGCATTAAACAAGTCCACTGAGCGTCCCAAAATGGCCAGCCTGCCTGCTTTCATCCATCAATTGTTATAAATTTTTCATTACCCAATGAGCTGAGTTGGAGTCTTAGCCAGTGGTACCATCAGGGAGGTGTGTAAAGCACTTTAGGCTAGACAGCCAATCAGCTGCCAGCTTCCATCTGTCAATCAAATACAGCAGCCAATCAGAAAGCTGCCCATTGATCAGCAGGCCCTTTATGACATCACAGACAGACCCTCAGAACTATCTGTGCATGTCCAATGGCTGGCTATCAGTTGGGCCGGTGGGTGGCAGAGGGAGGGGATGCCTGTCTCGTTTCTCCTGAAAATTGCAGTTTTTCTGCGTTTACGGGAAAAATTGAGGTCTGACGCGCAAAAGTGGGGTTTCGTAGAAATCATCTTTTAAAGACGCACATTTCTGGCCCCCCAAAAATGGGCATTTCAAATGAGAAATGAGTCCAATTAACAAAATAGGGTGAATAAGTATGTATTTCAGGGGTGAGTTAGCAGGTTATTGGGGAAGTAAATCCTGATATTTTTGGAGGTTGCAGGGGCCACTAGACCATTCAAAATAGGCAGGCTTTAGCATATGCAGTTAGGCCCCGTAGGATGATTTTAGCTAAAAAGTGCCCCAAACACTCAAACGGGCTAGTATCTGGGAAGGAAAAACATGGGAAACATGACTTAGACACCAAATGATACACTTTATGCCATGTTTCCAAGTTTTTATGCACAGTGGTTACAGCATGAAGCGAATGCATGTGAAAATACAAAGGTGCATTGCATTAAACAAGTCCAATGAGCGTCCCAAAATGGCCGGCCTGCCTGCTTTCATCCATCAATTGTTCTAAATTTTTCATTACCCAATGAGCTGAGGTGGAGTCTTAGCCAGAGGTACCATCAGGGAGGTGTGTAAAGCACTTTAGGCTAGACAGCCAATCAGCTGCCAGCTTCCATCTGTCAATCAAATACAGCAGCCAATCAGAAAGCTGCCCATTGATCAGCAGGCCCTTTATGACATCACAGACAGACCCTCAGAACTATCTGTGCATGTCTAATGGCTGGCTTTCAGTTGGGCGGGTGGGTGGCAGAGGGAGGGGATGTCTGTCTCGTTTCTCCTGAAAATTGCTGTTTTTCTGCGTTTACGGGAAAAGTTGAGGTCCGGCGCGCAAAAGTGAGGTATCGTAGAAATCACCTTTTAAAGACGCACATTTCTGGCTCCCCAAAAATGGGCATTTCAAATGAGAAATGAGTCCAATGAACAAAATAGGGTGAATAAGTATGTATTTCAGGGGTGAGTTAGCAGGTTATTGGGGAAGTAAGTCCTGATATTTTTGGAGGTTGCAGGGGCCACTAGACCATTCAAAATAGGCAGGCTTTAGCATATGCAGTTAGGCCCCGTAGGATGATTTTAGCTAAAAAGTGCCCCAAACACTCAAACGGGCTAGTATCTGGGAAGGAAAAACATGGGAAACATGACTTAGACACCAAATGATACACTTTATGCCATGTTTCCAAGTTTTTATGCACAGTGGTTACAGCATGAAGCGAATGCATGTGAAAATACAAAGGTGCATTGCATTAAACAAGTCCAATGAGCGTCCCAAAATGGCCGGCCTGCCTGCTTTCATCCATCAATTGTTCTAAATTTTTCATTACCCAATGAGCTGAGGTGGAGTCTTAGCCAGTGGTACCATCAGGGAGGTGTGTAAAGCACTTTAGGCTAGACAGCCAATCAGCTGCCAGCTTCCATCTGTCAATCAAATACAGCAGCCAATCAGAAAGCTGCCCATTGATCAGCAGGCCCTTTATGACATCACAGACAGACCCTTAGAACTATCTGTGCATGTCTAATGGCTGGCTTTCAGTTGGGCGGGTGGGTGGCAGAGGGAGGGGATGTCTGTCTCGTTTCTCCTGAAAATTGCGGTTTTTCTGCGTTTACGGGAAAAGTTGAGGTCCGACGCGCAAAAGTGGGGTATCGTAGAAATCACCTTTTAAAGACGCACATTTCTGGCTCCCCAAAAATGGGCATTTCAAATGAGAAATGAGTCCAATGAACAAAATAGGGTGAATAAGTATGTATTTCAGGGGTGAGTTAGCAGGTTATTGGGGAAGTAAGTCCTGATATTTTTGGAGGTTGCAGGGGCCACTACACCATTCAAAATAGGCAGGCTTTAGCATATGCAGTTAGGCCCTGTAGGATGATTTTAGCTAAAAAGTGCCCCATACACTCAAACGGGCTTGTATCTGGGAAGGGAAAATATGGGAAACATGACTTAGACACCAAATGATACACTGTATGCCATGTTTCAAAATTTTTATGCACAGTGGTTACAGCATGAAGCGAATGCATGTGAATATACAAAGGTGCATTGCATTAAACAAGTCCACTGAGCGTCCCAAAATGGCCAGCCTGCCTGCTTTCATCCATCAATTGTTATAAATTTTTCATTACCCAATGAGCTGAGTTGGAGTCTTAGCCAGTGGTACCATCAGGGAGGTGTGTAAAGCACTTTAGGCTAGACAGCCAATCAGCTGCCAGCTTCCATCTGTCAATCAAATACAGCAGCCAATCAGAAAGCTGCCCATTGATCAGCAGGCCCTTTATGACATCACAGACAGACCCTCAGAACTATCTGTGCATGTCCAATGGCTGGCTATCAGTTGGGCCGGTGGGTGGCAGAGGGAGGGGATGCCTGTCTCGTTTCTCCTGAAAATTGCAGTTTTTCTGCGTTTACGGGAAAAATTGAGGTCTGACGCGCAAAAGTGGGGTTTCGTAGAAATCATCTTTTAAAGACGCACATTTCTGGCCCCCCAAAAATGGGCATTTCAAATGAGAAATGAGTCCAATTAACAAAATAGGGTGAATAAGTATGTATTTCAGGGGTGAGTTAGCAGGTTATTGGGGAAGTAAATCCTGATATTTTTGGAGGTTGCAGGGGCCACTAGACCATTCAAAATAGGCAGGCTTTAGCATATGCAGTTAGGCCCCGTAGGATGATTTTAGCTAAAAAGTGCCCCAAACACTCAAACGGGCTAGTATCTGGGAAGGAAAAACATGGGAAACATGACTTAGACACCAAATGATACACTTTATGCCATGTTTCCAAGTTTTTATGCACAGTGGTTACAGCATGAAGCGAATGCATGTGAAAATACAAAGGTGCATTGCATTAAACAAGTCCAATGAGCGTCCCAAAATGGCCGGCCTGCCTGCTTTCATCCATTAATTGTTCTAAATTTTTCATTACCCAATGAGCTGAGGTGGAGTCTTAGCCAGTGGTACCATCAGGGAGGTGTGTAAAGCACTTTAGGCTAGACAGCCAATCAGCTGCCAGCTTCCATCTGTCAATCAAATACAGCAGCCAATCAGAAAGCTGCCCATTGATCAGCAGGCCCTTTATGACATCACAGACAGACCCTCAGAACTATCTGTGCATGTCTAATGGCTGGCTTTCAGTTGGGCGGGTGGGTGGCAGAGGGAGGGGATGTCTGTCTCGTTTCTCCTGAAAATTGTGGTTTTTCTGCGTTTACGGGAAAAGTTGAGGTCCGACGCGCAAAAGTGGGGTATCGTAGAAATCACCTTTTAAAGACGCACATTTCTGGCTCCCCAAAAATGGGCATTTCAAATGAGAAATGAGTCCAATTAACAAAATAGGGTGAATAAGTATGTATTTCAGGGGTGAGTTAGCAGGTTATTGGGGAAGTAAATCCTGATATTTTTGGAGGTTGCAGGGGCAACTACACCATTCAAAATAGGCAGGCTTTAGCATATGCAGTTAGGCCCTGTAGGATGATTTTAGCTAAAAAGTGCCCCAAACACTCAAACGGGCTTGTATCTGGGAAGGGAAAATATGGGAAACATGACTTAGACACCAAATGATACACTGTATGCCATGTTTCCAAATTTTTATGCACAGTGGTTACAGCATGAAGCGAATGCATGTGAAAATACAAAGGTGCATTGCATTAAACAAGTCCAATGAGCGTCCCAAAATGGCCGGCCTGCCTGCTTTCATCCATCAATTGTTCTAAATTTTTCATTACCCAATGAGCTGAGGTGGAGTCTTAGCCAGTGGTACCATCAGGGAGGTGTGTAAAGCACTTTAGGCTAGACAGCCAATCAGCTGCCAGCTTCCATCTGTCAATCAAATACAGCAGCCAATCAGAAAGCTTCCCATTGATCAGCAGGCCCTTTATGACATCACAGACAGACCCTCAGAACTATCTGTGCATGTCTAATGGCTGGCTATCAGTTGGGCGGGTGGGTGGCAGAGGGAGGGGATGTCTGTCTCATTTCTCCTGAAAATTGCGGTTTTTCCGCGTTTACGGGAAAAGTTGAGGTCCGACGCGCAAAAGTTGGGTATCGTAGAAATCACCTTTTAAAGACGCACATTTCTGCCCCCCAAAAATGGGCATTTCAAATGAGAAATGAGTCCAATTAACAAAATAGTGTGAATAAGTATGTATTTCAGGGGTGAGTTAGCAGGTTATTGGGGAAGTAAGTTCTGATATTTTTGGAGGTTGCAGGGGCCACTAGACCATTCAAAATAGGCAGACTTTAGCATATGCAGTTAGGCCCCGTTTGATGATTTTAGCTAAAAAGTGCCCCAAACACTCAAACGGGCTAGTATCTGGGAAGGAAAAACATGGGAAACATGACTTAGACACCAAATGATACACTTTATGCCATGTTTCCAAGTTTTTATGCACAGTGGTTACAGCATGAAGCGAATGCATGTGAAAATACAAAGGTGCATTGCATTAAACAAGTCCAATGAGCGTCCCAAAATGGCCGGCCTGCCTGCTTTCATCCATCAATTGTTCTAAATTTTTCATTACCCAATGAGCTGAGGTGGAGTCTTAGCCAGTGGTACCATCAGGGAGGTGTGTAAAGCACTTTAGGCTAGACAGCCAATCAGCTGCCAGCTTCCATCTGTCAATCAAATACAGCAGCCAATCAGAAAGCTGCCCATTGATCAGCAGGCCCTTTATGACATCACAGACAGACCCTCAGAACTATCTGTGCATGTCTAATGGCTGGCTTTCAGTTGGGCGGGTGGGTGGCAGAGGGAGGGGATGTCTGTCTCGTTTCTCCTGAAAATTGCGGTTTTTCTGCGTTTACGGGAAAAGTTGAGGTCCGACGCGCAAAAGTGGGGTATCGTAGAAATCACCTTTTAAAGACGCACATTTCTGGCTCCCCAAAAATGGGCATTTCAAATGAGAAATGAGTCCAATTAACAAAATAGGGTGAATAAGTATGTATTTCAGGGGTGAGTTAGCAGGTTATTGGGGAAGTAAATCCTGATATTTTTGGAGGTTGCAGGGGCAACTACACCATTCAAAATAGGCAGGCTTTAGCATATGCAGTTAGGCCCTGTAGGATGATTTTAGCTAAAAAGTGCCCCAAACACTCAAACGGGCTTGTATCTGGGAAGGGAAAATATGGGAAACATGACTTAGACACCAAATGATACACTGTATGCCATGTTTCCAAATTTTTATGCACAGTGGTTACAGCATGAAGCGAATGCATGTGAAAATACAAAGGTGCATTGCATTAAACAAGTCCAATGAGCGTCCCAAAATGGCCGGCCTGCCTGCTTTCATCCATCAATTGTTCTAAATTTTTCATTACCCAATGAGCTGAGGTGGAGTCTTAGCCAGTGGTACCATCAGGGAGGTGTGTAAAGCACTTTAGGCTAGACAGCCAATCAGCTGCCAGCTTCCATCTGTCAATCAAATACAGCAGCCAATCAGAAAGCTTCCCATTGATCAGCAGGCCCTTTATGACATCACAGACAGACCCTCAGAACTATCTGTGCATGTCTAATGGCTGGCTATCAGTTGGGCGGGTGGGTGGCAGAGGGAGGGGATGTCTGTCTCATTTCTCCTGAAAATTGCGGTTTTTCCGCGTTTACGGGAAAAGTTGAGGTCCGACGCGCAAAAGTTGGGTATCGTAGAAATCATCTTTTAAAGACGCACATTTCTGGCCCCCCAAAAATGGGCATTTCAAATGAGAAATGAGTCCAATTAACAAAATAGGGTGAATAAGTATGTATTTCAGGGGTGAGTTAGCAGGTTATTGGGGAAGTAAATCCTGATATTTTTGGAGGTTGCAGGGGCAATTACACCATTCAAAATAGGAAGGCTTTAGCATATGCAGTTAGGCCCTGTAGGATGATTTTAGCTAAAAAGTGCCCCAAACACTAAAAAGGGCTTGTATCTGGAATGGGAAAATATGGGAAACATGACTTAGACACCAAATGATACACTGTATGCCATGTTTCCAAATTTTTATGCACAGTGGTTACAGCATGAAGCGAATGCATGTGAAAATACAAAGGTGCATTGCATTAAACAAGTCCAATGAGCGTCCCAAAATGGCCGGCCTGCCTGCTTTCATCCATCAATTGTTCTAAATTTTTCATTACCCAATGAGCTGAGGTGGAGTCTTAGCCAGTGGTACCATCAAGGAGGTGTGTAAAGCACTTTAGGCTAGACAGCCAATCAGCTGCCAGCTTCCATCTGTCAATCAAATACAGCAGCCAATCAGAAAGCTGCCCATTGATCAGCAGGCCCTTTATGACATCACAGACAGACCCTCAGAACTGTCTGTGCATGTCTAATGGCTGGCTTTCAGTTGGGCGGGTGGGTGGCAGAGGGAGGGGATGTCTGTCTCATTTCTCCTGAAAATTGCGGTTTTTCTGCGTTTACGGGAAAAGTTGAGGTCCGACGCGCAAAAGTTGGGTATTGTAGAAATCACCTTTTTAAGACGCACATTTCTGCCCCCCCAAAAATGGGCATTTCAAATGAGAAATGAGTCCAATTAACAAAATAGGGTGAATAAGTATGTATTTCAGGGGTGAGTTAGCAGGTTATTGGGGAAGTAAGTCCTGATATTTTTGGAGGTTGCAGGGGCCACTAGACCATTCAAAATAGGCAGGCTTTAGCATATGCAGTTAGGCCCCGTAGGATGATTTTAGCTAAAAAGTGCCCCAAACACTCAAACGGGCTAGTATCTGGGAAGGAAAAACATGGGAAACATGACTTAGACACCAAATGATACACTTCATGCCATGTTTCCAAGTTTTTATGCACAGTGGTTACAGCATGAAGCGAATGCATGTGAAAATACAAAGGTGCATTGCATTAAACAAGTCCAATGAGCGTCCCAAAATGGCCGGCCTGCCTGCTTTCATCCATCAATTGTTCTAAATTTTTCATTACCCAATGAGCTGAGGTGGAGTCTTAGCCAGTGGTACCATCAGGGAGGTGTGTAAAGCACTTTAGGCTAGACAGCCAATCAGCTGCCAGCTTCCATCTGTCAATCAAATACAGCAGCCAATCAGAAAGCTGCCTATTGATCAGCAGGCCCTTTATGACATCACAGACAGACCCTCAGAACTATCTGTGCATGTCTAATGGCTGGCTTTCAGTTGGGCGGGTGGGTGGCAGAGGGAGGGGATGTCTGTCTCGTTTCTCCTGAAAATTGCGGTTTTTCTGCGTTTACGGGAAAAGTTGAGGTCCGACGCGCAAAAGTGGGGTATCGTAGAAATCACCTTTTAAAGACGCACATTTCTGGCTCCCCAAAAATGGGCATTTCAAATGAGAAATGAGTCCAATTAACAAAATAGGGTGAATAAGTATGTATTTCAGGGGTGAGTTAGCAGGTTATTGGGGAAGTAAATCCTGATATTTTTGGAGGTTGCAGGGGCAACTACACCATTCAAAATAGGCAGGCTTTAGCATATGCAGTTAGGCCCTGTAGGATGATTTTAGCTAAAAAGTGCCCCAAACACTCAAACGGGCTAGTATCTGGGAAGGAAAAACATGGGAAACATGACTTAGACACCAAATCATACACTGTATGCCATGTTTCCAAATTTTTATGCACAGTGGTTACAGCATGAAGCGAATGCATGTGAATATACAAAGGTGCATTGCATTAAACAAGTCCACTGAGCGTCCCAAAATGGCCGGCCTGTCTGCTTTCATCCATCAATTGTTCTAAATTTTTCATTACCCAATGAGCTGAGGTGGAGTCTTAGCCAGTGGTACCATCAGGGAGGTGTGTAAAGCACTTTAGGCTAGACAGCCAATCAGCTGCCAGCTTCCATCTGTCAATCAAATACAGCAGCCAATCAGAAAGCTGCCCATTGATCAGCAGGCCCTTTATGACATCACAGACAGACCCTCAGAACTATCTGTGCATGTCTAATGGCTGGCTTTCAGTTGGGCGGGTGGGTGGCAGAAGGAGGGGATGTCTGTCTCATTTTTCCTGAAAATTGCGGTTTTTCTGCGTTTACGGGAAAAGTTGAGGTCCGACGCGCAAAAGTTGGGTATCGTAGAAATCACCTTTTAAAGACGCACATTTCTGCCCCCCCCCCCCAAAATGGGCATTTCAAATGAGAAATGAGTCCAATTAACAAAATAGGGTGAATAAGTATGTATTTCAGGGGTGAGTTAGCAGGTTATTGGGGAAGTAAGTCCTGATATTTTTGGAGGTTGCAGGGGCCACTAGACCATTCAAAATAAGCAGGCTTTAGCATATGCAGTTAGGCCCCGTAGGATGATTTTAGCTAAAAAGTGCCCCAAACACTCAAACGGGCTAGTATCTGGGAAGGAAAAACATGGGAAACATGACTTAGACACCAAATGATACACTTTATGCCAGGTTTCCAAGTTTTTATGCACAGAGGTTACAGCATGAAGCGAATGCATGTGAAAATACAAAGGTGCATTGCATTAAACAAGTCCAATGAGCGTCCCAAAATGGCCGGCCTGCCTGCTTTCATCCATCAATTGTTCTAAATTTTTCATTACCCAATGAGCTGAGGTGGAGTCTTAGCCAGTGGTACCATCAGGGAGGTGTGTAAAGCACTTTAGGCTAGACAGCCAATCAGCTGCCAGCTTCCATCTGTCAATCAAATACAGCAGCCAATCAGAAAGCTGCCCATTGATCAGCAGGCCCTTTATGACATCACAGACAGACCCTCAGAACTATCTGTGCATGTCTAATGGCTGGCTTTCAGTTGGGCGGGTGGGTGGCAGAGGGAGGGGATGTCTGTCTCGTTTCTCCTGAAAATTGCGTTTTTTCTGCGTTTACGGGAAAAGTTGAGGTCCGACGCGCAAAAGTGGGGTATTGTAGAAATCACCTTTTAAAGACGCACATGTCTGGCTCCCCAAAAATGGGCATTTCAAATGAGAAATGAGTCCAATGAACAAAATAGGGTGAATAAGTATGTATTTCAGGGGTGAGTTAGCAGGTTATTGGGGAAGTAAGTCCTGATATTTTTGGAGGTTGCAGGGGCCACTACACCATTCAAAATAGGCAGGCTTTAGCATATGCAGTTAGGCCCTGTAGGATGATTTTAGCTAAAAAGTGCCCCATACACTCAAACGGGCTTGTATCTGGGAAGGGAAAATATGGGAAACATGACTTAGACACCAAATGATACACTGTATGCCATGTTTCAAAATTTTTATGCACAGTGGTTACAGCATGAAGCGAATGCATGTGAATATACAAAGGTGCATTGCATTAAACAAGTCCAATGAGCGTCCCAAAATGGCCGGCCTGCCTGCTTTCATCCATCAATTGTTCAAAATTTTTCATTACCCAATGAGCTGAGGTGGAGTCTTAGCCAGTGGTACCATCAGGGAGGTGTGTAAAGCACTTTAGGCTAGACAGCCAATCAGCTGCCAGCTTCCATCTGTCAATCAAATACAGCAGCCAATCAGAAAGCTGCCCATTGATCAGCAGGCCCTTTATGACATCACAGACAGACCCTCAGAACTATCTGTGCATGTCTAATGGCTGGCTTTCAGTTGGGCGGGTGGGTGGCAGAGGGAGGGATGTCTGTCTCATTTCTCCTGAAAATTGCGGTTTTTCTGCGTTTACGGGAAAAGTTGAGGTCCGACGCGCAAAAGTTGGGTATCGTAGAAATCACCTTTTAAAGACGCACATTTCTGCCCCCCCAAAAATGGGCATTTCAAATGAGAAATGAGTCCAATTAACAAAATAGGGTGAATAAGTATGTATTTCAGGGGTGAGTTAGCAGGTTATTGGGGAAGTAAGTCCTGATATTTTTGGAGGTTGCAGGGGCCACTAGACCATTCAAAATAAGCAGGCTTTAGCATATGCAGTTAGGCCCCGTAGGATGATTTTAGCTAAAAAGTGCCCCAAACACTCAAACGGGCTAGTATCTGGGAAGGAAAAACATGGGAAACATGACTTAGACACCAAATGATACACTTTATGCCAGGTTTCCAAGTTTTTATGCACAGTGGTTACAGCATGAAGCGAATGCATGTGAAAATACAAAGGTGCATTGCATTAAACAAGTCCAATGAGCGTCCCAAAATGGCCGGCCTGCCTGCTTTCATCCATCAATTGTTCTAAATTTTTCATTACCCAATGAGCTGAGGTGGAGTCTTAGCCAGTGGTACCATCAGGGAGGTGTGTAAAGCACTTTAGGCTAGACAGCCAATCAGCTGCCAGCTTCCATCTGTCAATCAAATACAGCAGCCAATCAGAAAGCTGCCCATTGATCAGCAGGCCCTTTATGACATCACAGACAGACCCTCAGAACTATCTGTGCATGTCTAATGGCTGGCTTTCAGTTGGGCGGGTGGGTGGCAGAGGGAGGGGATGTCTGTCTCGTTTCTCCTGAAAATTGCAGTTGTTCTGCGTTTACGGGAAAAGTTGAGGTCCGACGCGCAAAAGTGGGGTTTCGTAGAAATCATCTTTTAAAGACGCACATTTCTGGCCCCCCAAAAATGGGCATTTAAAATGAGAAATGAGTCCAATTAACAAAATAGGGTGAATAAGTATGTATTTCAGGGGTGAGTTAGCAGGTTATTGGGGAAGTAAATCCTGATATTTTTGGAGGTTGCAGGGGCAACTACACCATTCAAAATAGGAAGGCTTTAGCATATGCAGTTAGGCCCTGTAGGATGATTTTAGCTAAAAAGTGCCCCAAACACTAAAACGGGCTTGTATCTGGGAAGGGAAAATATGGGAAACATGACTTAGACACCAAATGATACACTGTATGCCATGTTTCAAAATTTTTATGCACAGTGGTTACAGCATGAAGCGAATGCATGTGAATATACAAAGGTGCATTGCATTAAACAAGTCCACTGAGCGTCCCAAAATGGCCGGCCTGCCTGCTTTCATCCATCAATTGTTATAAATTTTTCATTACCCAATGAGCTGAGGTGGAGTCTTAGCCAGTGGTACCATCAGGGAGGTGTGTAAAGCACTTTAGGCTAGACAGCCAATCAGCTGCCAGCTTCCATCTGTCAATCAAATACAGCAGCCAATCAGAAAGCTGCCCATTGATCAGCAGGCCCTTTATGACATCACAGACAGACCCTCAGAACTATCTGTGCATGTCCCATGGCTGGCTATCAGTTGGGCCGGTGGGTGGCAGAGGGAGGGGATGCCTGTCTCGTTTCTCCTGAAAATTGCAGTTGTTCTGCGTTTACGGGAAAAGTTGAGGTCCGACGCGCAAAAGTGGGGTATCGTAGAAATCACCTTTTAAAGACGCACATTTCTGCCCCCCCAAAAATGGGCATTTCAAATGAGAAATGAGTCCAATTAACAAAATAGGGTGAATAAGTATGTATTTCAGGGGTGAGTTAGCAGGTTATTGGGGAAGTAAGTCCTGATATTTTTGGAGGTTGCAGGGGCCACTAGACCATTCAAAATAAGCAGGCTTTAGCATATGCAGTTAGGCCCCGTAGGATGATTTTAGCTAAAAAGTGCCCCAAACACTCAAACGGGCTAGTATCTGGGAAGGAAAAACATGGGAAACATGACTTAGACACCAAATGATACACTTTATGCCAGGTTTCCAAGTTTTTATGCACAGTGGTTACAGCATGAAGCGAATGCATGTGAAAATACAAAGGTGCATTGCATTAAACAAGTCCAATGAGCGTCCCAAAATGGCCGGCCTGCCTGCTTTCATCCATCAATTGTTCTAAATTTTTCATTACCCAATGAGCTGAGGTGGAGTCTTAGCCAGTGGTACCATCAGGGAGGTGTGTAAAGCACTTTAGGCTAGACAGCCAATCAGCTGCCAGCTTCCATCTGTCAATCAAATACAGCAGCCAATCAGAAAGCTGCCCATTGATCAGCAGGCCCTTTATGACATCACAGACAGACCCTCAGAACTATCTGTGCATGTCTAATGGCTGGCTTTCAGTTGGGCGGGTGGGTGGCAGAGGGAGGGGATGTCTGTCTCGTTTCTCCTGAAAATTGCAGTTGTTCTGCGTTTACGGGAAAAGTTGAGGTCCGACGCGCAAAAGTGGGGTTTCGTAGAAATCATCTTTTAAAGACGCACATTTCTGGCCCCCCAAAAATGGGCATTTAAAATGAGAAATGAGTCCAATTAACAAAATAGGGTGAATAAGTATGTATTTCAGGGGTGAGTTAGCAGGTTATTGGGGAAGTAAATCCTGATATTTTTGGAGGTTGCAGGGGCAACTACACCATTCAAAATAGGAAGGCTTTAGCATATGCAGTTAGGCCCTGTAGGATGATTTTAGCTAAAAAGTGCCCCAAACACTAAAACGGGCTTGTATCTGGGAAGGGAAAATATGGGAAACATGACTTAGACACCAAATGATACACTGTATGCCATGTTTCAAAATTTTTATGCACAGTGGTTACAGCATGAAGCGAATGCATGTGAATATACAAAGGTGCATTGCATTAAACAAGTCCACTGAGCGTCCCAAAATGGCCGGCCTGCCTGCTTTCATCCATCAATTGTTATAAATTTTTCATTACCCAATGAGCTGAGGTGGAGTCTTAGCCAGTGGTACCATCAGGGAGGTGTGTAAAGCACTTTAGGCTAGACAGCCAATCAGCTGCCAGCTTCCATCTGTCAATCAAATACAGCAGCCAATCAGAAAGCTGCCCATTGATCAGCAGGCCCTTTATGACATCACAGACAGACCCTCAGAACTATCTGTGCATGTCCCATGGCTGGCTATCAGTTGGGCCGGTGGGTGGCAGAGGGAGGGGATGCCTGTCTCGTTTCTCCTGAAAATTGCAGTTGTTCTGCGTTTACGGGAAAAGTTGAGGTCCGACGCGCAAAAGTGGGGTATCGTAGAAATCACCTTTTAAAGACGCACATTTCTGCCCCCCCAAAAATGGGCATTTCAAATGAGAAATGAGTCCAATTAACAAAATAGGGTGAATAAGTATGTATTTCAGGGGTGAGTTAGCAGGTTATTGGGGAAGTAAGTCCTGATATTTTTGGAGGTTGCAGGGGCCACTAGACCATTCAAAATAAGCAGGCTTTAGCATATGCAGTTAGGCCCCGTAGGATGATTTTAGCTAAAAAGTGCCCCAAACACTCAAACGGGCTAGTATCTGGGAAGGAAAAACATGGGAAACATGACTTAGACACCAAATGATACACTTTATGCCAGGTTTCCAAGTTTTTATGCACAGTGGTTACAGCATGAAGCGAATGCATGTGAAAATACAAAGGTGCATTGCATTAAACAAGTCCAATGAGCGTCCCAAAATGGCCGGCCTGCCTGCTTTCATCCATCAATTGTTCTAAATTTTTCATTACCCAATGAGCTGAGGTGGAGTCTTAGCCAGTGGTACCATCAGGGAGGTGTGTAAAGCACTTTAGGCTAGACAGCCAATCAGCTGCCAGCTTCCATCTGTCAATCAAATACAGCAGCCAATCAGAAAGCTGCCCATTGATCAGCAGGCCCTTTATGACATCACAGACAGACCCTCAGAACTATCTGTGCATGTCTAATGGCTGGCTTTCAGTTGGGCGGGTGGGTGGCAGAGGGAGGGGATGTCTGTCTCGTTTCTCCTGAAAATTGCAGTTGTTCTGCGTTTACGGGAAAAGTTGAGGTCCGACGCGCAAAAGTGGGGTTTCGTAGAAATCATCTTTTAAAGACGCACATTTCTGGCCCCCCAAAAATGGGCATTTCAAATGAGAAATGAGTCCAATTAACAAAATAGGGTGAATAAGTATGTATTTCAGGGGTGAGTTAGCAGGTTATTGGGGAAGTAAATCCTGATATTTTTGGAGGTTGCAGGGGCAACTACACCATTCAAAATAGGAAGGCTTTAGCATATGCAGTTAGGCCCTGTAGGATGATTTTAGCTAAAAAGTGCCCCAAACACTAAAACGGGCTTGTATCTGGGAAGGGAAAATATGGGAAACATGACTTAGACACCAAATGATACACTGTATGCCATGTTTCAAAATTTTTATGCACAGTGGTTACAGCATGAAGCGAATGCATGTGAATATACAAAGGTGCATTGCATTAAACAAGTCCACTGAGCGTCCCAAAATGGCCGGCCTGCCTGCTTTCATCCATCAATTGTTATAAATTTTTCATTACCCAATGAGCTGAGGTGGAGTCTTAGCCAGTGGTACCATCAGGGAGGTGTGTAAAGCACTTTAGGCTAGACAGCCAATCAGCTGCCAGCTTCCATCTGTCAATCAAATACAGCAGCCAATCAGAAAGCTGCCCATTGATCAGCAGGCCCTTTATGACATCACAGACAGACCCTCAGAACTATCTGTGCATGTCCCATGGCTGGCTATCAGTTGGGCCGGTGGGTGGCAGAGGGAGGGGATGCCTGTCTCGTTTCTCCTGAAAATTGCAGTTGTTCTGCGTTTACGGGAAAAGTTGAGGTCCGACGCGCAAAAGTGGGGTTTCGTAGAAATCATCTTTTAAAGACGCACATTTCTGGCCCCCCAAAAATGGGCATTTCAAATGAGAAATGAGTCCAATTAACAAAATAGGGTGAATAAGTATGTATTTCAGGGGTGAGTTAGCAGGTTATTGGGGAAGTAAATCCTGATATTTTTGGAGGTTGCAGGGGCAACTACACCATTCAAAATAGGAAGGCTTTAGCATATGCAGTTAGGCCCTGTAGGATGATTTTAGCTAAAAAGTGCCCCAAACACTAAAACGGGCTTGTATCTGGGAAGGGAAAATATGGGAAACATGACTTAGACACCAAATGATACACTGTATGCCATGTTTCCAAATTTTTATGCACAGTGGTTACAGCATGAAGCGAATGCATGTGAAAATACAAAGGTGCATTGCATTAAACAAGTCCAATGAGCGTCCCAAAATGGCCGGCCTGCCTGCTTTCATCCATCAATTGTTCTAAATTTTTCATTACCCAATGAGCTGAGGTAGAGTCTTAGCCAGTGGTACCATCAGGGAGGTGTGTAAAGCACTTTAGGCTAGACAGCCAATCAGCTGCCAGCTTCCATCTGTCAATCAAATACAGCAGCCAATCAGAAAGCTGCCCATTGATCAGCAGGCCCTTTATGACATCACAGACAGACCCTCAGAACTATCTGTGCATGTCTAATGGCTGGCTTTCAGTTGGGCGGGTGGGTGGCAGAGGGAGGGGATGTTTGTCTCATTTCTCCTGAAAATTGCGGTTTTTCTGCGTTTACGGGAAAAGTTGAGGTCCGACGCGCAAAAGTTGGGTATCGTAGAAATCATCTTTTAAAGACGCACATTTCTGCCCCCCCCCCCAAAAAATGGGCATTTCAAATGAGAAATGAGTCCAATTAACAAAATAGGGTGAATAAGTATGTATTTCAGGGGTGAGTTAGCAGGTTATTGGGGAAGTAAGTCCTGATATTTTTGGAGGTTGCAGGGGCCACTAGACCATTCAAAATAGGCAGGCTTTAGCATATGCAGTTAGGCCCCGTATTATGATTTTAGCTAAAAAGTGCCCCAAACACTCAAACGGGCTAGTATCTGGGAAGGAAAAACATGGGAAACATGACTTAGACACCAAATCATACACTGTATGCCATGTTTCCAAATTTTTATGCACAGTGGTTACAGCATGAAGCAAATGCATGTGAATATACAAAGGTGCATTGCATTAAACAAGTCCACTGAGCGTCCCAAAATGGCCGGCCTGTCTGCTTTCATCCATCAATTGTTCTAAATTTTTCATTACCCAATGAGCTGAGGTGGAGTCTTAGCCAGTGGTACCATCAGGGAGGTGTGTAAAGCACTTTAGGCTAGACAGCCAATCAGCTGCCAGCTTCCATCTGTCAATCAAATACAGCAGCCAATCAGAAAGCTGCCCATTGATCAGCAGGCCCTTTATGACATCACAGACAGACCCTCAGAACTATCTGTGCATGTCTAATGGCTGGCTATCAGTTGGGCGGGTGGGTGGCAGAGGGAGGGGATGTCTGTCTCATTTCTCCTGAAAATTGCGGTTTTTCTGCGTTTACGGGAAAAGTTGAGGTCCGACGCGCAAAAGTTGGGTATCGTAGAAATCACCTTTTAAAGACGCACATTTCTGCCCCCCAAAAATGGGCATTTCAAATGAGAAATGAGTCCAATTAACAAAATAGGGTGAATAAGTATGTATTTCAGGGGTGAGTTAGCAGGTTATTGGGGAAGTAAGTCCTGATATTTTTGGAGGTTGCAGGGGCCACTAGACCATTCAAAATAGGCAGGCTTTAGCATATGCAGTTAGGCCCCGTTTGATGATTTTAGCTAAAAAGTGCCCCAAACACTCAAACGGGCTAGTATCTGGGAAGGAAAAACATGGGAAACATGACTTAGACACCAAATCATACACTGTATGCCATGTTTCCAAATTTTTATGCACAGTGGTTACAGCATGAAGCAAATGCATGTGAATATACAAAGGTGCATTGCATTAAACAAGTCCACTGAGCGTCCCAAAATGGCCGGCCTGTCTGCTTTCATCCATCAATTGTTCTAAATTTTTCATTACCCAATGAGCTGAGGTGGAGTCTTAGCCAGTGGTACCATCAGGGAGGTGTGTAAAGCACTTTAGGCTAGACAGCCAATCAGCTGCCAGCTTCCATCTGTCAATCAAATACAGCAGCCAATCAGAAAGCTGCCCATTGATCAGCAGGCCCTTTATGACATCACAGACAGACCCTCAGAACTATCTGTGCATGTCTAATGGCTGGCTTTCAGTTGGGCGGGTGGGTGGCAGAAGGAGGGGATGTCTGTCTCATTTTTCCTGAAAATTGCGGTTTTTCTGCGTTTACGGGAAAAGTTGAGGTCCGACGCGCAAAAGTTGGGTATCGTAGAAATCACCTTTTAAAGACGCACATTTCTGCCCCCCCCCCCCAAAATGGGCATTTCAAATGAGAAATGAGTCCAATTAACAAAATAGGGTGAATAAGTATGTATTTCAGGGGTGAGTTAGCAGGTTATTGGGGAAGTAAGTCCTGATATTTTTGGAGGTTGCAGGGGCCACTAGACCATTTAAAATAGGCAGGCTTTAGCATATGCAGTTAGGCCCCGTAGGATGATTTTAGCTAAAAAGTGCCCCAAACACTCAAACGGGCTAGTATCTGGGAAGGAAAAACATAGGAAACATGACTTAGACACCAAATGATACACTGTATGCCATGTTTCCAAATTTTTATGCACAGTGGTTACAGCATGAAGCGAATGCATGTGAAAATACAAAGGTGCATTGCATTAAACAAGTCCACTGAGCGTCCCAAAATGGCCGGCCTGCCTGCTTTCATCCATCAGTTGTTCTAAATTTTTCATTACCCAATGAGCTGAGGTGGAGTCTTAGCCAGTGGTACCATCAGGGAGGTGTGTAAAGCACTTTAGGCTAGACAGCCAATCAGCTGCCAGCTTCCATCTGTCAATCAAATACAGCAGCCAATCAGAAAGCTGCCCATTGATCAGCAGGCCCTTTATGACATCACAGACAGACCCTCAGAACTATCTGTGCATGTCTAATGGCTGGCTTTCAGTTGGGCGGGTGGGTGGCAGAGGGAGGGGATGTCTGTCTCGTTTCTCCTGAAAATTGCGGTTTTTCTGCGTTTACGGGAAAAGTTGAGGTCCGACGCGCAAAAGTGGGGTATCGTAGAAATCACCTTTTAAAGACGCACATTTCGGGCTCCCCAAAAATGGGCATTTCAAATGAGAAATGAGTCCAATGAACAAAATAGGGTGAATAAGTATGTATTTCAGGGGTGAGTTAGCAGGTTATTGGGGAAGTAAGTCCTGATATTTTTGGAGGTTGCAGGGGCCACTACACCATTCAAAATAGGCAGGCTTTAGCATATGCAGTTAGGCCCTGTAGGATGATTTTAGCTAAAAAGTGCCCCATACACTCAAACGGGCTTGTATCTGGGAAGGGAAAATATGGGAAACATGACTTAGACACCAAATGATACACTGTATGCCATGTTTCCAAATTTTTATGCACAGTGGTTACAGCATGAAGCGAATGCATGTGAAAATACAAAGGTGCATTGCATTAAACAAGTCCAATGAGCGTCCCAAAATGGCCGGCCTGCCTGCTTTCATCCATCAATTGTTCTAAATTTTTCATTACCCAATGAGCTGAGGTGGAGTCTTAGCCAGTGGTACCATCAGGGAGGTGTGTAAAGCACTTTAGGCTAGACAGCCAATCAGCTGCCAGCTTCCATCTGTCAATCAAATACAGCAGCCAATCAGAAAGCTGCCCATTGATCAGCAGGCCCTTTATGACATCACAGACAGACCCTCAGAACTATCTGTGCATGTCTAATGGCTGGCTTTCAGTTGGGCGGGTGGGTGGCAGAGGGAGGGATGTCTGTCTCATTTCTCCTGAAAATTGCGGTTTTTCTGCGTTTACGGGAAAAGTTGAGGTCCGACGCGCAAAAGTTGGGTATCGTAGAAATCACCTTTTAAAGACGCACATTTCTGCCCCCCCAAAAATGGGCATTTCAAATGAGAAATGAGTCCAATTAACAAAATAGGGTGAATAAGTATGTATTTCAGGGGTGAGTTAGCAGGTTATTGGGGAAGTAAGTCCTGATATTTTTGGAGGTTGCAGGGGCCACTAGACCATTCAAAATAAGCAGGCTTTAGCATATGCAGTTAGGCCTCGTAGGATGATTTTAGCTAAAAAGTGCCCCAAACACTCAAACGGGCTAGTATCTGGGAAGGAAAAACATGGGAAACATGACTTAGACACCAAATGATACACTTTATGCCAGGTTTCCAAGTTTTTATGCACAGTGGTTACAGCATGAAGCGAATGCATGTGAAAATACAAAGGTGCATTGCATTAAACAAGTCCAATGAGCGTCCCAAAATGGCCGGCCTGCCTGCTTTCATCCATCAATTGTTCTAAATTTTTCATTACCCAATGAGCTGAGGTGGAGTCTTAGCCAGTGGTACCATCAGGGAGGTGTGTAAAGCACTTTAGGCTAGACAGCCAATCAGCTGCCAGCTTCCATCTGTCAATCAAATACAGCAGCCAATCAGAAAGCTGCCCATTGATCAGCAGGCCCTTTATGACATCACAGACAGACCCTCAGAACTATCTGTGCATGTCTAATGGCTGGCTTTCAGTTGGGCGGGTGGGTGGCAGAGGGAGGGGATGTCTGTCTCGTTTCTCCTGAAAATTGCGGTTTTTCTGCGTTTACGGGAAAAGTTGAGGTCCGACGCGCAAAAGTGGGGTATTGTAGAAATCACCTTTTAAAGACGCACATGTCTGGCTCCCCAAAAATGGGCATTTCAAATGAGAAATGAGTCCAATGAACAAAATAGGGTGAATAAGTATGTATTTCAGGGGTGAGTTAGCAGGTTATTGGGGAAGTAAGTCCTGATATTTTTGGAGGTTGCAGGGGCCACTACACCATTCAAAATAGGCAGGCTTTAGCATATGCAGTTAGGCCCTGTAGGATGATTTTAGCTAAAAAGTGCCCCATACACTCAAACGGGCTTGTATCTGGGAAGGGAAAATATGGGAAACATGACTTAGACACCAAATGATACACTGTATGCCATGTTTCAAAATTTTTATGCACAGTGGTTACAGCATGAAGCGAATGCATGTGAATATACAAAGGTGCATTGCATTAAACAAGTCCACTGAGCGTCCCAAAATGGCCGGCCTGCCTGCTTTCATCCATCAATTGTTATAAATTTTTCATTACCCAATGAGCTGAGGTGGAGTCTTAGCCAGTGGTACCATCAGGGAGGTGTGTAAAGCACTTTAGGCTAGACAGCCAATCAGCTGCCAGCTTCCATCTGTCAATCAAATACAGCAGCCAATCAGAAAGCTGCCCATTGATCAGCAGGCCCTTTATGACATCACAGACAGACCCTCAGAACTATCTGTGCATGTCCCATGGCTGGCTATCAGTTGGGCCGGTGGGTGGCAGAGGGAGGGGATGCCTGTCTCGTTTCTCCTGAAAATTGCAGTTGTTCTGCGTTTACGGGAAAAGTTGAGGTCCGACGCGCAAAAGTGGGGTTTCGTAGAAATCATCTTTTAAAGACGCACATTTCTGGCCCCCCAAAAATGGGCATTTCAAATGAGAAATGAGTCCAATTAACAAAATAGGGTGAATAAGTATGTATTTCAGGGGTGAGTTAGCAGGTTATTGGGGAAGTAAATCCTGATATTTTTGGAGGTTGCAGGGGCAACTACACCATTCAAAATAGGAAGGCTTTAGCATATGCAGTTAGGCCCTGTAGGATGATTTTAGCTAAAAAGTGCCCCAAACACTAAAACGGGCTTGTATCTGGGAAGGGAAAATATGGGAAACATGACTTAGACACCAAATGATACACTGTATGCCATGTTTCAAAATTTTTATGCACAGTGGTTACAGCATGAAGCGAATGCATGTGAATATACAAAGGTGCATTGCATTAAACAAGTCCACTGAGCGTCCCAAAATGGCCGGCCTGCCTGCTTTCATCCATCAATTGTTATAAATTTTTCATTACCCAATGAGCTGAGGTGGAGTCTTAGCCAGTGGTACCATCAGGGAGGTGTGTAAAGCACTTTAGGCTAGACAGCCAATCAGCTGCCAGCTTCCATCTGTCAATCAAATACAGCAGCCAATCAGAAAGCTGCCCATTGATCAGCAGGCCCTTTATGACATCACAGACAGACCCTCAGAACTATCTGTGCATGTCCCATGGCTGGCTATCAGTTGGGCCGGTGGGTGGCAGAGGGAGGGGATGCCTGTCTCGTTTCTCCTGAAAATTGCAGTTGTTCTGCGTTTACGGGAAAAGTTGAGGTCCGACGCGCAAAAGTGGGGTTTCGTAGAAATCACCTTTTAAAGACGCACATTTCTGGCCCCCCAAAAATGGGCATTTCAAATGAGAAATGAGTCCAATTAACAAAATAGGGTGAATAAGTATGTATTTCAGGGGTGAGTTAGCAGGTTATTGGGGAAGTAAGTCCTGATATTTTTGGAGGTTGCAGGGGCCACTAGACCATTCAAAATAGGCAGGCTTTAGCATATGCAGTTAGGCCCCGTTTGATGATTTTAGCTAAAAAGTGCCCCAAACACTCAAACGGGCTAGTATCTGGGAAGGAAAAACATGGGAAACATGACTTAGACACCAAATCATACACTGTATGCCATGTTTCCAAATTTTTATGCACAGTGGTTACAGCATGAAGCAAATGCATGTGAATATACAAAGGTGCATTGCATTAAACAAGTCCACTGAGCGTCCCAAAATGGCCGGCCTGTCTGCTTTCATCCATCAATTGTTCTAAATTTTTCATTACCCAATGAGCTGAGGTGGAGTCTTAGCCAGTGGTACCATCAGGGAGGTGTGTAAAGCACTTTAGGCTAGACAGCCAATCAGCTGCCAGCTTCCATCTGTCAATCAAATACAGCAGCCAATCAGAAAGCTGCCCATTGATCAGCAGGCCCTTTATGACATCACAGACAGACCCTCAGAACTATCTGTGCATGTCTAATGGCTGGCTTTCAGTTGGGCGGGTGGGTGGCAGAAGGAGGGGATGTCTGTCTCATTTTTCCTGAAAATTGCGGTTTTTCTGCGTTTACGGGAAAAGTTGAGGTCCGACGCGCAAAAGTTGGGTATCGTAGAAATCACCTTTTAAAGACGCACATTTCTGCCCCCCCCCCCCAAAATGGGCATTTCAAATGAGAAATGAGTCCAATTAACAAAATAGGGTGAATAAGTATGTATTTCAGGGGTGAGTTAGCAGGTTATTGGGGAAGTAAGTCCTGATATTTTTGGAGGTTGCAGGGGCCACTAGACCATTTAAAATAGGCAGGCTTTAGCATATGCAGTTAGGCCCCGTAGGATGATTTTAGCTAAAAAGTGCCCCAAACACTCAAACGGGCTAGTATCTGGGAAGGAAAAACATAGGAAACATGACTTAGACACCAAATGATACACTGTATGCCATGTTTCCAAATTTTTATGCACAGTGGTTACAGCATGAAGCGAATGCATGTGAAAATACAAAGGTGCATTGCATTAAACAAGTCCACTGAGCGTCCCAAAATGGCCGGCCTGCCTGCTTTCATCCATCAGTTGTTCTAAATTTTTCATTACCCAATGAGCTGAGGTGGAGTCTTAGCCAGTGGTACCATCAGGGAGGTGTGTAAAGCACTTTAGGCTAGACAGCCAATCAGCTGCCAGCTTCCATCTGTCAATCAAATACAGCAGCCAATCAGAAAGCTGCCCATTGATCAGCAGGCCCTTTATGACATCACAGACAGACCCTCAGAACTATCTGTGCATGTCTAATGGCTGGCTTTCAGTTGGGCGGGTGGGTGGCAGAGGGAGGGGATGTCTGTCTCGTTTCTCCTGAAAATTGCGGTTTTTCTGCGTTTACGGGAAAAGTTGAGGTCCGACGCGCAAAAGTGGGGTATCGTAGAAATCACCTTTTAAAGACGCACATTTCGGGCTCCCCAAAAATGGGCATTTCAAATGAGAAATGAGTCCAATGAACAAAATAGGGTGAATAAGTATGTATTTCAGGGGTGAGTTAGCAGGTTATTGGGGAAGTAAGTCCTGATATTTTTGGAGGTTGCAGGGGCCACTACACCATTCAAAATAGGCAGGCTTTAGCATATGCAGTTAGGCCCTGTAGGATGATTTTAGCTAAAAAGTGCCCCATACACTCAAACGGGCTTGTATCTGGGAAGGGAAAATATGGGAAACATGACTTAGACACCAAATGATACACTGTATGCCATGTTTCAAAATTTTTATGCACAGTGGTTACAGCATGAAGCGAATGCATGTGAAAATACAAAGGTGCATTGCATTAAACAAGTCCAATGAGCGTCCCAAAATGGCCGGCCTGCCTGCTTTCATCCATCAATTGTTCTAAATTTTTCATTACCCAATGAGCTGAGGTGGAGTCTTAGCCAGTGGTACCATCAGGGAGGTGTGTAAAGCACTTTAGGCTAGACAGCCAATCAGCTGCCAGCTTCCATCTGTCAATCAAATACAGCAGCCAATCAGAAAGCTGCCCATTGATCAGCAGGCCCTTTATGACATCACAGACAGACCCTCAGAACTATCTGTGCATGTCTAATGGCTGGCTTTCAGTTGGGCGGGTGGGTGGCAGAGGGAGGGATGTCTGTCTCATTTCTCCTGAAAATTGCGGTTTTTCTGCGTTTACGGGAAAAGTTGAGGTCCGACGCGCAAAAGTTGGGTATCGTAGAAATCACCTTTTAAAGACGCACATTTCTGCCCCCCCAAAAATGGGCATTTCAAATGAGAAATGAGTCCAATTAACAAAATAGGGTGAATAAGTATGTATTTCAGGGGTGAGTTAGCAGGTTATTGGGGAAGTAAGTCCTGATATTTTTGGAGGTTGCAGGGGCCACTAGACCATTCAAAATAAGCAGGCTTTAGCATATGCAGTTAGGCCTCGTAGGATGATTTTAGCTAAAAAGTGCCCCAAACACTCAAACGGGCTAGTATCTGGGAAGGAAAAACATGGGAAACATGACTTAGACACCAAATGATACACTTTATGCCAGGTTTCCAAGTTTTTATGCACAGTGGTTACAGCATGAAGCGAATGCATGTGAAAATACAAAGGTGCATTGCATTAAACAAGTCCAATGAGCGTCCCAAAATGGCCGGCCTGCCTGCTTTCATCCATCAATTGTTCTAAATTTTTCATTACCCAATGAGCTGAGGTGGAGTCTTAGCCAGTGGTACCATCAGGGAGGTGTGTAAAGCACTTTAGGCTAGACAGCCAATCAGCTGCCAGCTTCCATCTGTCAATCAAATACAGCAGCCAATCAGAAAGCTGCCCATTGATCAGCAGGCCCTTTATGACATCACAGACAGACCCTCAGAACTATCTGTGCATGTCTAATGGCTGGCTTTCAGTTGGGCGGGTGGGTGGCAGAGGGAGGGGATGTCTGTCTCGTTTCTCCTGAAAATTGCGGTTTTTCTGCGTTTACGGGAAAAGTTGAGGTCCGACGCGCAAAAGTGGGGTATTGTAGAAATCACCTTTTAAAGACGCACATGTCTGGCTCCCCAAAAATGGGCATTTCAAATGAGAAATGAGTCCAATGAACAAAATAGGGTGAATAAGTATGTATTTCAGGGGTGAGTTAGCAGGTTATTGGGGAAGTAAGTCCTGATATTTTTGGAGGTTGCAGGGGCCACTACACCATTCAAAATAGGCAGGCTTTAGCATATGCAGTTAGGCCCTGTAGGATGATTTTAGCTAAAAAGTGCCCCATACACTCAAACGGGCTTGTATCTGGGAAGGGAAAATATGGGAAACATGACTTAGACACCAAATGATACACTGTATGCCATGTTTCAAAATTTTTTATGCACAGTGGTTACAGCATGAAGCGAATGCATGTGAATATACAAAGGTGCATTGCATTAAACAAGTCCACTGAGCGTCCCAAAATGGCCGGCCTGCCTGCTTTCATCCATCAATTGTTATAAATTTTTCATTACCCAATGAGCTGAGGTGGAGTCTTAGCCAGTGGTACCATCAGGGAGGTGTGTAAAGCACTTTAGGCTAGACAGCCAATCAGCTGCCAGCTTCCATCTGTCAATCAAATACAGCAGCCAATCAGAAAGCTGCCCATTGATCAGCAGGCCCTTTATGACATCACAGACAGACCCTCAGAACTATCTGTGCATGTCCCATGGCTGGCTATCAGTTGGGCCGGTGGGTGGCAGAGGGAGGGGATGCCTGTCTCGTTTCTCCTGAAAATTGCAGTTGTTCTGCGTTTACGGGAAAAGTTGAGGTCCGACGCGCAAAAGTGGGGTTTCGTAGAAATCATCTTTTAAAGACGCACATTTCTGGCCCCCCAAAAATGGGCATTTCAAATGAGAAATGAGTCCAATTAACAAAATAGGGTGAATAAGTATGTATTTCAGGGGTGAGTTAGCAGGTTATTGGGGAAGTAAATCCTGATATTTTTGGAGGTTGCAGGGGCAACTACACCATTCAAAATAGGAAGGCTTTAGCATATGCAGTTAGGCCCTGTAGGATGATTTTAGCTAAAAAGTGCCCCAAACACTAAAACGGGCTTGTATCTGGGAAGGGAAAATATGGGAAACATGACTTAGACACCAAATGATACACTGTATGCCATGTTTCAAAATTTTTATGCACAGTGGTTACAGCATGAAGCGAATGCATGTGAATATACAAAGGTGCATTGCATTAAACAAGTCCACTGAGCGTCCCAAAATGGCCGGCCTGCCTGCTTTCATCCATCAATTGTTATAAATTTTTCATTACCCAATGAGCTGAGGTGGAGTCTTAGCCAGTGGTACCATCAGGGAGGTGTGTAAAGCACTTTAGGCTAGACAGCCAATCAGCTGCCAGCTTCCATCTGTCAATCAAATACAGCAGCCAATCAGAAAGCTGCCCATTGATCAGCAGGCCCTTTATGACATCACAGACAGACCCTCAGAACTATCTGTGCATGTCCCATGGCTGGCTATCAGTTGGGCCGGTGGGTGGCAGAGGGAGGGGATGCCTGTCTCGTTTCTCCTGAAAATTGCAGTTGTTCTACGTTTACGGAAAAAGTTGAGGTCCGACGCGCAAAAGTGGGGTTTCGTAGAAATCATCTTTTAAAGACGCACATTTCTGGCCCCCCAAAAATGGGCATTTCAAATGAGAAATGAGTCCAATTAACAAAATAGGGTGAATAAGTATGTATTTCAGGGGTGAGTTAGCAGGTTATTGGGGAAGTAAATCCTGATATTTTTGGAGGTTGCAGGGGCAACTACACCATTCAAAATAGGAAGGCTTTAGCATATGCAGTTAGGCCCTGTAGGATGATTTTAGCTAAAAAGTGCCCCAAACACTAAAACGGGCTTGTATCTGGGAAGGGAAAATATGGGAAACATGACTTAGACACCAAATGATACACTGTATGCCATGTTTCCAAATTTTTATGCACAGTGGTTACAGCATGAAGCGAATGCATGTGAAAATACAAAGGTGCATTGCATTAAACAAGTCCAATGAGCGTCCCAAAATGGCCGGCCTGCCTGCTTTCATCCATCAATTGTTCTAAATTTTTCATTACCCAATGAGCTGAGGTAGAGTCTTAGCCAGTGGTACCATCAGGGAGGTGTGTAAAGCACTTTAGGCTAGACAGCCAATCAGCTGCCAGCTTCCATCTGTCAATCAAATACAGCAGCCAATCAGAAAGCTGCCCATTGATCAGCAGGCCCTTTATGACATCACAGACAGACCCTCAGAACTATCTGTGCATGTCTAATGGCTGGCTTTCAGTTGGGCGGGTGGGTGGCAGAGGGAGGGGATGTCTGTCTCATTTCTCCTGAAAATTGCGGTTTTTCTGCGTTTACGGGAAAAGTTGAGGTCCGACGCGCAAAAGTTGGGTATCGTAGAAATCATCTTTTAAAGACGCACATTTCTGCCCCCCCCCCCCAAAAAATGGGCATTTCAAATGAGAAATGAGTCCAATTAACAAAATAGGGTGAATAAGTATGTATTTCAGGGGTGAGTTAGCAGGTTATTGGGGAAGTAAGTCCTGATATTTTTGGAGGTTGCAGGGGCCACTAGACCATTCAAAATAGGCAGGCTTTAGCATATGCAGTTAGGCCCCGTAGGATGATTTTAGCTAAAAAGTGCCCCAAACACTCAAACGGGCTAGTATCTGGGAAGGAAAAACATGGGAAACATGACTTAGACACCAAATCATACACTGTATGCCATGTTTCCAAATTTTTATGCACAGTGGTTACAGCATGAAGCAAATGCATGTGAATATACAAAGGTGCATTGCATTAAACAAGTCCACTGAGCGTCCCAAAATGGCCGGCCTGTCTGCTTTCATCCATCAATTGTTCTAAATTTTTCATTACCCAATGAGCTGAGGTGGAGTCTTAGCCAGTGGTACCATCAGGGAGGTGTGTAAAGCACTTTAGGCTAGACAGCCAATCAGCTGCCAGCTTCCATCTGTCAATCAAATACAGCAGCCAATCAGAAAGCTGCCCATTGATCAGCAGGCCCTTTATGACATCACAGACAGACCCTCAGAACTATCTGTGCATGTCTAATGGCTGGCTATCAGTTGGGCGGGTGGGTGGCAGAGGGAGGGGATGTCTGTCTCATTTCTCCTGAAAATTGCGGTTTTTCTGCGTTTACGGGAAAAGTTGAGGTCCGACGCGCAAAAGTTGGGTATCGTAGAAATCACCTTTTAAAGACGCACATTTCTGCCCCCCAAAAATGGGCATTTCAAATGAGAAATGAGTCCAATTAACAAAATAGGGTGAATAAGTATGTATTTCAGGGGTGAGTTAGCAGGTTATTGGGGAAGTAAGTCCTGATATTTTTGGAGGTTGCAGGGGCCACTAGACCATTCAAAATAGGCAGGCTTTAGCATATGCAGTTAGGCCCCGTTTGATGATTTTAGCTAAAAAGTGCTCCCAACACTCAAACGGGCTAGTATCTGGGAAGGAAAAACATGGGAAACATGACTTAGACACCAAATCATACACTGTATGCCATGTTTCCAAATTTTTATGCACAGTGGTTACAGCATGAAGCAAATGCATGTGAATATACAAAGGTGCATTGCATTAAACAAGTCCACTGAGCGTCCCAAAATGGCCGGCCTGTCTGCTTTCATCCATCAATTGTTCTAAATTTTTCATTACCCAATGAGCTGAGGTGGAGTCTTAGCCAGTGGTACCATCAGGGAGGTGTGTAAAGCACTTTAGGCTAGACAGCCAATCAGCTGCCAGCTTCCATCTGTCAATCAAATACAGCAGCCAATCAGAAAGCTGCCCATTGATCAGCAGGCCCTTTATGACATCACAGACAGACCCTCAGAACTATCTGTGCATGTCTAATGGCTGGCTTTCAGTTGGGCGGGTGGGTGGCAGAAGGAGGGGATGTCTGTCTCATTTTTCCTGAAAATTGCGGTTTTTCTGCGTTTACGGGAAAAGTTGAGGTCCGACGCGCAAAAGTTGGGTATCGTAGAAATCACCTTTTAAAGACGCACATTTCTGCCACCCCCCCCCCCAAAATGGGCATTTCAAATGAGAAATGAGTCCAATTAACAAAATAGGGTGAATAAGTATGTATTTCAGGGGTGAGTTAGCAGGTTATTGGGGAAGTAAGTCCTGATATTTTTGGAGGTTGCAGGGGCCACTAGACCATTTAAAATAGGCAGGCTTTAGCATATGCAGTTAGGCCCCGTAGGATGATTTTAGCTAAAAAGTGCCCCAAACACTCAAACGGGCTAGTATCTGGGAAGGAAAAACATAGGAAACATGACTTAGACACCAAATGATACACTGTATGCCATGTTTCCAAATTTTTATGCACAGTGGTTACAGCATGAAGCGAATGCATGTGAATATACAAAGGTGCATTGCATTAAACAAGTCCACTGAGCGTCCCAAAATGGCCGGCCTGCCTGCTTTCATCCATCAGTTGTTCTAAATTTTTCATTACCCAATGAGCTGAGGTGGAGTCTTAGCCAGTGGTACCATCAGGGAGGTGTGTAAAGCACTTTAGGCTAGACAGCCAATCAGCTGCCAGCTTCCATCTGTCAATCAAATACAGCAGCCAATCAGAAAGCTGCCCATTGATCAGCAGGCCCTTTATGACATCACAGACAGACCCTCAGAACTATCTGTGCATGTCTAATGGCTGGCTTTCAGTTGGGCGGGTGGGTGGCAGAGGGAGGTGATGTCTGTCTCGTTTCTCCTGAAAATTGCGGTTTTTCTGCGTTTACGGGAAAAGTTGAGGTCCGACGCGCAAAAGTGGGGTATCGTAGAAATCACCTTTTAAAGACGCACATTTCGGGCTCCCCAAAAATGGGCATTTCAAATGAGAAATGAGTCCAATGAACAAAATAGGGTGAATAAGTATGTATTTCAGGGGTGAGTAACAGGTTATTGGGGAAGTAAGTCCTGATATTTTTGGAGGTTGCAGGGGCCACTACACCATTCAAAATAGGCAGGCTTTAGCATATGCAGTTAGGCCCTGTAGGATGATTTTAGCTAAAAAGTGCCCCATACACTCAAACGGGCTTGTATCTGGGAAGGGAAAATATGGGAAACATGACTTAGACACCAAATGATACACTGTATGCCATGTTTCAAAATTTTTATGCACAGTGGTTACAGCATGAAGCGAATGCATGTGAAAATACAAAGGTGCATTGCATTAAACAAGTCCAATGAGCGTCCCAAAATGGCCGGCCTGCCTGCTTTCATCCATCAATTGTTCTAAATTTTTCATTACCCAATGAGCTGAGGTGGAGTCTTAGCCAGTGGTACCATCAGGGAGGTGTGTAAAGCACTTTAGGCTAGACAGCCAATCAGCTGCCAGCTTCCATCTGTCAATCAAATACAGCAGCCAATCAGAAAGCTGCCCATTGATCAGCAGGCCCTTTATGACATCACAGACAGACCCTCAGAACTATCTGTGCATGTCTAATGGCTGGCTTTCAGTTGGGCGGGTGGGTGGCAGAGGGAGGGATGTCTGTCTCATTTCTCCTGAAAATTGCGGTTTTTCTGCGTTTACGGGAAAAGTTGAGGTCCGACGCGCAAAAGTTGGGTATCGTAGAAATCACCTTTTAAAGACGCACATTTCTGCCCCCCCAAAAATGGGCATTTCAAATGAGAAATGAGTCCAATTAACAAAATAGGGTGAATAAGTATGTATTTCAGGGGTGAGTTATCAGGTTATTGGGGAAGTAAGTCCTGATATTTTTGGAGGTTGCAGGGGCCACTAGACCATTCAAAATAAGCAGGCTTTAGCATATGCAGTTAGGCCCCGTAGGATGATTTTAGCTAAAAAGTGCCCCAAACACTCAAACGGGCTAGTATCTGGGAAGGAAAAACATGGGAAACATGACTTAGACACCAAATGATACACTTTATGCCAGGTTTCCAAGTTTTTATGCACAGTGGTTACAGCATGAAGCGAATGCATGTGAAAATACAAAGGTGCATTGCATTAAACAAGTCCAATGAGCGTCCCAAAATGGCCGGCCTGCCTGCTTTCATCCATCAATTGTTCTAAATTTTTCATTACCCAATGAGCTGAGGTGGAGTCTTAGCCAGTGGTACCATCAGGGAGGTGTGTAAAGCACTTTAGGCTAGACAGCCAATCAGCTGCCAGCTTCCATCTGTCAATCAAATACAGCAGCCAATCAGAAAGCTGCCCATTGATCAGCAGGCCCTTTATGACATCACAGACAGACCCTCAGAACTATCTGTGCATGTCTAATGGCTGGCTTTCAGTTGGGCGGGTGGGTGGCAGAGGGAGGGGATGTCTGTCTCGTTTCTCCTGAAAATTGCGGTTTTTCTGCGTTTACGGGAAAAGTTGAGGTCCGACGCGCAAAAGTGGGGTATTGTAGAAATCACCTTTTAAAGACGCACATGTCTGGCTCCCCAAAAATGGGCATTTCAAATGAGAAATGAGTCCAATGAACAAAATAGGGTGAATAAGTATGTATTTCAGGGGTGAGTTAGCAGGTTATTGGGGAAGTAAGTCCTGATATTTTTGGAGGTTGCAGGGGCCACTACACCATTCAAAATAGGCAGGCTTTAGCATATGCAGTTAGGCCCTGTAGGATGATTTTAGCTAAAAAGTGCCCCATACACTCAAACGGGCTTGTATCTGGGAAGGGAAAATATGGGAAACATGACTTAGACACCAAATGATACACTGTATGCCATGTTTCAAAATTTTTATGCACAGTGGTTACAGCATGAAGCGAATGCATGTGAATATACAAAGGTGCATTGCATTAAACAAGTCCACTGAGCGTCCCAAAATGGCCGGCCTGCCTGCTTTCATCCATCAATTGTTATAAATTTTTCATTACCCAATGAGCTGAGGTGGAGTCTTAGCCAGTGGTACCATCAGGGAGGTGTGTAAAGCACTTTAGGCTAGACAGCCAATCAGCTGCCAGCTTCCATCTGTCAATCAAATACAGCAGCCAATCAGAAAGCTGCCCATTGATCAGCAGGCCCTTTATGACATCACAGACAGACCCTCAGAACTATCTGTGCATGTCCCATGGCTGGCTATCAGTTGGGCCGGTGGGTGGCAGAGGGAGGGGATGCCTGTCTCGTTTCTCCTGAAAATTGCAGTTGTTCTGCGTTTACGGGAAAAGTTGAGGTCCGACGCGCAAAAGTGGGGTTTCGTAGAAATCATCTTTTAAAGACGCACATTTCTGGCCCCCCAAAAATGGGCATTTCAAATGAGAAATGAGTCCAATTAACAAAATAGGGTGAATAAGTATGTATTTCAGGGGTGAGTTAGCAGGTTATTGGGGAAGTAAATCCTGATATTTTTGGAGGTTGCAGGGGCAACTACACCATTCAAAATAGGAAGGCTTTAGCATATGCAGTTAGGCCCTGTAGGATGATTTTAGCTAAAAAGTGCCCCAAACACTAAAACGGGCTTGTATCTGGGAAGGGAAAATATGGGAAACATGACTTAGACACCAAATGATACACTGTATGCCATGTTTCAAAATTTTTATGCACAGTGGTTACAGCATGAAGCGAATGCATGTGAATATACAAAGGTGCATTGCATTAAACAAGTCCACTGAGCGTCCCAAAATGGCCGGCCTGCCTGCTTTCATCCATCAATTGTTATAAATTTTTCATTACCCAATGAGCTGAGGTGGAGTCTTAGCCAGTGGTACCATCAGGGAGGTGTGTAAAGCACTTTAGGCTAGACAGCCAATCAGCTGCCAGCTTCCATCTGTCAATCAAATACAGCAGCCAATCAGAAAGCTGCCCATTGATCAGCAGGCCCTTTATGACATCACAGACAGACCCTCAGAACTATCTGTGCATGTCCCATGGCTGGCTATCAGTTGGGCCGGTGGGTGGCAGAGGGAGGGGATGCCTGTCTCGTTTCTCCTGAAAATTGCAGTTGTTCTGCGTTTACGGGAAAAGTTGAGGTCCGACACGCAAAAGTGGGGTTTCGTAGAAATCATCTTTTAAAGACGCACATTTCTGGCCCCCCAAAAATGGGCATTTCAAATGAGAAATGAGTCCAATTAACAAAATAGGGTGAATAAGTATGTATTTCAGGGGTGAGTTAGCAGGTTATTGGGGAAGTAAATCCTGATATTTTTGGAGGTTGCAGGGGCAACTACACCATTCAAAATAGGAAGGCTTTAGCATATGCAGTTAGGCCCTGTAGGATGATTTTAGCTAAAAAGTGCCCCAAACACTAAAACGGGCTTGTATCTGGGAAGGGAAAATATGGGAAACATGACTTAGACACCAAATGATACACTGTATGCCATGTTTCCAAATTTTTATGCACAGTGGTTACAGCATGAAGCGAATGCATGTGAAAATACAAAGGTGCATTGCATTAAACAAGTCCAATGAGCGTCCCAAAATGGCCGGCCTGCCTGCTTTCATCCATCAATTGTTCTAAATTTTTCATTACCCAATGAGCTGAGGTGGAGTCTTAGCCAGTGGTACCATCAGGGAGGTGTGTAAAGCACTTTAGGCTAGACAGCCAATCAGCTGCCAGCTTCCATCTGTCAATCAAATACAGCAGCCAATCAGAAAGCTGCCCATTGATCAGCAGGCCCTTTATGACATCACAGACAGACCCTCAGAACTATCTGTGCATGTCTAATGGCTGGCTTTCAGTTGGGCGGGTGGGTGGCAGAGGGAGGGGATGTCTGTCTCATTTCTCCTGAAAATTGCGGTTTTTCTGCGTTTACGGGAAAAGTTGAGGTCCGACGCGCAAAAGTTGGGTATCGTAGAAATCATCTTTTAAAGACGCACATTTCTGCCCCCCCCCCAAAAATGGGCATTTCAAATGAGAAATGAGTCCAATTAACAAAATAGGGTGAATAAGTATGTATTTCAGGGGTGAGTTAGCAGGTTATTGGGGAAGTAAGTCCTGATATTTTTGGAGGTTGCAGGGGCCACTAGACCATTCAAAATAGGCAGGCTTTAGCATATGCAGTTAGGCCCCGTAGGATGATTTTAGCTAAAAAGTGCCCCAAACACTCAAACGGGCTAGTATCTGGGAAGGAAAAACATGGGAAACATGACTTAGACACCAAATGATACACTTTATGCCATGTTTCCAAGTTTTTATGCACAGTGGTTACAGCATGAAGCGAATGCATGTGAAAATACAAAGGTGCATTGCATTAAACAAGTCCAATGAGCGTCCCAAAATGGCCGGCCGGCCTGCCTGCTTTCATCCATCAATTGTTCTAAATTTTTCATTACCCAATGAGCTGAGGTGGAGTCTTAGCCAGTGGTACCATCAGGGAGGTGTGTAAAGCACTTTAGGCTAGACAGCCAATCAGCTGCCAGCTTCCAACTGTCAATCAAATACAGCAGCCAATCAGAAAGCTGCCCATTGATCAGCAGGCCCTTTATGACATCACAGACAGACCCTCAGAACTATCTGTGCATGTCTAATGGCTGGCTTTCAGTTGGGCGGGTGGGTGGCAGAGGGAGGGGATGTCTGTCTCGTTTCTCCTGAAAATTGCGGTTTTTCTGCGTTTACGGGAAAAGTTGAGGTCCGACGCGCAAAAGTGGGGTATCGTAGAAATCACCTTTTAAAGACGCACATTTCTGGCTCCCCAAAAATGGGCATTTCAAATAAGAAATGAGTCCAATGAACAAAATAGGGTGAATAAGTATGTATTTCAGGGGTGAGTTAGCAGGTTATTGGGGAAGTAAGTCCTGATATTTTTGGAGGTTGCAGGGGCCACTACACCATTCAAAATAGGCAGGCTTTAGCATATGCAGTTAGGCCCTGTAGGATGATTTTAGCTAAAAAGTGCCCCATACACTCAAACGGGCTAGTATCTGGGAAGGGAAAATATGGGAAACATGACTTAGACACCAAATGATACACTGTATGCCATGTTTCAAAATGTTTATGCACAGTGGTTACAGCATGAAGCGAATGCATGTGAAAATACAAAGGTGCATTGCATTAAACAAGTCCAATGAGCGTCCCAAAATGGCCGGCCTGCCTGCTTTCATCCATCAATTGTTCTAAATTTTTCATTACCCAATGAGCTGAGGTGGAGTCTTAGCCAGTGGTACCATCAGGGAGGTGTGTAAAGCACTTTAGGCTAGACAGCCAATCAGCTGCCAGCTTCCATCTGTCAATCAAATACAGCAGCCAATCAGAAAGCTGCCCATTGATCAGCAGGCCCTTTATGACATCACAGACAGACCCTCAGAACTATCTGTGCATGTCTAATGGCTGGCTTTCAGTTGGGCGGGTGGGTGGCAGAGGGAGGGATGTCTGTCTCATTTCTCCTGAAAATTGCGGTTTTTCTGCGTTTACGGGAAAAATTGAGGTCCGACGCGCAAAAGTTGGGTATCGTAGAAATCACCTTTTAAAGACGCACATTTCTGCCCCCCCAAAAATGGGCATTTCAAATGAGAAATGAGTCCAATTAACAAAATAGGGTGAATAAGTATGTATTTCAGGGGTGAGTTAGCAGGTTATTGGGGAAGTAAGTCCTGATATTTTTGGAGGTTGCAGGGGCCACTAGACCATTCAAAATAGGCAGGCTTTAGCATATGCAGTTAGGCCCCGTAGGATGATTTTAGCTAAAAAGTGCCCCAAACACTCAAACGGGCTAGTATCTGGGAAGGAAAAACATGGGAAACATGACTTAGACACCAAATGATACACTTTATGCCATGTTTCCAAGTTTTTATGCACAGTGGTTACAGCATGAAGCGAATGCATGTGAAAATACAAAGGTGCATTGCATTAAACAAGTCCAATGAGCGTCCCAAAATGGCCGGCCGGCCTGCCTGCTTTCATCCATCAATTGTTCTAAATTTTTCATTACCCAATGAGCTGAGGTGGAGTCTTAGCCAGTGGTACCATCAGGTAGGTGTGTAAAGCACTTTAGGCTAGACAGCCAATCAGCTGCCAGCTTCCATCTGTCAATCAAATACAGCAGCCAATCAGAAAGCTGCCCATTGATCAGCAGGCCCTTTATGACATCACAGACAGACCCTCAGAACTATCTGTGCATGTCTAATGGCTGGCTTTCAGTTGGGCGGGTGGGTGGCAGAGGGAGGGGATGTCTGTCTCGTTTCTCCTGAAAATTGCGGTTTTTCTGCGTTTACGGGAAAAGTTGAGGTCCGACGCGCAAAAGTGGGGTATCGTAGAAATCACCTTTTAAAGACGCACATTTCTGGCTCCCCAAAAATGGGCATTTCAAATGAGAAATGAGTCCAATGAACAAAATAGGGTGAATAAGTATGTATTTCAGGGGTGAGTTAGCAGGTTATTGGGGAAGTAAGTCCTGATATTTTTGGAGGTTGCAGGGGCCACTACACCATTCAAAATAGGCAGGCTTTAGCATATGCAGTTAGGCCCTGTAGGATGATTTTAGCTAAAAAGTGCCCCATACACTCAAACGGGCTTGTATCTGGGAAGGGAAAATATGGGAAACATGACTTAGACACCAAATGATACACTGTATGCCATGTTTCAAAATTTTTATGCACAGTGGTTACAGCATGAAGCGAATGCATGTGAATATACAAAGGTGCATTGCATTAAACAAGTCCACTGAGCGTCCCAAAATGGCCGGCCTGCCTGCTTTCATTTATCAATTGTTATAAATTTTTCATTACCCAATGAGCTGAGTTGGAGTCTTAGCCAGTGGTACCATCAGGGAGGTGTGTAAAGCACTTTAGGCTAGACAGCCAATCAGCTGCCAGCTTCCATCTGTCAATCAAATACAGCAGCCAATCAGAAAGCTGCCCATTGATCAGCAGGCCCTTTATGACATCACAGACAGACCCTCAGAACTATCTGTGCAAGTCCAATGGCTGGCTATCAGTTGGGCCGGTGGGTGGCAGAGGGAGGGGATGCCTGTCTCGTTTCTCCTGAAAATTGCAGTTTTTCTGCGTTTACGGGAAAAGTTGAGGTCCGACGCGCAAAAGTGGGGTTTCGTAGAAATCATCTTTTAAAGACGCACATTTCTGGCCCCCCAAAAATGGGCATTTCAAATAAGAAATGAGTCCAATTAACAAAATAGGGTGAATAAGTATGTATTTCAGGGGTGAGTTAGCAGGTTATTGGGAAAGTAAGTCCTGATATTTTTGGAGGTTGCAGGGGCCACTAGACCATTCAAAATAGGCAGGCTTTAGCATATGCAGTTAGGCCCCGTAGGATGATTTTAGCTAAAAAGTGCCCCAAACACTCAAACGGGCTAGTATCTGGGAAGGAAAAACATGGGAAACATGACTTAGACACCAAATGATACACTGTATGCCATGTTTCCAATTTTTTATGCACAGTGGTTACAGCATGAAGCGAATGCATGTGAAAATACAAAGGTGCATTGCATTAAACAAGTCCAATGAGCGTCCCAAAATGGCCGGCCTGCCTACTTTCATCCATCATTTGTTCTAAATTTTTCATTACCCAATGAGCTGAGGTGGAGTCTTAGCCAGTGGTACCATCAGGGAGGTGTGTAAAGCACTTTAGGCTAGACAGCCAATCAGCTGCCAGCTTCCATCTGTCAATCAAATACAGCAGCCAATCAGAAAGCTGCCCATTGATCAGCAGGCCCTTTATGACATCACAGACAGACCCTCAGAACTATCTGTGCATGTCTCATGGCTGGCTATCAGTTGGGCCGGTGGGTGGCAGAGGGAGGGGATGCCTGTCTCGTTTCTCCTGAAAATTGCAGTTGTTCTGCGTTTACGGGAAAAGTTGAGGTCCGACGCGCAAAAGTGGGGTTTCGTAGAAATCATCTTTTAAAGACGCACATTTCTGGCCCCCCAAAAATGGGCATTTCAAATGAGAAATGAGTCCAATGAACAAAATAGGGTGAATAAGTATGTATTTCAGGGGTGAGTTAGCAGGTTATTGGGGAAGTAAATCCTGATATTTTTGGAGGTTGCAGGGGCAACTACACCATTCAAAATAGGAAGGCTTTAGCATATGCAGTTAGGCCCTGTAGGATGATTTTAGCTAAAAAGTGCCCCAAACACTAAAACGGGCTTGTATCTGGGAAGGGAAAATATGGGAAACATGACTTAGACACCAAATGATACACTGTATGCCATGTTTCCAAATTTTTATGCACAGTGGTTACAGCATGAAGCGAATGCATGTGAAAATACAAAGGTGCATTGCATTAAACAAGTCCAATGAGCGTCCCAAAATGGCCGGCCTGCCTGCTTTCATCCATCAATTGTTCTAAATTTTTCATTACCCAATGAGCTGAGGTGGAGTCTTAGCCAGTGGTACCATCAGGGAGGTGTGTAAAGCACTTTAGGCTAGACAGCCAATCAGCTGCCAGCTTCCATCTGTCAATCAAATACAGCAGCCAATCAGAAAGCTGCCCATTGATCAGCAGGCCCTTTATGACATCACAGACAGACCCTCAGAACTATCTGTGCATGTCTAATGGCTGGCTTTCAGTTGGGCGGGTGGGTGGCAGAGGGAGGGATGTCTGTCTCATTTCTCCTGAAAATTGCGGTTTTTCTGCGTTTACGGGAAAAATTGAGGTCCGACGCGCAAAAGTTGGGTATCGTAGAAATCACCTTTTAAAGACGCACATTTCTGCCCCCCCAAAAATGGGCATTTCAAATGAGAAATGAGTCCAATTAACAAAATAGGGTGAATAAGTATGTATTTCAGGGGTGAGTTAGCAGGTTATTGGGGAAGTAAGTCCTGATATTTTTGGAGGTTGCAGGGGCCACTAGACCATTCAAAATAGGCAGGCTTTAGCATATGCAGTTAGGCCCCGTAGGATGATTTTAGCTAAAAAGTGCCCCAAACACTCAAACGGGCTAGTATCTGGGAAGGAAAAACATGGGAAACATGACTTAGACACCAAATGATACACTTTATGCCATGTTTCCAAGTTTTTATGCACAGTGGTTACAGCATGAAGCGAATGCATGTGAAAATACAAAGGTGCATTGCATTAAACAAGTCCAATGAGCGTCCCAAAATGGCCGGCCGGCCTGCCTGCTTTCATCCATCAATTGTTCTAAATTTTTCATTACCCAATGAGCTGAGGTGGAGTCTTAGCCAGTGGTACCATCAGGGAGGTGTGTAAAGCACTTTAGGCTAGACAGCCAATCAGCTGCCAGCTTCCATCTGTCAATCAAATACAGCAGCCAATCAGAAAGCTGCCCATTGATCAGCAGGCCCTTTATGACATCACAGACAGACCCTCAGAACTATCTGTGCATGTCTAATGGCTGGCTTTCAGTTGGGCGGGTGGGTGGCAGAGGGAGGGGATGTCTGTCTCGTTTCTCCTGAAAATTGCGGTTTTTCTGCGTTTACGGGAAAAGTTGAGGTCCGACGCGCAAAAGTGGGGTATCGTAGAAATCACCTTTTAAAGACGCACATTTCTGGCTCCCCAAAAATGGGCATTTCAAATGAGAAATGAGTCCAATGAACAAAATAGGGTGAATAAGTATGTATTTCAGGGGTGAGTTAGCAGGTTATTGGGGAAGTAAGTCCTGATATTTTTGGAGGTTGCAGGGGCCACTACACCATTCAAAATAGGCAGGCTTTAGCATATGCAGTTAGGCCCTGTAGGATGATTTTAGCTAAAAAGTGCCCCATACACTCAAACGGGCTTGTATCTGGGAAGGGAAAATATGGGAAACATGACTTAGACACCAAATGATACACTGTATGCCATGTTTCAAAATTTTTATGCACAGTGGTTACAGCATGAAGCGAATGCATGTGAATATACAAAGGTGCATTGCATTAAACAAGTCCACTGAGCGTCCCAAAATGGCCGGCCTGCCTGCTTTCATCCATCAATTGTTATAAATTTTTCATTACCCAATGAGCTGAGTTGGAGTCTTAGCCAGTGGTACCATCAGGGAGGTGTGTAAAGCACTTTAGGCTAGACAGCCAATCAGCTGCCAGCTTCCATCTGTCAATCAAATACAGCAGCCAATCAGAAAGCTGCCCATTGATCAGCAGGCCCTTTATGACATCACAGACAGACCCTCAGAACTATCTGTGCAAGTCCAATGGCTGGCTATCAGTTGGGCCGGTGGGTGGCAGAGGGAGGGGATGCCTGTCTCGTTTCTCCTGAAAATTGCAGTTTTTCTGCGTTTACGGGAAAAGTTGAGGTCCGACGCGCAAAAGTGGGGTTTCGTAGAAATCATCTTTTAAAGACGCACATTTCTGGCCCCCCAAAAATGGGCATTTCAAATGAGAAATGAGTCCAATTAACAAAATAGGGTGAATAAGTATGTATTTCAGGGGTGAGTTAGCAGGTTTTTGGGAAAGTAAGTCCTGATATTTTTGGAGGTTGCAGGGGCCACTAGACCATTCAAAATAGGCAGGCTTTAGCATATGCAGTTAGGCCCCGTAGGATGATTTTAGCTAAAAAGTGCCCCAAACACTCAAACGGGCTAGTATCTGGGAAGGAAAAACATGGGAAACATGACTTAGACACCAAATGATACACTGTATGCCATGTTTCCAAATTTTTATGCACAGTGGTTACAGCATGAAGCGAATGCATGTGAAAATACAAAGGTGCATTGCATTAAACAAGTCCAATGAGCGTCCCAAAATGGCCGGCCTGCCTACTTTCATCCATCAGTTGTTCTAAATTTTTCATTACCCAATGAGCTGAGGTGGAGTCTTAGCCAGTGGTACCATCAGGGAGGTGTGTAAAGCACTTTAGGCTAGACAGCCAATCAGCTGCCAGCTTCCATCTGTCAATCAAATACAGCAGCCAATCAGAAAGCTGCCCATTGATCAGCAGGCCCTTTATGACATCACAGACAGACCCTCAGAACTATCTGTGCATGTCTAATGGCTGGCTTTCAGTTGGGCGGGTGGGTGGCAGAGGGATGGGATGTCTGTCTCGTTTCTCCTGAAAATTGCGGTTTTTCTGCGTTTACGGGAAAAGTTGAGGTCCGACGCGCAAAAGTGGGGTATCGTAGAAATCACCTTTTAAAGACGCACATTTCTGCCCCCCCAAAAATGGGCATTTCAAATGAGAAATGAGTCCAATTAACAAAATAGGGTGAATAAGTATGTATTTCAGGGGTGAGTTAGCAGGTTATTGGGGAAGTAAGTCCTGATATTTTTGGAGGTTGCCGGGGCCACTAGACCATTCAAAATAGGCAGGCTTTAGCATATGCAGTTAGGCCCCGTAGGATGATTTTAGCTAAAAAGTGCCCCAAACACTCAAACGGGCTAGTATCTGGGAAGGAAAAACATGGGAAACATGACTTAGACACCAAATGATACACTTTATGCCATGTTTCCAAGTTTTTATGCACAGTGGTTACAGCATGAAGCGAATGCATGTGAAAATACAAAGGTGCATTGCATTAAACAAGTCCAATGAGCGTCCCAAAATGGCCGGCCTGCCTGCTTTCATCCATCAATTGTTCTAAATTTTTCATTACCCAATGAGCTGAGGTGGAGTCTTAGCCAGAGGTACCATCAGGGAGGTGTGTAAAGCACTTTAGGCTAGACAGCCAATCAGCTGCCAGCTTCCATCTGTCAATCAAATACAGCAGCCAATCAGAAAGCTGCCCATTGATCAGCAGGCCCTTTATGACATCACAGACAGACCCTCAGAACTATCTGTGCATGTCTAATGGCTGGCTTTCAGTTGGGCGGGTGGGTGGCAGAGGGAGGGGATGTCTGTCTCGTTTCTCCTGAAAATTGCTGTTTTTCTGCGTTTACGGGAAAAGTTGAGGTCCGGCGCGCAAAAGTGAGGTATCGTAGAAATCACCTTTTAAAGACGCACATTTCTGGCTCCCCAAAAATGGGCATTTCAAATGAGAAATGAGTCCAATGAACAAAATAGGGTGAATAAGTATGTATTTCAGGGGTGAGTTAGCAGGTTATTGGGGAAGTAAGTCCTGATATTTTTGGAGGTTGCAGGGGCCACTAGACCATTCAAAATAGGCAGGCTTTAGCATATGCAGTTAGGCCCCGTAGGATGATTTTAGCTAAAAAGTGCCCCAAACACTCAAACGGGCTAGTATCTGGGAAGGAAAAACATGGGAAACATGACTTAGACACCAAATGATACACTTTATGCCATGTTTCCAAGTTTTTATGCACAGTGGTTACAGCATGAAGCGAATGCATGTGAAAATACAAAGGTGCATTGCATTAAACAAGTCCAATGAGCGTCCCAAAATGGCCGGCCTGCCTGCTTTCATCCATCAATTGTTCTAAATTTTTCATTACCCAATGAGCTGAGGTGGAGTCTTAGCCAGTGGTACCATCAGGGAGGTGTGTAAAGCACTTTAGGCTAGACAGCCAATCAGCTGCCAGCTTCCATCTGTCAATCAAATACAGCAGCCAATCAGAAAGCTGCCCATTGATCAGCAGGCCCTTTATGACATCACAGACAGACCCTTAGAACTATCTGTGCATGTCTAATGGCTGGCTTTCAGTTGGGCGGGTGGGTGGCAGAGGGAGGGGATGTCTGTCTCGTTTCTCCTGAAAATTGCGGTTTTTCTGCGTTTACGGGAAAAGTTGAGGTCCGACGCGCAAAAGTGGGGTATCGTAGAAATCATCTTTTAAAGACGCACATTTCTGGCCCCCCAAAAATGGGCATTTCAAATGAGAAATGAGTCCAATTAACAAAATAGGGTGAATAAGTATGTATTTCAGGGGTGAGTTAGCAGGTTATTGGGGAAGTAAATCCTGATATTTTTGGAGGTTGCAGGGGCAATTACACCATTCAAAATAGGAAGGCTTTAGCATATGCAGTTAGGCCCTGTAGGATGATTTTAGCTAAAAAGTGCCCCAAACACTAAAGCGGGCTTGTATCTGGGAAGGGAAAATATGGGAAACATGACTTAGACACCAAATGATACACTGTATGCCATGTTTCCAAATTTTTATGCACAGTGGTTACAGCATGAAGCGAATGCATGTGAAAATACAAAGGTGCATTGCATTAAACAAGTCCAATGAGCGTCCCAAAATGGCCGGCCTGCCTGCTTTCATCCATCAATTGTTCTAAATTTTTCATTACCCAATGAGCTGAGGTGGAGTCTTAGCCAGTGGTACCATCAAGGAGGTGTGTAAAGCACTTTAGGCTAGACAGCCAATCAGCTGCCAGCTTCCATCTGTCAATCAAATACAGCAGCCAATCAGAAAGCTGCCCATTGATCATCAGGCCCTTTATGACATCACAGACAGACCCTCAGAACTATCTGTGCATGTCTAATGGCTGGCTTTCAGTTGGGCGGGTGGGTGGCAGAGGGAGGGGATGTCTGTCTCATTTCTCCTGAAAATTGCGGTTTTTCTGCGTTTACGGGAAAAGTTGAGGTCCGACGCGCAAAAGTTGGGTATCGTAGACATCACCTTTTAAAGACGCACATTTCTGCCCCCCCAAAAATGGGCATTTCAAATGAGAAATGAGTCCAATTAACAAAATAGGGTGAATAAGTATGTATTTCAGGGGTGAGTTAGCAGGTTATTGGGGAAGTAAGTCCTGATATTTTTGGAGGTTGCAGGGGCCACTAGACCATTCAAAATAGGCATGCTTTAGCATATGCAGTTAGGCCCCGTAGGATGATTTTAGCTAAAAAGTGCCCCAAACACTCAAACGGGCTAGTATCTGGGAAGGAAAAACATGGGAAACATGACTTAGACACCAAATGATACACTTTATGCCATGTTTCCAAGTTTTTATGCACAGTGGTTACAGCATGAAGCGAATGCATGTGAAAATACAAAGGTGCATTGCATTAAACAAGTCCAATGAGCGTCCCAAAATGGCCGGCCTGCCTGCTTTCATCCATCAATTGTTCTAAATTTTTCATTACCCAATGAGCTGAGGTGGAGTCTTAGCCAGTGGTACCATCAGGGAGGTGTGTAAAGCACTTTAGGCTAGACAGCCAATCAGCTGCCAGCTTCCATCTGTCAATCAAATACAGCAGCCAATCAGAAAGCTTCCCATTGATCAGCAGGCCCTTTATGACATCACAGACAGACCCTCAGAACTATCTGTGCATGTCTAATGGCTGGCTATCAGTTGGGCGGGTGGGTGGCAGAGGGAGGGGATGTCTGTCTCATTTCTCCTGAAAATTGCGGTTTTTCCGCGTTTACGGGAAAAGTTGAGGTCCGACGCGCAAAAGTTGGGTATCGTAGAAATCACCTTTTAAAGACGCACATTTCTGCCCCCCAAAAATGGGCATTTCAAATGAGAAATGAGTCCAATTAACAAAATAGTGTGAATAAGTATGTATTTCAGGGGTGAGTTAGCAGGTTATTGGGGAAGTAAGTCCTGATATTTTTGGAGGTTGCAGGGGCCACTAGACCATTCAAAATAGGCAGGCTTTAGCATATGCAGTTAGGCCCCGTTTGATGATTTTAGCTAAAAAGTGCCCCAAACACTCAAACGGGCTAGTATCTGGGAAGGAAAAACATGGGAAACATGACTTAGACACCAAATGATACACTTTATGCCATGTTTCCAAGTTTTTATGCACAGTGGTTACAGCATGAAGCGAATGCATGTGAAAATACAAAGGTGCATTGCATTAAACAAGTCCAATGAGCGTCCCAAAATGGCCGGCCTGCCTGCTTTCATCCATCAATTGTTCTAAATTTTTCATTACCCAATGAGCTGAGGTGGAGTCTTAGCCAGTGGTACCATCAGGGAGGTGTGTAAAGCACTTTAGGCTAGACAGCCAATCAGCTGCCAGCTTCCATCTGTCAATCAAATACAGCAGCCAATCAGAAAGCTGCCCATTGATCAGCAGGCCCTTTATGACATCACAGACAGACCCTCAGAACTATCTGTGCATGTCTAATGGCTGGCTTTCAGTTGGGCGGGTGGGTGGCAGAGGGAGGGGATGTCTGTCTCGTTTCTCCTGAAAATTGCGGTTTTTCTGCGTTTACGGGAAAAGTTGAGGTCCGACGCGCAAAAGTGGGGTATCGTAGAAATCACCTTTTAAAGACGCACATTTCTGGCTCCCCAAAAATGGGCATTTCAAATGAGAAATGAGTCCAATTAACAAAATAGGGTGAATAAGTATGTATTTCAGGGGTGAGTTAGCAGGTTATTGGGGAAGTAAATCCTGATATTTTTGGAGGTTGCAGGGGCAACTACACCATTCAAAATAGGCAGGCTTTAGCATATGCAGTTAGGCCCTGTAGGATGATTTTAGCTAAAAAGTGCCCCAAACACTCAAACGGGCTTGTATCTGGGAAGGGAAAATATGGGAAACATGACTTAGACACCAAATGATACACTGTATGCCATGTTTCCAAATTTTTATGCACAGTGGTTACAGCATGAAGCGAATGCATGTGAAAATACAAAGGTGCATTGCATTAAACAAGTCCAATGAGCGTCCCAAAATGGCCGGCCTGCCTGCTTTCATCCATCAATTGTTCTAAATTTTTCATTACCCAATGAGCTGAGGTGGAGTCTTAGCCAGTGGTACCATCAGGGAGGTGTGTAAAGCACTTTAGGCTAGACAGCCAATCAGCTGCCAGCTTCCATCTGTCAATCAAATACAGCAGCCAATCAGAAAGCTTCCCATTGATCAGCAGGCCCTTTATGACATCACAGACAGACCCTCAGAACTATCTGTGCATGTCTAATGGCTGGCTATCAGTTGGGCGGGTGGGTGGCAGAGGGAGGGGATGTCTGTCTCATTTCTCCTGAAAATTGCGGTTTTTCCGCGTTTACGGGAAAAGTTGAGGTCCGACGCGCAAAAGTTGGGTATCGTAGAAATCACCTTTTAAAGACGCACATTTCTGCCCCCCAAAAATGGGCATTTCAAATGAGAAATGAGTCCAATTAACAAAATAGTGTGAATAAGTATGTATTTCAGGGGTGAGTTAGCAGGTTATTGGGGAAGTAAGTCCTGATATTTTTGGAGGTTGCAGGGGCCACTAGACCATTCAAAATAGGCAGGCTTTAGCATATGCAGTTAGGCCCCGTTTGATGATTTTAGCTAAAAAGTGCCCCAAACACTCAAACGGGCTAGTATCTGGGAAGGAAAAACATGGGAAACATGACTTAGACACCAAATGATACACTGTATGCCATGTTTCCAAATTTTTATGCACAGTGGTTACAGCATGAAGCGAATGCATGTGAATATACAAAGGTGCATTGCATTAAACAAGTCCACTGAGCGTCCCAAAATGGCCGGCCTGTCTGCTTTCATCCATCAATTGTTCTAAATTTTTCATTACCCAATGAGCTGAGGTGGAGTCTTAGCCAGTGGTACCATCAGGGAGGTGTGTAAAGCACTTTAGGCTAGACAGCCAATCAGCTGCCAGCTTCCATCTGTCAATCAAATACAGCAGCCAATCAGAAAGCTGCCCATTGATCAGCAGGCCCTTTATGACATCACAGACAGACCCTCAGAACTATCTGTGCATGTCTAATGGCTGGCTTTCAGTTGGGCGGGTGGGTGGCAGAAGGAGGGGATGTCTGTCTCATTTTTCCTGAAAATTGCGGTTTTTCTGCGTTTACGGGAAAAGTTGAGGTCCGACGCGCAAAAGTTGGGTATCGTAGAAATCACCTTTTAAAGACGCACATTTCTGCCCCCCCCCCCCCCAAAAATGGGCATTTCAAATGAGAAATGAGTCCAATTAACAAAATAGGGTGAATAAGTATGTATTTCAGGGGTGAGTTAGCAGGTTATTGGGGAAGTAAGTCCTGATATTTTTGGAGGTTGCAGGGGCCACTAGACCATTCAAAATAGGCAGGCTTTAGCATATGCAGTTAGGCCCCGTAGGATGATTTTAGCTAAAAAGTGCCCCAAACACTCAAACGGGCTAGTATCTGGGAAGGAAAAACATGGGAAACATGACTTAGACACCAAATGATACACTGTATGCCATGTTTCCAAATTTTTATGCACAGTGGTTACAGCATGAAGCGAATGCATGTGAAAATACAAAGGTGCATTGCATTAAACAAGTCCACTGAGCGTCCCAAAATGGCCGGCCTGCCTGCTTTCATCCATCAGTTGTTCTAAATTTTTCATTACCCAATGAGCTGAGGTGGAGTCTTAGCCAGTGGTACCATCAGGGAGGTGTGTAAAGCACTTTAGGCTAGACAGCCAATCAGCTGCCAGCTTCCATCTGTCAATCAAATACAGCAGCCAATCAGAAAGCTGCCCATTGATCAGCAGGCCCTTTATGACATCACAGACAGACCCTCAGAACTATCTGTGCATGTCTAATGGCTGGCTTTCAGTTGGGCGGGTGGGTGGCAGAGGGAGGGGATGTCTGTCTCGTTTCTCCTGAAAATTGCGGTTTTTCTGCGTTTACGGGAAAAGTTGAGGTCCGACGCGCAAAAGTGGGGTATCGTAGAAATCATCTTTTAAAGACGCACATTTCTGGCCCCCCAAAAATGGGCATTTCAAATGAGAAATGAGTCCAATTAACAAAATAGGGTGAATAAGTATGTATTTCAGGGGTGAGTTAGCAGGTTATTGGGGAAGTAAATCCTGATATTTTTGGAGGTTGCAGGGGCAATTACACCATTCAAAATAGGAAGGCTTTAGCATATGCAGTTAGGCCCTGTAGGATGATTTTAGCTAAAAAGTGCCCCATACACTCAAACGGGCTAGTATCTGGGAAGGGAAAATATGGGAAACATGACTTAGACACCAAATGATACACTGTATGCCATGTTTCAAAATGTTTATGCACAGTGGTTACAGCATGAAGCGAATGCATGTGAAAATACAAAGGTGCATTGCATTAAACAAGTCCAATGAGCGTCCCAAAATGGCCGGCCTCCCTGCTTTCATCCATCAATTGTTCTAAATTTTTCATTACCCAATGAGCTGAGGTGGAGTCTTAGCCAGTGGTACCATCAGGGAGGTGTGTAAAGCACTTTAGGCTAGACAGCCAATCAGCTGCCAGCTTCCATCTGTCAATCAAATACAGCAGCCAATCAGAAAGCTGCCCATTGATCAGCAGGCCCTTTATGACATCACAGACAGACCCTCAGAACTATCTGTGCATGTCTAATGGCTGGCTTTCAGTTGGGCGGGTGGGTGGCAGAGGGAGGGATGTCTGTCTCATTTCTCCTGAAAATTGCGGTTTTTCTGCGTTTACGGGAAAAGTTGAGGTCCGACGCGCAAAAGTTGGGTATCGTAGAAATCACCTTTTAAAGACGCACATTTCTGCCCCCCCAAAAATGGGCATTTCAAATGAGAAATGAGTCCAATTAACAAAATAGGGTGAATAAGTATGTATTTCAGGGGTGAGTTAGCAGGTTATTGGGGAAGTAAGTCCTGATATTTTTGGAGGTTGCAGGGGCCACTAGACCATTCAAAATAGGCAGGCTTTAGCATATGCAGTTAGGCCCCGTAGGATGATTTTAGCTAAAAAGTGCCCCAAACACTCAAACGGGCTAGTATCTGGGAAGGAAAAACATGGGAAACATGACTTAGACACCAAATGATACACTTTATGCCATGTTTCCAAGTTTTTATGCACAGTGGTTACAGCATGAAGCGAATGCATGTGAAAATACAAAGGTGCATTGCATTAAACAAGTCCAATGAGCGTCCCAAAATGGCCGGCCGGCCTGCCTGCTTTCATCCATCAATTGTTCTAAATTTTTCATTACCCAATGAGCTGAGGTGGAGTCTTAGCCAGTGGTACCATCAGGGAGGTGTGTAAAGCACTTTAGGCTAGACAGCCAATCAGCTGCCAGCTTCCATCTGTCAATCAAATACAGCAGCCAATCAGAAAGCTGCCCATTGATCAGCAGGCCCTTTATGACATCACAGACAGACCCTCAGAACTATCTGTGCATGTCTAATGGCTGGCTTTCAGTTGGGCGGGTGGGTGGCAGAGGGAGGGGATGTCTGTCTCGTTTCTCCTGAAAATTGCGGTTTTTCTGCGTTTACGGGAAAAGTTGAGGTCCGACGCGCAAAAGTGGGGTATCGTAGAAATCACCTTTTAAAGACGCACATTTCTGGCTCCCCAAAAATGGGCATTTCAAATGAGAAATGAGTCCAATGAACAAAATAGGGTGAATAAGTATGTATTTCAGGGGTGAGTTAGCAGGTTATTGGGGAAGTAAGTCCTGATATTTTTGGAGGTTGCAGGGGCCACTACACCATTCAAAATAGGCAGGCTTTAGCATATGCAGTTAGGCCCTGTAGGATGATTTTAGCTAAAAAGTGCCCCATACACTCAAACGGGCTTGTATCTGGGAAGGGAAAATATGGGAAACATGACTTAGACACCAAATGATACACTGTATGCCATGTTTCAAAATTTTTATGCACAGTGGTTACAGCATGAAGCGAATGCATGTGAAAATACAAAGGTGCATTGCATTAAACAAGTCCAATGAGCGTCCCAAAATGGCCGGCCTGCCTGCTTTCATTCATCAATTGTTCTAAATTTTTCATTACCCAATGAGCTGAGGTGGAGTCTTAGCCAGTGGTACCATCAGGGAGGTGTGTAAAGCACTTTAGGCTAGACAGCCAATCAGCTGCCAGCTTCCATCTGTCAATCAAATACAGCAGCCAATCAGAAAGCTGCCCATTGATCAGCAGGCCCTTTATGACATCACAGACAGACCCTCAGAACTATCTGTGCATGTCTAATGGCTGGCTTTCAGTTGGGCGGGTGGGTGGCAGAGGGAGGGATGTCTGTCTCATTTCTCCTGAAAATTGCGGTTTTTCTGCGTTTACGGGAAAAGTTGAGGTCCGACGCGCAAAAGTTGGGTATCGTAGAAATCACCTTTTAAAGACGCACATTTCTGCCCCCCAAAAAATGGGCATTTCAAATGAGAAATGAGTCCAATTAACAAAATAGGGTGAATAAGTATGTATTTCAGGGGTGAGTTAGCAGGTTATTGGGGAAGTAAGTCCTGATATTTTTGGAGGTTGCAGGGGCCACTAGACCATTCAAAATAGGCAGGCTTTAGCATATGCAGTTAGGCCCCGTAGGATAATTTTAGCTAAAAAGTGCCCCAAACACTCAAACGGGCTAGTATCTGGGAAGGAAAAACATGGGAAACATGACTTAGACACCAAATGATACACTTTATGCCAGGTTTCCAAGTTTTTATGCACAGTGGTTACAGCATGAAGCGAATGCATGTGAAAATACAAATGTGCATTACATTAAACAAGTCCAAAGAGCGTCCCAAAATGGCCGGCCTGCCTGCTTTAATCCATCAATTGTTCTAAATTTTTCATTACCCAATGAGCTGAGGTGGAGTCTTAGCCAGTGGTACCATCAGGGAGGTGTGTAAAGCACTTTAGGCTAGACAGCCAATCAGCTGCCAGCTTCCATCTGTCAATCAAATACAGCAGCCAATCAGAAAGCTGCCCATTGATCAGCAGGCCCTTTATGACATCACAGACAGACCCTCAGAACTATCTGTGCATGTCTAATGGCTGGCTTTCAGTTGGGCGGGTGGGTGGCAGAGGGAGGGGATGTCTGTCTCGTTTCTCCTGAAAATTGCGTTTTTTCTGCGTTTACGGGAAAAGTTGAGGTCCGACGCGCAAAAGTTGGGTATCGTAGAAATCACCTTTTAAAGACGCACATTTCTGCCCCCCCAAAAATGGGCATTTCAAATGAGAAATGAGTCCAATTAACAAAATAGGGTGAATAAGTATGTATTTCAGGGGTGAGTTAGCAGGTTATTGGGGAAGTAAGTCCTGATATTTTTGGAGGTTGCAGGGGCCACTAGACCATTCAAAATAGGCAGGCTTTAGCATATGCAGTTAGGCCCCGTTTGATGATTTTAGCTAAAAAGTGCCCCAAACACTCAAACGGGCTATTATCTGGGAAGGAAAAACATGGGAAACATGACTTAGACACCAAATGATACACTGTATGCCATGTTTCCAAATTTTTATGCACAGTGGTTACAGCATGAAGCAAATGCATGTGAATATACAAAGGTGCATTGCATTAAACAAGTCCACTGAGCGTCCCAAAATGGCCGGCCTGTCTGCTTTCATCCATCAATTGTTCTAAATTTTTCATTACCCAATGAGCTGAGGTAAAGTCTTAGCCAGTGGTACCATCAGGGAGGTGTGTAAAGCACTTTAGGCTAGACAGCCAATCAGCTGCCAGCTTCCATCTGTCAATCAAATACAGCAGCCAATCAGAAAGCTGCCCATTGATCAGCAGGCCCTTTATGACATCACAGACAGACCCTCAGAACTATCTGTGCATGTCTAATGGCTGGCTTTCAGTTGGGCGGGTGGGTGGCAGAAGGAGGGGATGTCTGTCTCATTTTTCCTGAAAATTGCGGTTTTTCTGCGTTTACGGGAAAAGTTGAGGTCCGACGCGCAAAAGTTGGGTATCGTAGAAATCACCTTTTAAAGACGCACATTTCTGCCCCCCCCCCCCCCAAAATGGGCATTTCAAATGAGAAATGAGTCCAATTAACAAAATAGGGTGAATAAGTATGTATTTCAGGGGTGAGTTAGCAGGTTATTGGGGAAGTAAGTCCTGATATTTTTGGAGGTTGCAGGGGCCACTAGACCATTTAAAATAGGCAGGCTTTAGCATATGCAGTTAGGCCCCGTAGGATGATTTTAGCTAAAAAGTGCCCCAAACACTCAAACGGGCTAGTATCTGGGAAGGAAAAACATGGGAAACATGACTTAGACACCAAATGATACACTGTATGCCATGTTTCCAAATTTTTATGCACAGTGGTTACAGCATGAAGCGAATGCATGTGAAAATACAAAGGTGCATTGCATTAAACAAGTCCAATGAGCGTCCCAAAATGGCCGGCCTGCCTGCTTTCATCCATCAATTGTTCTAAATTTTTCATTACCCAATGAGCTGAGGTGGAGTCTTAGCCAGTGGTACCATCAGGGAGGTGTGTAAAGCACTTTAGGCTAGACAGCCAATCAGCTGCCAGCTTCCATCTGTCAATCAAATACAGCAGCCAATCAGAAAGCTGCCCATTGATCAGCAGGCCCTTTATGACATCACAGACAGACCCTCAGAACTATCTGTGCATGTCTAATGGCTGGCTTTCAGTTGGGCGGGTGGGTGGCAGAGGGAGGGGATGTCTGTCTCATTTCTCCTGAAAATTGCGGTTTTTCTGCGTTTACGGGAAAAGTTGAGGTCCGACGCGCAAAAGTTGGGTATCGTAGAAATCATCTTTTAAAGACGCACATTTCTGCCCCCCCCCCAAAAATGGGCATTTCAAATGAGAAATGAGTCCAATTAACAAAATAGGGTGAATAAGTATGTATTTCAGGGGTGAGTTAGCAGGTTATTGGGGAAGTAAGTCCTAATATTTTTGGAGGTTGCAGGGGCCACTAGACCATTCAAAATAGGCAGGCTTTAGCATATGCAGTTAGGCCCCGTAGGATGATTTTAGCTAAAAAGTGCCCCAAACACTCAAACGGGCTAGTATCTGGGAAGGAAAAACATGGGAAACATGACTTAGACACCAAATGATACACTTTATGCCATGTTTCCAAGTTTTTATGCACAGTGGTTACAGCATGAAGCGAATGCATGTGAAAATACAAAGGTGCATTGCATTAAACAAGTCCAATGAGCGTCCCAAAATGGCCGGCCGGCCTGCCTGCTTTCATCCATCAATTGTTCTAAATTTTTCATTACCCAATGAGCTGAGGTGGAGTCTTAGCCAGTGGTACCATCAGGGAGGTGTGTAAAGCACTTTAGGCTAGACAGCCAATCAGCTGCCAGCTTCCATCTGTCAATCAAATACAGCAGCCAATCAGAAAGCTGCCCATTGATCAGCAGGCCCTTTATGACATCACAGACAGACCCTCAGAACTATCTGTGCATGTCTAATGGCTGGCTTTCAGTTGGGCGGGTGGGTGGCAGAGGGAGGGGATGTCTGTCTCGTTTCTCCTGAAAATTGCGGTTTTTCTGCGTTTACGGGAAAAGTTGAGGTCCGACGCGCAAAAGTGGGGTATCGTAGAAATCACCTTTTAAAGACGCACATTTCTGGCTCCCCAAAAATGGGCATTTCAAATGAGAAATGAGTCCAATGAACAAAATAGAGTGAATAAGTATGTATTTCAGGGGTGAGTTAGCAGGTTATTGGGGAAGTAAGTCCTGATATTTTTGGAGGTTGCAGGGGCCACTACACCATTCAAAATAGGCAGGCTTTAGCATATGCAGTTAGGCCCTGTAGGATGATTTTAGCTAAAAAGTGCCCCATACACTCAAACGGGCTAGTATCTGGGAAGGGAAAATATGGGAAACATGACTTAGACACCAAATGATACACTGTATGCCATGTTTCAAAATGTTTATGCACAGTGGTTACAGCATGAAGCGAATGCATGTGAAAATACAAAGGTGCATTGCATTAAACAAGTCCAATGAGCGTCCCAAAATGGCCGGCCTGCCTGCTTTCATCCATCAATTGTTCTAAATTTTTCATTACCCAATGAGCTGAGGTGGAGTCTTAGCCAGTGGTACCATCAGGGAGGTGTGTAAAGCACTTTAGGCTAGACAGCCAATCAGCTGCCAGCTTCCATCTGTCAATCAAATACAGCAGCCAATCAGAAAGCTGCCCATTGATCAGCAGGCCCTTTATGACATCACAGACAGACCCTCAGAACTATCTGTGCATGTCTAATGGCTGGCTTTCAGTTGGGCGGGTGGGTGGCAGAGGGAGGGATGTCTGTCTCATTTCTCCTGAAAATTGCGGTTTTTCTGCGTTTACGGGAAAAGTTGAGGTCCGACGCGCAAAAGTTGGGTATCGTAGAAATCACCTTTTAAAGACGCACATTTCTGCCCCCCCAAAAATGGGCATTTCAAATGAGAAATGAGTCCAATTAACAAAATAGGGTGAATAAGTATGTATTTCAGGGGTGAGTTAGCAGGTTATTGGGGAAGTAAGTCCTGATATTTTTGGAGGTTGCAGGGGCCACTAGACCATTCAAAATAGGCAGGCTTTAGCATATGCAGTTAGGCCCCGTAGGATGATTTTAGCTAAAAAGTGCCCCAAACACTCAAACGGGCTAGTATCTGGGAAGGAAAAACATGGGAAACATGACTTAGACACCAAATGATACACTTTATGCCATGTTTCCAAGTTTTTATGCACAGTGGTTACAGCATGAAGCGAATGCATGTGAAAATACAAAGGTGCATTGCATTAAACAAGTCCAATGAGCGTCCCAAAATGGCCGGCCGGCCTGCCTGCTTTCATCCATCAATTGTTCTAAATTTTTCATTACCCAATGAGCTGAGGTGGAGTCTTAGCCAGTGGTACCATCAGGGAGGTGTGTAAAGCACTTTAGGCTAGACAGCCAATCAGCTGCCAGCTTCCATCTGTCAATCAAATACAGCAGCCAATCAGAAAGCTGCCCATTGATCAGCAGGCCCTTTATGACATCACAGACAGACCCTCAGAACTATCTGTGCATGTCTAATGGCTGGCTTTCAGTTGGGCGGGTGGGTGGCAGAGGGAGGGGATGTCTGTCTCGTTTCTCCTGAAAATTGCGGTTTTTCTGCGTTTACGGGAAAAGTTGAGGTCCGACGCGCAAAAGTGGGGTATCGTAGAAATCACCTTTTAAAGACGCACATTTCTGGCTCCCCAAAAATGGGCATTTCAAATGAGAAATGAGTCCAATGAACAAAATAGGGTGAATAAGTATGTATTTCAGGGGTGAGTTAGCAGGTTATTGGGGAAGTAAGTCCTGATATTTTTGGAGGTTGCAGGGGCCACTACACCATTCAAAATAGGCAGGCTTTAGCATATGCAGTTAGGCCCTGTAGGATGATTTTAGCTAAAAAGTGCCCCATACACTCAAACGGGCTTGTATCTGGGAAGGGAAAATATGGGAAACATGACTTAGACACCAAATGATACACTGTATGCCATGTTTCAAAATTTTTATGCACAGTGGTTACAGCATGAAGCGAATGCATGTGAAAATACAAAGGTGCATTGCATTAAACAAGTCCAATGAGCGTCCCAAAATGGCCGGCCTGCCTGCTTTCATCCATCAATTGTTCTAAATTTTTCATTACCCAATGAGCTGAGGTGGAGTCTTAGCCAGTGGTACCATCAGGGAGGTGTGTAAAGCACTTTAGGCTAGACAGCCAATCAGCTGCCAGCTTCCATCTGTCAATCAAATACAGCAGCCAATCAGAAAGCTGCCCATTGATCAGCAGGCCCTTTATGACATCACAGACAGACCCTCAGAACTATCTGTGCATGTCTAATGGCTGGCTTTCAGTTGGGCGGGTGGGTGGCAGAGGGAGGGATGTCTGTCTCATTTCTCCTGAAAATTGCGGTTTTTCTGCGTTTACGGGAAAAGTTGAGGTCCGACGCGCAAAAGTTGGGTATCGTAGAAATCACCTTTTAAAGACGCACATTTCTGCCCCCCCAAAAATGGGCATTTCAAATGAGAAATGAGTCCAATTAACAAAATAGGGTGAATAAGTATGTATTTCAGGGGTGAGTTAGCAGGTTATTGGGGAAGTAAGTCCTGATATTTTTGGAGGTTGCAGGGGCCACTAGACCATTCAAAATAGGCAGGCTTTAGCATATGCAGTTAGGCCCCGTAGGATGATTTTAGCTAAAAAGTGCCCCAAACACTCAAACGGGCTAGTATCTGGGAAGGAAAAACATGGGAAACATGACTTAGACACCAAATGATACACTTTATGCCATGTTTCCAAGTTTTTATGCACAGTGGTTACAGCATGAAGCGAATGCATGTGAAAATACAAAGGTGCATTGCATTAAACAAGTCCAATGAGCGTCCCAAAATGGCCGGCCGGCCTGCCTGCTTTCATCCATCAATTGTTCTAAATTTTTCATTACCCAATGAGCTGAGGTGGAGTCTTAGCCAGTGGTACCATCAGGGAGGTGTGTAAAGCACTTTAGGCTAGACAGCCAATCAGCTGCCAGCTTCCATCTGTCAATCAAATACAGCAGCCAATCAGAAAGCTGCCCATTGATCAGCAGGCCCTTTATGACATCACAGACAGACCCTCAGAACTATCTGTGCATGTCTAATGGCTGGCTTTCAGTTGGGCGGGTGGGTGGCAGAGGGAGGGGATGTCTGTCTCGTTTCTCCTGAAAATTGCGGTTTTTCTGCGTTTACGGGAAAAGTTGAGGTCCGACGCGCAAAAGTGGGGTATCGTAGAAATCACCTTTTAAAGACGCACATTTCTGGCTCCCCAAAAATGGGCATTTCAAATGAGAAATGAGTCCAATGAACAAAATAGGGTGAATAAGTATGTATTTCAGGGGTGAGTTAGCAGGTTATTGGGGAAGTAAGTCCTGATATTTTTGGAGGTTGCAGGGGCCACTACACCATTCAAAATAGGCAGGCTTTAGCATATGCAGTTAGGCCCTGTAGGATGATTTTAGCTAAAAAGTGCCCCATACACTCAAACGGGCTTGTATCTGGGAAGGGAAAATATGGGAAACATGACTTAGACACCAAATGATACACTGTATGCCATGTTTCAAAATTTTTATGCACAGTGGTTACAGCATGAAGCGAATGCATGTGAAAATACAAAGGTGCATTGCATTAAACAAGTCCAATGAGCGTCCCAAAATGGCCGGCCTGCCTGCTTTCATTCATCAATTGTTCTAAATTTTTCATTACCCAATGAGCTGAGGTGGAGTCTTAGCCAGTGGTACCATCAGGGAGGTGTGTAAAGCACTTTAGGCTAGACAGCCAATCAGCTGCCAGCTTCCATCTGTCAATCAAATACAGCAGCCAATCAGAAAGCTGCCCATTGATCAGCAGGCCCTTTATGACATCACAGACAGACCCTCAGAACTATCTGTGCATGTCTAATGGCTGGCTTTCAGTTGGGCGGGTGGGTGGCAGAGGGAGGGATGTCTGTCTCATTTCTCCTGAAAATTGCGGTTTTTCTGCGTTTACGGGAAAAGTTGAGGTCCGACGCGCAAAAGTTGGGTATCGTAGAAATCACCTTTTAAAGACGCACATTTCTGCCCCCCAAAAAATGGGCATTTCAAATGAGAAATGAGTCCAATTAACAAAATAGGGTGAATAAGTATGTATTTCAGGGGTGAGTTAGCAGGTTATTGGGGAAGTAAGTCCTGATATTTTTGGAGGTTGCAGGGGCCACTAGACCATTCAAAATAGGCAGGCTTTAGCATATGCAGTTAGGCCCCGTAGGATAATTTTAGCTAAAAAGTGCCCCAAACACTCAAACGGGCTAGTATCTGGGAAGGAAAAACATGGGAAACATGACTTAGACACCAAATGATACACTTTATGCCAGGTTTCCAAGTTTTTATGCACAGTGGTTACAGCATGAAGCGAATGCATGTGAAAATACAAATGTGCATTACATTAAACAAGTCCAAAGAGCGTCCCAAAATGGCCGGCCTGCCTGCTTTAATCCATCAATTGTTCTAAATTTTTCATTACCCAATGAGCTGAGGTGGAGTCTTAGCCAGTGGTACCATCAGGGAGGTGTGTAAAGCACTTTAGGCTAGACAGCCAATCAGCTGCCAGCTTCCATCTGTCAATCAAATACAGCAGCCAATCAGAAAGCTGCCCATTGATCAGCAGGCCCTTTATGACATCACAGACAGACCCTCAGAACTATCTGTGCATGTCTAATGGCTGGCTTTCAGTTGGGCGGGTGGGTGGCAGAGGGAGGGGATGTCTGTCTCGTTTCTCCTGAAAATTGCGTTTTTTCTGCGTTTACGGGAAAAGTTGAGGTCCGACGCGCAAAAGTTGGGTATCGTAGAAATCACCTTTTAAAGACGCACATTTCTGCCCCCCCAAAAATGGGCATTTCAAATGAGAAATGAGTCCAATTAACAAAATAGGGTGAATAAGTATGTATTTCAGGGGTGAGTTAGCAGGTTATTGGGGAAGTAAGTCCTGATATTTTTGGAGGTTGCAGGGGCCACTAGACCATTCAAAATAGGCAGGCTTTAGCATATGCAGTTAGGCCCCGTTTGATGATTTTAGCTAAAAAGTGCCCCAAACACTCAAACGGGCTATTATCTGGGAAGGAAAAACATGGGAAACATGACTTAGACACCAAATGATACACTGTATGCCATGTTTCCAAATTTTTATGCACAGTGGTTACAGCATGAAGCAAATGCATGTGAATATACAAAGGTGCATTGCATTAAACAAGTCCACTGAGCGTCCCAAAATGGCCGGCCTGTCTGCTTTCATCCATCAATTGTTCTAAATTTTTCATTACCCAATGAGCTGAGGTAAAGTCTTAGCCAGTGGTACCATCAGGGAGGTGTGTAAAGCACTTTAGGCTAGACAGCCAATCAGCTGCCAGCTTCCATCTGTCAATCAAATACAGCAGCCAATCAGAAAGCTGCCCATTGATCAGCAGGCCCTTTATGACATCACAGACAGACCCTCAGAACTATCTGTGCATGTCTAATGGCTGGCTTTCAGTTGGGCGGGTGGGTGGCAGAAGGAGGGGATGTCTGTCTCATTTTTCCTGAAAATTGCGGTTTTTCTGCGTTTACGGGAAAAGTTGAGGTCCGACGCGCAAAAGTTGGGTATCGTAGAAATCACCTTTTAAAGACGCACATTTCTGCCCCCCCCCCCCCCAAAATGGGCATTTCAAATGAGAAATGAGTCCAATTAACAAAATAGGGTGAATAAGTATGTATTTCAGGGGTGAGTTAGCAGGTTATTGGGGAAGTAAGTCCTGATATTTTTGGAGGTTGCAGGGGCCACTAGACCATTTAAAATAGGCAGGCTTTAGCATATGCAGTTAGGCCCCGTAGGATGATTTTAGCTAAAAAGTGCCCCAAACACTCAAACGGGCTAGTATCTGGGAAGGAAAAACATGGGAAACATGACTTAGACACCAAATGATACACTGTATGCCATGTTTCCAAATTTTTATGCACAGTGGTTACAGCATGAAGCGAATGCATGTGAAAATACAAAGGTGCATTGCATTAAACAAGTCCAATGAGCGTCCCAAAATGGCCGGCCTGCCTGCTTTCATCCATCAATTGTTCTAAATTTTTCATTACCCAATGAGCTGAGGTGGAGTCTTAGCCAGTGGTACCATCAGGGAGGTGTGTAAAGCACTTTAGGCTAGACAGCCAATCAGCTGCCAGCTTCCATCTGTCAATCAAATACAGCAGCCAATCAGAAAGCTGCCCATTGATCAGCAGGCCCTTTATGACATCACAGACAGACCCTCAGAACTATCTGTGCATGTCTAATGGCTGGCTTTCAGTTGGGCGGGTGGGTGGCAGAGGGAGGGGATGTCTGTCTCATTTCTCCTGAAAATTGCGGTTTTTCTGCGTTTACGGGAAAAGTTGAGGTCCGACGCGCAAAAGTTGGGTATCGTAGAAATCATCTTTTAAAGACGCACATTTCTGCCCCCCCCCAAAAAATGGGCATTTCAAATGAGAAATGAGTCCAATTAACAAAATAGGGTGAATAAGTATGTATTTCAGGGGTGAGTTAGCAGGTTATTGGGGAAGTAAGTCCTAATATTTTTGGAGGTTGCAGGGGCCACTAGACCATTCAAAATAGGCAGGCTTTAGCATATGCAGTTAGGCCCCGTAGGATGATTTTAGCTAAAAAGTGCCCCAAACACTCAAACGGGCTAGTATCTGGGAAGGAAAAACATGGGAAACATGACTTAGACACCAAATGATACACTTTATGCCATGTTTCCAAGTTTTTATGCACAGTGGTTACAGCATGAAGCGAATGCATGTGAAAATACAAAGGTGCATTGCATTAAACAAGTCCAATGAGCGTCCCAAAATGGCCGGCCGGCCTGCCTGCTTTCATCCATCAATTGTTCTAAATTTTTCATTACCCAATGAGCTGAGGTGGAGTCTTAGCCAGTGGTACCATCAGGGAGGTGTGTAAAGCACTTTAGGCTAGACAGCCAATCAGCTGCCAGCTTCCATCTGTCAATCAAATACAGCAGCCAATCAGAAAGCTGCCCATTGATCAGCAGGCCCTTTATGACATCACAGACAGACCCTCAGAACTATCTGTGCATGTCTAATGGCTGGCTTTCAGTTGGGCGGGTGGGTGGCAGAGGGAGGGGATGTCTGTCTCGTTTCTCCTGAAAATTGCGGTTTTTCTGCGTTTACGGGAAAAGTTGAGGTCCGACGCGCAAAAGTGGGGTATCGTAGAAATCACCTTTTAAAGACGCACATTTCTGGCTCCCCAAAAATGGGCATTTCAAATGAGAAATGAGTCCAATGAACAAAATAGAGTGAATAAGTATGTATTTCAGGGGTGAGTTAGCAGGTTATTGGGGAAGTAAGTCCTGATATTTTTGGAGGTTGCAGGGGCCACTACACCATTCAAAATAGGCAGGCTTTAGCATATGCAGTTAGGCCCTGTAGGATGATTTTAGCTAAAAAGTGCCCCATACACTCAAACGGGCTAGTATCTGGGAAGGGAAAATATGGGAAACATGACTTAGACACCAAATGATACACTGTATGCCATGTTTCAAAATGTTTATGCACAGTGGTTACAGCATGAAGCGAATGCATGTGAAAATACAAAGGTGCATTGCATTAAACAAGTCCAATGAGCGTCCCAAAATGGCCGGCCTGCCTGCTTTCATCCATCAATTGTTCTAAATTTTTCATTACCCAATGAGCTGAGGTGGAGTCTTAGCCAGTGGTACCATCAGGGAGGTGTGTAAAGCACTTTAGGCTAGACAGCCAATCAGCTGCCAGCTTCCATCTGTCAATCAAATACAGCAGCCAATCAGAAAGCTGCCCATTGATCAGCAGGCCCTTTATGACATCACAGACAGACCCTCAGAACTATCTGTGCATGTCTAATGGCTGGCTTTCAGTTGGGCGGGTGGGTGGCAGAGGGAGGGATGTCTGTCTCATTTCTCCTGAAAATTGCGGTTTTTCTGCGTTTACGGGAAAAGTTGAGGTCCGACGCGCAAAAGTTGGGTATCGTAGAAATCACCTTTTAAAGACGCACATTTCTGCCCCCCCAAAAATGGGCATTTCAAATGAGAAATGAGTCCAATTAACAAAATAGGGTGAATAAGTATGTATTTCAGGGGTGAGTTAGCAGGTTATTGGGGAAGTAAGTCCTGATATTTTTGGAGGTTGCAGGGGCCACTAGACCATTCAAAATAGGCAGGCTTTAGCATATGCAGTTAGGCCCCGTAGGATGATTTTAGCTAAAAAGTGCCCCAAACACTCAAACGGGCTAGTATCTGGGAAGGAAAAACATGGGAAACATGACTTAGACACCAAATGATACACTTTATGCCATGTTTCCAAGTTTTTATGCACAGTGGTTACAGCATGAAGCGAATGCATGTGAAAATACAAAGGTGCATTGCATTAAACAAGTCCAATGAGCGTCCCAAAATGGCCGGCCGGCCTGCCTGCTTTCATCCATCAATTGTTCTAAATTTTTCATTACCCAATGAGCTGAGGTGGAGTCTTAGCCAGTGGTACCATCAGGGAGGTGTGTAAAGCACTTTAGGCTAGACAGCCAATCAGCTGCCAGCTTCCATCTGTCAATCAAATACAGCAGCCAATCAGAAAGCTGCCCATTGATCAGCAGGCCCTTTATGACATCACAGACAGACCCTCAGAACTATCTGTGCATGTCTAATGGCTGGCTTTCAGTTGGGCGGGTGGGTGGCAGAGGGAGGGGATGTCTGTCTCGTTTCTCCTGAAAATTGCGGTTTTTCTGCGTTTACGGGAAAAGTTGAGGTCCGACGCGCAAAAGTGGGGTATCGTAGAAATCACCTTTTAAAGACGCACATTTCTGGCTCCCCAAAAATGGGCATTTCAAATGAGAAATGAGTCCAATGAACAAAATAGGGTGAATAAGTATGTATTTCAGGGGTGAGTTAGCAGGTTATTGGGGAAGTAAGTCCTGATATTTTTGGAGGTTGCAGGGGCCACTACACCATTCAAAATAGGCAGGCTTTAGCATATGCAGTTAGGCCCTGTAGGATGATTTTAGCTAAAAAGTGCCCCATACACTCAAACGGGCTTGTATCTGGGAAGGGAAAATATGGGAAACATGACTTAGACACCAAATGATACACTGTATGCCATGTTTCAAAATTTTTATGCACAGTGGTTACAGCATGAAGCGAATGCATGTGAAAATACAAAGGTGCATTGCATTAAACAAGTCCAATGAGCGTCCCAAAATGGCCGGCCTGCCTGCTTTCATCCATCAATTGTTCTAAATTTTTCATTACCCAATGAGCTGAGGTGGAGTCTTAGCCAGTGGTACCATCAGGGAGGTGTGTAAAGCACTTTAGGCTAGACAGCCAATCAGCTGCCAGCTTCCATCTGTCAATCAAATACAGCAGCCAATCAGAAAGCTGCCCATTGATCAGCAGGCCCTTTATGACATCACAGACAGACCCTCAGAACTATCTGTGCATGTCTAATGGCTGGCTTTCAGTTGGGCGGGTGGGTGGCAGAGGGAGGGATGTCTGTCTCATTTCTCCTGAAAATTGCGGTTTTTCTGCGTTTACGGGAAAAGTTGAGGTCCGACGCGCAAAAGTTGGGTATCGTAGAAATCACCTTTTAAAGACGCACATTTCTGCCCCCCAAAAAATGGGCATTTCAAATGAGAAATGAGTCCAATTAACAAAATAGGGTGAATAAGTATGTATTTCAGGGGTGAGTTAGCAGGTTATTGGGGAAGTAAGTCCTGATATTTTTGGAGGTTGCAGGGGCCACTAGACCATTCAAAATAGGCAGGCTTTAGCATATGCAGTTAGGCCCCGTAGGATAATTTTAGCTAAAAAGTGCCCCAAACACTCAAACGGGCTAGTATCTGGGAAGGAAAAACATGGGAAACATGACTTAGACACCAAATGATACACTTTATGCCAGGTTTCCAAGTTTTTATGCACAGTGGTTACAGCATGAAGCGAATGCATGTGAAAATACAAATGTGCATTACATTAAACAAGTCCAAAGAGCGTCCCAAAATGGCCGGCCTGCCTGCTTTAATCCATCAATTGTTCTAAATTTTTCATTACCCAATGAGCTGAGGTGGAGTCTTAGCCAGTGGTACCATCAGGGAGGTGTGTAAAGCACTTTAGGCTAGACAGCCAATCAGCTGCCAGCTTCCATCTGTCAATCAAATACAGCAGCCAATCAGAAAGCTGCCCATTGATCAGCAGGCCCTTTATGACATCACAGACAGACCCTCAGAACTATCTGTGCATGTCTAATGGCTGGCTTTCAGTTGGGCGGGTGGGTGGCAGAGGGAGGGGATGTCTGTCTCGTTTCTCCTGAAAATTGCGTTTTTTCTGCGTTTACGGGAAAAGTTGAGGTCCGACGCGCAAAAGTTGGGTATCGTAGAAATCACCTTTTAAAGACGCACATTTCTGCCCCCCCAAAAATGGGCATTTCAAATGAGAAATGAGTCCAATTAACAAAATAGGGTGAATAAGTATGTATTTCAGGGGTGAGTTAGCAGGTTATTGGGGAAGTAAGTCCTGATATTTTTGGAGGTTGCAGGGGCCACTAGACCATTCAAAATAGGCAGGCTTTAGCATATGCAGTTAGGCCCCGTTTGATGATTTTAGCTAAAAAGTGCCCCAAACACTCAAACGGGCTAGTATCTGGGAAGGAAAAACATGGGAAACATGACTTAGACACCAAATGATACACTGTATGCCATGTTTCCAAATTTTTATGCACAGTGGTTACAGCATGAAGCAAATGCATGTGAATATACAAAGGTGCATTGCATTAAACAAGTCCACTGAGCGTCCCAAAATGGCCGGCCTGTCTGCTTTCATCCATCAATTGTTCTAAATTTTTCATTACCCAATGAGCTGAGGTAAAGTCTTAGCCAGTGGTACCATCAGGGAGGTGTGTAAAGCACTTTAGGCTAGACAGCCAATCAGCTGCCAGCTTCCATCTGTCAATCAAATACAGCAGCCAATCAGAAAGCTGCCCATTGATCAGCAGGCCCTTTATGACATCACAGACAGACCCTCAGAACTATCTGTGCATGTCTAATGGCTGGCTTTCAGTTGGGCGGGTGGGTGGCAGAAGGAGGGGATGTCTGTCTCATTTTTCCTGAAAATTGCGGTTTTTCTGCGTTTACGGGAAAAGTTGAGGTCCGACGCGCAAAAGTTGGGTATCGTAGAAATCACCTTTTAAAGACGCACATTTCTGCCCCCCCCCCCCCAAAATGGGCATTTCAAATGAGAAATGAGTCCAATTAACAAAATAGGGTGAATAAGTATGTATTTCAGGGGTGAGTTAGCAGGTTATTGGGGAAGTAAGTCCTGATATTTTTGGAGGTTGCAGGGGCCACTAGACCATTTAAAATAGGCAGGCTTTAGCATATGCAGTTAGGCCCCGTAGGATGATTTTAGCTAAAAAGTGCCCCAAACACTCAAACGGGCTAGTATCTGGGAAGGAAAAACATGGGAAACATGACTTAGACACCAAATGATACACTGTATGCCATGTTTCCAAATTTTTATGCACAGTGGTTACAGCATGAAGCGAATGCATGTGAAAATACAAAGGTGCATTGCATTAAACAAGTCCACTGAGCGTCCCAAAATGGCCGGCCTGCCTGCTTTCATCCATCAGTTGTTCTAAATTTTTCATTACCCAATGAGCTGAGGTGGAGTCTTAGCCAGTGGTACCATCAGGGAGGTGTGTAAAGCACTTTAGGCTAGACAGCCAATCAGCTGCCAGCTTCCATCTGTCAATCAAATACAGCAGCCAATCAGAAAGCTGCCCATTGATCAGCAGGCCCTTTATGACATCACAGACAGACCCTCAGAACTATCTGTGCATGTCTAATGGCTGGCTTTCAGTTGGGCGGGTGGGTGGCAGAGGGAGGGGATTTCTGTCTCGTTTCTCCTGAAAATTGCGGTTTTTCTGCGTTTACGGGAAAAGTTGAGGTCCGACGCGCAAAAGTGGGGTATTGTAGAAATCACCTTTTAAAGACGCACATTTCTGCCCCCCCAAAAATGGGCATTTCAAATGAGAAATGAGTCCAATGAACAAAATAGGGTGAATAAGTATGTATTTCAGGGGTGAGTTAGCAGGTTATTGGGGAAGTAAGTCCTGATATTTTTGGAGGTTGCAGGGGCCACTACACCATTCAAAATAGGCAGGCTTTAGCATATGCAGTTAGGCCCTGTAGGATGATTTTAGCTAAAAAGTGCCCCATACACTCAAACGGGCTTGTATCTGGGAAGGGAAAATATGGGAAACATGACTTAGACACCAAATGATACACTGTATGCCATGTTTCAAAATTTTTATGCACAGTGGTTACAGCATGAAGCGAATGCATGTGAAAATACAAAGGTGCATTGCATTAAACAAGTCCAATGAGCGTCCCAAAATGGCCGGCCTGCCTGCTTTCATCCATCAATTGTTCTAAATTTTTCATTACCCAATGAGCTGAGGTGGAGTCTTAGCCAGTGGTACCATCAGGGAGGTGTGTAAAGCACTTTAGGCTAGACAGCCAATCAGCTGCCAGCTTCCATCTGTCAATCAAATACAGCAGCCAATCAGAAAGCTGCCCATTGATCAGCAGGCCCTTTATGACATCACAGACAGACCCTCAGAACTATCTGTGCATGTCTAATGGCTGGCTTTCAGTTGGGCGGGTGGGTGGCAGAGGGAGGGATGTCTGTCTCATTTCTCCTGAAAATTGCGGTTTTTCTGCGTTTACGGGAAAAGTTGAGGTCCGACGCGCAAAAGTTGGGTATCGTAGAAATCACCTTTTAAAGACGCACATTTCTGCCCCCCCAAAAATGGGCATTTCAAATGAGAAATGAGTCCAATTAACAAAATAGGGTGAATAAGTATGTATTTCAGGGGTGAGTTAGCAGGTTATTGGGGAAGTAAGTCCTGATATTTTTGGAGGTTGCAGGGGCCACTAGACCATTCAAAATAAGCAGGCTTTAGCATATGCAGTTAGGCCCCGTAGGATGATTTTAGCTAAAAAGTGCCCCAAACACTCAAACGGGCTAGTATCTGGGAAGGAAAAACATGGGAAACATGACTTAGACACCAAATGATACACTTTATGCCAGGTTTCCAAGTTTTTATGCACAGTGGTTACAGCATGAAGCAAATGCATGTGAAAATACAAAGGTGCATTGCATTAAACAAGTCCAATGAGCGTCCCAAAATGGCCGGCCTGCCTGCTTTCATCCATCAATTGTTCTAAATTTTTCATTACCCAATGAGCTGAGGTGGAGTCTTAGCCAGTGGTACCATCAGGGAGGTGTGTAAAGCACTTTAGGCTAGACAGCCAATCAGCTGCCAGCTTCCATCTGTCAATCAAATACAGCAGCCAATCAGAAAGCTGCCCATTGATCAGCAGGCCCTTTATGACATCACAGACAGACCCTCAGAACTATCTGTGCATGTCTAATGGCTGGCTTTCAGTTGGGCGGGTGGGTGGCAGAGGGAGGGGATGTCTGTCTCGTTTCTCCTGAAAATTGCGGTTTTTCTGCGTTTACGGGAAAAGTTGAGGTCCGACGCGCAAAAGTGGGGTATTGTAGAAATCACCTTTTAAAGACGCACATTTCTGGCTCCCCAAAAATGGGCATTTCAAATGAGAAATGAGTCCAATGAACAAAATAGGGTGAATAAGTATGTATTTCAGGGGTGAGTTAGCAGGTTATTGGGGAAGTAAGTCCTGATATTTTTGGAGGTTGCAGGGGCCACTACACCATTCAAAATAGGCAGGCTTTAGCATATGCAGTTAGGCCCCGTAGGATGATTTTAGCTAAAAAGTGCCCCATACACTCAAACGGGCTTGTATCTGGGAAGGGAAAATATGGGAAACATGACTTAGACACCAAATGATACACTGTATGCCATGTTTCAAAATTTTTATGCACAGTGGTTACAGCATGAAGCGAATGCATGTAAATATACAAAGGTGCATTGCATTAAACAAGTCCACTGAGCGTCCCAAAATGGCCGGCCTGCCTGCTTTCATCCATCAATTGTTATAAATGTTTCATTACCCAATGAGCTGAGGTGGAGTCTTAGCCAGTGGTACCATCAGGGAGGTGTGTAAAGCACTTTAGGCTAGACAGCCAATCAGCTGCCAGCTTCCATCTGTCAATCAAATACAGCAGCCAATCAGAAAGCTGCCCATTGATCAGCAGGCCCTTTATGACATCACAGACAGACCCTCAGAACTATCTGTGCATGTCCCATGGCTGGCTATCAGTTGGGCCGGTGGGTGGCAGAGGGAGGGGATGCCTGTCTCGTTTCTCCTGAAAATTGCAGTTGTTCTGCGTTTACGGGAAAAGTTGAGGTCCGACGCGCAAAAGTGGGGTTTCGTAGAAATCATCTTTTAAAGACGCACATTTCTGGCCCCCCAAAAATGGGCATTTCAAATGAGAAATGAGTCCAATTAACAAAATAGGGTGAATAAGTATGTATTTCAGGGGTGAGTTAGCAGGTTATTGGGGAAGTAAATCCTGATATTTTTGGAGGTTGCAGGGGCAACTACACCATTCAAAATAGGAAGGCTTTAGCATATGCAGTTAGGCCCTGTAGGATGATTTTAGCTAAAAAGTGCCCCAAACACTAAAACGGGCTTGTATCTGGGAAGGGAAAATATGGGAAACATGACTTAGACACCAAATGATACACTGTATGCCATGTTTCAAAATTTTTATGCACAGTGGTTACAGCATGAAGCGAATGCATGTGAATATACAAAGGTGCATTGCATTAAACAAGTCCACTGAGCGTCCCAAAATGGCCGGCCTGCCTGCTTTCATCCATCAATTGTTATAAATTTTTCATTACCCAATGAGCTGAGGTGGAGTCTTAGCCAGTGGTACCATCAGGGAGGTGTGTAAAGCACTTTAGGCTAGACAGCCAATCAGCTGCCAGCTTCCATCTGTCAATCAAATACAGCAGCCAATCAGAAAGCTGCCCATTGATCAGCAGGCCCTTTATGACATCACAGACAGACCCTCAGAACTATCTGTGCATGTCCCATGGCTGGCTATCAGTTGGGCCGGTGGGTGGCAGAGGGAGGGGATGCCTGTCTCGTTTCTCCTGAAAATTGCAGTTGTTCTGCGTTTACGGGAAAAGTTGAGGTCCGACGCGCAAAAGTGGGGTTTCGTAGAAATCATCTTTTAAAGACGCACATTTCTGGCCCCCCAAAAATGGGCATTTCAAATGAGAAATGAGTCCAATTAACAAAATAGGGTGAATAAGTATGTATTTCAGGGGTGAGTTAGCAGGTTATTGGGGAAGTAAATCCTGATATTTTTGGAGGTTGCAGGGGCAACTACACCATTCAAAATAGGAAGGCTTTAGCATATGCAGTTAGGCCCTGTAGGATGATTTTAGCTAAAAAGTGCCCCAAACACTAAAACGGGCTTGTATCTGGGAAGGGAAAATATGGGAAACATGACTTAGACACCAAATGATACACTGTATGCCATGTTTCCAAATTTTTATGCACAGTGGTTACAGCATGAAGCGAATGCATGTGAAAATACAAAGGTGCATTGCATTAAACAAGTCCAATGAGCGTCCCAAAATGGCCGGCCTGCCTGCTTTCATCCATCAATTGTTCTAAATTTTTCATTACCCAATGAGCTGAGGTGGAGTCTTAGCCAGTGGTACCATCAGGGAGGTGTGTAAAGCACTTTAGGCTAGACAGCCAATCAGCTGCCAGCTTCCATCTGTCAATCAAATACAGCAGCCAATCAGAAAGCTGCCCATTGATCAGCAGGCCCTTTATGACATCACAGACAGACCCTCAGAACTATCTGTGCATGTCTAATGGCTGGCTTTCAGTTGGGCGGGTGGGTGGCAGAGGGAGGGGATGTCTGTCTCATTTCTCCTGAAAATTGCGGTTTTTCTGCGTTTACGGGAAAAGTTGAGGTCCGACGCGCAAAAGTTGGGTATCGTAGAAATCATCTTTTAAAGACGCACATTTCTGCCCCCCCCCCCCAAAAATGGGCATTTCAAATGAGAAATGAGTCCAATTAACAAAATAGGGTGAATAAGTATGTATTTCAGGGGTGAGTTAGCAGGTTATTGGGGAAGTAAGTCCTGATATTTTTGGAGGTTGCAGGGGCCACTAGACCATTCAAAATAGGCAGGCTTTAGCATATGCAGTTAGGCCCCGTAGGATGATTTTAGCTAAAAAGTGCCCCAAACACTCAAACGGGCTAGTATCTGGGAAGGAAAAACATGGGAAACATGACTTAGACACCAAATGATACACTTTATGCCATGTTTCCAAGTTTTTATGCACAGTGGTTACAGCATGAAGCGAATGCATGTGAAAATACAAAGGTGCATTGCATTAAACAAGTCCAATGAGCGTCCCAAAATGGCCGGCCGGCCTGCCTGCTTTCATCCATCAATTGTTCTAAATTTTTCATTACCCAATGAGCTGAGGTGGAGTCTTAGCCAGTGGTACCATCAGGGAGGTGTGTAAAGCACTTTAGGCTAGACAGCCAATCAGCTGCCAGCTTCCATCTGTCAATCAAATACAGCAGCCAATCAGAAAGCTGCCCATTGATCAGCAGGCCCTTTATGACATCACAGACAGACCCTCAGAACTATCTGTGCATGTCTAATGGCTGGCTTTCAGTTGGGCGGGTGGGTGGCAGAGGGAGGGGATGTCTGTCTCGTTTCTCCTGAAAATTGCGGTTTTTCTGCGTTTACGGGAAAAGTTGAGGTCCGACGCGCAAAAGTGGGGTATCGTAGAAATCACCTTTTAAAGACGCACATTTCTGGCTCCCCAAAAATGGGCATTTCAAATGAGAAATGAGTCCAATGAACAAAATAGAGTGAATAAGTATGTATTTCAGGGGTGAGTTAGCAGGTTATTGGGGAAGTAAGTCCTGATATTTTTGGAGGTTGCAGGGGCCACTACACCATTCAAAATAGGCAGGCTTTAGCATATGCAGTTAGGCCCTGTAGGATGATTTTAGCTAAAAAGTGCCCCATACACTCAAACGGGCTAGTATCTGGGAAGGGAAAATATGGGAAACATGACTTAGACACCAAATGATACACTGTATGCCATGTTTCAAAATGTTTATGCACAGTGGTTACAGCATGAAGCGAATGCATGTGAAAATACAAAGGTGCATTGCATTAAACAAGTCCAATGAGCGTCCCAAAATGGCCGGCCTGCCTGCTTTCATCCATCAATTGTTCTAAATTTTTCATTACCCAATGAGCTGAGGTGGAGTCTTAGCCAGTGGTACCATCAGGGAGGTGTGTAAAGCACTTTAGGCTAGACAGCCAATCAGCTGCCAGCTTCCATCTGTCAATCAAATACAGCAGCCAATCAGAAAGCTGCCCATTGATCAGCAGGCCCTTTATGACATCACAGACAGACCCTCAGAACTATCTGTGCATGTCTAATGGCTGGCTTTCAGTTGGGCGGGTGGGTGGCAGAGGGAGGGATGTCTGTCTCATTTCTCCTGAAAATTGCGGTTTTTCTGCGTTTACGGGAAAAGTTGAGGTCCGACGCGCAAAAGTTGGGTATCGTAGAAATCACCTTTTAAAGACGCACATTTCTGCCCCCCCAAAAATGGGCATTTCAAATGAGAAATGAGTCCAATTAACAAAATAGGGTGAATAAGTATGTATTTCAGGGGTGAGTTAGCAGGTTATTGGGGAAGTAAGTCCTGATATTTTTGGAGGTTGCAGGGGCCACTAGACCATTCAAAATAGGCAGGCTTTAGCATATGCAGTTAGGCCCCGTAGGATGATTTTAGCTAAAAAGTGCCCCAAACACTCAAACGGGCTAGTATCTGGGAAGGAAAAACATGGGAAACATGACTTAGACACCAAATGATACACTTTATGCCATGTTTCCAAGTTTTTATGCACAGTGGTTACAGCATGAAGCGAATGCATGTGAAAATACAAAGGTGCATTGCATTAAACAAGTCCAATGAGCGTCCCAAAATGGCCGGCCGGCCTGCCTGCTTTCATCCATCAATTGTTCTAAATTTTTCATTACCCAATGAGCTGAGGTGGAGTCTTAGCCAGTGGTACCATCAGGGAGGTGTGTAAAGCACTTTAGGCTAGACAGCCAATCAGCTGCCAGCTTCCATCTGTCAATCAAATACAGCAGCCAATCAGAAAGCTGCCCATTGATCAGCAGGCCCTTTATGACATCACAGACAGACCCTCAGAACTATCTGTGCATGTCTAATGGCTGGCTTTCAGTTGGGCGGGTGGGTGGCAGAGGGAGGGGATGTCTGTCTCGTTTCTCCTGAAAATTGCGGTTTTTCTGCGTTTACGGGAAAAGTTGAGGTCCGACGCGCAAAAGTGGGGTATCGTAGAAATCACCTTTTAAAGACGCACATTTCTGGCTCCCCAAAAATGGGCATTTCAAATGAGAAATGAGTCCAATGAACAAAATAGGGTGAATAAGTATGTATTTCAGGGGTGAGTTAGCAGGTTATTGGGGAAGTAAGTCCTGATATTTTTGGAGGTTGCAGGGGCCACTACACCATTCAAAATAGGCAGGCTTTAGCATATGCAGTTAGGCCCTGTAGGATGATTTTAGCTAAAAAGTGCCCCATACACTCAAACGGGCTTGTATCTGGGAAGGGAAAATATGGGAAACATGACTTAGACACCAAATGATACACTGTATGCCATGTTTCAAAATTTTTATGCACAGTGGTTACAGCATGAAGCGAATGCATGTGAAAATACAAAGGTGCATTGCATTAAACAAGTCCAATGAGCGTCCCAAAATGGCCGGCCTGCCTGCTTTCATCCATCAATTGTTCTAAATTTTTCATTACCCAATGAGCTGAGGTGGAGTCTTAGCCAGTGGTACCATCAGGGAGGTGTGTAAAGCACTTTAGGCTAGACAGCCAATCAGCTGCCAGCTTCCATCTGTCAATCAAATACAGCAGCCAATCAGAAAGCTGCCCATTGATCAGCAGGCCCTTTATGACATCACAGACAGACCCTCAGAACTATCTGTGCATGTCTAATGGCTGGCTTTCAGTTGGGCGGGTGGGTGGCAGAGGGAGGGATGTCTGTCTCATTTCTCCTGAAAATTGCGGTTTTTCTGCGTTTACGGGAAAAGTTGAGGTCCGACGCGCAAAAGTTGGGTATCGTAGAAATCACCTTTTAAAGACGCACATTTCTGCCCCCCAAAAAATGGGCATTTCAAATGAGAAATGAGTCCAATTAACAAAATAGGGTGAATAAGTATGTATTTCAGGGGTGAGTTAGCAGGTTATTGGGGAAGTAAGTCCTGATATTTTTGGAGGTTGCAGGGGCCACTAGACCATTCAAAATAGGCAGGCTTTAGCATATGCAGTTAGGCCCCGTAGGATAATTTTAGCTAAAAAGTGCCCCAAACACTCAAACGGGCTAGTATCTGGGAAGGAAAAACATGGGAAACATGACTTAGACACCAAATGATACACTTTATGCCAGGTTTCCAAGTTTTTATGCACAGTGGTTACAGCATGAAGCGAATGCATGTGAAAATACAAATGTGCATTACATTAAACAAGTCCAAAGAGCGTCCCAAAATGGCCGGCCTGCCTGCTTTAATCCATCAATTGTTCTAAATTTTTCATTACCCAATGAGCTGAGGTGGAGTCTTAGCCAGTGGTACCATCAGGGAGGTGTGTAAAGCACTTTAGGCTAGACAGCCAATCAGCTGCCAGCTTCCATCTGTCAATCAAATACAGCAGCCAATCAGAAAGCTGCCCATTGATCAGCAGGCCCTTTATGACATCACAGACAGACCCTCAGAACTATCTGTGCATGTCTAATGGCTGGCTTTCAGTTGGGCGGGTGGGTGGCAGAGGGAGGGGATGTCTGTCTCGTTTCTCCTGAAAATTGCGTTTTTTCTGCGTTTACGGGAAAAGTTGAGGTCCGACGCGCAAAAGTTGGGTATCGTAGAAATCACCTTTTAAAGACGCACATTTCTGCCCCCCCAAAAATGGGCATTTCAAATGAGAAATGAGTCCAATTAACAAAATAGGGTGAATAAGTATGTATTTCAGGGGTGAGTTAGCAGGTTATTGGGGAAGTAAGTCCTGATATTTTTGGAGGTTGCAGGGGCCACTACACCATTCAAAATAGGCAGGCTTTAGCATATGCAGTTAGGCCCTGTAGGATGATTTTAGCTAAAAAGTGCCCCATACACTCAAACGGGCTTGTATCTGGGAAGGGAAAATATGGGAAACATGACTTAGACACCAAATGATACACTGTATGCCATGTTTCAAAATTTTTATGCACAGTGGTTACAGCATGAAGCGAATGCATGTGAAAATACAAAGGTGCATTGCATTAAACAAGTCCAATGAGCGTCCCAAAATGGCCGGCCTGCCTGCTTTCATCCATCAATTGTTCTAAATTTTTCATTACCCAATGAGCTGAGGTGGAGTCTTAGCCAGTGGTACCATCAGGGAGGTGTGTAAAGCACTTTAGGCTAGACAGCCAATCAGCTGCCAGCTTCCATCTGTCAATCAAATACAGCAGCCAATCAGAAAGCTGCCCATTGATCAGCAGGCCCTTTATGACATCACAGACAGACCCTCAGAACTATCTGTGCATGTCTAATGGCTGGCTTTCAGTTGGGCGGGTGGGTGGCAGAGGGAGGGGATGTCTGTCTCGTTTCTCCTGAAAATTGCGGTTTTTCTGCGTTTACGGGAAAAGTTGAGGTCCGACGCGCAAAAGTGGGGTATCGTAGAAATCACCTTTTAAAGACGCACATTTCTGGCTCCCCAAAAATGGGCATTTCAAATGAGAAATGAGTCCAATGAACAAAATAGGGTGAATAAGTATGTATTTCAGGGGTGAGTTAGCAGGTTATTGGGGAAGTAAGTCCTGATATTTTTGGAGGTTGCAGGGGCCACTACACCATTCAAAATAGGCAGGCTTTAGCATATGCAGTTAGGCCCTGTAGGATGATTTTAGCTAAAAAGTGCCCCATACACTCAAACGGGCTTGTATCTGGGAAGGGAAAATATGGGAAACATGACTTAGACACCAAATGATACACTGTATGCCATGTTTCAAAATTTTTATGCACAGTGGTTACAGCATGAAGCGAATGCATGTGAAAATACAAAGGTGCATTGCATTAAACAAGTCCAATGAGCGTCCCAAAATGGCCGGCCTGCCTGCTTTCATCCATCAATTGTTCTAAATTTTTCATTACCCAATGAGCTGAGGTGGAGTCTTAGCCAGTGGTACCATCAGGGAGGTGTGTAAAGCACTTTAGGCTAGACAGCCAATCAGCTGCCAGCTTCCATCTGTCAATCAAATACAGCAGCCAATCAGAAAGCTGCCCATTGATCAGCAGGCCCTTTATGACATCACAGACAGACCCTCAGAACTATCTGTGCATGTCTAATGGCTCGCTTTCAGTTGGGCGGGTGGGTGGCAGAGGGAGGGATGTCTGTCTCATTTCTCCTGAAAATTGCGGTTTTTCTGCGTTTACGGGAAAAGTTGAGGTCCGACGCGCAAAAGTTGGGTATCGTAGAAATCACCTTTTAAAGACGCACATTTCTGCCCCCCAAAAAATGGGCATTTCAAATGAGAAATGAGTCCAATTAACAAAATAGGGTGAATAAGTATGTATTTCAGGGGTGAGTTAGCAGGTTATTGGGGAAGTAAGTCCTGATATTTTTGGAGGTTGCAGGGGCCACTAGACCATTCAAAATAGGCAGGCTTTAGCATATGCAGTTAGGCCCCGTAGGATAATTTTAGCTAAAAAGTGCCCCAAACACTCAAACGGGCTAGTATCTGGGAAGGAAAAACATGGGAAACATGACTTAGACACCAAATGATACACTTTATGCCAGGTTTCCAAGTTTTTATGCACAGTGGTTACAGCATGAAGCGAATGCATGTGAAAATACAAATGTGCATTACATTAAACAAGTCCAAAGAGCGTCCCAAAATGGCCGGCCTGCCTGCTTTAATCCATCAATTGTTCTAAATTTTTCATTACCCAATGAGCTGAGGTGGAGTCTTAGCCAGTGGTACCATCAGGGAGGTGTGTAAAGCACTTTAGGCTAGACAGCCAATCAGCTGCCAGCTTCCATCTGTCAATCAAATACAGCAGCCAATCAGAAAGCTGCCCATTGATCAGCAGGCCCTTTATGACATCACAGACAGACCCTCAGAACTATCTGTGCATGTCTAATGGCTGGCTTTCAGTTGGGCGGGTGGGTGGCAGAGGGAGGGGATGTCTGTCTCGTTTCTCCTGAAAATTGCGTTTTTTCTGCGTTTACGGGAAAAGTTGAGGTCCGACGCGCAAAAGTTGGGTATCGTAGAAATCACCTTTTAAAGACGCACATTTCTGCCCCCCCCCAAAAATGGGCATTTCAAATGAGAAATGAGTCCAATTAACAAAATAGGGTGAATAAGTATGTATTTCAGGGGTGAGTTAGCAGGTTATTGGGGAAGTAAGTCCTGATATTTTTGGAGGTTGCAGGGGCCACTAGACCATTCAAAATAGGCAGGCTTTAGCATATGCAGTTAGGCCCCGTAGGATGATTTTAGCTAAAAAGTGCCCCAAACACTCAAACGGGCTAGTATCTGGGAAGGAAAAACATGGGAAACATGACTTAGACACCAAATGATACACTTTATGCCAGGTTTCCAAGTTTTTATGCACAGTGGTTACAGCATGAAGCGAATGCATGTGAAAATACAAAGGTGCATTGCATTAAACAAGTCCAAAGAGCGTCCCAAAATGGCCGGCCTGCCTGCTTTCATCCATCAATTGTTCTAAATTTTTCATTACCCAATGAGCTGAGGTGGAGTCTTAGCCAGTGGTACCATCAGGGAGGTGTGTAAAGCACTTTAGGCTAGACAGCCAATCAGCTGCCAGCTTCCATCTGTCAATCAAATACAGAAGCCAATCAGAAAGCTGCCCATTGATCAGCAGGCCCTTTATGACATCACAGACAGACCCTCAGAACTATCTGTGCATGTCTAATGGCTGGCTTTCAGTTGGGGGCGGGTGGGTGGCAGAGAGAGGGGATGTCTGTCTCGTTTCTCCTGAAAATTGCGGTTTTTCTGCGTTTACGGGAAAAGTTGAGGTCCGACGTGCAAAAGTGGGGTATTGTAGAAATCAACTTTTAAAGACGCACATTTCTGGCTCCCCAAAAATGGGCATTTCAAATGAGAAATGAGTCCAATGAACAAAATAGGGTGAATAAGTATGTATTTCAGGGGTGAGTTAGCAGGTTATTGGGGAAGTAAGTCCTGATATTTTTGGAGGTTGCAGGGGCCACTACACCATTCAAAATAGGCAGGCTTTAGCATATGCAGTTAGGCCCTGTAGGATGATTTTAGCTAAAAAGTGCCCCATACACTCAAACGGGCTTGTATCTGGGAAGGGAAAATATGGGAAACATGACTTAGACACCAAATGATACACTGTATGCCATGTTTCAAAATTTTTATGCACAGTGGTTACAGCATGAAGCGAATGCATGTGAATATACAAAGGTGCATTGCATTAAACAAGTCCACTGAGCGTCCCAAAATGGCCGGCCTGCCTGCTTTCATCCATCAATTGTTATAAATTTTTCATTACCCAATGAGCTGAGGTGGAGTCTTAGCCAGTGGTACCATCAGGGAGGTGTGTAAAGCACTTTAGGCTAGACAGCCAATCAGCTGCCAGCTTCCATCTGTCAATCAAATACAGCAGCCAATCAGAAAGCTGCCCATTGATCAGCAGGCCCTTTATGACATCACAGACAGACCCTCAGAACTATCTGTGCATGTCTAATGGCTGGCTTTCAGTTGGGTGGGTGGGTGGCAGAAGGAGGGGATGTCTGTCTCATTTTTCCTGAAAATTGCGTTTTTTCTGCGTTTACGGGAAAAGTTGAGGTCCGACGCGCAAAAGTTGGGTATCGTAGAAATCACCTTTTAAAGACGCACATTTCTGCCCCCCCAAAAATGGGCATTTCAAATGAGAAATGAGTCCAATTAACAAAATAGGGTGAATAAGTATGTATTTCAGGGGTGAGTTAGCAGGTTATTGGGGAAGTAAGTTCTGATATTTTTGGAGGTTGCAGGGGCCACTAGACCATTTAAAATAGGCAGGCTTTAGCATATGCAGTTAGGCCCCGTAGGATGATTTTAGCTAAAAAGTGCCCCAAACACTCAAACGGGCTAGTATCTGGGAAGGAAAAATATGGGAAACATGACTTAGACACCAAATGATACACTGTATGCCATGTTTCCAAATTTTTATGCACAGTGGTTACAGCATGAAGCGAATGCATGTGAAAATACAAAGGTGCATTGCATTAAACAAGTCCACTGAGCGTCCCAAAATGGCCGGCCTGCCTGCTTTCATCCATCAGTTGTTCTAAATTTTTCATTACCCAATGAGCTGAGGTGGAGTCTTAGCCAGTAGTACCATCAGGGAGGTGTGTAAAGCACTTTAGGCTAGACAGCCAATCAGCTGCCAGCTTCCATCTGTCAATCAAATACAGCAGACAATCAGAAAGCTGCCCATTGATCAGCAGGCCCTTTATGACATCACAGACAGACCCTCAGAACTATCTGTGCATGTCTAATGGCTGACTTTCAGTTGGGCGGGTGGATGGCAGAGGGAGGGGATGTCTGTCTCGTTTCTCCTGAAAATTGCGTTTTTTCTGCGTTTACGGGAAAAGTTGAGGTCCGACGCGCAAAAGTGGGGTATCGTAGAAATCACCTTTTAAAGACGCACATTTCTCTCCCCCCAAAAATGGGCATTTCAAATGAGAAATGAGTCCAATTAACAAAATAGGGTGAATAAGTATGTATTTCAGGGGTGAGTTAGCAGGTTATTGGGGAAGTAAGTCCTGATATTTTTGGAGGTTGCAGGGGCCACTAGACCATTCAAAATAGGCAGGCTTTAGCATATGCAGTTAGGCCCCGTAGGATGATTTTAGCTAAAAAGTGCCCCAAACACTCAAACGGGCTAGTATCTGGGAAGGAAAAACATGGGAAACATGACTTAGACACCAAATGATACACTTTATGCCATGTTTCCAAGTTTTTATGCACAGTGGTTACAGCATGAAGCGAATGCATGTGAAAATACAAAGGTGCATTGCATTAAACAAGTCCAATGAGCGTCCCAAAATGGCCGGCCTGCCTGCTCTCATCCATCAATTGTTCTAAATTTTTCATTACCCAATGAGCTGAGGTGGAGTCTTAGCCAGTGGTACCATCAGGGAGGTGTGTAAAGCACTTTAGGCTAGACAGCCAATCAGCTGCCAGCTTCCATCTGTCAATCAAATACAGCAGCCAATCAGAAAGCTGCCCATTGATCAGCAGGCCCTTTATGACATCACAGACAGACCCTCAGAACTATCTGTGCATGTCTAATGGCTGGCTTTCAGTTGGGCGGGTGGGTGGCAGAGGGAGGGGATGTCTGTCTCATTTCTCCTGAAAATTGCTGTTTTTCTGCGTTTACGGGAAAAGTTGAGGTCCGGCGCGCAAAAGTGAGGTATCGTAGAAATCACCTTTTAAAGACGCACATTTCTGGCTCCCCAAAAATGGGCATTTCAAATGAGAAATGAGTCCAATGAACAAAATAGGGTGAATAAGTATGAATTTCAGGGGTGAGTTAGCAGGTTATTGGGGAAGTAAGTCCTGATATTTTTGGAGGTTGCAGGGGCCACTAGACCATTCAAAATAGGCAGGCTTTAGCATATGCAGTTAGGCCCCGTAGGATGATTTTAGCTAAAAAGTGCCCCAAACACTCAAACGGGCTAGTATCTGGGAAGGAAAAACATGGGAAACATGACTTAGACACCAAATGATACACTTTATGCCATGTTTCCAAGTTTTTATGCACAGTGGTTACAGCATGAAGCGAATGCATGTGAAAATACAAAGGTGCATTGCATTAAACAAGTCCAATGAGCGTCCCAAAATGGCCGGCCTGCCTGCTTTCATCCATCAATTGTTCTAAATTTTTCATTACCCAATGAGCTGAGGTGGAGTCTTAGCCATTGGTACCATCAGGGAGGTGTGTAAAGCACTTTAGGCTAGACAGCCAATCAGCTGCCAGCTTCCATCTGTCAATCAAATACAGCAGCCAATCAGAAAGCTGCCCATTGATCAGCAGGCCCTTTATGACATCACAGACAGACCCTCAGAACTATCTGTGCATGTCCAATGGCTGGCTATCAGTTGGGCCGGTGGGTGGCAGAGGGAGGGGATGCCTGTCTCGTTTCTCCTGAAAATTGCAGTTTTTCTGCGTTTACGGGAAAAGTTGAGGTCCGACGCGCAAAAGTGGGGTTTCGTAGAAATCATCTTTTAAAGACGCACATTTCTGGCCCCCCAAAAATGGGCATTTCAAATGAGAAATGAGTCCAATTAACAAAATAGAGTGAATAAGTATGTATTTCAGGGGTGAGTTAGCAGGTTATTGGGAAAGTAAGTCCTGATATTTTTGGAGGTTGCAGGGGCCACTAGACCATTCAAAATAGGCAGGCTTTAGCATATGCAGTTAGGCCCCGTAGGATGATTTTAGCTAAAAAGTGCCCCAAACACTCAAACGGGCTAGTATCTGGGAAGGAAAAACATGGGAAACATGACTTAGACACCAAATGATACACTGTATGCCATGTTTCCAAATTTTTATGCACAGTGGTTACAGCATGAAGCAAATGCATGTGAATATACAAAGGTGCATTGCATTAAACAAGTCCACTGAGCGTCCCAAAATGGCCGGCCTGCCTGCTTTCATCCATCAATTGTTCTAAATTTTTCATTACCCAATGAGCTGAGGTGGAGTCTTAGCCAGTGGTACCATCAGGGAGGTGTGTAAAGCACTTTAGGCTAGACAGCCAATCAGCTGCCAGCTTCCATCTGTCAATCAAATACAGCAGCCAATCAGAAAGCTGCCCATTGATCAGCAGGCCCTTTATGACATCGCAGACAGACCCTCAGAACTATCTGTGCATGTCTAATGGCTGGCTTTCAGTTGGGCGGGTGGGTGGCAGAGGGAGGGGATGTCTGTCTCATTTCTCCTGAAAATTGCTGTTTTTCTGCGTTTACGGGAAAAGTTGAGGTCCGGCGCGCAAAAGTGAGGTATCGTAGAAATCACCTTTTAAAGACGCACATTTCTGGCTCCCCAAAAATGGGCATTTCAAATGAGAAATGAGTCCAATGAACAAAATAGGGTGAATAAGTATGAATTTCAGGGGTGAGTTAGCAGGTTATTGGGGAAGTAAGTCCTGATATTTTTGGAGGTTGCAGGGGCCACTAGACCATTCAAAATAGGCAGGCTTTAGCATATGCAGTTAGGCCCCGTAGGATGATTTTAGCTAAAAAGTGCCCCAAACACTCAAACGGGCTAGTATCTGGGAAGGAAAAACATGGGAAACATGACTTAGACACCAAATGATACACTTTATGCCATGTTTCCAAGTTTTTATGCACAGTGGTTACAGCATGAAGCGAATGCATGTGAAAATACAAAGGTGCATTGCATTAAACAAGTCCAATGAGCGTCCCAAAATGGCCGGCCTGCCTGCTTTCATCCATCAATTGTTCTAAATTTTTCATTACCCAATGAGCTGAGGTGGAGTCTTAGCCATTGGTACCATCAGGGAGGTGTGTAAAGCACTTTAGGCTAGACAGCCAATCAGCTGCCAGCTTCCATCTGTCAATCAAATACAGCAGCCAATCAGAAAGCTGCCCATTGATCAGCAGGCCCTTTATGACATCACAGACAGACCCTCAGAACTATCTGTGCATGTCCAATGGCTGGCTATCAGTTGGGCCGGTGGGTGGCAGAGGGAGGGGATGCCTGTCTCGTTTCTCCTGAAAATTGCAGTTTTTCTGCGTTTACGGGAAAAGTTGAGGTCCGACGCGCAAAAGTGGGGTTTCGTAGAAATCATCTTTTAAAGACGCACATTTCTGGCCCCCCAAAAATGGGCATTTCAAATGAGAAATGAGTCCAATTAACAAAATAGAGTGAATAAGTATGTATTTCAGGGGTGAGTTAGCAGGTTATTGGGAAAGTAAGTCCTGATATTTTTGGAGGTTGCAGGGGCCACTAGACCATTCAAAATAGGCAGGCTTTAGCATATGCAGTTAGGCCCCGTAGGATGATTTTAGCTAAAAAGTGCCCCAAACACTCAAACGGGCTAGTATCTGGGAAGGAAAAACATGGGAAACATGACTTAGACACCAAATGATACACTGTATGCCATGTTTCCAAATTTTTATGCACAGTGGTTACAGCATGAAGCAAATGCATGTGAATATACAAAGGTGCATTGCATTAAACAAGTCCACTGAGCGTCCCAAAATGGCCGGCCTGCCTGCTTTCATCCATCAATTGTTCTAAATTTTTCATTACCCAATGAGCTGAGGTGGAGTCTTAGCCAGTGGTACCATCAGGGAGGTGTGTAAAGCACTTTAGGCTAGACAGCCAATCAGCTGCCAGCTTCCATCTGTCAATCAAATACAGCAGCCAATCAGAAAGCTGCCCATTGATCAGCAGGCCCTTTATGACATCGCAGACAGACCCTCAGAACTATCTGTGCATGTCTAATGGCTGGCTTTCAGTTGGGCGGGTGGGTGGCAGAGGGAGGGGATGTCTGTCTCGTTTCTCCTGAAAATTGTGGTTTTTCTGCGTTTACGGGAAAAGTTGAGGTCCGACGCGCAAAAGTGGGGTATCGTAGAAATCACCTTTTAAAGACGCACATTTCTGGCCCCCCAAAAATGGGCATTTCAAATGAGAAATGAGTCCAATTAACAAAATAGGGTGAATAAGTATGTATTTCAGGGGTGAGTTAGCAGGTTATTGGGGAAGTAAGTCCTGATATTTTTGGAGGTTGCAGGGGCCACTAGACCATTCAAAATAGGCAGGCTTTAGCATATGCAGTTAGGCCCCGTAGGATGATTTTAGCTAAAAAGTGCCCCAAACACTCAAACGGGCTAGTATCTGGGAAGGAAAAACATGGGAAACATGACTTAGACACCAAATGATACACTGTATGCCATGTTTCCAAATTTTTATGCACAGTGGTTACAGCATGAAGCGAATGCATGTGAAAATACAAAGGTGCATTGCATTAAACAAGTCCACTGAGCGTCCCAAAATGGCCGGCCTGCCTGCTTTCATCCATCAGTTGTTCTAAATTTTTCATTACCCAATGAGCTGAGGTGGAGTCTTAGCCAGTGGTACCATCAGGGAGGTGTGTAAAGCACTTTAGGCTAGACAGCCAATCAGCTGCCAGCTTCCATCTGTCAATCAAATACAGCAGCCAATCAGAAAGCTGCCCATTGATCAGCAGGCCCTTTATGACATCACAGACAGACCCTCAGAACTATCTGTGCATGTCTAATGGCTGGCTTTCAGTTGGGCGGGTGGGTGGCAGAAGGAGGGGATGTCTGTCTCATTTTTCCTGAAAATTGCGTTTTTTCTGCGTTTACGGGAAAAGTTGAGGTCCGACGCGCAAAAGTTGGGTATCGTAGAAATCACCTTTTAAAGACGCACATTTCTGCCCCCCCAAAAATGGGCATTTCAAATGAGAAATGAGTCCAATTAACAAAATAGGGTGAATAAGTATGTATTTCAGGGGTGAGTTAGCAGGTTATTGGGGAAGTAAGTCCTGATATTTTTGGAGGTTGCAGGGGCCACTAGACCATTTAAAATAGGCAGGCTTTAGCATATGCAGTTAGGCCCCGTAGGATGATTTTAGCTAAAAAGTGCCCCAAACACTCAATCGGGCTAGTATCTGGGAAGGAAAAACATGGGAAACATGACTTAGACACCAAATGATACACTGTATGCCATGTTTCCAAATTTTTATGCACAGTGGTTACAGCATGAAGCGAATGCATGTGAAAATACAAAGGTGCATTGCATTAAACAAGTCCACTGAGCGTCCCAAAATGGCCGGCCTGCCTGCTTTCATCCATCAGTTGTTCTAAATTTTTCATTACCCAATGAGCTGAGGTGGAGTCTTAGCCAGTGGTACCATCAGGGAGGTGTGTAAAGCACTTTAGGCTAGACAGCCAATCAGCTGCCAGCTTCCATCTGTCAATCAAATACAGCAGACAATCAGAAAGCTGCCCATTGATCAGCAGGCCCTTTATGACATCACAGACAGACCCTCAGAACTATCTGTGCATGTCTAATGGCTGACTTTCAGTTGGGCGGGTGGATGGCAGAGGGAGGGGATGTCTGTCTCGTTTCTCCTGAAAATTGCGTTTTTTCTGCGTTTACGGGAAAAGTTGAGGTCCGACGCGCAAAAGTGGGGTATCGTAGAAATCACCTTTTAAAGACGCACATTTCTCTCCCCCCAAAAATGGGCATTTCAAATGAGAAATGAGTCCAATTAACAAAATAGGGTGAATAAGTATGTATTTCAGGGGTGAGTTAGCAGGTTATTGGGGAAGTAAGTCCTGATATTTTTGGAGGTTGCAGGGGCCACTAGACCATTCAAAATAGGCAGGCTTTAGCATATGCAGTTAGGCCCCGTAGGATGATTTTAGCTAAAAAGTGCCCCAAACACTCAAACGGGCTAGTATCTGGGAAGGAAAAACATGGGAAACATGACTTAGACACCAAATGATACACTTTATGCCATGTTTCCAAGTTTTTATGCACAGTGGTTACAGCATGAAGCGAATGCATGTGAAAATACAAAGGTGCATTGCATTAAACAAGTCCAATGAGCGTCCCAAAATGGCCGGCCTGCCTGCTTTCATCCATCAATTGTTCTAAATTTTTCATTACCCAATGAGCTGAGGTGGAGTCTTAGCCAGTGGTACCATCAGGGAGGTGTGTAAAGCACTTTAGGCTAGACAGCCAATCAGCTGCCAGCTTCCATCTGTCAATCAAATACAGCAGCCAATCAGAAAGCTGCCCATTGATCAGCAGGCCCTTTATGACATCACAGACAGACCCTCAGAACTATCTGTGCATGTCTAATGGCTGGCTTTCAGTTGGGCGGGTGGGTGGCAGAGGGAGGGGATGTCTGTCTCATTTCTCCTGAAAATTGCTGTTTTTCTGCGTTTACGGGAAAAGTTGAGGTCCGGCGCGCAAAAGTGAGGTATCGTAGAAATCACCTTTTAAAGACGCACATTTCTGGCTCCCCAAAAATGGGCATTTCAAATGAGAAATGAGTCCAATGAACAAAATAGGGTGAATAAGTATGAATTTCAGGGGTGAGTTAGCAGGTTATTGGGGAAGTAAGTCCTGATATTTTTGGAGGTTGCAGGGGCCACTAGACCATTCAAAATAGGCAGGCTTTAGCATATGCAGTTAGGCCCCGTAGGATGATTTTAGCTAAAAAGTGCCCCAAACACTCAAACGGGCTAGTATCTGGGAAGGAAAAACATGGGAAACATGACTTAGACACCAAATGATACACTTTATGCCATGTTTCCAAGTTTTTATGCACAGTGGTTACAGCATGAAGCGAATGCATGTGAAAATACAAAGGTGCATTGCATTAAACAAGTCCAATGAGCGTCCCAAAATGGCCGGCCTGCCTGCTTTCATCCATCAATTGTTCTAAATTTTTCATTACCCAATGAGCTGAGGTGGAGTCTTAGCCATTGGTACCATCAGGGAGGTGTGTAAAGCACTTTAGGCTAGACAGCCAATCAGCTGCCAGCTTCCATCTGTCAATCAAATACAGCAGCCAATCAGAAAGCTGCCCATTGATCAGCAGGCCCTTTATGACATCACAGACAGACCCTCAGAACTATCTGTGCATGTCCAATGGCTGGCTATCAGTTGGGCCGGTGGGTGGCAGAGGGAGGGGATGCCTGTCTCGTTTCTCCTGAAAATTGCAGTTTTTCTGCGTTTACGGGAAAAGTTGAGGTCCGACGCGCAAAAGTGGGGTTTCGTAGAAATCATCTTTTAAAGACGCACATTTCTGGCCCCCCAAAAATGGGCATTTCAAATGAGAAATGAGTCCAATTAACAAAATAGAGTGAATAAGTATGTATTTCAGGGGTGAGTTAGCAGGTTATTGGGAAAGTAAGTCCTGATATTTTTGGAGGTTGCAGGGGCCACTAGACCATTCAAAATAGGCAGGCTTTAGCATATGCAGTTAGGCCCCGTAGGATGATTTTAGCTAAAAAGTGCCCCAAACACTCAAACGGGCTAGTATCTGGGAAGGAAAAACATGGGAAACATGACTTAGACACCAAATGATACACTGTATGCCATGTTTCCAAATTTTTATGCACAGTGGTTACAGCATGAAGCAAATGCATGTGAATATACAAAGGTGCATTGCATTAAACAAGTCCACTGAGCGTCCCAAAATGGCCGGCCTGCCTGCTTTCATCCATCAATTGTTCTAAATTTTTCATTACCCAATGAGCTGAGGTGGAGTCTTAGCCAGTGGTACCATCAGGGAGGTGTGTAAAGCACTTTAGGCTAGACAGCCAATCAGCTGCCAGCTTCCATCTGTCAATCAAATACAGCAGCCAATCAGAAAGCTGCCCATTGATCAGCAGGCCCTTTATGACATCGCAGACAGACCCTCAGAACTATCTGTGCATGTCTAATGGCTGGCTTTCAGTTGGGCGGGTGGGTGGCAGAGGGAGGGGATGTCTGTCTCGTTTCTCCTGAAAATTGTGGTTTTTCTGCGTTTACGGGAAAAGTTGAGGTCCGACGCGCAAAAGTGGGGTATCGTAGAAATCACCTTTTAAAGACGCACATTTCTGGCCCCCCAAAAATGGGCATTTCAAATGAGAAATGAGTCCAATTAACAAAATAGGGTGAATAAGTATGTATTTCAGGGGTGAGTTAGCAGGTTATTGGGGAAGTAAGTCCTGATATTTTTGGAGGTTGCAGGGGCCACTAGACCATTCAAAATAGGCAGGCTTTAGCATATGCAGTTAGGCCCCGTAGGATGATTTTAGCTAAAAAGTGCCCCAAACACTCAAACGGGCTAGTATCTGGGAAGGAAAAACATGGGAAACATGACTTAGACACCAAATGATACACTGTATGCCATGTTTCCAAATTTTTATGCACAGTGGTTACAGCATGAAGCGAATGCATGTGAAAATACAAAGGTGCATTGCATTAAACAAGTCCACTGAGCGTCCCAAAATGGCCGGCCTGCCTGCTTTCATCCATCAGTTGTTCTAAATTTTTCATTACCCAATGAGCTGAGGTGGAGTCTTAGCCAGTGGTACCATCAGGGAGGTGTGTAAAGCACTTTAGGCTAGACAGCCAATCAGCTGCCAGCTTCCATCTGTCAATCAAATACAGCAGCCAATCAGAAAGCTGCCCATTGATCAGCAGGCCCTTTATGACATCACAGACAGACCCTCAGAACTATCTGTGCATGTCTAATGGCTGGCTTTCAGTTGGGCGGGTGGGTGGCAGAAGGAGGGGATGTCTGTCTCATTTTTCCTGAAAATTGCGTTTTTTCTGCGTTTACGGGAAAAGTTGAGGTCCGACGCGCAAAAGTTGGGTATCGTAGAAATCACCTTTTAAAGACGCACATTTCTGCCCCCCCAAAAATGGGCATTTCAAATGAGAAATGAGTCCAATTAACAAAATAGGGTGAATAAGTATGTATTTCAGGGGTGAGTTAGCAGGTTATTGGGGAAGTAAGTCCTGATATTTTTGGAGGTTGCAGGGGCCACTAGACCATTTAAAATAGGCAGGCTTTAGCATATGCAGTTAGGCCCCGTAGGATGATTTTAGCTAAAAAGTGCCCCAAACACTCAATCGGGCTAGTATCTGGGAAGGAAAAACATGGGAAACATGACTTAGACACCAAATGATACACTGTATGCCATGTTTCCAAATTTTTATGCACAGTGGTTACAGCATGAAGCGAATGCATGTGAAAATACAAAGGTGCATTGCATTAAACAAGTCCACTGAGCGTCCCAAAATGGCCGGCCTGCCTGCTTTCATCCATCAGTTGTTCTAAATTTTTCATTACCCAATGAGCTGAGGTGGAGTCTTAGCCAGTGGTACCATCAGGGAGGTGTGTAAAGCACTTTAGGCTAGACAGCCAATCAGCTGCCAGCTTCCATCTGTCAATCAAATACAGCAGCCAATCAGAAAGCTGCCCATTGATCAGCAGGCCCTTTATGACATCACAGACAGACCCTCAGAACTATCTGTGCATGTCTAATGGCTGGCTTTCAGTTGGGCGGGTGGGTGGCATAGGGAGGGGATGTCTGTCTCGTTTCTCCTGAAAATTGCGGTTTTTCTGCGTTTACGGGAAAAATTGAGGTCCGACGCGCAAAAGTGGGGTATCGTAGAAATCACCTTTTAACCCCTTCATGACAGAGCCAGTTTGTGCCTTCATGACAGAGCCCTTTTTTTCAAATCTGACATGTCTCACTTAAGTGGGGATAACTTTTTTTTGCTTTTACTTATCCCAGTGATTTTGAGATTGTTTTCTCGTGACACATTGTACTTCAAGTTAGTGGTAAATTTTCGTCGATACAGTCTGTGTTTTTTTGTGAAAAATACCAAAATATCGTGAAAAAATGGAAAATTTAGCAATTTGCAAAATGTTAAATTTTCTGCTTGTGAGACAAATAATCATACCACTCAAAATAGTTAATAACTAACATAGACCATATGTCTACTTTATGTTTCCATCATTATTTCAACTTCCTTTTAATTTTTTTGGACACTAGGAGGCTTACAATATGAATAGCAAATTTTCAAATTTTCATGAAAATTTCAAACACTGATTTTTTTAGGGACCAGTTCAGTTCTGATGTGACTTTGAGGGACTTGTATGTGAGACACCCCCATAAATGATGCCATTTCAAAAACTGCACCCCTCACAGTATTCAAAACAGCATTTTGGAAGTTTGTTAACCCTTTAGGTGTTTCACAGGAATTAAAACAAAGTGTAGGTGAAATTTCAAAATTTCTTTTTTTTTGCAGAGTTTCAATTTTAATACATTTTTCTAACGAATACAGTAGATTTTACTAGAGAAATGTGACTAAAAATTGATTCCCCCAATTCTTTTGTTTTCAAAAATATCCTATATGTGGCCCTAGTGTGCACGTTGACCAAACCACAGGCTTCATAATAGAAGGAGCACCTACTTGATTTTGGAGCCTCCTTTTTATGAGATTTTTTTTTAGGCACCATGTAGGTTTCTAGGCACCATAAGTGCTAAAAGTTAGGAACCTCCCCCACAAGTCACCCCATTTTGCAATCTACACCCCTCAGGGAATTCATCTAGGGGTATAGTGTACATTTCAAACCCCCAGGGGTTTCACCAATTTTGGTACAACTGGGATGTGAAAATGGAAAATTACATTTTTTTACACAAACATGCAGTTCTGGCTCAAAATTTTTCATTTTCACAAGGAATGAAGGAGACAAAGCACCCCAAAATCTGTGCCCCAATTTCTCCCGAGTACGGCAATGCCTCACATGTGACCAAAAAATACCAGTTGGGTGCATGGCAGGACTCAGAAGGGAAGGAGTGATTTTTGGATTTTGCAGCAAAGATTTTGGTGGAATGAATGGTGGGTGCTATGTTGCATTAGCAAGACTCCCAAAGCACCAATACAGTGGAACCCCCCACAAGTCACCCCATTTTGCAAAGTACACCCCTCAGGGAATTCATCTAGGGGTATAGTGTACATTTCAAACCCCCAGGGGTTTCACCAATTTTGGTACAACTGGGATGTGAAAATGGAAAATTACATTTTTTTACACAAACATGCAGTTCTGGCTCAAAATTTTTCATTTTCACAAGGAATGAAGGAGACAAAGCACCCCAAAATCTGTGCCCCAATTTCTCCCGAGTACGGCAATGCCTCACATGTGACCAAAAAATACCAGTTGGGTGCATGGCAGGACTCAGAAGGGAAGGAGTGATTTTTGGATTTTGCAGCAAAGATTTTGGTGGAATGAATGGTGGGTGCTATGTTGCATTAGCAAGACTCCCAAAGCACCAATACAGTGGAACCCCCCCACAAGTCACCCCATTTTGCAAAGTACACCCCTCAGGGAATTCATCTAGGGGTATAGTGTACATTTCAAACCCCCAGGGGTTTCACCAATTTTGGTACAACTGGGATGTGAAAATGGAAAATTACATTTTTTTACACAAACATGCAGTTCTGGCTCAAAATTTTTCATTTTCACAAGGAATGAAGGAGACAAAGCACCCCAAAATCTGTGCCCCAATTTCTCCCGAGTACGGCAATGCCTCACATGTGACCAAAAAATACCAGTTGGGTGCATGGCAGGACTCAGAAGGGAAGGAGTGATTTTTGGATTTTGCAGCAAAGATTTTGGTGGAATGAATGGTGGGTGCTATGTTGCATTAGCAAGACTCCCAAAGCACCAATACAGTGGAACCCCCCCACAAGTCACCCCATTTTGCAAACTACACCCCTCAGGGAATTCATCTAGGGGTATAGTGTACATTTCAAACCCCCAGGGGTTTCACCAATTTTGGTACAACTGGGATGTGAAAATGGAAAATTACATTTTTTTACACAAACATGCAGTTCTGGCTCAAAATTTTTCATTTTCACAAGGAATGAAGGAGACAAAGCACCCCAAAATCTGTGCCCCAATTTCTCCCGAGTACGGCAATGCCTCACATGTGACCAAAAAATACCAGTTGGGTGCATGGCAGGACTCAGAAGAGAAGGAGTGATTTTTGGATTTTGCAGCAAAGATTTTGGTGGAATGAATGGTGGGTGCTATGTTGCATTAGCAAGACTCCCAAAGCACCAATACAGTGGAACCCCCCCACAAGTCACCCCATTTTGCAAACTACACCCCTCAGGGAATTCATCTAGGGGTATAGTGTACATTTCAAACCCCCAGGGGTTTCACCAATTTTGGTACAACTGGGATGTGAAAATGGAAAATTACATTTTTTTTACACAAACATGCAGTTCTGGCTCAAAATTTTTCATTTTCACAAGGAATGAAGGAGACATAGCACCCCAAAATCTGTGCCCCAATTTCTCCCGAGTACGGCAATGCCTCACATGTGACCAAAAAATACCAGTTGGGTGCATGGCAGGACTCAGAAGGGAAGGAGTGATTTTTGGATTTTGCAGCAAAGATTTTGGTGGAATGAATGGTGGGTGCTATGTTGCATTAGCAAGACTCCCAAAGCACCAATACAGTGGAACCCCCCCACAAGTCACCCCATTTTGCAAAGTACACCCCTCAGGGAATTCATCTAGGGGTATAGTGTACATTTCAAACCCCCAGGGGTTTCACCAATTTTGGTACAACTGGGATGTGAAAATGGAAAATTACATTTTTTTACACAAACATGCAGTTCTGGCTCAAAATTTTTCATTTTCACAAGGAATGAAGGAGACAAAGCACCCCAAAATCTGTGCCCCAATTTCTCCCGAGTACGGCAATGCCTCACATGTGACCAAAAAATACCAGTTGGGTGCATGGCAGGACTCAGAAGGGAAGGAGTGATTTTTGGATTTTGCAGCACAGATTTTGGTGGAATGAATGGTGGGTGCTATGTTGCATTACCAATACAGTGGAACCCCCCCACAAGTGACCCCATTTTGCAAACTACACCCCTCAGGGAATTCATCTAGGGGTATAGTGTACATTTCAAACCCCCAGGGGTTTCACCAATTTTGGTACAACTGGGATGTGAAAATGGAAAATTACATTTTTTTACACAAACATGCAGTTCTGGCTCAAAATTTTTCATTTTCACAAGGAATGAAGGAGACAAAGCACCCCAAAATCTGTGCCCCCATTTCTCCAGAGTATGGCAATGCCTCACATGTGACCAAAAAATACCAGTTGGGTGCATGGCAGGACTCAGAAGGGAAGGAGTGATTTTTGGATTTTGCAGCACAGATTTTGGTGGAATGAATGGTGGGTGCTATGTTGCATTACCAATACAGTGGAACCCCCCCACAAGTGACCCCATTTTGCAAACTACACCCCTCAGGGAATTCATCTAGGGGTATAGTGTACATTTCAAACCCCCAGGGGTTTCATCAATTTTGGTACAACTGGGCAGTGAAAATGAAAAAAATACATTTTTTTACACAAAAATGTACTTCTGGCTCAAAATTTTTCATTTTCACAAGGAATGAAGGAGACAAAGCACCCCAAAATCTGTGCCCCAATTTCTCCAGAGTACGGCAATGCCTCACATGTGACCAAAAAATACCAGTTGGGTGCATGGCAGGACTCAGAAGGGAAGGAGTGATTTTTGGTTTTTGCAGCTCAGATTCTGGTGGAATGAATGGTGGGTGCTATGTGGCATTAGCAAGACCCCCGAAGCACGGTGAAATGATGAACCTAATAATCCATAGATGTGTGGTATATTTTGAAACACTCCTTTATACATAGGCCGGGTTTGTCGGGGCAAGTTTCACAGTGGAAAATAGTTTCCTTTCTTATTCCCTTTTTATAGCAAACTTTGCACCTTTTTTGTGTCCTGCCCTTTCTTGCAGTGGAGGGGATTTCGTTGGGAAAATGCTGCCCTGGTACAATACGGGGGCCAGTACTAGAAGTACTGGGGCCCTCTGCCTGCTGATTCCCAAATGTTAGGCTCTTTATGACTTCCTCTTGAAAGTGCATAAATGTCCCCCTCTGGCCGGTAGAACGGAATAGCACGTAAGCGTTATACAGTGCCATCTGGATGATATACACGGCCAGCTTCTTGTACCAGATTTGTTTTCCGCAGGGCACTGTACGGCTTCAGTACCTGATCTGAAAGATCCACTCCGCCCATGTACTTATTGTAATCTAGGATACAATTTGGTTTTGAGGTGTGGGTACTGGTACCTCGTACAGGGATGGAGGTGGTACTGTCTCCATGAATTGTTGTCAGTATAAGGACATCCCTCTTGTCCTTATATTTGACCAACAACATATTTTCGGTGCATATTCCCCTGCTTTCACCCCTTCTCATTACTTGGGCAATGTGCGTTTTGGGGAGGCCTCTTTGGTTCTTGCGCACAGTACCGCAAGCTGCTGTACCTCTTGAACCAAGGGCCTTAAACAGGGGGATGCTGGTGTAAAAGTTATCCACATAGAGGTGATAACCCTTATCCAGGAAGGGGTGCATTAAATCCCAGACAATTTTTCCACTAACACCTACGAGGGAGGGGGGGCATTCTGGTGGTTCAATTCTTGAATCCTTCCCTTCATATACCCTAAACTTGTGGGTGTACCCTGTGGTGCTTTCACACAGCTTATACATTTTTATGCCATACCTTGCCCTCTTACTGGGAAGGTACTGGCGGAATTTAACCCTTCCTTTAAAATGTATAAGGGACTCGTCGATACTAATACATTTATCAGGGATGTATAGCTCTGCAAATTTGGCACTGAAATGATCAATGACCGGCCTGACTTTGAATAGCCTGTCAAAGGTGGGATCATCTCTGGGTGGGCACTGTGCATTATCGGTGTAATGTATAAATTTATGGATTGCCTCAAAACGAGCCCGGGGCATGGCCATACGGTGAAATGGGGTGCTGTACAGAACATCTGTACTCCAATATTGCCTAATTTGTGGCTTTTTTACTATGCCCATATGTAACACCAGACCCCAAAACGTCATCATCTCTACTGCATCTACAGGGGTCCACCTAGCAAATGATGACGTGGGGTTTTGAGCAATAAACTGCTGGGCATATAAATTAGTTTGGTCCACCATTAAATTTATAAAATCATCAGAGAAAAATAATTTGAAAAAGTCAATTTCTCTGAGACCTGTTGAATCAAATTGGATTCCTGGGATGGCCAAAAACTCAGGAACCTGGGGCTCAAAATTGTCTGGTGGTGGGGTCCATACGAGATCAATTATTGGGGGGGGGGGGTCTCAGCTGCTCTACGGGGGCGTCTTTGAGGGGGTCCCTCATCATCAGAGGAGGAAGAGGAGCTTAAGACAAATCCTTCAAATTCCCCGCTTGCCTCACTGGCTGTGTCAGAGTCAGAGGCAAGCATGGCATATGCCTCCTCCACCGAATACATTCTCCTGGATGACTGGGACGACATTTGGGATGACATTTGGGATGCCATTTATATTTTTGTGTTACTGGTAGTGAAATGTTTCAACACGTGTATAGTGTAGGGGGGGGTACAAACTTTATTTCAACCCGGGGGGTATGTAGTGTGTAGTGTGTATGTATGTAGTGCAGAAAAAAAAAAAATACAAAAAAAAAAAAATTGAAGGGTTCAAAAAAAAAAAATGGAAGGGGTTAAAAAAAAAAATGGAAGGGGTTAAAAAAAAAATGGAAGGGGTTAAAAAAAAAAAAATGGAAGGGGTTAAAAAAAAAAAAGGTCCTGCGGCAAAAATTGAGCACAGATGTTGGTCAGTAACGTCCGTCACTGAACAGCGCTCAAAGGCAACAGGAATTTGATCCAAAAAAAAAAAAAAATAGATCAACCCTGTGCCGAAAAAGCTGATCAGTGATGTACGTCACTGATCAGCGCACAGTGGCCACAGGACACACACAAAATCACAGTGTGTGTAAAAAAAAAAATGTAAAAAAGACCCCACAGCACTCACAAAAAATAAAAAAAGGTGATCAGTGATGCGACACTGATTACCAGTGAGGGGCAGCAGGTGCACAACCTTTGGTGGTACTGACAGGTATATATAAAAAAAAAAACCTCTGTACCCCCAAAAAGTTGCTGATCACCTCAGATATAGTGATCAGCACAAAAGGCGGGGGCAGCAGACACAAAATTTAGCACTCTCTATCACTCTCTGTCACTATCTCTCTCTATCTCTCTATCTCTCACTATCTATCACTCTATGACACTGCAGCAGCAGCACTGACAGGTATATCTATATATAAAAAAAAACCTGCGCCCCCAAAAAGTTGCTGATCAGTTAATTTATACTGATCAGCACAAAAGGGGGGGCAGCAGTCAGTTATATAAAAAATATATAGCACAATCTGTCACTATCTCTCTATCTCTCTCTCTCTATCTCTCTCTATCTCTCTCTATCTATCTATAGCTCTATCACACTGCAGCAGCACAAAATATAGCACTAGGCCTCTCTATCTCTCTCTATCTCTCTCTATCTCTTTCAGTTATATAAAAAATATATAGCACAATCTGTCACTATCTCTCTCTCTATCTCTCTCTCTATCTCTCTCTATCTCTCTATCTCTCTATCTATAGCTCTATCACACTGCAGCAGCACAAAATATAGCACTAGGCCTCTCTATCTCTCTCTATCTCTCTCTATCTCTCTCTCTCTAACTCTCTCTCTATCTAATAAATCGCAGCAGCACAAGATGTCACAGGATGTCACAAGATGTCACAAGCATAAGCAATATCAATGATCAGGTAAGTATTTTGGATGGGTTCTGGTCAGTATAGGCGGCAGCTGGGCACGGTGACCGCACTGCACGCTATTCCAGACCGGAATGGCGTCTGCAGTGCAGTCACCGTTAGTTTAAACCCCCCTCCATGGCTGTGATTGGTCCGTCGGTCCGACGGACCAATCACGGCCTTTGGGGGCGGGAGGGGTGAGGTGGGGTGACACCAGTGTCACCCTTACACCCCGCGGTGATTGGTGCTGTACTTTACAGCACCAATCACCTCCGATCCCGTGTCACCGGCGAACGTTATTCGCCGGTGACACAGAAAACGCTGTGAATGGCTGTTCACAATGAACAGCCAATCACAGCGATCGCCGACGGGGGGGCGGCATCGCCGCCCCCCCTGGGCATGCACGGACATGTCTGCTGTCAGGGACAGCAGACATCGTCCCTCTGTCACTGCGTCTCTAGACGCAGTGACAGTTTTAAGCCATGACGTATATATACGTCAACGGTCGGGAAGTACTTCCCGGCCATGACGTATATATACGTCAAATGTCGTGAAGGGGTTAAAGACGCACATTTCTGCCCCCCCAAAAATGGGCATTTCAAATGAGAAATGAGTCCAATTAACAAAATAGGGTGAATAAGTATGTATTTCAGGGGTGAGTTAGCAGGTTATTGGGGAAGTAAGTCCTGATATTTTTGGAGGTTGCAGGGGCCACTAGACCATTTAAAATAGGCAGGCTTTAGCATATGCAGTTAGGCCCCGTAGGATGATTTTAGCTAAAAAGTGCCCCAAACACTCAAACGGGCTAGTATCTGGGAAGGAAAAACATGGGAAACATGACTTAGACACCAAATGATACACTTTATGCCATGTTTCCAAGTTTTTATGCACAGTGGTTACAGCATGAAGCGAATGCATGTGAAAATACAAAGGTGCATTGCATTAAACAAGTCCAATGAGCGTCCCAAAATGGCCGGCCTGCCTGCTTTCATCCATCAATTGTTCTAAATTTTACATTACCCAATGAGCTGAGGTGGAGTCTTAGCCAGAGGTACCATCAGGGAGGTGTGTAAAGCACTTTAGGCTAGACAGCCAATCAGCTGCCAGCTTCCATCTGTCAATCAAATACAGCAGCCAATCAGAAAGCTGCCCATTGATCAGCAGGCCCTTTATGACATCACAGACAGACCCTCAGAACTATCTGTGCATGTCTAATAGCTGGCTTTCAGTTGGGCGGGTGGGTGGCAGAGGGAGGGGATGTCTGTCTCGTTTCTCCTGAAAATTGCTGTTTTTCTGCGTTTACGGGAAAAATTGAGGTCCGGCGCGCAAAAGTGAGGTATCGTAGAAATCACCTTTTAAAGACGCACATTTATGGCTCCCCAAAAATGGGCATTTCAAATGAGAAATGAGTCCAATGAACAAAATAGGGTGAATAAGTATGTATTTCAGGGGTGAGTTAGCAGGTTATTGGGGAAGTAAGTCCTGATATTTTTGGAGGTTGCAGGGGCCACTAGACCATTCAAAATAGGCAGGCTTTAGCATATGCAGTTAGGCCCCGTAGGATGATTTTAGCTAAAAAGTGCCCCAAACACTCAAACGGGCTAGTATCTGGAAAGGAAAAACATGGGAAACATGACTTAGACACCAAATGATACACTTTATGCCATGTTTCCAAGTTTTTATGCACAGTGGTTACAGCATGAAGCGAATGCATGTGAAAATACAAAGGTGCATTGCATTAAACAAGTCCAATGAGCGTCCCAAAATGGCCGGCCTGCCTGCTTTCATCCATCAATTGTTCTAAATTTTTCATTACCCAATGAGCTGAGGTGGAGTCTTAGCCAGTGGTACCATCAGGGAGGTGTGTAAAGCACTTTAGGCTAGACAGCCAATCAGCTGCCAGCTTCCATCTGTCAATCAAATACAGCAGCCAATCAGAAAACTGCCCATTGATCAGCAGGCCCTTTATGACATCACAGACAGACCCTCAGAACTATCTGTGCATGTCTAATGGCTGGCTTTCAGTTGGGCGGGTGGGTGGCAGAGGGAGGGGATGTCTGTCTCGTTTCTCCTGAAAATTGCGGTTTTTCTGCGTTTACGGGAAAAGTTGAGGTCCGACGCGCAAAAGTGGGGTATCGTAGAAATCACCTTTTAAAGACGCACATTTCTGGCTCCCCAAAAATGGGCATTTCAAATGAGAAATGAGTCCAATGAACAAAATAGGGTGAATAAGTATGTATTTCAGGGGTGAGTTAGCAGGTTATTGGGGAAGTAAATCCTGATATTTTTGGAGGTTGCAGGGGCAATTACACCATTCAAAATAGGAAGGCTTAAGCATATGCAGTTAGGCCCTGTAGGATGATTTTAGCTAAAAAGTGCCCCAAACACTAAAACGGGCTTGTATCTGGGAAGGGAAAATATGGGAAACATGACTTAGACACCAAATGATACACTGTATGCCATGTTTCCAAATTTTTATGCTCAGTGGTTACAGCATGAAGCGAATGCATGTGAAAATACAAAGGTGCATTGCATTAAACAAGTCCAATGAGCGTCCCAAAATGGCCGGCCTGCCTGCTTTCATCCATCAATTGTTCTAAATTTTTCATTACCCAATGAGCTGAGGTGGAGTCTTAGCCAGTGGTACCATCAAGGAGGTGTGTAAAGCACTTTAGGCTAGACAGCCAATCAGCTGCCAGCTTCCATCTGTCAATCAAATACAGCAGCCAATCAGAAAGCTGCCCATTGATCAGCAGGCCCTTTATGACATCACAGACAGACCCTCAGAACTATCTGTGCATGTCTAATGGCTGGCTTTCAGTTGGGCGGGTGGGTGGCAGAGGGAGGGGATGTCTGTCTCATTTCTCCTGAAAATTGCGGTTTTTCTGCGTTTACGGGAAAAGTTGAGGTCCGACGCGCAAAAGTTGGGTATCGTAGAAATCACCTTTTAAAGACGCACATTTCTGACCCCCCAAAAATGGGCATTTCAAATGAGAAATGAGTCCAATTAACAAAATAGGGTGAATAAGTATGTATTTCAGGGGTGAGTTAGCAGGTTATTGGGGAAGTAAGTCCTGATATTTTTGGAGGTTGCAGGGGCCACTAGACCATTCAAAATAGGCAGGCTTTAGCATATGCAGTTAGGCCCCGTAGGATGATTTTAGCTAAAAAGTGCCCCAAACACTCAAACGGGCTAGTATCTGGGAAGGAAAAACATGGGAAACATGACTTAGACACCAAATGATACACTTTATGCCATGTTTCCAAGTTTTTATGCACAGTGGTTACAGCATGAAGCGAATGCATGTGAAAATACAAAGGTGCATTGCATTAAACAAGTCCACTGAGCGTCCCAAAATGGCCGGCCTGCCTGCTTTCATCCATCAATTGTTCTAAATTTTTCATTACCCAATGAGCTGAGGTGGAGTCTTAGCCAGTGGTACCATCAGGGAGGTGTGTAAAGCACTTTAGGCTAGACAGCCAATCAGCTGCCAGCTTCCATCTGTCAATCAAATACAGCAGCCAATCAGAAAGCTGCCCATTGATCAGCAGGCCCTTTATGACATCACAGACAGACCCTCAGAACTATCTGTGCATGTCTAATGGCTGGCTTTCAGTTGGGCGGGTGGGTGGCAGAGGGAGGGGATGTCTGTCTCGTTTCTCCTGAAAATTGCGGTTTTTCTGCGTTTACGGGAAAAGTTGAGGTCCGACGCGCAAAAGTGGGGTATCGTAGAAATCACCTTTTAAAGACGCACATTTCTGGCTCCCCAAAAATGGGCATTTCAAATGAGAAATGAGTCCAATGAACAAAATAGGGTGAATAAGTATGTATTTCAGGGGTGAGTTAGCAGGTTATTGGGGAAGTAAGTCCTGATATTTTTGGAGGTTGCAGGGGCCACTACACCATTCAAAATAGGCAGGCTTTAGCATATGCAGTTAGGCCCTGTAGGATGATTTTAGCTAAAAAGTGCCCCATACACTCAAACGGTCTTGTATCTGGGAAGGGAAAATATGGGAAACATGACTTAGACACCAAATTATACATTGTATGCCATGTTTCAAAATGTTTATGCACAGTGGTTACAGCATGAAGCGAATGCATGTGAAAATACAAAGGTGCATTGCATTAAACAAGTCCAATGAGCGTCCCAAAATGGCCGGCCTGCCTGCTTTCATCCATCAATTGTTCTAAATTTTTCATTACCCAATGAGCTGAGGTGGAGTCTTAGCCAGTGGTACCATCAGGGAGGTGTGTAAAGCACTTTAGGCTAGACAGCCAATCAGCTGCCAGCTTCCATCTGTCAATCAAATACAGCAGCCAATCAGAAAGCTGCCCATTGATCAGCAGGCCCTTTTTTTGACATAACAGACAGACCCTCAGAACTATCTGTGCATGTCTAATGGCTGGATTTCAGTTGGGCGGGTGGGTGGCAGAGGGAGGGATGTCTGTCTCATTTCTCCTGAAAATTGCGGTTTTTCTGCGTTTACGGGAAAAGTTGAGGTCCGACGCGCAAAAGTTGGGTATCGTAGAAATCACCTTTTAAAGACGCACATTTCTGCAACCCCAAAAATGGGCATTTCAAATGAGAAATGAGTCCAATTAACAAAATAGGGTGAATAAGTATGTATTTCAGGGGTGAGTTAGCAGGTTATTGGGGAAGTAAGTCCTGATATTTTTGGAGGTTGCAGGGGCCACTAGACCATTCAAAATAGGCAGGCTTTAGCATATGCAGTTAGGCCCCGTAGGATGATTTTAGCTAAAAAGTGCCCCAAACACTCAAACGGGCTAGTATCTGGGAAGGAAAAACATGGGAAACATGACTTAGACACCAAATGATACACTTTATGCCAGGTTTCCAAGTTTTTATGCACAGTGGTTACAGCATGAAGCGAATGCATGTGAAAATACAAAGGTGCATTGCATTAAACAAGTCCAATGAGCGTCCCAAAATGGCCGGCCTGCCTGCTTTCATCCATCAATTGTTCTAAATTTTTCATTACCCAATGAGCTGAGGTGGAGTCTTAGCCAGTGGTACCATCAGGGAGGTGTGTAAAGCACTTTAGGCTAGACAGCCAATCAGCTGCCAGCTTCCATCTGTCAATCAAATACAGCAGCCAATCAGAAAGCTGCCCATTGATCAGCAGGCCCTTTATGACATCACAGACAGACCCTCAGAACTATCTGTGCATGTCTAATGGCTGGCTTTTAGTTGGGCGGGTGGGTGGCAGAGGGAGGGGATGTCTGTCTCGTTTCTCCTGAAAATTGCGGTTTTTCTGCGTTTACGGGAAAAGTTGAGGTCCGACGCGCAAAAGTGGGGTATTGTAGAAATCACCTTTTAAAGACGCACATTTCTGGCTCCCCAAAAATGGGCATTTCAAATGAGAAATGAGTCCAATGAACAAAATAGGGTGAATAAGTATGTATTTCAGGGGTAAGTTAGCAGGTTATTGTTGAAGTAAGTCCTGATATTTTTGGAGGTTGCAGGGGCCACTACACCATTCAAAATAGGCAGGCTTTAGCATATGCAGTTAGGCCCTGTAGGATGATTTTAGCTAAAAAGTGCCCCATACACTCAAACGGGCTTGTATCTGGGAAGGAAAAATATGGGAAACATGACTTAGACACCAAATGATACACTGTATGCCATGTTTCCAAATTTTTATGCACAGTGGTTACAGCATGAAGCGAATGCATGTGAATATACAAAGGTGCATTGCATTAAACAAGTCCACTGAGCGTCCCAAAATGGCCGGCCTGCCTGCTTTCATCCATCAATTGTTCTAAATTTTTCATTACCCAATGAGCTGAGGTGGAGTCTTAGCCAGTGGTACCATCAGGGAGGTGTGTAAAGCACTTTAGGCTAGACAGCCAATCAGCTGCCAGCTTCCATCTGTCAATCAAATACAGCAGCCAATCAGAAAGCTGCCCATTGATCAGCAGGCCCTTTATGACATCACAGACAGACCCTCAGAACTATCTGTGCATGTCTAATGGCTGGCTTTCAGTTGGGCGGGTGGGTGGCAGAGGGAGGGGATGTCTGTCTCATTTCTCCTGAAAATTGCGTTTTTTCTGCGTTTACGGGAAAAGTTGAGGTCCGACGCGCAAAAGTTGGGTATCGTAGAAATCACCTTTTAAAGACGCACATTTCTGGCCCCCCAAAAATAGGCATTTCAAATGAGAAATGAGTCCAATTAACAAAATAGGGTGAATAAGTATGTATTTCAGGGGTGAGTTAGCAGGTTATTGGGGAAGTAAGTCCTGATATTTTTGGAGGTTGCAGGGGCCACTAGACCATTCAAAATAGGCAGGCTTTAGCATATGCAGTTAGGCCCCGTAGGATGATTTTAGCTAAAAAGTGCCCCAAACACTCAAACGGGCTAGTATCTGGGAAGGAAAAACATGGGAAACATGACTTAGACACCAAATGATACACTTTATGCCAGGTTTCCAAGTTTTTATGCACAGTGGTTACAGCATGAAGCGAATGCATGTGAAAATACAAAGGTGCATTGCATTAAACAAGTCCAATGAGCGTCCCAAAATGGCCGGCCTGCCTGCTTTCATCCATCAATTGTTCTAAATTTTTCATTACCCAATGAGCTGAGGTGGAGTCTTAGCCAGTGGTACCATCAGGGAGGTGTGTAAAGCACTTTAGGCTAGACAGCCAATCAGCTGCCAGCTTCCATCTGTCAATCAAATACAGCAGCCAATCAGAAAGCTGCCCATTGATCAGCAGGCCCTATATGACATCACAGACAGACCCTCAGAACTATCTGTGCATGTCTAATGGCTGGCTTTCAGTTGGGCGGGTGGGTGGCAGAGGGAGGGGATGTCTGTCTCGTTTCTCCTGAAAATTGCGGTTTTTCTGCGTTTACGGGAAAAGTTGAGGTCCGACGCGCAAAAGTGGGGTATTGTAGAAATCACCTTTTAAAGACGCACATTTCTGGCTCCCCAAAAATGGGCATTTCAAATGAGAAATGAGTCCAATGAACAAAATAGGGTGAATAAGTATGTATTTCAGGGGTGAGTTAGCAGGTTATTGGGGAAGTAAGTCCTGATATTTTTGGAGGTTGCAGGGGCCACTACACCATTCAAAATAGGCAGGCTTTAGCATATGCAGTTAGGCCCTGTAGGATGATTTTAGCTAAAAAGTGCCCCATACACTCAAACGGGCTTGTATCTGGGAAGGGAAAATATGGGAAACATGACTTAGACACCAAATGATACACTGTATGCCATGTTTCCAAATTTTTATGCACAGTGGTTACAGCATGAAGCGAATGCATGTGAATATACAAAGGTGCATTGCATTAAACAAGTCCACTGAGCGTCCCAAAATGGCCGGCCTGCCTGCTTTCATCCATCAATTGTTCTAAATTTTTCATTACCCAATGAGCTGAGGTGGAGTCTTAGCCAGTGGTACCATCAGGGAGGTGTGTAAAGCACTTTAGGCTAGACAGCCAATCAGCTGCCAGCTTCCATCTGTCAATCAAATACAGCAGCCAATCAGAAAGCTGCCCATTGATCAGCAGGCCCTTTATGACATCACAGACAGACCCTCAGAACTATCTGTGCATGTCTAATGGCTGGCTTTCAGTTGGGCGGGTGGGTGGCAGAGGGAGGGGATGTCTGTCTCATTTCTCCTGAAAATTGCGGTTTTTCTGCGTTTACGGGAAAAGTTGAGGTCCGACGCGCAAAAGTTGGGTATCGTAGAAATCACCTTTTAAAGACGCACATTTCTGGCCCCCCAAAAATGGGCATTTCAAATGAGAAATGAGTCCAATTAACAAAATAGGGTGAATAAGTATGTATTTCAGGGGTGAGTTAGCAGGTTATTGGGGAAGTAAGTCCTGATATTTTTGGAGGTTGCAGGGGCCACTAGACCATTCAAAATAGGCAGGCTTTAGCATACGCAGTTAGGCCCCGTAGGATGATTTTAGCTAAAAAGTGCCCCAAACACTCAAACGGGCTAGTATCTGGGAAGGAAAAACATGGGAAACATGACTTAGACACCAAATGATACACTGTATGCCATGTTTCCAAATTTGTATGCACAGTGGTTACAGCATGAAGCGAATGCATGTGAAAATACAAAGGTGCATTGCATTAAACAAGTCCACTGAGCGTCCCAAAATGGCCGGCCTGCCTGCTTTCATCCATCAGTTGTTCTAAATTTTTCATTACCCAATGAGCTGAGGTGGAGTCTTAGCCAGTGGTACCATCAGGGAGGTGTGTAAAGCACTTTAGGCTAGACAGCCAATCAGCTGCCAGCTTCCATCTGTCAATCAAATACAGCAGCCAATCAGAAAGCTGCCCATTGATCAGCAGGCCCTTTATGACATCACAGACAGACCCTCAGAACTATCTGTGCATGTCTAATGGCTGGCTTTCATTTGGTCGGGTGGGTGGCAGAAGGAGGGGATGTCTGTATCATTTTTCCTGAAAATTGCGTTTTTTCTGCGTTTACGGGAAAAGTTGAGGTCCGACGCGCAAAAGTTGGGTATCGTAGAAATCACCTTTTAAAGACGCACATTTCTGCCCCCCCAAAAATGGGCATTTCAGATGAGAAATGAGTCCAATTAACAAAATAGGGTGAATAAGTATGTATTTCAGGGGTGAGTTAGCAGGTTATTGGGGAAGTAAGTCCTGATATTTTTGGAGGTTGCAGGGGCCACTAGACCATTTAAAATAGGCAGGCTTTAGCATATGCAGTTAGGCCCCGTAGGATGATTTTAGCTAAAAAGTGCCCCAAACACTCAAACGGGCTAGTATCTGGGAAGGAAAAACATGGGAAACATGACTTAGACACCAAATGATACACTGTATGCCATGTTTCCAAATTTTTATGCACAGTGGTTACAGCATGAAGCGAATGCATGTGAAAATACAAAGGTGCATTGCATTAAACAAGTCCAATGAGCGTCCCAAAATGGCCGGCCTGCCTGCTTTCATCCATCAATTGTTCTAAATTTTTCATTACCCAATGAGCTGAGGTGGAGTCTTAGCCAGTGGTACCATCAGGGAGGTGTGTAAAGCACTTTAGGCTAGACAGCCAATCAGCTGCCAGCTTCCATCTGTCAATCAAATACAGCAGCCAATCAGAAAGCTGCCCATTGATCAGCAGGCCCTTTATGACATCACAGACAGACCCTCAGAACTATCTGTGCATGTCTAATGGCTGGCTTTCAGTTGGGCGGGTGGGTGGCAGAGGGAGGGGATGTCTGTCTCGTTTCTCCTGAAAATTGCGGTTTTTCTGCGTTTACGGGAAAAGTTGAGGTCCGACGCGCAAAAGTGGGGTATCGTAGAAATCACCTTTTAAAGACGCACATTTCTGCCCCCCCAAAAATGGGCATTTCAAATGAGAAATGAGTCCAATTAACAAAATAGGGTGAATAAGTATGTATTTCAGGGGTGAGTTAGCAGGTTATTGGGGAAGTAAGTCCTGATATTTTTGGAGGTTGCAGGGGCCACTAGACCATTTAAAATAGGCAGGCTTTAGCATATGCAGTTAGGCCCCGTAGGATGATTTTAGCTAAAAAGTGCCCCAAACACTCAAACGGGCTAGTATCTGGGAAGGAAAAACATGGGAAACATGACTTAGACACCAAATGATACACTTTATGCCATGTTTCCAAGTTTTTATGCACAGTGGTTACAGCATGAAGCGAATGCATGTGAAAATACAAAGGTGCATTGCATTAAACAAGTCCAATGAGCGTCCCAAAATGGCCGGCCTGCCTGCTTTCATCCATCAATTGTTCTAAATTTTTCATTACCCAATGAGCTGAGGTGGAGTCTTAGCCAGAGGTACCATCAGGGAGGTGTGTAAAGCACTTTAGGCTAGACAGCCAATCAGCTGCCAGCTTCCATCTGTCAATCAAATACAGCAGCCAATCAGAAAGCTGCCCATTGATCAGCAGGCCCTTTATGACATCACAGACAGACCCTCAGAACTATCTGTGCATGTCTAATAGCTGGCTTTCAGTTGGGCGGGTGGGTGGCAGAGGGAGGGGATGTCTGTCTCGTTTCTCCTGAAAATTGCTGTTTTTCTGCGTTTACGGGAAAAATTGAGGTCCGGCGCGCAAAAGTGAGGTATCGTAGAAATCACCTTTTAAAGACGCACATTTCTGGCTCCCCAAAAATGGGCATTTCAAATGAGAAATGAGTCCAATGAACAAAATAGGGTGAATAAGTATGTATTTCAGGGGTGAGTTAGCAGGTTATTGGGGAAGTAAGTCCTGATATTTTTGGAGGTTGCAGGGGCCACTAGACCATTCAAAATAGGCAGGCTTTAGCATATGCAGTTAGGCCCCGTAGGATGATTTTAGCTAAAAAGTGCCCCAAACACTCAAACGGGCTTGTATCTGGAAAGGAAAAACATGGGAAACATGACTTAGACACCAAATGATACACTTTATGCCATGTTTCCAAGTTTTTATGCACAGTGGTTACAGCATGAAGCGAATGCATGTGAAAATACAAAGGTGCATTGCATTAAACAAGTCCAATGAGCGTCCCAAAATGGCCGGCCTGCCTGCTTTCATCCATCAATTGTTCTAAATTTTTCATTACCCAATGAGCTGAGGTGGAGTCTTAGCCAGTGGTACCATCAGGGAGGTGTGTAAAGCACTTTAGGCTAGACAGCCAATCAGCTGCCAGCTTCCATCTGTCAATCAAATACAGCAGCCAATCAGAAAACTGCCCATTGATCAGCAGGCCCTTTATGACATCACAGACAGACCCTCAGAACTATCTGTGCATGTCTAATGGCTGGCTTTCAGTTGGGCGGGTGGGTGGCAGAGGGAGGGGATGTCTGTCTCGTTTCTCCTGAAAATTGCGTTTTTTCTGCGTTTACGGGAAAAGTTGAGGTCCGACGCGCAAAAGTGGGGTATCGTAGAAATCACCTTTTAAAGACGCACATTTCTGGCTCCCCAAAAATGGGCATTTCAAATGAGAAATGAGTCCAATGAACAAAATAGGGTGAATAAGTATGTATTTCAGGGGTGAGTTAGCAGGTTATTGGGGAAGTAAATCCTGATATTTTTGGAGGTTGCAGGGGCAATTACACCATTCAAAATAGGAAGGCTTTAGCATATGCAGTTAGGCCCTGTAGGATGATTTTAGCTAAAAAGTGCCCCAAACACTAAAACGGGCTTGTATCTGGGAAAGGAAAATATGGGAAACATGACTTAGACACCAAATGATACACTGTATGCCATGTTTCCAAATTTGTATGCACAGTGGTTACAGCATGAAGCGAATGCATGTGAAAATACAAAGGTGCATTGCATTAAACAAGTCCAATGAGCGTCCCAAAATGGCCGGCCTGCCTGCTTTCATCCATCAATTGTTCTAAATTTTTCATTACCCAATGAGCTGAGGTGGAGTCTTAGCCAGTGGTACCATCAAGGAGGTGTGTAAAGCACTTTAGGCTAGACAGCCAATCAGCTGCCAGCTTCCATCTGTCAATCAAATACAGCAGCCAATCAGAAAGCTGCCCATTGATCAGCAGGCCCTTTATGACATCACAGACAGACCCTCAGAACTATCTGTGCATGTCTAATGGCTGGCTTTCAGTTGGGCGGGTGGGTGGCAGAGGGAGGGGATGTCTGTCTCATTTCTCCTGAAAATTGCGGTTTTTCTGCGTTTACGGGAAAAGTTGAGGTCCGACGCGCAAAAGTTGGGTATCGTAGAAATCACCTTTTAAAGACGCACATTTCTGACCCCCCAAAAATGGGCATTTCAAATGAGAAATGAGTCCAATTAACAAAATAGGGTGAATAAGTATGTATTTCAGGGGTGAGTTAGCAGGTTATTGGGGAAGTAAGTCCTGATATTTTTGGAGGTTGCAGGGGCCACTAGACCATTCAAAATAGGCAGGCTTTAGCATATGCAGTTAGGCCCCGTAGGATGATTTTAGCTAAAAAGTGCCCCAAACACTCAAACGGGCTAGTATCTGGGAAGGAAAAACATGGGAAACATGACTTAGACACCAAATGATACACTTTATGCCATGTTTCCAAGTTTTTATGCACAGTGGTTACAGCATGAAGCGAATGCATGTGAAAATACAAAGGTGCATTGCATTAAACAAGTCCAATGAGCGTCCCAAAATGGCCGGCCTGCCTGCTTTCATCCATCAATTGTTCTAAATTTTTCATTACCCAATGAGCTGAGGTGGAGTCTTAGCCAGTGGTACCATCAGGGAGGTGTGTAAAGCACTTTAGGCTAGACAGCCAATCAGCTGCCAGCTTCCATCTGTCAATCAAATACAGCAGCCAATCAGAAAGCTGCCCATTGATCAGCAGGCCCTTTATGACATCACAGACAGACCCTCAGAACTATCTGTGCATGTCTAATGGCTGGCTTTCAGTTGGGCGGGTGGGTGGCAGAGGGAGGGGATGTCTGTCTCGTTTCTCCTGAAAATTGCGGTTTTTCTGCGTTTACGGGAAAAGTTGAGGTCCGACGCGCAAAAGTGGGGTATCGTAGAAATCACCTTTTAAAGACGCACATTTCTGGCTCCCCAAAAATGGGCATTTCAAATGAGAAATGAGTCCAATGAACAAAATAGGGTGAATAAGTATGTATTTCAGGGGTGAGTTAGCAGGTTATTGGGGAAGTAAGTCCTGATATTTTTGGAGGTTGCAGGGGCCACTACACCATTCAAAATAGGCAGGCTTTAGCATATGCAGTTAGGCCCTGTAGGATGATTTTAGCTAAAAAGTGCCCCATACACTCAAACGGTCTTGTATCTGGGAAGGGAAAATATGGGAAACATGACTTAGACACCAAATTATACATTGTATGCCATGTTTCAAAATGTTTATGCACAGTGGTTACAGCATGAAGCGAATGCATGTGAAAATACAAAGGTGCATTGCATTAAACAAGTCCAATGAGCGTCCCAAAATGGCCGGCCTGCCTGCTTTCATCCATCAATTGTTCTAAATTTTTCATTACCCAATGAGCTGAGGTGGAGTCTTAGCCAGTGGTACCATCAGGGAGGTGTGTAAAGCACTTTAGGCTAGACAGCCAATCAGCTGCCAGCTTCCATCTGTCAATCAAATACAGCAGCCAATCAGAAAGCTGCCCATTGATCAGCAGGCCCTTTTTTTGACATAACAGACAGACCCTCAGAACTATCTGTGCATGTCTAATGGCTGGCTTTCAGTTGGGCGGGTGGGTGGCAGAGGGAGGGATGTCTGTCTCATTTCTCCTGAAAATTGCGGTTTTTCTGCGTTTACGGGAAAAGTTGAGGTCCGACGCGCAAAAGTTGGGTATCGTAGAAATCACCTTTTAAAGACGCACATTTCTGCAACCCCAAAAATGGGCATTTCAAATGAGAAATGAGTCCAATTAACAAAATAGGGTGAATAAGTATGTATTTCAGGGGTGAGTTAGCAGGTTATTGGGGAAGTAAGTCCTGATATTTTTGGAGGTTGCAGGGGCCACTAGACCATTCAAAATAGGCAGGCTTTAGCATATGCAGTTAGGCCCCGTAGGATGATTTTAGCTAAAAAGTGCCCCAAACACTCAAACGGGCTAGTATCTGGGAAGGAAAAACATGGGAAACATGACTTAGACACCAAATGATACACTTTATGCCAGGTTTCCAAGTTTTTATGCACAGTGGTTACAGCATGAAGCGAATGCATGTGAAAATACAAAGGTGCATTGCATTAAACAAGTCCAATGAGCGTCCCAAAATGGCCGGCCTGCCTGCTTTCATCCATAAATTGTTCTAAATTTTTCATTACCCAATGAGCTGAGGTGAAGTCTTAGCCAGTGGTACCATCAGGGAGGTGTGTAAAGCACTTTAGGCTAGACAGCCAATCAGCTGCCAGCTTCCATCTGTCAATCAAATACAGCAGCCAATCAGAAAGCTGCCCATTGATCAGCAGGCCCTTTATGACATCACAGACAGACCCTCAGAACTATCTGTGCATGTCTAATGGCTGGCTTTTAGTTGGGCGGGTGGGTGGCAGAGGGAGGGGATGTCTGTCTCGTTTCTCCTGAAAATTGCGTTTTTTCTGCGTTTACGGGAAAAGTTGAGGTCCGACGCGCAAAAGTGGGGTATTGTAGAAATCACCTTTTAAAGACGCACATTACTGGCTCCCCAAAAATGGGCATTTCAAATGAGAAATGAGTCCAATGAACAAAATAGGGTGAATAAGTATGTATTTCAGGGGTGAGTTAGCAGGTTATTGGGGAAGTAAGTCCTGATATTTTTGGAGGTTGCAGGGGCCACTACACCATTCAAAATAGGCAGGCTTTAGCATATGCAGTTAGGCCCTGTAGGATGATTTTAGCTAAAAAGTGCCCCATACACTCAAAAGGGCTTGTATCTGGGAAGGGAAAATATGGGAAACATGACTTAGACACCAAATGATACACTGTATGCCATGTTTCCAAATTTTTATGCACAGTGGTTACAGCATGAAGCGAATGCATGTGAATATACAAAGGTGCATTGCATTAAACAAGTCCACTGAGCGTCCCAAAATGGCCGGCCTGCCTGCTTTCATCCATCAATTGTTCTAAATTTTTCATTACCCAATGAGCTGAGGTGGAGTCTTAGCCAGTGGTACCATCAGGGAGGTGTGTAAAGCACTTTAGGCTAGACAGCCAATCAGCTGCCAGCTTCCATCTGTCAATCAAATACAGCAGCCAATCAGAAAGCTGCCCATTGATCAGCAGGCCCTTTTTTTGACATAACAGACAGACCCTCAGAACTATCTGTGCATGTCTAATGGCTGGCTTTCAGTTGGGCGGGTGGGTGGCAGAGGGAGGGATGTCTGTCTCATTTCTCCTGAAAATTGCGGTTTTTCTGCGTTTACGGGAAAAGTTGAGGTCCGACGCGCAAAAGTTGGGTATCGTAGAAATCACCTTTTAAAGATGCACATTTCTGCAACCCCAAAAATGGGCATTTCAAATGAGAAATGAGTCCAATTAACAAAATAGGGTGAATAAGTATGTATTTCAGGGGTGAGTTAGCAGGTTATTGGGGAAGTAAGTCCTGATATTTTTGGAGGTTGCAGGGGCCACTAGACCATTCAAAATAGGCAGGCTTTAGCATATGCAGTTAGGCCCCGTAGGATGATTTTAGCTAAAAAGTGCCCCAAACACTCAAACGGGCTAGTATCTGGGAAGGAAAAACATGGGAAACATGACTTAGACACCAAATGATACACTTTATGCCAGGTTTCCCTGTTTTTATGCACAGTGGTTACAGCATGAAGCGAATGCATGTGAAAATACAAAGGTGCATTGCATTAAACAAGTCCAATGAGCGTCCCAAAATGGCCGGCCTGCCTGCTTTCATCCATCAATTGTTCTAAATTTTTCATTACCCAATGAGCTGAGGTGGAGTCTTAGCCAGTGGTACCATCAGGGAGGTGTGTAAAGCACTTTAGGCTAGACAGCCAATCAGCTGCCAGCTTCCATCTGTCAATCAAATACAGCAGCCAATCAGAAAGCTGCCCATTGATCAGCAGGCCCTTTATGACATCACAGACAGACCCTCAGAACTATCTGTGCATGTCTAATGGCTGGCTTTTAGTTGGGCGGGTGGGTGGCAGAGGGAGGGGATGTCTGTCTCGTTTCTCCTGAAAATTGCGGTTTTTCTGCGTTTACGGGAAAAGTTGAGGTCCGACGCGCAAAAGTGGGGTATTGTAGAAATCACCTTTTAAAGACGCACATTTCTGGCTCCCCAAAAATGGGCATTTCAAATGAGAAATGAGTCCAATGAACAAAATAGGGTGAATAAGTATGTATTTCAGGGGTGAGTTAGCAGGTTATTGGGGAAGTAAGTCCTGATATTTTTGGAGGTTGCAGGGGCCACTACACCATTCAAAATAGGCAGGCTTTAGCATATGCAGTTAGGCCCTGTAGGATGATTTTAGCTAAAAATGGCCCCATACACTCAAACGGGCTTGTATCTGGGAAGGGAAAATATGGGAAACATGACTTAGACACCAAATGATACACTGTATGCCATGTTTCCAAATTTTTATGCACAGTGGTTACAGCATGAAGCGAATGCATGTGAATATACAAAGGTGCATTGCATTAAACAAGTCCACTGAGCGTCCCAAAATGGCCGGCCTGCCTGCTTTCATCCATCAATTGTTCTAAATTTTTCATTACCCAATGAGCTGAGGTGGAGTCTTAGCCAGTGGTACCATCAGGGAGGTGTGTAAAGCACTTTAGGCTAGACAGCCAATCAGCTGCCAGCTTCCATCTGTCAATCAAATACAGCAGCCAATCAGAAAGCTGCCCATTGATCAGCAGGCCCTTTATGACATCACAGACAGACCCTCAGAACTATCTGTGCATGTCTAATGGCTGGCTTTCAGTTGGGCGGGTGGGTGGCAGAGGGAGGGGATGTCTGTCTCATTTCTCCTGAAAATTGCGGTTTTTCTGCGTTTACGGGAAAAGTTGAGGTCCGACGCGCAAAAGTTGGGTATCGTAGAAATCACCTTTTAAAGACGCACATTTCTGGCCCCCCAAAAATGGGCATTTCAAATGAGAAATGAGTCCGATTAACAAAATAGGGTGAATAAGTATGTATTTCAGGGGTGAGTTAGCAGGTTATTGGGGAAGTAAGTCCTGATATTTTTGGAGGTTGCAGGGGCCACTAGACCATTCAAAATAGGCAGGCTTTAGCATATGCAGTTAGGCCCCGTAGGATGATTTTAGCTAAAAAGTGCCCCAAACACTCAAACGGGCTAGTATCTGGGAAGGAAAAACATGGGAAACATGACTTAGACACCAAATGATACACTTTATGCCAGGTTTCCAAGTTTTTATGCACAGTGGTTACAGCATGAAGCGAATGCATGTGAAAATACAAAGGTGCATTGCATTAAACAAGTCCAATGAGCGTCCCAAAATGGCCGGCCTGCCTGCTTTCATCCATCAATTGTTCTAAATTTTTCATTACCCAATGAGCTGAGGTGGAGTCTTAGCCAGTGGTACCATCAGGGAGGTGTGTAAAGCACTTTAGGCTAGACAGCCAATCAGCTGCCAGCTTCCATCTGTCAATCAAATACAGCAGCCAATCAGAAAGCTGCCCATTGATCAGCAGGCCCTATATGACATCACAGACAGACCCTCAGAACTATCTGTGCATGTCTAATGGCTGGCTTTCAGTTGGGCGGGTGGGTGGCAGAGGGAGGGGATGTCTGTCTCGTTTCTCCTGAAAATTGCGGTTTTTCTGCGTTTACGGGAAAAGTTGAGGTCCGACGCGCAAAAGTGGGGTATTGTAGAAATCACCTTTTAAAGACGCACATTTCTGGCTCCCCAAAAATGGGCATTTCAAATGAGAAATGAGTCCAATGAACAAAATAGGGTGAATAAGTATGTATTTCAGGGGTGAGTTAGCAGGTTATTGGGGAAGTAAGTCCTGATATTTTTGGAGGTTGCAGGGGCCACTACACCATTCAAAATAGGCAGGCTTTAGCATATGCAGTTAGGCCCTGTAGGATGATTTTAGCTAAAAAGTGCCCCATACACTCAAACGGGCTTGTATCTGGGAAGGGAAAATATGGGAAACATGACTTAGACACCAAATGATACACTGTATGCCATGTTTCCAAATTTTTATGCACAGTGGTTACAGCATGAAGCGAATGCATGTGAATATACAAAGGTGCATTGCATTAAACAAGTCCACTGAGCGTCCCAAAATGGCCGGCCTGCCTGCTTTCATCCATCAATTGTTCTAAATTTTTCATTACCCAATGAGCTGAGGTGGAGTCTTAGCCAGTGGTACCATCAGGGAGGTGTGTAAAGCACTTTAGGCTAGACAGCCAATCAGCTGCCAGCTTCCATCTGTCAATCAAATACAGCAGCCAATCAGAAAGCTGCCCATTGATCAGCAGGCCCTTTATGACATCACAGACAGACCCTCAGAACTATCTGTGCATGTCTAATGGCTGGCTTTCAGTTGGGCGGGTGGGTGGCAGAGGGAGGGGATGTCTGTCTCATTTCTCCTAAAAATTGCGGTTTTTCTGCGTTTACGGGAAAAGTTGAGGTCCGACGCGCAAAAGTTGGGTATCGTAGAAATCACCTTTTAAAGACGCACATTTCTGGCCCCCCAAAAATGGGCATTTCAAATGAGAAATGAGTCCAATTAACAAAATAGGGTGAATAAGTATGTATTTCAGGGGTGAGTTAGCAGGTTATTGGGGAAGTAAGTCCTGATATTTTTGGAGGTTGCAGGGGCCACTAGACCATTCAAAATAGGCAGGCTTTAGCATATGCAGTTAGGCCCCGTAGGATGATTTTAGCTAAAAAGTGCCCCAAACACTCAAACGGGCTAGTATCTGGGAAGGAAAAACATGGGAAACATGACTTAGACACCAAATGATACACTGTATGCCATGTTTCCAAATTTGTATGCACAGTGGTTACAGCATGAAGCGAATGCATGTGAAAATACAAAGGTGCATTGCATTAAACAAGTCCACTGAGCGTCCCAAAATGGCCGGCCTGCCTGCTTTCATCCATCAGTTGTTCTAAATTTTTCATTACCCAATGAGCTGAGGTGGAGTCTTAGCCAGTGGTACCATCAGGGAGGTGTGTAAAGCACTTTAGGCTAGACAGCCAATCAGCTGCCAGCTTCCATCTGTCAATCAAATACAGCAGCCAATCAGAAAGCTGCCCATTGATCAGCAGGCCCTTTATGACATCACAGACAGACCCTCAGAACTATCTGTGCATGTCTAATGGCTGGCTTTCATTTGGTCGGGTGGGTGGCAGAAGGAGGGGATGTCTGTATCATTTTTCCTGAAAATTGCGTTTTTTCTGCGTTTGCGGGAAAAGTTGAGGTCCGACGCGCAAAAGTTGGGTATCGTAGAAATCACCTTTTAAAGACGCACATTTCTGCCCCCCCAAAAATGGGCATTTCAGATGAGAAATGAGTCCAATTAACAAAATAGGGTGAATAAGTATGTATTTCAGGGGTGAGTTAGCAGGTTATTGGGGAAGTAAGTCCTGATATTTTTGGAGGTTGCAGGGGCCACTAGACCATTTAAAATAGGCAGGCTTTAGCATATGCAGTTAGGCCCCGTAGGATGATTTTAGCTAAAAAGTGCCCCAAACACTCAAACGGGCTAGTATCTGGGAAGGAAAAACATGGGAAACATGACTTAGACACCAAATGATACACTGTATGCCATGTTTCCAAATTTTTATGCACAGTGGTTACAGCATGAAGCGAATGCATGTGAAAATACAAAGGTGCATTGCATTAAACAAGTCCAATGAGCGTCCCAAAATGGCCGGCCTGCCTGCTTTCATCCATCAATTGTTCTAAATTTTTCATTACCCAATGAGCTGAGGTGGAGTCTTAGCCAGTGGTACCATCAGGGAGGTGTGTAAAGCACTTTAGGCTAGACAGACAATCAGCTGCCAGCTTCCATCTGTCAATCAAATACAGCAGCCAATCAGAAAGCTGCCCATTGATCAGCAGGCCCTTTATGACATCACAGACAGACCCTCAGAACTATCTGTGCATGTCTAATGGCTGGCTTTCAGTTGGGCGGGTGGGTGGCAGAGGGAGGGGATGTCTGTCTCGTTTCTCCTGAAAATTGCGGTTTTTCTGCGTTTACGGGAAAAGTTGAGGTCTGACGCGCAAAAGTGGGGTATCGTAGAAATCACCTTTTAAAGACGCACATTTCTGCCCCCCCAAAAAATGGGCATTTCAAATGAGAAATGAGTCCAATTAACAAAATAGGGTGAATAAGTATGTATTTCAGGGGTGAGTTAGCAGGTTATTGGGGAAGTAAGTCCTGATATTTTTGGAGGTTGCAGGGGCCACTAGACCATTCAAAATAGGCAGGCTTTAGCATATGCAGTTAGGCCCCGTAGGATGATTTTAGCTAAAAAGTGCCCCAAACACTCAAACGGGCTAGTATCTGGGAAGGAAAAACATGGGAAACATGACTTAGACACCAAATGATACACTTTATGCCATGTTTCCAAGTTTTTATGCACAGTGGTTACAGCATGAAGTGAATGCATGTGAAAATACAAAGGTGCATTGCATTAAACAAGTCCAATGAGCGTCCCAAAATGGCCGGCCTGCCTGCTTTCATCCATCAATTGTTCTAAATTTTTCATTACCCAATGAGCTGAGGTGGAGTCTTAGCCAGTGGTACCATCAGGGAGGTGTGTAAAGCACTTTAGGCTAGACAGCCAATCAGCTGCCAGCTTCCATCTGTCAATCAAATACAGCAGCCAATCAGAAAGCTGCCCATTGATCAGCAGGCCCTTTATGACATCACAGACAGACCCTCAGAACTATCTGTGCATGTCTAATGGCTGGCTTTCAGTTGGGCGGGTGGGTGGCAGAGGGAGGGGATGTCTGTCTCATTTCTCCTGAAAATTGCTGTTTTTCTGCGTTTACGGGAAAAGTTGAGGTCCGGCGCGCAAAAGTGAGGTATCGTAGAAATCACCTTTTAAAGACGCACATTTCTGGCTCCCCAAAAATGGGCATTTCAAATGAGAAATGAGTCCAATGAACAAAATAGGGTGAATAAGTATGTATTTCAGGGGTGAGTTAGCAGGTTATTGGGGAAGTAAGTCCTGATATTTTTGGAGGTTGCAGGGGCCACTAGACCATTCAAAATAGGCAGGCTTTAGCATATGCAGTTAGGCCCCGTAGGATGATTTTAGCTAAAAAGTGCCCCAAACACTCAAACGGGCTAGTATCTGGGAAGGAAAAACATGGGAAACATGACTTAGACACCAAATGATACACTTTATGCCATGTTTCCAAATTTTTATGCACAGTGGTTACAGCATGAAGCGAATGCATGTGAAAATACAAAGGTGCATTGCATTAAACAAGTCCAATGAGCGTCCCAAAATGGCCGGCCTGCCTGCTTTCATCCATCAATTGTTCTAAATTTTTCATAACCCAATGAGCTGAGGTGGAGTCTTAGCCAGTGGTACCATCAGGGAGGTGTGTAAAGCACTTTAGGCTAGACAGCCAATCAGCTGCCAGCTTCCATCTGTCAATCAAATACAGCAGCCAATCAGAAAGCTGCCCATTGATCAGCAGGCCCTTTATGACATCACAGACAGACCCTCAGAACTATCTGTGCATGTCTAATGGCTGGCATTCAGTTGGGCGGGTGGGTGGCAGAGGGAGGGGATGTCTGTCTCGTTTCTCCTGAAAATTGCGGTTTTTCTGCGTTTACGGGAAAAGTTGAGGTCCGACGCGCAAAAGTGGGGTATCGTAGAAATCACCTTTTAAAGACGCACATTTCTGGCTCCCCAAAAATGGGCATTTCGAATGAGAAATGAGTCCAATAAACAAAATAGGGTGAATAAGTATGTATTTCAGGGGTGAGTTAGCAGGTTATTGGGGAAGTAAGTCCTGATATTTTTGGAGGTTGCAGGGGCCACTACACCATTCAAAATAGGCAGGCTTTAGCATATGCAGTTAGGCCCTGTAGGATGATTTTAGCTAAAAAGTGCCCCATACACTCAAACGGGCTTGTATCTGGGAAGGGAAAATATGGGAAACATGACTTAGACACCAAATGATACACTGTATGCCATGTTTCAAAATTTTTATGCACAGTGGTTACAGCATGAAGCGAATGCATGTGAATATACAAAGGTGCATTGCATTAAACAAGTCCACTGAGCGTCCCAAAATGGCCGGCCTGCCTGCTTTCATCCATCAATTGTTATAAATTTTTCATTACCCAATGAGCTGAGTTGGAGTCTTAGCCAGTGGTACCATCAGGGAGGTGTGTAAAGCACTTTAGGCTAGACAGCCAATCAGCTGCCAGCTTCCATCTGTCAATCAAATACAGCAGCCAATCAGAAAGCTGCCCATTGATCAGCAGGCCCTTTATGACATCACAGACAGACCCTCAGAACTATCTGTGCATGTCCAATGGCTGGCTATCAGTTGGGCCGGTGGGTGGCAGAGGGAGGGGATGCCTGTCTCGTTTCTCCTGAAAATTGCAGTTTTTCTGCGTTTACGGGAAAAGTTGAGGTCCGACGCGCAAAAGTGGGGTTTCGTAGAAATCATCTTTTAAAGACGCACATTTCTGGCCCCCCAAAAATGGTAATTTCAAATGAGAAATGAGTCCAATTAACAAAATAGGGTGAATAAGTATGTATTTCAGGGGTGAGTTAGCAGGTTATTGGGGAAGTAAATCCTGATATTTTTGGAGGTTGCAGGGGCAACTACACCATTCAAAATAGGAAGGCTTTAGCATATGCAGTTAGGCCCTGTAGGATGATTTTAGCTAAAAAGTGCCCCAAACACTAAAACGGGCTAGTATCTGGGAAGAGAAAATATGGGAAACATGACTTAGACACCAAATGATACACTGTATGCCATGTTTCCAAATTTTTATGCACAGTGGTTACAGCATGAAGCGAATGCATGTGAAAATACAAAGGTGCATTGCATTAAACAAGTCCAATGAGCGTCCCAAAATGGCCGGCCTGCCTGCTTTCATCCATCAATTGTTCTAAATTTTTCATTACCCAATGAGCTGAGGTGGAGTCTTAGCCAGTGGTACCATCAGGGAGGTGTGTAAAGCACTTTAGGCTAGACAGCCAATCAGCTGCCAGCTTCCATCTGTCAATCAAATACAGCAGCCAATCAGAAAGCTGCCCATTGATCAGCAGGCCCTTTATGACATCACAGACAGACCCTCAGAACTATCTGTGCATGTCTAATGGCTGGCTTTAAGTTGGGCGGGTGGGTGGCAGAGGGAGGGGATGTCTGTCTCGTTTCTCCTGAAAATTGCGGTTTTTCTGCGTTTACGGGAAAAGTTGAGGTCTGACGCGCAAAAGTGGGGTATCGTAGTAAATCACCTTTTAAAGACGCACATTTCTGCTCCCCCAAAAATGGGCATTTCAAATGAGAAATGAGTCCAATTAACAAAATAGGGTGAATAAGTATGTATTTCAGGGGTGAGTTAGCAGGTTATTGGGGAAGTAAGTCCTGATATTTTTGGAGGTTGCAGGGGCCACTAGACCATTCAAAATAGGCAGGCTTTAGCATATGCAGTTAGGCCCCGTAGGATGATTTTAGCTAAAAAGTGCCCCAAACACTCAAACGGGCTAGTATCTGGGAAGGAAAAACATGGGAAACATGACTTAGACACCAAATGATACACTTTATGCCATGTTTCCAAGTTTTTATGCACAGTGGTTACAGCATAAAGCGAATGCATGTGAAAATACAAAGGTGCATTGCATTAAACAAGTCCAATGAGCGTCCCAAAATGGCTGGCCTGCCTGCTTTCATCCATCAATTGTTCTAATTTTTTCATTACCCAATGAGCTGAGGTGGAGTCTTAGCCAGTGGTACCATCAGGGAGGTGTGTAAAGCACTTTAGGCTAGACAGCCAATCAGCTGCCAGCTTCCATCTGTCAATCAAATACAGCAGCCAATCAGAAAGCTGCCCATTGATCAGCAGGCCCTTTATGACATCACAGACAGACCCTCAGAACTATCTGTGCATGTCTAATGGCTGGCTTTCAGTTGGGCGGGTGGGTGGCAGAGGGAGGGGATGTCTGTCTCATTTCTCCTGAAAATTGCTGTTTTTCTGCGTTTACGGGAAAAGTTGAGGTCCGGCGCGCAAAAGTGAGGTATCGTAGAAATCACCTTTTAAAGACGCACATTTCTGGCTCCCCAAAAATGGGCATTTCAAATGAGAAATGAGTCCAATGAACAAAATAGGGTGAATAAGTATGTATTTCAGGGGTGAGTTAGCAGGTTATTGGGGAAGTAAGTCCTGATATTTTTGGAGGTTGCAGGGGCCACTAGACCATTCAAAATAGGCAGGCTTTAGCATATGCAGTTAGGCCCCGTAGGATGATTTTAGCTAAAAAGTGCCCCAAACACTCAAACGGGCTAGTATCTGGGAAGGAAAAATATGGGAAACATGACTTAGACACCAAATGATACACTTTATGCCATGTTTCCAAATTTTTATGCACAGTGGTTACAGCATGAAGCGAATGCATGTGAAAATACAAAGGTGCATTGCATTAAACAAGTCTAATGAGCGTCCCAAAATGGCCGGCCTGCCTGCTTTCATCCATCAATTGTTCTAAATTTTTCATTACCCAATGAGCTGAGGTGGAGTCTTAGCCAGTGGTACCATCAGGGAGGTGTGTAAAGCACTTTAGGCTAGACAGCCAATCAGCTGCCAGCTTCCATCTGTCAATCAAATACAGCAGCCAATCAGAAAGCTGCCCATTGATCAGCAGGCCCTTTATGACATCACAGACAGACCCTCAGAACTATCTGTGCATGTCTAATGGCTGGCTTTCAGTTGGGCGGGTGGGTGGCAGAGGGAGGGGATGTCTGTCTCGTTTCTCCTGAAAATTGCGGTTTTTCTGCGTTTACGGGAAAAGTTGAGGTCCGACGCGCAAAAGTGGGGTATCGTAGAAATCACCTTTTAAAGATGCACATTTCTGGCTCCCCAAAAATGGGCATTTCAAATGAGAAATGAGTCCAATGAACAAAATAGGGTGAATAAGTATGTATTTCAGGGGTGAGTTAGCAGGTTATTGGGGAAGTAAGTCCTGATATTTTTGGAGGTTGCAGGGGCCACTACACCATTCAAAATAGGCAGGCTTTAGCATATGCAGTTAGGCCCTGTAGGATGATTTTAGCTAAAAAGTGCCCCATACACTCAAACGGGCTTGTATCTGGGAAGGGAAAATATGGGAAACATGACTTAGACACCAAATGATACACTGTATGCCATGTTTCAAAATTTTTATGCACAGTGGTTACAGCATGAAGCGAATGCATGTGAATATACAAAGGTGCATTGCATTAAACAAGTCCACTGAGCGTCCCAAAATGGCCGGCCTGCCTGCTTTCATCCATCAATTGTTATAAATTTTTCATTACCCAATGAGCTGAGTTGGAGTCTTAGCCAGTGGTACCATCAGGGAGGTGTGTAAAGCACTTTAGGCTAGACAGCCAATCAGCTGCCAGCTTCCATCTGTCAATCAAATACAGCAGCCAATCAGAAAGCTGCCCATTGATCAGCAGGCCCTTTATGACATCACAGACAGACCCTCAGAACTATCTGTGCATGTCCAATGGCTGGCTATCAGTTGGGCCGGTGGGTGGCAGAGGGAGGGGATGCCTGTCTCGTTTCTCCTGAAAATTGCAGTTTTTCTGCGTTTACGGGAAAAGTTGAGGTCCGACGCGCAAAAGTGGGGTTTCGTAGAAATCATCTTTTAAAGACGCACATTTCTGGCCACCCAAAAATGGGCATTTCAAATGAGAAATGAGTCCAATTAACAAAATAGGGTGAATAAGTATGTATTTCAGGGGTGAGTTAGCAGGTTATTGGGGAAGTAAATCCTGATATTTTTGGAGGTTGCAGGGGCAACTACACCATTCAAAATAGGAAGGCTTTAGCATATGCAGTTAGGCCCTGTAGGATGATTTTAGCTAAAAAGTGCCCCAAACACTAAAACGGGCTAGTATCTGGGAAGGGAAAATATGGGAAACATGACTTAGACACCAAATGATACACTGTATGCCATGTTTCCAAATTTTTTTGCCCAGTGGTTACAGCATGAAGCGAATGCATGTGAAAATACAAAGGTGCATTGCATTAAACAAGTCCAATGAGCGTCCCAAAATGGCCGGCCTGCCTGCTTTCATCCATCAATTGTTCTAAATTTGTCATTACCCAATGAGCTAAGGTGGAGTCTTAGCCAGTGGTACCATCAGGGAGGTGTGTAAAGCACTTTAGGCTAGACAGCCAATCAGCTGCCAGCTTCCATCTGTCAATCAAATACAGCAGCCAATCAGAAAGCTGCCCATTGATCAGCAGGCCCTTTATGACATCACAGACAGACCCTCAGAACTATCTGTGCATGTCCAATGGCTGGCTATCAGTTGGGCCGGTGGGTGGCAGAGGGAGGGGATGCCTGTCTCGTTTCTCCTGAAAATTGCAGTTTTTCTGCGTTTACGGGAAAAGTTGAGGTCCGACGCGCAAAAGTGGGGTTTCGTAGAAATCATCTTTTAAAGACGCACATTTCTGGCCACCCAAAAATGGGCATTTCAAATGAGAAATGAGTCCAATTAACAAAATAGGGTGAATAAGTATGTATTTCAGGGGTGAGTTAGCAGGTTATTGGGGAAGTAAATCCTGATATTTTTGGAGGTTGCAGGGGCAACTACACCATTCAAAATAGGAAGGCTTTAGCATATGCAGTTAGGCCCTGTAGGATGATTTTAGCTAAAAAGTGCCCCAAACACTAAAACGGGCTAGTATCTGGGAAGGGAAAATATGGGAAACATGACTTAGACACCAAATGATACACTGTATGCCATGTTTCCAAATTTTTTTGCCCAGTGGTTACAGCATGAAGCGAATGCATGTGAAAATACAAAGGTGCATTGCATTAAACAAGTCCAATGAGCGTCCCAAAATGGCCGGCCTGCCTGCTTTCATCCATCAATTGTTCTAAATTTGTCATTACCCAATGAGCTAAGGTGGAGTCTTAGCCAGTGGTACCATCAGGGAGGTGTGTAAAGCACTTTAGGCTAGACAGCCAATCAGCTGCCAGCTTCCATCTGTCAATCAAATACAGCAGCCAATCAGAAAGCTGCCCATTGATCAGCAGGCCCTTTATGACATCACAGACAGACCCTCAGAACTATCTGTGCATGTCTAATGGCTGGCTTTCAGTTGGGCGGGTGGGTGGCAGAGGGAGGGGTGGTCTGTCTCATTTCTCCTGAAAATTGCGGTTTTTCTGCGTTTACGGGAAAAGTTGAGGTCCGACGCGCAAAAGTTGGGTATCATAGAAATCACCTTTTAAAGACGCACATTTCTGCCCCCCCAAAAATGGGCATTTCAAATGAGAAATGAGTCCAATTAACAAAATAGGGTGAATAAGTATGTATTTCAGGGGTGAGTTAGCAGGTTATTGGGGAAGTAAGTCCTGATATTTTTGGAGGTTGCAGGGGCCACTAGACCATTCAAAATAGGCAGGCTTTAGCATATGCAGTTAGGCCCCGTTTGATGATTTTAGCTAAAAAGTGCCCCAAACTCTCAAACGGGCTAGTATCTGGGAAGGAAAAACATGGGAAACATGACTTAGACACCAAATGATACACTGTATGCCATGTTTCCAAATTTTTATGCACAGTGGTTACAGCATGAAGCGAATACATGTGAAAATACAAAGGTGCATTGCATTAAACAAGTCCAATGAGCGTCCCAAAATGGCCGGCCTGCCTGCTTTCATCCATCAATTGTTCTAAATTTTTCATTACCCAATGAGCTGAGGTGGAGTCTTAGCCAGTGGTACCATCAGGGAGGTGTGTAAAGCACTTTAGGCTAGACAGCCAATCAGCTGCCAGCTTCCATCTGTCAATCAAATACAGCAGCCAATCAGAATGCTGCCCATTGATCAGCAGGCCCTTTAAGACATCACAGACAGACCCTCAGAACTATCTGTGCATTTCTAATGGCTGGCTCTTAGTTGGGCGGGTGGGTGGCAGAGGGAGGGGATGTATGTCTCGTTTCTCCTGAAAATTGCGGTTTTTCTGCGTTTACGGGAAAAGTTGAGGTCCGACGCGCAAAAGTGGGGTATCGTAGAAATCACCTTTTAAAGACGCACATTTCTGGCCCCCCAAAAATGGGCATTTCCAATGAGAAATGAGTCCAATGAACAAAATAGGGTGAATAAGTATGTATTTCAGGGGTGAGTTAGCAGGTTATTGGGGAAGTAAGTCCTGATATTTTTGGAGGTTGCAGGGGCCACTACACCATTCAAAATAGGCAGGATTTAGCATATGCAGTTAGGCCCTGTAGGATGATTTTAGCTAAAAAGTGCCCCAAACACTCAAACGGGCTAGTATCTGGGAAGGGAAAATATGGGAAACATGACTTAGACACCAAATGATACACTGTATGCCATGTTTCAAAATTTTTATGCACAGTGGTTACAGCATAAAGCGAATGCATGTTAATATACAAAGGTGCATTGCATTAAACAAGTCCACTGAGCGTCCCAAAATGGCCGGCCTGCCTGCTTTCATCCATCAATTGTTATAAATTTTTCATTACCCAATGAGCTGAGGTGGAGTCTTAGCCAGTGGTACCATCAGGGAGGTGTGTAAAGCACTTTAGGCTAGACAGCCAATCAGCTGCCAGCTTCCATCTGTCAATCAAATACAGCAGCCAATCAGAAAGCTGCCCATTGATCAGCAGGCCCTTTATGACATCACAGACAGACCCTCAGAACTATCTGTGCATGTCTAATGGCTGGCTTTCAGTTGGGCGGGTCGGTGGCAGAGGGAGGGGATGTCTGTCTCGTTTCTCCTGAAAATTGCGGTTTTTCTGCGTTTAAGGGAAAAGTTGAGGTCCGACGCGCAAAAGTGGGGTATCGTAGAAATCATCTTTTAAAGACGCACATTTCTGGCCCCCCAAAAATGGGCATTTCAAATGAGAAATGAGTCCAATTAACAAAATAGGGTGAATAAGTATGTATTTCAGGGGTGAGTTAGCAGGTTATTGGGGAAGTAAATCCTGATATTTTTGGAGGTTGCAGGGGCAACTACACCATTCAAAATAGGCAGGCTTTAGCATATGCAGTTAGGCCCTGTAGGATGATTTTAGCTAAAAAGTGCCCCAAACACTAAAACGGGCTTGTATCTGGGAAGGGAAAATATGGGAAACATGACTTAGACACCAAATGATACACTGTATGCCATGTTTCCAAATTTTTATGCACAGTGGTTACAGCATGAAGCGAATGCATGTGAAAATACAAAGGTGCATTGCATTAAACAAGTCCAATGAGCGTCCCAAAATGGCCGGCCTGCCTGCTTTCATCCATCAATTGTTCTAAATTTTTCATTACCCAATGAGCTAAGGTGGAGTCTTAGCCAGTGGTACCATCAGGGAGGTGTGTAAAGCACTTTAGGCTAGACAGCCAATCAGCTGCCAGCTTCCATCTGTCAATCAAATACAGCAGCCAATCAGAATGCTGCCCATTGATCAGCAGGCCCTTTAAGACATCACAGACAGACCCTCAGAACTATCTGTGCATGTCTAATGGCTGGCTCTTAGTTGGGCGGGTGGGTGGCAGAGGGAGGGGATGTATGTCTCGTTTCTCCTGAAAATTGCGATTTTTCTGCGTTTACGGGAAAAGTTGAGGTCCGACGCGCAAAAGTGGGGTATCGTAGAAATCACCTTTTAAAGACGCACATTTCTGGCCCCCCAAAAATGGGCATTTCAAATGAGAAATGAGTCCAATGAACAAAATAGTGTGAATAAGTATGTATTTCAGGGGTGAGTTAGCAGGTTATTGGGGAAGTAAGTCCTGATATTTTTGGAGGTTGCAGGGGCCACTAGACCATTCAAAATAGGCAGGCTTTAGCATATGCAGTTAGGCCCCGTAGGATGATTTTAGCTAAAAAGTGCCCCAAACACTCAAACGGGCTAGTATCTGGGAAGGAAAAACATGGGAAACATGACTTAGACACCAAATGATACACTTTATGCCATGTTTCCAAGTTTTTATGCACAGTGGTTACAGCATGAAGCGAATGCATGTGAAAATACAAAGGTGCATTGCATTAAACAAGTCCAATGAGCGTCCCAAAATGGCCGGCCTGCCTGCTTTCATCCATCAATTGTTCTAAATTTTTCATTACCCAATGAGCTGAGGTGGAGTCTTAGCCAGTGGTACCATCAGGGAGGTGTGTAAAGCACTTTAGGCTAGACAGCCAATCAGCTGCCAGCTTCCATCTGTCAATCAAATACAGCAGCCAATCAGAAAGCTGCCCATTGATCAGCAGGCCCTTTATGACATCACAGACAGACCCTCAGAACTATCTGTGCATGTCTAATGGCTGGCTTTCAGTTGGGCGGGTGGGTGGCAGAGGGAGGGGATGTCTGTCTCGTTTCTCCTGAAAATTGCGGTTTTTCTGCGTTTACGGGAAAAGTTGAGGTCCGACGCGCAAAAGTGGGGTATCGTAGAAATCACCTTTTAAAGACGCACATTTCTGGCTCCCCAAAAATGGGCATTTCAAATGAGAAATGAGTCCAATGAACAAAATAGGGTGAATAAGTATGTATTTCAGGGGTGAGTTAGCAGGTTATTGGGGAAGTAAGTCCTGATATTTTTGGAGGTTGCAGGGGCCACTACACCATTCAAAATAGGCAGGCTTTAGCATATGCAGTTAGGCCCTGTAGGATGATTTTAGCTAAAAAATGCCCCATACACTCAAACGGGCTTGTATCTGGGAAGGAAATATGGGAAACATGACTTAGACACCAAATGATACATTGTATGCCATGTTTCAAAATTTTTATGCACAGTGGTTACAGCATGAAGCGAATGCATGTGAAAATACAATGGTGCATTGCATTAAACAAGTCCAATGAGCGTCCCAAAATGGCCGGCCTGCCTGCTTTCATCCATCAATTGTTCTAAATTTTTCATTACCCAATGAGCTGAGGTGGAGTCTTAGCCAGTGGTACCATCAGGGAGGTGTGTAAAGCCCTTTAGGCTAGACAGCCAATCAGCTGCCAGCTTCCATCTGTCAATCAAATACAGCAGCCAATCAGAAAGCTGCCCATTGATCAGCAGGCCCTTTATGACATCACAGACAGACCCTCAGAACTATCTGTGCATGTCTAATGGCTGGCTTTCAGTTGGGCGGTTGGGTGGCAGAGGGAGGGGATGTCTGTCTCGTTTCTCCTGAAAATTGCGTTTTTTCTGCGTTTACGGGAAAAGTTGAGGTCCGACGCGCAAAAGTGGGGTATCGTAGAAATCACCTTTTAAAGACGCACATTTCTGGCCCCCCAAAAATGGGCATTTCAAATGAGAAATGAGTCCAATTAACAAAATAGGGTGAATAAGTATGTATTTCAGGGGTGAGTTAGCAGGTTATTGGGGAAGTAAGTCCTGATATTTTTGGAGGTTGCAGGGGCCACTAGACCATTCAAAATAGGCAGGCTTTAGCATATGCAGTTAGGCCCCGTAGGATGATTTTAGCTAAAAAGTGCCCCAAACACTCAAACGGGCTAGTATCTGGGAAGGAAAAACATGGGAAACATGACTTAGACACCAAATGATACACTGTATGCCATGTTTCCAAATTTGTATGCACAGTGGTTACAGCATGAAGCGAATGCATGTGAAAATACAAAGGTGCATTGCATTAAACAAGTCCACTGAGCGTCCCAAAATGGCCGGCCTGCCTGCTTACATCCATCAGTTGTTCTAAATTTTTCATTACCCAATGAGCTGAGGTGGAGTCTTAGCCAGTGGTTCCATCAGGGAGGTGTGTAAAGCACTTTAGGCTAGACAGCCAATCAGCTGCCAGCTTCCATCTGTCAATCAAATACAGCAGCCAATCAGAAAGCTGCCCATTGATCAGCAGGCCCTTTATGACATCACAGACAGACCCTCAGAACTATCTGTGCATGTCTAATGGCTGGCTTTCATTTGGTCGGTGGGTGGCAGAAGGAGGGGATGTCTGTATCATTTTTCCTGAAAATTGCGTTTTTTCTGCGTTTACGGGAAAAGTTGAGGTCCGACGCGCAAAAGTTGGGTATCGTAGAAATCACCTTTTAAAGACGCACATTTCTGCCCCCCCCAAAAATGGGCATTTCAGATGAGAAATGAGTCCAATTAACAAAATAGGGTGAATAAGTATGTATTTCAGGGGTGAGTTAGCAGGTTATTGGGGAAGTAAGTCCTGATATTTTTGGAGGTTGCAGGGGCCACTAGACCATTTAAAATAGGCAGGCTTTAGCATATGCAGTTAGGCCCCGTAGGATGATTTTAGCTAAAAAGTGCCCCAAACACTCAAACGGGCTAGTATCTGGGAAGGAAAAACATGGGAAACATGACTTAGACACCAAATGATACACTTTATGCCATGTTTCCAAGTTTTTATGCACAGTGGTTACAGCATGAAGCGAATGCATGTGAAAATACAAAGGTGCATTGCATTAAACAAGTCCAATGAGCGTCCCAAAATGGCCGGCCTGCCTGCTTTCATCCATCAATTGTTCTAAATTTTTCATTACCCAATGAGCTGAGGTGGAGTCTTAGCCAGTGGTACCATCAGGGAGGTGTGTAAAGCACTTTAGGCTAGACAGCCAATCAGCTGCCAGCTTCCATCTGTCAATCAAATACAGCAGCCAATCAGAAAGCTGCCCATTGATCAGCAGGCCCTTTATGACATCACAGACAGACCCTCAGAACTATCTGTGCATGTCTAATGGCTGGCTTTCAGTTGGGCGGTTGGGTGGCAGAGGGAGGGGATGTCTGTCTCGTTTCTCCTGAAAATTGCGGTTTTTCTGCGTTTACGGGAAAAGTTGAGGTCCGACGCGCAAAAGTGGGGTATCGTAGAAATCACCTTTTAAAGACGCACATTTCTGGCCCCCCAAAAATGGGCATTTCAAATGAGAAATGAGTCCAATTAACAAAATAGGGTGAATAAGTATGTGTTTCAGGGGTGAGTTAGCAGGTTATTGGGGAAGTAAGTCCTGATATTTTTGGAGGTTGCAGGGGCCACTAGACCATTCAAAATAGGCAGGCTTTAGCATATGCAGTTAGGCCCCGTAGGATGATTTTAGCTAAAAAGTGCCCCAAACACTCAAACGGGCTAGTATCTGGGAAGGAAAAACATGGGAAACATGACTTAGACACCAAATGATACACTGTATGCCATGTTTCCAAATTTGTATGCACAGTGGTTACAGCATGAAGCGAATGCATGTGAAAATACAAAGGTGCATTGCATTAAACAAGTCCACTGAGCGTCCCAAAATGGCCGGCCTGCCTGCTTTCATCCATCAGTTGTTCTAAATTTTTCATTACCCAATGAGCTGAGGTGGAGTCTTAGCCAGTGGTACCATCAGGGAGGTGTGTAAAGCACTTTAGGCTAGACAGCCAATCAGCTGCCAGCTTCCATCTGTCAATCAAATACAGCAGCCAATCAGAAAGCTGCCCATTGATCAGCAGGCCCTTTATGACATCACAGACAGACCCTCAGAACTATCTGTGCATGTCTAATGGCTGGCTTTCATTTGGTCGGGTGGGTGGCAGAAGGAGGGGATGTCTGTATCATTTTTCCTGAAAATTGCGTTTTTTCTGCGTTTACGGGAAAAGTTGAGGTCCAACGCGCAAAAGTTGGGTATCGTAGAAATCACCTTTTAAAGATGCACATTTCTGCCCCCCCAAAAATGGGCATTTCAGATGAGAAATGAGTCCAATTAACAAAATAGGGTGAATAAGTATGTATTTCAGGGGTGAGTTAGCAGGTTATTGGGGAAGTAAGTCCTGATATTTTTGGAGGTTGCAGGGGCCACTAGACCATTTAAAATAGGCAGGCTTTAGCATATGCAGTTAGGCCCCGTAGGATGATTTTAGCTAAAAAGTGCCCCAAACACTCAAACGGGCTAGTATCTGGGAAGGAAAAACATGGGAAACATGACTTAGACACCAAATGATACACTGTATGCCATGTTTCCAAATTTTTATGCACAGTGGTTACAGCATGAAGCGAATGCATGTGAAAATACAAAGGTGCATTGCATTAAACAAGTCCAATGAGCGTCCCAAAATGGCCGGCCTGCCTGCTTTCATCCATCAATTGTTCTAAATTTTTCATTACCCAATGAGCTAAGGTGGAGTCTTAGCCAGTGGTACCATCAGGGAGGTGTGTAAAGCACTTTAGGCTAGACAGCCAATCAGCTGCCAGCTTCCATCTGTCAATCAAATACAGCAGCCAATCAGAATGCTGCCCATTGATCAGCAGGCCCTTTAAGACATCACAGACAGACCCTCAGAACTATCTGTGCATGTCTAATGGCTGGCTCTTAGTTGGGCGGGTGGGTGGCAGAGGGAGGGGATGTATGTCTCGTTTCTCCTGAAAATTGCGATTTTTCTGCGTTTACGGGAAAAGTTGAGGTCCGACGCGCAAAAGTGGGGTATCGTAGAAATCACCTTTTAAAGACGCACATTTCTGGCCCCCCAAAAATGGGCATTTCAAATGAGAAATGAGTCCAATGAACAAAATAGTGTGAATAAGTATGTATTTCAGGGGTGAGTTAGCAGGTTATTGGGGAAGTAAGTCCTGATATTTTTGGAGGTTGCAGGGGCCACTAGACCATTCAAAATAGGCAGGCTTTAGCATATGCAGTTAGGCCCCGTAGGATGATTTTAGCTAAAAAGTGCCCCAAACACTCAAACGGGCTAGTATCTGGGAAGGAAAAACATGGGAAACATGACTTAGACACCAAATGATACACTTTATGCCATGTTTCCAAGTTTTTATGCACAGTGGTTACAGCATGAAGCGAATGCATGTGAAAATACAAAGGTGCATTGCATTAAACAAGTCCAATGAGCGTCCCAAAATGGCCGGCCTGCCTGCTTTCATCCATCAATTGTTCTAAATTTTTCATTACCCAATGAGCTGAGGTGGAGTCTTAGCCAGTGGTACCATCAGGGAGGTGTGTAAAGCACTTTAGGCTAGACAGCCAATCAGCTGCCAGCTTCCATCTGTCAATCAAATACAGCAGCCAATCAGAAAGCTGCCCATTGATCAGCAGGCCCTTTATGACATCACAGACAGACCCTCAGAACTATCTGTGCATGTCTAATGGCTGGCTTTCAGTTGGGCGGGTGGGTGGCAGAGGGAGGGGATGTCTGTCTCGTTTCTCCTGAAAATTGCGGTTTTTCTGCGTTTACGGGAAAAGTTGAGGTCCGACGCGCAAAAGTGGGGTATCGTAGAAATCACCTTTTAAAGACGCACATTTCTGGCTCCCCAAAAATGGGCATTTCAAATGAGAAATGAGTCCAATGAACAAAATAGGGTGAATAAGTATGTATTTCAGGGGTGAGTTAGCAGGTTATTGGGGAAGTAAGTCCTGATATTTTTGGAGGTTGCAGGGGCCACTACACCATTCAAAATAGGCAGGCTTTAGCATATGCAGTTAGGCCCTGTAGGATGATTTTAGCTAAAAAATGCCCCATACACTCAAACGGGCTTGTATCTGGGAAGGGAAAATATGGGAAACATGACTTAGACACCAAATGATACATTGTATGCCATGTTTCAAAATTTTTATGCACAGTGGTTACAGCATGAAGCGAATGCATGTGAAAATACAATGGTGCATTGCATTAAACAAGTCCAATGAGCGTCCCAAAATGGCCGGCCTGCCTGCTTTCATCCATCAATTGTTCTAAATTTTTCATTACCCAATGAGCTGAGGTGGAGTCTTAGCCAGTGGTACCATCAGGGAGGTGTGTAAAGCCCTTTAGGCTAGACAGCCAATCAGCTGCCAGCTTCCATCTGTCAATCAAATACAGCAGCCAATCAGAAAGCTGCCCATTGATCAGCAGGCCCTTTATGACATCACAGACAGACCCTCAGAACTATCTGTGCATGTCTAATGGCTGGCTTTCAGTTGGGCGGTTGGGTGGCAGAGGGAGGGGATGTCTGTCTCGTTTCTCCTGAAAATTGCGTTTTTTCTGCGTTTACGGGAAAAGTTGAGGTCCGACGCGCAAAAGTGGGGTATCGTAGAAATCACCTTTTAAAGACGCACATTTCTGGCCCCCCAAAAATGGGCATTTCAAATGAGAAATGAGTCCAATTAACAAAATAGGGTGAATAAGTATGTATTTCAGGGGTGAGTTAGCAGGTTATTGGGGAAGTAAGTCCTGATATTTTTGGAGGTTGCAGGGGCCACTAGACCATTCAAAATAGGCAGGCTTTAGCATATGCAGTTAGGCCCCGTAGGATGATTTTAGCTAAAAAGTGCCCCAAACACTCAAACGGGCTAGTATCTGGGAAGGAAAAACATGGGAAACATGACTTAGACACCAAATGATACACTGTATGCCATGTTTCCAAATTTGTATGCACAGTGGTTACAGCATGAAGCGAATGCATGTGAAAATACAAAGGTGCATTGCATTAAACAAGTCCACTGAGCGTCCCAAAATGGCCGGCCTGCCTGCTTACATCCATCAGTTGTTCTAAATTTTTCATTACCCAATGAGCTGAGGTGGAGTCTTAGCCAGTGGTTCCATCAGGGAGGTGTGTAAAGCACTTTAGGCTAGACAGCCAATCAGCTGCCAGCTTCCATCTGTCAATCAAATACAGCAGCCAATCAGAAAGCTGCCCATTGATCAGCAGGCCCTTTATGACATCACAGACAGACCCTCAGAACTATCTGTGCATGTCTAATGGCTGGCTTTCATTTGGTCGGTGGGTGGCAGAAGGAGGGGATGTCTGTATCATTTTTCCTGAAAATTGCGTTTTTTCTGCGTTTACGGGAAAAGTTGAGGTCCGACGCGCAAAAGTTGGGTATCGTAGAAATCACCTTTTAAAGACGCACATTTCTGCCCCCCCCAAAAATGGGCATTTCAGATGAGAAATGAGTCCAATTAACAAAATAGGGTGAATAAGTATGTATTTCAGGGGTGAGTTAGCAGGTTATTGGGGAAGTAAGTCCTGATATTTTTGGAGGTTGCAGGGGCCACTAGACCATTTAAAATAGGCAGGCTTTAGCATATGCAGTTAGGCCCCGTAGGATGATTTTAGCTAAAAAGTGCCCCAAACACTCAAACGGGCTAGTATCTGGGAAGGAAAAACATGGGAAACATGACTTAGACACCAAATGATACACTTTATGCCATGTTTCCAAGTTTTTATGCACAGTGGTTACAGCATGAAGCGAATGCATGTGAAAATACAAAGGTGCATTGCATTAAACAAGTCCAATGAGCGTCCCAAAATGGCCGGCCTGCCTGCTTTCATCCATCAATTGTTCTAAATTTTTCATTACCCAATGAGCTGAGGTGGAGTCTTAGCCAGTGGTACCATCAGGGAGGTGTGTAAAGCACTTTAGGCTAGACAGCCAATCAGCTGCCAGCTTCCATCTGTCAATCAAATACAGCAGCCAATCAGAAAGCTGCCCATTGATCAGCAGGCCCTTTATGACATCACAGACAGACCCTCAGAACTATCTGTGCATGTCTAATGGCTGGCTTTCAGTTGGGCGGTTGGGTGGCAGAGGGAGGGGATGTCTGTCTCGTTTCTCCTGAAAATTGCGGTTTTTCTGCGTTTACGGGAAAAGTTGAGGTCCGACGCGCAAAAGTGGGGTATCGTAGAAATCACCTTTTAAAGACGCACATTTCTGGCCCCCCAAAAATGGGCATTTCAAATGAGAAATGAGTCCAATTAACAAAATAGGGTGAATAAGTATGTGTTTCAGGGGTGAGTTAGCAGGTTATTGGGGAAGTAAGTCCTGATATTTTTGGAGGTTGCAGGGGCCACTAGACCATTCAAAATAGGCAGGCTTTAGCATATGCAGTTAGGCCCCGTAGGATGATTTTAGCTAAAAAGTGCCCCAAACACTCAAACGGGCTAGTATCTGGGAAGGAAAAACATGGGAAACATGACTTAGACACCAAATGATACACTGTATGCCATGTTTCCAAATTTGTATGCACAGTGGTTACAGCATGAAGCGAATGCATGTGAAAATACAAAGGTGCATTGCATTAAACAAGTCCACTGAGCGTCCCAAAATGGCCGGCCTGCCTGCTTTCATCCATCAGTTGTTCTAAATTTTTCATTACCCAATGAGCTGAGGTGGAGTCTTAGCCAGTGGTACCATCAGGGAGGTGTGTAAAGCACTTTAGGCTAGACAGCCAATCAGCTGCCAGCTTCCATCTGTCAATCAAATACAGCAGCCAATCAGAAAGCTGCCCATTGATCAGCAGGCCCTTTATGACATCACAGACAGACCCTCAGAACTATCTGTGCATGTCTAATGGCTGGCTTTCATTTGGTCGGGTGGGTGGCAGAAGGAGGGGATGTCTGTATCATTTTTCCTGAAAATTGCGTTTTTTCTGCGTTTACGGGAAAAGTTGAGGTCCAACGCGCAAAAGTTGGGTATCGTAGAAATCACCTTTTAAAGATGCACATTTCTGCCCCCCCAAAAATGGGCATTTCAGATGAGAAATGAGTCCAATTAACAAAATAGGGTGAATAAGTATGTATTTCAGGGGTGAGTTAGCAGGTTATTGGGGAAGTAAGTCCTGATATTTTTGGAGGTTGCAGGGGCCACTAGACCATTTAAAATAGGCAGGCTTTAGCATATGCAGTTAGGCCCCGTAGGATGATTTTAGCTAAAAAGTGCCCCAAACACTCAAACGGGCTAGTATCTGGGAAGGAAAAACATGGGAAACATGACTTAGACACCAAATGATACACTGTATGCCATGTTTCCAAATTTTTATGCACAGTGGTTACAGCATGAAGCGAATGCATGTGAAAATACAAAGGTGCATTGCATTAAACAAGTCCAATGAGCGTCCCAAAATGGCCGGCCTGCCTGCTTTCATCCATCAATTGTTCTAAATTTTTCATTACCCAATGAGCTGAGGTGGAGTCTTAGCCAGTGGTACCATCAGGGAGGTGTGTAAAGCACTTTAGGCTAGACAGCCAATCAGCTGCCAGCTTCCATCTGTCAATCAAATACAGCAGCCAATCAGAAAGCTGCCCATTGATCAGCAGGCCCTTTATGACATCACAGACAGACCCTCAGAACTATCTGTGCATGTCTAATGGCTGGCTTTCAGTTGGGCGGGTGGGTGGCAGAGGGAGGGGATGTCTGTCTCGTTTCTCCTGAAAATTGCGGTTTTTCTGCGTTTACGGGAAAAGTTGAGGTCTGACGCGCAAAAGTGGGGTATCGTAGAAATCACCTTTTAAAGATGCACATTTCTGCCCCCCCAAAAATGGGCATTTCAGATGAGAAATGAGTCCAATTAACAAAATAGGGTGAATAAGTATGTATTTCAGGGGTGAGTTAGCAGGTTATTGGGGAAGTAAGTCCTGATATTTTTGGAGGTTGCAGGGGCCACTAGACCATTCAAAATAGGCAGGCTTTAGCATATGCAGTTAGGCCCCGTAGGATGATTTTAGCTAAAAAGTGCCCCAAACACTCAAACGGGCTAGTATCTGGGAAGGAAAAACATGGGAAACATGACTTAGACACCAAATGATACACTTTATGCCATGTTTCCAAGTTTTTATGCACAGTGGTTACAGCATGAAGCGAATGCATGTGAAAATACAAAGGTGCATTGCATTAAACAAGTCCAATGAGCGTCCCAAAATGGCCGGCCTGCCTGCTTTCATCCATCAATTGTTCTAAATTTTTCATTACCCAATGAGCTGAGGTGGAGTCTTAGCCAGTGGTACCATCAGGGAGGTGTGTAAAGCACTTTAGGCTAGACAGCCAATCAGCTGCCAGCTTCCATCTGTCAATCAAATACAGCAGCCAATCAGAAAGCTGCCCATTGATCAGCAGGCCCTTTATGACATCACAGACAGACCCTCAGAACTATCTGTGCATGTCTAATGGCTGGCTTTCAGTTGGGCGGGTGGGTGGCAGAGGGAGGGGATGTCTGTCTCATTTCTCCTGAAAATTGCTGTTTTTCTGCGTTTACGGGAAAAGTTGAGGTCCGGCGCGCAAAAGTGAGGTATCGTAGAAATCACCTTTTAAAGACGCACATTTCTGGCTCCCCAAAAATGGGCATTTCAAATGAGAAATGAGTCCAATGAACAAAATAGGGTGAATAAGTATGTATTTCAGGGGTGAGTTAGCAGGTTATTGGGGAAGTAAGTCCTGATATTTTTGGAGGTTGCAGGGGCCACTAGACCATTCAAAATAGGCAGGCTTTAGCATATGCAGTTAGGCCCCGTAGGATGATTTTAGCTAAAAAGTGCCCCAAACACTCAAACGGGCTAGTATCTGGGAAGGAAAAACATGGGAAACATGACTTAGACACCAAATGATACACTTTATGCCATGTTTCCAAATTTTTATGCACAGTGGTTACAGCATGAAGCGAATGCATGTGAAAATACAAAGGTGCATTGCATTAAACAAGTCCAATGAGCGTCCCAAAATGGCCGGCCTGCCTGCTTTCATCCATCAATTGTTCTAAATTTTTCATTACCCAATGAGCTGAGGTGGAGTCTTAGCCAGTGGTACCATCAGGGAGGTGTGTAAAGCACTTTAGGCTAGACAGCCAATCAGCTGCCAGCTTCCATCTGTCAATCAAATACAGCAGCCAATCAGAAAGCTGCCCATTGATCAGCAGGCCCTTTATGACATCACAGACAGACCCTCAGAACTATCTGTGCATGTCTAATGGCTGGCTTTCAGTTGGGCGGGTGGGTGGCAGAGGGAGAGGATGTCTGTCTCGTTTCTCCTGAAAATTGCGGTTTTTCTGCGTTTACGGGAAAAGTTGAGGTCTGACGCGCAAAAGTGGGGTATCGTAGAAATCACCTTTTAAAGACGCACATTTCTGCCCCCCCAAAAATGGGCATTTCAAATGAGAAATGAGTCCAATTAACAAAATAGGGTGAATAAGTATGTATTTCAGGGGTGAGTTAGCAGGTTATTGGGGAAGTAAGTCCTGATATTTTTGGAGGTTGCAGGGGCCACTAGACCATTCAAAATAGGCAGGCTTTAGCATATGCAGTTAGGCCCCGTAGGATGATTTTAGCTAAAAAGTGCCCCAAACACTCAAACGGGCTAGTATCTGGGAAGGAAAAACATGGGAAACATGACTTAGACACCAAATGATACACTGTATGCCATGTTTCCAAATTTGTATGCACAGTGGTTACAGCATGAAGCGAATGCATGTGAAAATACAAAGGTGCATTGCATTAAACAAGTCCACTGAGCGTCCCAAAATGGCCGGCCTGCCTGCTTACATCCATCAGTTGTTCTAAATTTTTCATTACCCAATGAGCTGAGGTGGAGTCTTAGCCAGTGGTTCCATCAGGGAGGTGTGTAAAGCACTTTAGGCTAGACAGCCAATCAGCTGCCAGCTTCCATCTGTCAATCAAATACAGCAGCCAATCAGAAAGCTGCCCATTGATCAGCAGGCCCTTTATGACATCACAGACAGACCCTCAGAACTATCTGTGCATGTCTAATGGCTGGCTTTCATTTGGTCGGTGGGTGGCAGAAGGAGGGGATGTCTGTATCATTTTTCCTGAAAATTGCGTTTTTTCTGCGTTTACGGGAAAAGTTGAGGTCCGACGCGCAAAAGTTGGGTATCGTAGAAATCACCTTTTAAAGACGCACATTTCTGCCCCCCCCAAAAATGGGCATTTCAGATGAGAAATGAGTCCAATTAACAAAATAGGGTGAATAAGTATGTATTTCAGGGGTGAGTTAGCAGGTTATTGGGGAAGTAAGTCCTGATATTTTTGGAGGTTGCAGGGGCCACTAGACCATTTAAAATAGGCAGGCTTTAGCATATGCAGTTAGGCCCCGTAGGATGATTTTAGCTAAAAAGTGCCCCAAACACTCAAACGGGCTAGTATCTGGGAAGGAAAAACATGGGAAACATGACTTAGACACCAAATGATACACTTTATGCCATGTTTCCAAGTTTTTATGCACAGTGGTTACAGCATGAAGCGAATGCATGTGAAAATACAAAGGTGCATTGCATTAAACAAGTCCAATGAGCGTCCCAAAATGGCCGGCCTGCCTGCTTTCATCCATCAATTGTTCTAAATTTTTCATTACCCAATGAGCTGAGGTGGAGTCTTAGCCAGTGGTACCATCAGGGAGGTGTGTAAAGCACTTTAGGCTAGACAGCCAATCAGCTGCCAGCTTCCATCTGTCAATCAAATACAGCAGCCAATCAGAAAGCTGCCCATTGATCAGCAGGCCCTTTATGACATCACAGACAGACCCTCAGAACTATCTGTGCATGTCTAATGGCTGGCTTTCAGTTGGGCGGTTGGGTGGCAGAGGGAGGGGATGTCTGTCTCGTTTCTCCTGAAAATTGCGGTTTTTCTGCGTTTACGGGAAAAGTTGAGGTCCGACGCGCAAAAGTGGGGTATCGTAGAAATCACCTTTTAAAGACGCACATTTCTGGCCCCCCAAAAATGGGCATTTCAAATGAGAAATGAGTCCAATTAACAAAATAGGGTGAATAAGTATGTGTTTCAGGGGTGAGTTAGCAGGTTATTGGGGAAGTAAGTCCTGATATTTTTGGAGGTTGCAGGGGCCACTAGACCATTCAAAATAGGCAGGCTTTAGCATATGCAGTTAGGCCCCGTAGGATGATTTTAGCTAAAAAGTGCCCCAAACACTCAAACGGGCTAGTATCTGGGAAGGAAAAACATGGGAAACATGACTTAGACACCAAATGATACACTGTATGCCATGTTTCCAAATTTGTATGCACAGTGGTTACAGCATGAAGCGAATGCATGTGAAAATACAAAGGTGCATTGCATTAAACAAGTCCACTGAGCGTCCCAAAATGGCCGGCCTGCCTGCTTTCATCCATCAGTTGTTCTAAATTTTTCATTACCCAATGAGCTGAGGTGGAGTCTTAGCCAGTGGTACCATCAGGGAGGTGTGTAAAGCACTTTAGGCTAGACAGCCAATCAGCTGCCAGCTTCCATCTGTCAATCAAATACAGCAGCCAATCAGAAAGCTGCCCATTGATCAGCAGGCCCTTTATGACATCACAGACAGACCCTCAGAACTATCTGTGCATGTCTAATGGCTGGCTTTCATTTGGTCGGGTGGGTGGCAGAAGGAGGGGATGTCTGTATCATTTTTCCTGAAAATTGCGTTTTTTCTGCGTTTACGGGAAAAGTTGAGGTCCAACGCGCAAAAGTTGGGTATCGTAGAAATCACCTTTTAAAGATGCACATTTCTGCCCCCCCAAAAATGGGCATTTCAGATGAGAAATGATTCCAATTAACAAAATAGGGTGAATAAGTATGTATTTCAGGGGTGAGTTAGCAGGTTATTGGGGAAGTAAGTCCTGATATTTTTGGAGGTTGCAGGGGCCACTAGACCATTTAAAATAGGCAGGCTTTAGCATATGCAGTTAGGCCCCGTAGGATGATTTTAGCTAAAAAGTGCCCCAAACACTCAAACGGGCTAGTATCTGGGAAGGAAAAACATGGGAAACATGACTTAGACACCAAATGATACACTGTATGCCATGTTTCCAAATTTTTATGCACAGTGGTTACAGCATGAAGCGAATGCATGTGAAAATACAAAGGTGCATTGCATTAAACAAGTCCAATGAGCGTCCCAAAATGGCCGGCCTGCCTGCTTTCATCCATCAATTGTTCTAAATTTTTCATTACCCAATGAGCTGAGGTGGAGTCTTAGCCAGTGGTACCATCAGGGAGGTGTGTAAAGCACTTTAGGCTAGACAGCCAATCAGCTGCCAGCTTCCATCTGTCAATCAAATACAGCAGCCAATCAGAAAGCTGCCCATTGATCAGCAGGCCCTTTATGACATCACAGACAGACCCTCAGAACTATCTGTGCATGTCTAATGGCTGGCTTTCAGTTGGGCGGGTGGGTGGCAGAGGGAGGGGATGTCTGTCTCGTTTCTCCTGAAAATTGCGGTTTTTCTGCGTTTACGGGAAAAGTTGAGGTCTGACGCGCAAAAGTGGGGTATCGTAGAAATCACCTTTTAAAGATGCACATTTCTGCCCCCCCAAAAATGGGCATTTCAGATGAGAAATGAGTCCAATTAACAAAATAGGGTGAATAAGTATGTATTTCAGGGGTGAGTTAGCAGGTTATTGGGGAAGTAAGTCCTGATATTTTTGGAGGTTGCAGGGGCCACTAGACCATTCAAAATAGGCAGGCTTTAGCATATGCAGTTAGGCCCCGTAGGATGATTTTAGCTAAAAAGTGCCCCAAACACTCAAACGGGCTAGTATCTGGGAAGGAAAAACATGGGAAACATGACTTAGACACCAAATGATACACTTTATGCCATGTTTCCAAGTTTTTATGCACAGTGGTTACAGCATGAAGCGAATGCATGTGAAAATACAAAGGTGCATTGCATTAAACAAGTCCAATGAGCGTCCCAAAATGGCCGGCCTGCCTGCTTTCATCCATCAATTGTTCTAAATTTTTCATTACCCAATGAGCTGAGGTGGAGTCTTAGCCAGTGGTACCATCAGGGAGGTGTGTAAAGCACTTTAGGCTAGACAGCCAATCAGCTGCCAGCTTCCATCTGTCAATCAAATACAGCAGCCAATCAGAAAGCTGCCCATTGATCAGCAGGCCCTTTATGACATCACAGACAGACCCTCAGAACTATCTGTGCATGTCTAATGGCTGGCTTTCAGTTGGGCGGGTGGGTGGCAGAGGGAGGGGATGTCTGTCTCATTTCTCCTGAAAATTGCTGTTTTTCTGCGTTTACGGGAAAAGTTGAGGTCCGGCGCGCAAAAGTGAGGTATCGTAGAAATCACCTTTTAAAGACGCACATTTCTGGCTCCCCAAAAATGGGCATTTCAAATGAGAAATGAGTCCAATGAACAAAATAGGGTGAATAAGTATGTATTTCAGGGGTGAGTTAGCAGGTTATTGGGGAAGTAAGTCCTGATATTTTTGGAGGTTGCAGGGGCCACTAGACCATTCAAAATAGGCAGGCTTTAGCATATGCAGTTAGGCCCCGTAGGATGATTTTAGCTAAAAAGTGCCCCAAACACTCAAACGGGCTAGTATCTGGGAAGGAAAAACATGGGAAACATGACTTAGACACCAAATGATACACTTTATGCCATGTTTCCAAATTTTTATGCACAGTGGTTACAGCATGAAGCGAATGCATGTGAAAATACAAAGGTGCATTGCATTAAACAAGTCCAATGAGCGTCCCAAAATGGCCGGCCTGCCTGCTTTCATCCATCAATTGTTCTAAATTTTTCATTACCCAATGAGCTGAGGTGGAGTCTTAGCCAGTGGTACCATCAGGGAGGTGTGTAAAGCACTTTAGGCTAGACAGCCAATCAGCTGCCAGCTTCCATCTGTCAATCAAATACAGCAGCCAATCAGAAAGCTGCCCATTGATCAGCAGGCCCTTTATGACATCACAGACAGACCCTCAGAACTATCTGTGCATGTCTAATGGCTGGCTTTCAGTTGGGCGGGTGGGTGGCAGAGGGAGAGGATGTCTGTCTCGTTTCTCCTGAAAATTGCGGTTTTTCTGCGTTTACGGGAAAAGTTGAGGTCTGACGCGCAAAAGTGGGGTATCGTAGAAATCACCTTTTAAAGACGCACATTTCTGCCCCCCCAAAAATGGGCATTTCAAATGAGAAATGAGTCCAATTAACAAAATAGGGTGAATAAGTATGTATTTCAGGGGTGAGTTAGCAGGTTATTGGGGAAGTAAGTCCTGATATTTTTGGAGGTTGCAGGGGCCACTAGACCATTCAAAATAGGCAGGCTTTAGCATATGCAGTTAGGCCCCGTAGGATGATTTTAGCTAAAAAGTGCCCCAAACACTCAAACGGGCTAGTATCTGGGAAGGAAAAACATGGGAAACATGACTTAGACACCAAATGATACACTTTATGCCATGTTTCCAAGTTTTTATGCACAGTGGTTACAGCATGAAGCGAATGCATGTGAAAATACAAAGGTGCATTGCATTAAACAAGTCCAATGAGCGTCCCAAAATGGCCGGCCTGCCTGCTTTCATCCATCAATTGTTCTAAATTTTTCATTACCCAATGAGCTGAGGTGGAGTCTTAGCCAGTGGTACCATCAGGGAGGTGTGTAAAGCACTTTAGGCTAGACAGCCAATCAGCTGCCAGCTTCCATCTGTCAATCAAATACAGCAGCCAATCAGAAAGCTGCCCATTGATCAGCAGGCCCTTTATGACATCACAGACAGACCCTCAGAACTATCTGTGCATGTCTAATGGCTGGCTTTCAGTTGGGCGGGTGGGTGGCAGAGGGAGGGGATGTCTGTCTCATTTCTCCTGAAAATTGCTGTTTTTCTGCGTTTACGGGAAAAGTTGAGGTCCGGCGCGCAAAAGTGAGGTATCGTAGAAATCACCTTTTAAAGACGCACATTTCTGGCTCCCCAAAAATGGGCATTTCAAATGAGAAATGAGTCCAATGAACAAAATAGGGTGAATAAGTATGTATTTCAGGGGTGAGTTAGCAGGTTATTGGGGAAGTAAGTCCTGATATTTTTGGAGGTTGCAGGGGCCACTAGACCATTCAAAATAGGCAGGCTTTAGCATATGCAGTTAGGCCCCGTAGGATGATTTTAGCTAAAAAGTGCCCCAAACACTCAAACGGGCTAGTATCTGGGAAGGAAAAACATGGGAAACATGACTTAGACACCAAATGATACACTTTATGCCATGTTTCCAAATTTTTATGCACAGTGGTTACAGCATGAAGCGAATGCATGTGAAAATACAAAGGTGCATTGCATTAAACAAGTCCAATGAGCGTCCCAAAATGGCCGGCCTGCCTGCTTTCATCCATCAATTGTTCTAAATTTTTCATTACCCAATGAGCTGAGGTGGAGTCTTAGCCAGTGGTACCATCAGGGAGGTGTGTAAAGCACTTTAGGCTAGACAGCCAATCAGCTGCCAGCTTCCATCTGTCAATCAAATACAGCAGCCAATCAGAAAGCTGCCCATTGATCAGCAGGCCCTTTATGACATCACAGACAGACCCTCAGAACTATCTGTGCATGTCTAATGGCTGGCTTTCAGTTGGGCGGGTGGGTGGCAGAGGGAGGGGATGTCTGTCTCATTTCTCCTGAAAATTGCTGTTTTTCTGCGTTTACGGGAAAAGTTTAGGTCCGGCGCGCAAAAGTGAGGTATCGTAGAAATCACCTTTTAAAGACGCACATTTCTGGCTCCCCAAAAATGGGCATTTCAAATGAGAAATGAGTCCAATGAACAAAATAGGGTGAATAAGTATGTATTTCAGGGGTGAGTTAGCAGGTTATTGGGGAAGTAAGTCCTGATTTTTTTGGAGGTTGCAGGGGCCACTAGACCATTCAAAATAGGCAGGCTTTAGCATATGCAGTTAGGCCCCGTAGGATGATTTTAGCTAAAAAGTGCCCCAAACACTCAAACGAGCTAGTATCTGGGAAGGAAAAACATGGGAAACATGACTTAGACACCAAATGATACACTTTATGCCATGTTTCCAAATTTTTATGCACAGTGGTTACAGCATGAAGCGAATGCATGTGAAAATACAAAGGTGCATTGCATTAAACAAGTCCAATGAGCGTCCCAAAATGGCCGGCCTGCCTGCTTTCATCCATCAATTGTTCTAAATTTTTCATTACCCAATGAGCTGAGGTGGAGTCTTAGCCAGTGGTACCATCAGGGAGGTGTGTAAAGCACTTTAGGCTAGACAGCCAATCAGCTGCCAGCTTCCATCTGTCAATCAAATACAGCAGCCAATCAGAAAGCTGCCCATTGATCAGCAGGCCCTTTATGACATCACAGACAGACCCTCAGAACTATCTGTGCATGTCTAATGGCTGGCTTTCAGTTGGGCGGGTGGGTGGCAGAGGGAGGGGATGTCTGTCTCGTTTCTCCTGAAAATTGCGGTTTTTCTGCGTTTACGGGAAAAGTTGAGGTCTGACGCGCAAAAGTGGGGTATCGTAGAAATCACCTTTTAAAGACGCACATTTCTGCCCCCCCAAAAATGGGCATTTCAAATGAGAAATGAGTCCAATTAACAAAATAGTGTGAATAAGTATGTATTTCAGGGGTGAGTTAGCAGGTTATTGGGGAAGTAAGTCCTGATATTTTTGGAGGTTGCAGGGGCCACTAGACCATTCAAAATAGGCAGGCTTTAGCATATGCAGTTAGGCCCCGTAGGATGATTTTAGCTAAAAAGTGCCCCAAACACTCAAACGGGCTAGTATCTGGGAAGGAAAAACATGGGAAACATGACTTAGACACCAAATGATACACTTTATGCCATGTTTCCAAGTTTTTATGCACAGTGGTTACAGCATGAAGCGAATGCATGTGAAAATACAAAGGTGCATTGCATTAAACAAGTCCAATGAGCGTCCCAAAATGGCCGGCCTGCCTGCTTTCATCCATCAATTGTTCTAAATTTTTCATTACCCAATGAGCTGAGGTGGAGTCTTAGCCAGTGGTACCATCAGGGAGGTGTGTAAAGCACTTTAGGCTAGACAGCCAATCAGCTGCCAGCTTCCATCTGTCAATCAAATACAGCAGCCAATCAGAAAGCTGCCCATTGATCAGCAGGCCCTTTATGACATCACAGACAGACCCTCAGAACTATCTGTGCATGTCTAATGGCTGGCTTTCAGTTGGGCGGGTGGGTGGCAGAGGGAGGGGATGTATGTCTCATTTCTCCTGAAAATTGCTGTTTTTCTGCGTTTACGGGAAAAGTTGAGGTCCGGCGCGCAAAAGTGAGGTATCGTAGAAATCACCTTTTAAAGACGCACATTTCTGGCTCCCCAAAAATGGGCATTTCAAATGAGAAATGAGTCCAATGAACAAAATAGGGTGAATAAGTATGTATTTCAGGGGTGAGTTAGCAGGTTATTGGGGAAGTAAGTCCTGATATTTTTGGAGGTTGCAGGGGCCACTAGACCATTCAAAATAGGCAGGCTTTAGCATATGCAGTTAGGCCCCGTAGGATGATTTTAGCTAAAAAGTGCCCCAAACACTCAAACGGGCTAGTATCTGGGAAGGAAAAACATGGGAAACATGACTTAGACACCAAATGATACACTTTATGCCATGTTTCCAAATTTTTATGCACAGTGGTTACAGCATGAAGCGAATGCATGTGAAAATACAAAGGTGCATTGCATTAAACAAGTCCAATGAGCGTCCCAAAATGGCCGGCCTGCCTGCTTTCATCCATCAATTGTTCTAAATTTTTCATTACCCAATGAGCTGAGGTGGAGTCTTAGCCAGTGGTACCATCAGGGAGGTGTGTAAAGCACTTTAGGCTAGACAGCCAATCAGCTGCCAGCTTCCATCTGTCAATCAAATACAGCAGCCAATCAGAAAGCTGCCCATTGATCAGCAGGCCCTTTATGACATCACAGACAGACCCTCAGAACTATCTGTGCATGTCTAATGGCTGGCTTTCAGTTGGGCGGGTGGGTGGCAGAGGGAGGGGATGTCTGTCTCGTTTCTCCTGAAAATTGCGGTTTTTCTGCGTTTACGGGAAAAGTTGAGGTCTGACGCGCAAAAGTGGGGTATCGTAGAAATCACCTTTTAAAGACGCACATTTCCGCCCCCCCAAAAATGGGCATTTCAAATGAGAAATGAGTCCAATTAACAAAATAGGGTGAATAAGTATGTATTTCAGGGGTGAGTTAGCAGGTTATTGGGGAAGTAAGTCCTGATATTTTTGGAGGTTGCAGGGGCCACTAGACCATTCAAAATAGGCAGGCTTTAGCATATGCAGTTAGGCCCCGTAGGATGATTTTAGCTAAAAAGTGCCCCAAACACTCAAACGGGCTAGTATCTGGGAAGGAAAAACATGGGAAACATGACTTAGACACCAAATGATACACTTTATGCCATGTTTCCAAGTTTTTATGCACAGTGGTTACAGCATGAAGCGAATGCATGTGAAAATACAAAGGTGCATTGCATTAAACAAGTCCAATGAGCGTCCCAAAATGGCTGGCCTGCCTGCTTTCATCCATCAATTGTTCTAAATTTTTCATTACCCAATGAGCTGAGGTGGAGTCTTAGCCAGTGGTACCATCAGGGAGGTGTGTAAAGCACTTTAGGCTAGACAGCCAATCAGCTGCCAGCTTCCATCTGTCAATCAAATACAGCAGCCAATCAGAAAGCTGCCCATTGATCAGCAGGCCCTTTATGACATCACAGACAGACCCTCAGAACTATCTGTGCATGTCTAATGGCTGGCTTTCAGTTGGGCGGGTGGGTGGCAGAGGGAGGGGATGTCTGTCTCATTTCTCCTGAAAATTGCTGTTTTTCTGCGTTTACGGGAAAAGTTGAGGTCCGGCGCGCAAAAGTGAGGTATCGTAGAAATCACCTTTTAAAGACGCACATTTCTGGCTCCCCAAAAATGGGCATTTCAAATGAGAAATGAGTCCAATGAACAAAATAGGGTGAATAAGTATGTATTTCAGGGGTGAGTTAGCAGGTTATTGGGGAAGTTAGTCCTGATATTTTTGGAGGTTGCAGGGGCCACTAGACCATTCAAAATAGGCAGGCTTTAGCATATGCAGTTAGGCCCCGTAGGATGATTTTAGCTAAAAAGTGCCCCAAACACTCAAACGGGCTAGTATCTGGGAAGGAAAAACATGGGAAACATGACTTAGACACCAAATGATACACTTTATGCCATGTTTCCAAATTTTTATGCACAGTGGTTACAGCATGAAGCGAATGCATGTGAAAATACAAAGGTGCATTGCATTAAACAAGTCCAATGAGCGTCCCAAAATGGCCGGCCTGCCTGCTTTCATCCATCAATTGTTCTAAATTTTTCATTACCCAATGAGCTGAGGTGGAGTCTTAGCCAGTGGTACCATCAGGGAGGTGTGTAAAGCACTTTAGGCTAGACAGCCAATCAGCTGCCAGCTTCCATCTGTAAATCAAATACAGCAGCCAATCAGAAAGCTGCCCATTGATCAGCAGGCCCTTTATGACATCACAGACAGACCCTCAGAACTATCTGTGCATGTCTAATGGCTGGCTTTCAGTTGGGCGGGTGGGTGGCAGAGGGAGGGGATGTCTGTCTCGTTTCTCCTGAAAATTGCGGTTTTTCTGCGTTTACGGGAAAAGTTGAGGTCCGACGCGCAAAAGTGGGGTATCGTAGAAATCACCTTTTAAAGACGCACATTTCTGGCTCCCCAAAAATGGGCATTTCAAATGAGAAATGAGTCCAATGAACAAAATAGGGTGAATAAGTATGTATTTCAGGGGTGAGTTAGCAGGTTATTGGGGAAGTAAGTCCTGATATTTTTGGAGGTTGCAGGGGCCACTACACCATTCAAAATAGGCAGGCTTTAGCATATGCAGTTAGGCCCTGTAGGATGATTTTAGCTAAAAAGTGCCCCATACACTCAAACGGGCTTGTATCTGGGAAGGGAAAATATGGGAAACATGACTTAGACACCAAATGATACACTGTATGCCATGTTTCAAAATTTTTATGCACAGTGGTTACAGCATGAAGCGAATGCATGTGAATATACAAAGGTGCATTGCATTAAACAAGTCCACTGAGCGTCCCAAAATGGCCGGCCTGCCTGCTTTCATCCATCAATTGTTATAAATTTTTCATTACCCAATGAGCTGAGTTGGAGTCTTAGCCAGTGGTACCATCAGGGAGGTGTGTAAAGCACTTTAGGCTAGACAGCCAATCAGCTGCCAGCTTCCATCTGTCAATCAAATACAGCAGCCAATCAGAAAGCTGCCCATTGATCAGCAGGCCCTTTATGACATCACAGACAGACCCTCAGAACTATCTGTGCATGTCCAATGGCTGGCTATCAGTTGGGCCGGTGGGTGGCAGAGGGAGGGGATGCCTGTCTCGTTTCTCCTGAAAATTGCAGTTTTTCTGCGTTTACGGGAAAAGTTGAGGTCCGACGCGCAAAAGTGGGGTTTCGTAGAAATCATCTTTTAAAGACGCACATTTCTGGCCCCCCAAAAATGGGCATTTCAAATGAGAAATGAGTCCAATTAACAAAATAGGGTGAATAAGTATGTATTTCAGGGGTGAGTTAGCAGGTTATTGGGGAAGTAAATCCTGATATTTTTGGAGGTTGCAGGGGCAACTACACCATTCAAAATAGGAAGGCTTTAGCATATGCAGTTAGGCCCTGTAGAATGATTTTAGCTAAAAAGTGCCCCAAACACTAAAACGGGCTAGTATCTGGGAAGGGAAAATATGGGAAACATGACTTAGACACCAAATGATACACTGTATGCCATGTTTCCAAATTTTTATGCACAGTGGTTACAGCATGAAGCGAATGCATGTGAAAATACAAAGGTGCATTGCATTAAACAAGTCCAATGAGCGTCCCAAAATGGCCGGCCTGCCTGCTTTCATCCATCAATTGTTCTAAATTTTTCATTACCCAATGAGCTGAGGTGGAGTCTTAGCCAGTGGTACCATCAGGGAGGTGTGTAAAGCACTTTAGGCTAGACAGCCAATCAGCTGCCAGCTTCCATCTGTCAATCAAATACAGCAGCCAATCAGAAAGCTGCCCATTGATCAGCAGGCCCTTTATGACATCACAGACAGACCCTCAGAACTATCTGTGCATGTCTAATGGCTGGCTTTCAGTTGGGCGGGTGGGTGGCAGAGGGAGGGGATGTCTGTCTCGTTTCTCCTGAAAATTGCGGTTTTTCTGCGTTTACGGGAAAAGTTGAGGTCCGACGCGCAAAAGTGGGGTATCGTAGAAATCACCTTTTAAAGACGCACATTTCTGGCTCCCCAAAAATAGGCATTTCAAATGAGAAATGAGTCCAATGAACAAAATAGGGTGAATAAGTATGTATTTCAGGGGTGAGTTAGCAGGTTATTGGGGAAGTAAGTCCTGATATTTTTGGAGGTTGCAGGGGCCACTACACCATTCAAAATAGGCAGGCTTTAGCATATGCAGTTAGGCCCTGTAGGATGATTTTAGCTAAAAAGTGCCCCATACACTCAAACGGGCTTGTATCTGGGAAGGGAAAATATGGGAAACATGACTTAGACACCAAATGATACACTGTATGCCATGTTTCCAAATTTTTATGCACAGTGGTTACAGCATGAAGCGAATGCATGTGAAAATACAAAGGTGCATTGCATTAAACAAGTCCAATGAGCGTCCCAAAATGGCCGGCCTGCCTGCTTTCATCCATCAATTGTTCTACATTTTTCATTACCCAATGAGCTGAGGTGGAGTCTTAGCCAGTGGTACCATCAGGGAGGTGTGTAAAGCACTTTAGGCTAGACAGCCAATCAGCTGCCAGCTTCCATCTGTCAATCAAATACAGCAGCCAATCAGAAAGCTGCCCATTGATCAGCAGGCCCTTTATGACATCACAGACAGACCCTCAGAACTATCTGTGCATGTCCAATGGCTGGCTATCAGTTGGGCCGGTGGGTGGCAGAGGGAGGGGATGCCTGTCTCGTTTCTCCTGAAAATTGCAGTTTTTCTGCGTTTACGGGAAAAGTTGAGGTCCGACGCGCAAAAGTGGGGTTTCGTAGAAATCATCTTTTAAAGACGCACATTTCTGGCCCCCCAAAAATGGGCATTTCAAATGAGAAATGAGTCCAATTAACAAAATAGGGTGAATAAGTATGTATTTCAGGGGTGAGTTAGCAGGTTATTGGGGAAGTAAATCCTGATATTTTTGGAGGTTGCAGGGGCAACTACACCATTCAAAATAGGAAGGCTTTAGCATATGCAGTTAGGCCCTGTAGGATGATTTTAGCTAAAAAGTGCCCCAAACACTAAAACGGGCTAGTATCTGGGAAGGGAAAATATGGGAAACATGACTTAGACACCAAATGATACACTGTATGCCATGTTTCCAAATTTTTATGCACAGTGGTTACAGCATGAAGCGAATGCATGTGAAAATACAAAGGTGCATTGCATTAAACAAGTCCAATGAGCGTCCCAAAATGGCCGGCCTGCCTGCTTTCATCCATCAATTGTTCTAAATTTTTCATTACCCAATGAGCTGAGGTGGAGTCTTAGCCAGTGGTACCATCAGGGAGGTGTGTAAAGCACTTTAGGCTAGACAGCCAATCAGCTGCCAGCTTCCATCTGTCAATCAAATACAGCAGCCAATCAGAAAGCTGCCCATTGATCAGCAGGCCCTTTATGACATCACAGACAGACCCTCAGAACTATCTGTGCATGTCTAATGGCTGGCTTTCAGTTGGGCGGGTGGGTGGCAGAGGGAGGGGATGTCTGTCTCATTTCTCCTGAAAATTGCGGTTTTTCTACGTTTACGGGAAAAGTTGAGGTCCGACGCGCAAAAGTTGGGTATCGTAGAAATCACCTTTTAAAGACGCACATTTCTGCCCCCCCAAAAATGGGCATTTCAAATGAGAAATGAGTCCAATTAACAAAATAGGGTGAATAAGTATGTATTTCAGGGGTGAGTTAGCAGGTTATTGGGGAAGTAAGTCCTGATATTTTTGGAGGTTGCAGGGGCCACTAGACCATTCAAAATAGGCAGGCTTTAGCATATGCAGTTAGGCCCCGTTTGATGATTTTAGCTAAAAAGTGCCCCAAACTCTCAAACGGGCTAGTATCTGGGAAGGAAAAACATGGGAAACATGACTTAGACACCAAATGATGCACTGTATGCCATGTTTCCAAATTTTTATGCACAGTGGTTACAGCATGAAGCGAATGCATGTGAAAATACAAAGGTGCATTGCATTAAACAAGTCCAATGAGCGTCCCAAAATGGCCGGCCTGCCTGCTTTCATCCATCAATTGTTCTAAATTTTTCATTACCCAATGAGCTGAGGTGGAGTCTTAGCCAGTGGTACCATCAGGGAGGTGTGTAAAGCACTTTAGGCTAGACAGCCAATCAGCTGCCAGCTTCCATCTGTCAATCAAATACAGCAGCCAATCAGAATGCTGCCCATTGATCAGCAGGCCCTTTAAGACATCACAGACAGACCCTCAGAACTATCTGTGCATGTCTAATGGCTGGCTCTTAGTTGGGCGGGTGGGTGGCAGAGGGAGGGGATGTATGTCTCGTTTCTCCTGAAAATTGCGGTTTTTCTGCGTTTACGGGAAAAGTTGAGGTCCGACGCGCAAAAGTGGGGTATCGTAGAAATCACCTTTTAAAGACGCACATTTCTGGCCCCCCAAAAATGGGCATTTCCAATGAGAAATGAGTCCAATGAACAAAATAGGGTGAATAAGTATGTATTTCAGGGGTGAGTTAGCAGGTTATTGGGGAAGTAAGTCCTGATATTTTTGGAGGTTGCAGGGGCCACTACACCATTCAAAATAGGCAGGATTTAGCATATGCAGTTAGGCCCTGTAGGATGATTTTAGCTAAAAAGTGCCCCAAACACTCAAACGGGCTAGTATCTGGGAAGGGAAAATATGGGAAACATGACTTAGACACCAAATGATACACTGTATGCCATGTTTCAAAATTTTTATGCACAGTGGTTACAGCATAAAGCGAAAGCATGTGAATATACAAAGGTGCATTGCATTAAACAAGTCCACTGAGCGTCCCAAAATGGCCGGCCTGCCTGCTTTCATCCATCAATTGTTATAAATTTTTCATTACCCAATGAGCTGAGGTGGAGTCTTAGCCAGTGGTACCATCAGGGAGGTGTGTAAAGCACTTTAGGCTAGACAGCCAATCAGCTGCCAGCTTCCATCTGTCAATCAAATACAGCAGCCAATCAGAAAGCTGCCCATTGATCAGCAGGCCCTTTATGACATCACAGACAGACCCTCAGAACTATCTGTGCATGTCCAATGGCTGGCTATCAGTTGGGCCGGTGGGTGGCAGAGGGAGGGGATGCCTGTCTCGTTTCTCCTGAAAATTGCAGTTTTTCTGCGTTTACGGGAAAAGTTGAGGTCCGACGCGCAAAAGTGGGGTTTCGTAGAAATCATCTTTTAAAGACGCACATTTCTGGCCCCCCAAAAATGGGCATTTCAAATGAGAAATGAGTCCAATTAACAAAATAGGGTGAATAAGTATGTATTTCAGGGGTGAGTTAGCAGGTTATTGGGGAAGTAAATCCTGATATTTTTGGAGGTTGCAGGGGCAACTACACCATTCAAAATAGGAAGGCTTTAGCATATGCAGTTAGGCCCTGTAGGATGATTTTAGCTAAAAAGTGCCCCAAACACTAAAACGGGCTAGTATCTGGGAAGGGAAAATATGGGAAACATGACTTAGACACCAAATGATACACTGTATGCCATGTTTCCAAATTTTTATGCACAGTGGTTACAGCATGAAGCGAATGCATGTGAAAATACAAAGGTGCATTGCATTAAACAAGTCCAATGAGCGTCCCAAAATGGCCGGCCTGCCTGCTTTCATCCATCAATTGTTCTAAATTTTTCATTACCCAATGAGCTGAGGTGGAGTCTTAGCCAGTGGTACCATCAGGGAGGTGTGTAAAGCACTTTAGGCTAGACAGCCAATCAGCTGCCAGCTTCCATCTGTCAATCAAATACAGCAGCCAATCAGAAAGCTGCCCATTGATCAGCAGGCCCTTTATGACATCACAGACAGACCCTCAGAACTATCTGTGCATGTCTAATGGCTGGCTTTCAGTTGGGCGGGTGGGTGGCAGAGGGAGGGGATGTCTGTCTCATTTCTCCTGAAAATTGCGGTTTTTCTGCGTTTACGGGAAAAGTTGAGGTCCGACGCGCAAAAGTTGGGTATCGTAGAAATCACCTTTTAAAGACGCACATATCTGCCCCCCCAAAAATGGGCATTTCAAATGAGAAATGAGTCCAATTAACAAAATAGGGTGAATAAGTATGTATTTCAGGGGTGAGTTAGCAGGTTATTGGGGAAGTAAGTCCTGATATTTTTGGAGGTTGCAGGGGCCACTAGACCATTCAAAATAGGCAGGCTTTAGCATATGCAGTTAGGCCCCGTTTGATGATTTTAGCTAAAAAGTGCCCCAAACTCTCAAACGGGCTAGTATCTGGGAAGGAAAAACATGGGAAACATGACTTAGACACCAAATGATACACTGTATGCCATGTTTCCAAATTTTTATGCACAGTGGTTACAGCATGAAGCGAATGCATGTGAAAATACAAAGGTGCATTGCATTAAACAAGTTTAATGAGCGTCCCAAAATGGCCGGCCTGCCTGCTTTCATCCATCAATTGTTCTAAATTTTTCATTACCCAATGAGCTGAGGTGGAGTCTTAGCCAGTGGTACCATCAGGGAGGTGTGTAAAGCACTTTAGGCTAGACAGCCAATCAGCTGCCAGCTTCCATCTGTCAATCAAATACAGCAGCCAATCAGAATGCTGCCCATTGATCAGCAGGCCCTTTAAGACATCACAGACAGACCCTCAGAACTATCTGTGCATGTCTAATGGCTGGCTCTTAGTTGGGCGGGTGGGTGGCAGAGGGAGGGGATGTATGTCTCGTTTCTCCTGAAAATTGCGGTTTTTCTGCGTTTACGGGAAAAGTTGAGGTCCGACGCGCAAAAGTGGGGTATCGTAGAAATCACCTTTTAAAGACGCACATTTCTGGCCCCCCAAAAATGGGCATTTCCAATGAGAAATGAGTCCAATGAACAAAATAGGGTGAATAAGTATGTATTTCAGGGGTGAGTTAGCAGGTTATTGGGGAAGTAAGTCCTGATATTTTTGGAGGTTGCAGGGGCCACTACACCATTCAAAATAGGCAGGATTTAGCATATGCAGTTAGGCCCTGTAGGATGATTTTAGCTAAAAAGTGCCCCAAACACTCAAACGGGCTAGTATCTGGGAAGGGAAAATATGGGAAACATGACTTAGACACCAAATGATACACTGTATGCCATGTTTCAAAATTTTTATGCACAGTGGTTACAGCATAAAGCGAATGCATGTGAATATACAAAGGTGCATTGCATTAAACAAGTCCACTGAGCGTCCCAAAATGGCCGGCCTGCCTGCTTTCATCCATCAATTGTTATAAATTTTTCATTACCCAATGAGCTGAGGTGGAGTCTTAGCCAGTGGTACCATCAGGGAGGTGTGTAAAGCACTTTAGGATGTCTGTCTCGTTTCTCCTGAAAATTGCGTTTTTTCTGCGTTTACGGGAAAAGTTGAGGTCCGACGCGCAAAAGTGGGGTATCGTAGAAATCACCTTTTAAAGACGCACATTTCTGCCCCCCCCCCCCCCCCCCAAAAAATGGGCATTTCAAATGAGAAATGAGTCCAATGAACAAAATAGGGTGAATAAGTATGTATTTCAGGGGTGAGTTAGCAGGTTATTGGGGAAGTAAATCCTGATATTTTTGGAGGTTGCAGGGGCAACTACACCATTCAAAATAGGAAGGCTTTAGCATATGCAGTTAGGCCCTGTAGGATGATTTTAGCTAAAAAGTGCCCCAAACACTAAAACGGGCTAGTATCTGGGAAGGGAAAATATGGGAAACATGACTTAGACACCAAATGATACACTGTATGCCATGTTTCCAAATTTTTATGCACAGTGGTTACAGCATGAAGCGAATGCATGTGAAAATACAAAGGTGCATTGCATTAAACAAGTCCAATGAGCGTCCCAAAATGGCCGGCCTGCCTGCTTTCATCCATCAATTGTTCTAAATTTTTCATTACCCAATGAGCTGAGGTGGAGTCTTAGCCAGTGGTACCATCAGGGAGGTGTGTAAAGCACTTTAGGCTAGACAGCCAATCAGCTGCCAGCTTCCATCTGTCAATCAAATACAGCAGCCAATCAGAGATCAGCAGGCCCTTTATGACATCACAGACAGACCCTCAGAACTATCTGTGCATGTCTAATGGCTGGCTTTCAGTTGGGCGGGTGGGTGGCAGAGGGAGGGGATGTCTGTCTCATTTCTCCTGAAAATTGCGGTTTTTCTACGTTTACGGGAAAAGTTGAGGTCCGACGCGCAAAAGTGGGGTATCGTAGAAATCACCTTTTAAAGACGCACATTTCTGGCCCCCCAAAAATGGGCATTTCCAATGAGAAATGAGTCCAATGAACAAAATAGGGTGAATAAGTATGTATTTCAGGGGTGAGTTAGCAGGTTATTGGGGAAGTAAGTCCTGATATTTTTGGAGGTTGCAGGGGCCACTACACCATTCAAAATAGGCAGGATTTAGCATATGCAGTTAGGCCCTGTAGGATGATTTTAGCTAAAAAGTGCCCCAAACACTCAAACGGGCTAGTATCTGGGAAGGGAAAATATGGGAAACATGACTTAGACACCAAATGATACACTGTATGCCATGTTTCAAAATTTTTATGCACAGTGGTTACAGCATAAAGCGAAAGCATGTGAATATACAAAGGTGCATTGCATTAAACAAGTCCACTGAGCGTCCCAAAATGGCCGGCCTGCCTGCTTTCATCCATCAATTGTTATAAATTTTTCATTACCCAATGAGCTGAGGTGGAGTCTTAGCCAGTGGTACCATCAGGGAGGTGTGTAAAGCACTTTAGGCTAGACAGCCAATCAGCTGCCAGCTTCCATCTGTCAATCAAATACAGCAGCCAATCAGAAAGCTGCCCATTGATCAGCAGGCCCTTTATGACATCACAGACAGACCCTCAGAACTATCTGTGCATGTCCAATGGCTGGCTATCAGTTGGGCCGGTGGGTGGCAGAGGGAGGGGATGCCTGTCTCGTTTCTCCTGAAAATTGCAGTTTTTCTGCGTTTACGGGAAAAGTTGAGGTCCGACGCGCAAAAGTGGGGTTTCGTAGAAATCATCTTTTAAAGACGCACATTTCTGGCCCCCCAAAAATGGGCATTTCAAATGAGAAATGAGTCCAATTAACAAAATAGGGTGAATAAGTATGTATTTCAGGGGTGAGTTAGCAGGTTATTGGGGAAGTAAATCCTGATATTTTTGGAGGTTGCAGGGGCAACTACACCATTCAAAATAGGAAGGCTTTAGCATATGCAGTTAGGCCCTGTAGGATGATTTTAGCTAAAAAGTGCCCCAAACACTAAAACGGGCTAGTATCTGGGAAGGGAAAATATGGGAAACATGACTTAGACACCAAATGATACACTGTATGCCATGTTTCCAAATTTTTATGCACAGTGGTTACAGCATGAAGCGAATGCATGTGAAAATACAAAGGTGCATTGCATTAAACAAGTCCAATGAGCGTCCCAAAATGGCCGGCCTGCCTGCTTTCATCCATCAATTGTTCTAAATTTTTCATTACCCAATGAGCTGAGGTGGAGTCTTAGCCAGTGGTACCATCAGGGAGGTGTGTAAAGCACTTTAGGCTAGACAGCCAATCAGCTGCCAGCTTCCATCTGTCAATCAAATACAGCAGCCAATCAGAAAGCTGCCCATTGATCAGCAGGCCCTTTATGACATCACAGACAGACCCTCAGAACTATCTGTGCATGTCTAATGGCTGGCTTTCAGTTGGGCGGGTGGGTGGCAGAGGGAGGGGATGTCTGTCTCATTTCTCCTGAAAATTGCGGTTTTTCTGCGTTTACGGGAAAAGTTGAGGTCCGACGCGCAAAAGTTGGGTATCGTAGAAATCACCTTTTAAAGACGCACATATCTGCCCCCCCAAAAATGGGCATTTCAAATGAGAAATGAGTCCAATTAACAAAATAGGGTGAATAAGTATGTATTTCAGGGGTGAGTTAGCAGGTTATTGGGGAAGTAAGTCCTGATATTTTTGGAGGTTGCAGGGGCCACTAGACCATTCAAAATAGGCAGGCTTTAGCATATGCAGTTAGGCCCCGTTTGATGATTTTAGCTAAAAAGTGCCCCAAACTCTCAAACGGGCTAGTATCTGGGAAGGAAAAACATGGGAAACATGACTTAGACACCAAATGATACACTGTATGCCATGTTTCCAAATTTTTATGCACAGTGGTTACAGCATGAAGCGAATGCATGTGAAAATACAAAGGTGCATTGCATTAAACAAGTTTAATGAGCGTCCCAAAATGGCCGGCCTGCCTGCTTTCATCCATCAATTGTTCTAAATTTTTCATTACCCAATGAGCTGAGGTGGAGTCTTAGCCAGTGGTACCATCAGGGAGGTGTGTAAAGCACTTTAGGCTAGACAGCCAATCAGCTGCCAGCTTCCATCTGTCAATCAAATACAGCAGCCAATCAGAATGCTGCCCATTGATCAGCAGGCCCTTTAAGACATCACAGACAGACCCTCAGAACTATCTGTGCATGTCTAATGGCTGGCTCTTAGTTGGGCGGGTGGGTGGCAGAGGGAGGGGATGTATGTCTCGTTTCTCCTGAAAATTGCGGTTTTTCTGCGTTTACGGGAAAAGTTGAGGTCCGACGCGCAAAAGTGGGGTATCGTAGAAATCACCTTTTAAAGACGCACATTTCTGGCCCCCCAAAAATGGGCATTTCCAATGAGAAATGAGTCCAATGAACAAAATAGGGTGAATAAGTATGTATTTCAGGGGTGAGTTAGCAGGTTATTGGGGAAGTAAGTCCTGATATTTTTGGAGGTTGCAGGGGCCACTACACCATTCAAAATAGGCAGGATTTAGCATATGCAGTTAGGCCCTGTAGGATGATTTTAGCTAAAAAGTGCCCCAAACACTCAAACGGGCTAGTATCTGGGAAGGGAAAATATGGGAAACATGACTTAGACACCAAATGATACACTGTATGCCATGTTTCAAAATTTTTATGCACAGTGGTTACAGCATAAAGCGAATGCATGTGAATATACAAAGGTGCATTGCATTAAACAAGTCCACTGAGCGTCCCAAAATGGCCGGCCTGCCTGCTTTCATCCATCAATTGTTATAAATTTTTCATTACCCAATGAGCTGAGGTGGAGTCTTAGCCAGTGGTACCATCAGGGAGGTGTGTAAAGCACTTTAGGATGTCTGTCTCGTTTCTCCTGAAAATTGCGTTTTTTCTGCGTTTACGGGAAAAGTTGAGGTCCGACGCGCAAAAGTGGGGTATCGTAGAAATCACCTTTTAAAGACGCACATTTCTGCCCCCCCCCCCCCCCCAAAAAATGGGCATTTCAAATGAGAAATGAGTCCAATTAACAAAATAGGGTGAATAAGTATGTATTTCAGGGGTGAGTTAGCAGGTTATTGGGGAAGTAAGTCCTGATATTTTTGGAGGTTGCAGGGGCCACTAGACCATTCAAAATAGGCAGGCTTTAGCATATGCAGTTAGGCCCTGTAGGATGATTTTAGCTAAAAAGTGCCCCAAACACTAAAACGGGCTTGTATCTGGGAAGGGAAAATATGGGAAACATGACTTAGACACCAAATGATACACTGTATGCCATGTTTCCAAATTTTTATGCACAGTGGTTACAGCATGAAGCGAATGCATGTGAAAATACAAAGGTGCATTGCATTAAACAAGTCCAATGAGCGTCCCAAAATGGCCGGCCTGCCTGCTTTCATCCATCAATTGTTCTAAATTTTTCATTACCCAATGAGCTGAGGTGGAGTCTTAGCCAGTGGTACCATCAGGGAGGTGTGTAAAGCACTTTAGGCTAGACAGCCAATCAGCTGCCAGCTTCCATCTGTCAATCAAATACAGCAGCCAATCAGAAAGCTGCCCATTGATCAGCAGGCCCTTTATGACATCACAGACAGACCCTCAGAACTATCTGTGCATGTCTAATGGCTGGCTTTCAGTTGGGCGGGTGGGTGGCAGAGGGAGGGGATGTCTGTCTCATTTCTCCTGAAAATTGCGGTTTTTCTGCGTTTACGGGAAAAGTTGAGGTCCGACGCGCAAAAGTTGGGTATCGTAGAAATCACCTTTTAAAGACGCACATTTCTGCCCCCCCAAAAATGGGCATTCCAAAAAGAAATGAGTCCAATTAACAAAATAGGGTGAATAAGTATGTATTTCAGGGGTGAGTTAGCAGGTTATTGGGGAAGTAAGTCCTGATATTTTTGGAGGTTGCAGGGGCCACTAGACCATTCAAAATAGGCAGGCTTTAGCATATGCAGTTAGGCCCCGTTTGATGATTTTAGCTAAAAAATGCCCCAAACACTCAAACGGGCTAGTATCTGGGAAGGAAAAACATGGGAAACATGACTTAGACACCAAATGATACACTTTATGCCATGTTTCCAAATTTTTATGCACAGTGGTTACAGCATGAAGCGAATGCATGTGAAAATACAAAGGTGCATTGCATTAAACAAGTCCACTGAGCGTCCCAAAATGGCCGGCCTGCCTGCTTTCATCCATCAGTTGTTCTAAATTTTTCATTACCCAATGAGCTGAGATGGAGTCTTAGCCAGTGGTACCATCAGGGAGGTGTGTAAAGCACTTTAGGCTAGACAGCCAATCAGCTGCCAGCTTCCATCTGTCAATCAAATACAGCAGCCAATCAGAAAGCTGACCATTGATCAGCAGGCCCTTTATGACATCACAGACAGACCCTCAGAACTATCTGTGCATGTCTAATGGCTGGCTTTCAGTTGGGCGGGTGGGTGGCAGAGGGAGGGGATGTCTGTCTCGTTACTCCTGAAAATTGCGGTTTTTCTGCGTTTACGGGAAAAGTTGAGGTCCGACGCGCAAAAGTGGGGTATCGTAGAAATCACCTTTTAAAGACGCACATTTCTGCCCCCCCAAAAATGGGCATTTCAAATGAGAAATGAGTCCAATTAACAAAATAGGGTGAATAAGTATGTATTTCAGGGGTGAGTTAGCAGGTTATTGGGGAAGTAAGTCCTGATATTTTTGGAGGTTGCAGGGGCCACTAGACCATTCAAAATAGGCAGGCTTTAGCATATGCAGTTAGGCCCCGTAGGATGATTTTAGCTAAAAAGTGCCCCAAACACTCAAACGGGCTAGTATCTGGGAAGGAAAAACATGGGAAACATGACTTAGACACCAAATGATACACTTTATGCCATGTTTCCAAGTTTTTATGCACAGTGGTTACAGCATGAAGCGAATGCATGTGAAAATACAAAGGTGCATTGCATTAAACAAGTCCAATGAGCGTCCCAAAATGGCCGGCCTGCCTGCTTTCATCCATCAATTGTTCTAAATTTTTCATTACCCAATGAGCTGAGGTGGAGTCTTAGCCAGTGGTACCATCAGGGAGGTGTGTAAAGCACTTTAGGCTAGACAGCCAATCAGCTGCCAGCTTCCATCTGTCAATCAAATACAGCAGCCAATCAGAAAGCTGCCCATTGATCAGCAGGCCCTTTATGACATCACAGACAGACCCTCAGAACTATCTGTGCATGTCTAATGGCTGGCTTTCAGTTGGGCGGGTCGGTGGCAGAGGGAGGGGATTTCTGTCTCGTTTCTCCTGAAAATTGCGGTTTTTCTGCGTTTAAGGGAAAAGTTTAGGTCCGACGCGCAAAAGTGGGGTATCGTAGAAATCATCTTTTAAAGACGCACATTTCTGGCTCCCCAAAAATGGGCATTTCAAATGAGAAATGAGTCCAATGAACAAAATAGGGTGAATAAGTATGTATTTCAGGGGTGAGTTAGCAGGTTATTGGGGAAGTAAGTCCTGATATTTTTGGAGGTTGCAGGGGCCACTAGACCATTCAAAATAGGCAGGCTTTAGCATATGCAGTTAGGCCCTGTAGGATGATTTTAGCTAAAAAGTGCCCCATACACTCAAACGGGCTTGTATCTGGGAAGGGAAAATATGGGAAACATGACTTAGACACCAAATGATACACTGTATGCCATGTTTCAAAATTTTTATGCACAGTGGTTACAGCATGAAGCGAATGCATGTGAATATACAAAGGTGCATTGCATTAAACAAGTCCACTGAGCGTCCCAAAATGGCCGGCCTGCCTGCTTTCATCCATCAATTGTTATACATTTTTCATTACCCAATGAGCTGAGGTGGAGTCTTAGCCAGTGGTACCATCAGGGAGGTGTGTAAAGCACTTTAGGCTAGGCAGCCAATCAGCTGCCAGCTTCCATCTGTCAATCAAATACAGCAGCCAATCAGAAAGCTGCCCATTGATCAGCAGGCCCTTTATGACATCACAGACAGACCCTCAGAACTATCTGTGCATGTCCAATGGCTGGCTATCAGTTGGGCCGGTGGGTGGCAGAGGGAGGGGATGCCTGTCTCGTTTCTCCTGAAAATTGCAGTTTTTCTGCGTTTACGGGAAAAGTTGAGGTCCGACGCGCAAAAGTGGGGTTTCGTAGAAATCATCTTTTAAAGACGCACATTTCTGGCCCCCCAAAAATGGGCATTTCAAATGAGAAATGAGTCCAATTAACAAAATAGGGTGAATAAGTATGTATTTCAGGGGTGAGTTAGCAGGTTATTGGGGAAGTAAATCCTGATATTTTTGGAGGTTGCAGGGGCAACTACACCATTCAAAATAGGAAGGCTTTAGCATATGCAGTTAGGCCCTGTAGGATGATTTTAGCTAAAAAGTGCCCCAAACACTAAAACGGGCTTGTATCTGGGAAGGGAAAATATGGGAAACATGACTTAGACACCAAATGATACACTGTATGCCATGTTTCCAAATTTTTATGCACAGTGGTTACAGCATGAAGCGAATGCATGTGAAAATACAGAGGTGCATTGCATTAAACAAGTCCAATGAGCGTCCCAAAATGGCCGGCCTGCCTGCTTTCATCCATCAATTGTTCTAAATTTTTCATTACCCAATGAGCTGAGGTGGAGTCTCAGCCAGTGGTACCATCAGGGAGGTGTGTAAAGCACTTTAGGCTAGACAGCCAATCAGCTGCCAGCTTCCATCTGTCAATCAAATACAGCAGCCAATCAGAAAGCTGCCCATTGATCAGCAGGCCCTTTATGACATCACAGACAGACCCTCAGAACTATTTGTGCATGTCTAATGGCTGGCTTTCAGTTGGGCGGGTGGGTGGCAGAGGGAGGGGATGTCTGTCTCATTTCTCCTGAAAATTGCGGTTTTTCTGCGTTTACGGGAAAAGTTGAGGTCCGACGCGCAAAAGTTGGGTATCGTAGAAATCACCTTTTAAAGACGCACATTTCTGCCCCCCCAAAAATGGGCATTTCAAATGAGAAATGAGTCCAATTAACAAAATAGGGTGAATAAGTATGTATTTCAGGGGTGAGTTAGCAGGTTATTGGGGAAGTAAGTCCTGATATTTTTGGAGGTTGCAGGGGCCACTACACCATTCAAAATAGGCAGGCTTTAGCATATGCAGTTAGGCCCCGTTTGATGATTTTAGCTAAAAAATGCCACAAACACTCAAACGGGCTAGTATCTGGGAAGGAAAAACATGGGAAACATGACTTAGACACCAAATGATACACTGTATGCCATGTTTCCAAATTTTTATGCACAGTGGTTACAGCATGAAGCGAATACATGTGAAAATACAAAGGTGCATTGCATTAAACAAGTCCACTGAGCGTCCCAAAATGGCCGGCCTGCCTGCTTTCATCCATCAGTTGTTCTAAATTTTTCATTACCCAATGAGCTGAGGTGGAGTCTTAGCCAGTGGTACCATCAGGGAGGTGTGTAAAGCACTTTAGGCTAGACAGCCAATCAGCTGCCAGCTTCCATCTGTCAATCAAATACAGCAGCCAATCAGAAAGCTGCCCATTGATCAGCAGGCCCTTTATGACATCACAGACAGACCCTCAGAACTATCTGTGCATGTCTAATGGCTGGCTTTCAGTTGGGCGGGTGGGTGGCAGAGGGAGGGGATGTCTGTCTCGTTTCTCCTGAAAATTGCGGTTTTTCTGCGTTTACGGGAAAAGTTGAGGTCCGACGCGCAAAAGTGGGGTATCGTAGAAATCACCTTTTAAAGACGCACATTTCTGCCCCCCCAAAAATGGGCATTTCAAATGAGAAATGAGTCCAATTAACAAAATAGTGTGAATAAGTATGTATTTCAGGGGTGAGTTAGCAGGTTATTGGGGAAGTAAGTCCTGATATTTTTGGAGGTTGCAGGGGCCACTAGACCATTCAAAATAGGCAGGCTTTAGCATATGCAGTTAGGCCCCGTAGGATGATTTTAGCTAAAAAGTGCCCCAAACACTCAAACGGGCTAGTATCTGGGAAGGAAAAACATGGGAAACATGACTTAGACACCAAATGATACACTTTATGCCATGTTTCCAAGTTTTTATGCACAGTGGTTACAGCATGAAGCGAATGCATGTGAAAATACAAAGGTGCATTGCATTAAACAAGTCCAATGAGCGTCCCAAAATGGCCGGCCTGCCTGCTTTCATCCATCAATTGTTCTAAATTTTTCATTACCCAATGAGCTGAGGTGGAGTCTTAGCCAGTGGTACCATCAGGGAGGTGTGTAAAGCACTTTAGGCTAGACAGCCAATCAGCTGCCAGCTTCCATCTGTCAATCAAATACAGCAGCCAATCAGAAAGCTGCCCATTGATCAGCAGGCCCTTTATGACATCACAGACAGACCCTCAGAACTATCTGTGCATGTCTAATGGCTGGCTTTCAGTTGGGCGGGTGGGTGGCAGAGGGAGGGGATGTCTGTCTCGTTTCTCCTGAAAATTGCGGTTTTTCTGCGTTTACGGGAAAAGTTGAGGTCCGACGCGCAAAAGTGGGGTATCGTAGAAATCACCTTTTAAAGACGCACATTTCTAGCTCCCCAAAAATGGGCATTTCAAATGAGAAATGAGTCCAATGAACAAAATAGGGTGAATAAGTATGTATTTCAGGGGTGAGTTAGCAGGTTATTGGGGAAGTAAGTCCTGATATTTTTGGAGGTTGCAGGGGCCACTACACCATTCAAAATAGGCAGGCTTTAGCATATGCAGTTAGGCCCTGTAGGATGATTTTAGCTAAAAAGTGCCCCATACACTCAAACGGGCTTGTATCTGGGAAGGGAAAATATGGGAAACATGACTTAGACACCAAATGATACACTGTATGCCATGTTTCAAAATTTTTATGCACAGTGGTTACAGCATGAAGCGAATGCATGTGAATATACAAAGGTGCATTGCATTAAACAAGTCCACTGAGCGTCCGAAAATGTCCGGCCTGCCTGCTTTCATCCATCAATTGTTATAAATTTTTCATTACCCAATGAGCTGAGGTGGAGTCTTAGCCAGTGGTACCATCAGGGAGGTGTGTAAAGCACTTTAGGCTAGACAGTTAATCAGCTGCCAGCTTCCATCTGTCAATCAAATACAGCAGCCAATCAGAAAGCTGCCCATTGATCAGCAGGCCCTTTATGACATCACAGACAGACCCTCAGAACTATCTGTGCATTTCCAATGGCTGGCTATCAGTTGGGCCGGTGGGTGGCAGAGGGAGGGGATGCCTGTCTCGTTTCTCCTGAAAATTGCAGTTTTTCTGCGTTTACGGGAAAAGTTGAGGTCCGACGCGCAAAAGTGGGGTATCGTAGAAATCACCTTTTAAAGACGCACATTTCTGGCCCCCCAAAAATGGGCATTTCCAATGAGAAATGAGTCCAATGAACAAAATAGGGTGAATAAGTATGTATTTCAGGGGTGAGTTAGCAGGTTATTGGGGAAGTAAGTCCTGATATTTTTGGAGGTTGCAGGGGCCACTACACCATTCAAAATAGGCAGGATTTAGCATATGCAGTTAGGCCCTGTAGGATGATTTTAGCTAAAAAGTGCCCCAAACACTCAAACGGGCTAGTATCTGGGAAGGGAAAATATGGGAAACATGACTTAGACACCAAATGATACACTGTATGCCATGTTTCAAAATTTTTATGCACAGTGGTTACAGCATGAAGCGAATGCATGTGAATATACAAAGGTGCATTGCATTAAACAAGTCCACTGAGCGTCCCAAAATGGCCGGCCTGCCTGCTTTCATCCATCAATTGTTATAAATTTTTCATTACCCAATGAGCTGAGGTGGAGTCTTAGCCAGTGGTACCATCAGGGAGGTGTGTAAAGCACTTTAGGCTAGACAGCCAATCAGCTGCCAGCTTCCATCTGTCAATCAAATACAGCAGCCAATCAGAAAGCTGCCCATTGATCAGCAGGCCCTTTATGACATCACAGACAGACCCTCAGAACTATCTGTGCATGTCTAATGGCTGGCTTTCAGTTGGGCGGTTGGGTGGCAGAGGGAGGGGATGTCTGTCTCGTTTCTCCTGAAAATTGCGTTTTTTCTGCGTTTACGGGAAAAGTTGAGGTCTGACGCGCAAAAGTGGGGTATCGTAGAAATCACCTTTTAAAGACGCACATTTCTGGCCCCCCAAAAATGGGCATTTCAAATGAGAAATGAGTCCAATTAACAAAATAGGGTAAATAAGTATGTATTTCAGGGGTGAGTTAGCAGGTTATTGAGGAAGTAAGTCCTGATATTTTTGGAGGTTGCAGGGGCCACTAGACCATTCAAAATAGGCAGGCTTTAGCATATGCAGTTAGGCCCCGTAGGATGATTTTAGCTAAAAAGTGACTCAAACGGGCTAGTATCTGGGAAGGAAAAACATGGGAAACATGACTTAGACACCAAATGATACACTGTATGCCATGTTTCCAAATTTTTATGCACAGTGGTTACAGCATGAAGCAAATGCATGTGAATATACAAAGGTGCATTGCATTAAACAAGTCCACTGAGCGTCCCAAAATGGCCGGCCTGCCTGCTTTCATCCATCAATTGTTCTAAATTTTTCATTACCCAATGAGCTGAGGTGGAGTCTTAGCCAGTGGTACCATCAGGGAGGTGTGTAAAGCACTTTAGGCTAGACAGCCAATCAGCTGCCAGCTTCCATCTGTCAATCAAATACAGCAGCCAATCAGAAAGCTGCCCATTGATCAGCAGGCCCTTTATGACATCACAGACAGACCCTCAGAACTATCTGTGCATGTCTAATGGCTTGCTATCAGTTGGGCGGGTGGGTGGCAGAGGGAGGGATGTCTGTCTCGTTTCTCCTGAAAATTACGTTTTTTCTGCGTTTACGGGAAAAGTTGAGGTCCGACGCGCAAAAGTGGGGTATCGTAGAAATCATCTTTTAAAGACGCACATTTCTCGCCCCCCAAAAATGGGCATTTCAAATGAGAAATGAGTCCAATTAACAAAATAGGGTGAATAAGTATGTATTTCAGGGGTGAGTTAGCAGGTTATTGGGGAAGTGAATCCTGATATTTTTGGAGGTTGCAGGGGCAACTAGACCATTCAAAATAGGCAGGCTTTAGCATATGCAGTTAGGCCCTGTAGGATGATTTTAGCTAAAAAGTGCCCCAAACACTCAAACGGGCTTGCATCTGGGAAGGGAAAATATGGGAAACATGACTTAGACACCAAATGATACACTGTATGCCATGTTTCCAAATTTTTATGCACAGTGGTTACAGCATGAAGTAAATGCATGTGAATATACAGAGGTGCATTGCATTAAACAAGTCCACTGAGCGTCCCAAAATGGCCGGCCTGCCTGCTTTCATCCATCAATTGTTCTAAATTTTTCATTACCCAATGAGCTGAGGTGGAGTATTAGCCAGTGTTACCATCAGGGAGGTGTGTAAAGCGCTTTAGGCTAGACAGCCAATCAGCTGCCAGCTTCCATCTGTCAATCAAATACAGCAGCCAATCAGAAAGCTGCCTATTGATCAGCAGGCCCTTTATGACATCACAGACAGACCCTCAGAACTATCTGTGCATGTCTAATGGTTGGATTTCAGTTGGGCGGGTGGGTGGCAGAGGGAGGGGATGTCTGTCTCGTTTCTCCTGAAAATTGCGGTTTTTCTGCGTTTACGGGAAAAGTTGAGGTCCGACGCGCAAAAGTGGGGTATCGTAGAAATCACCTTTTAAAGACGCACATTTCTGGCTCCCCAAAAATGGGCATTTCAAATGAGAAATGAGTCCAATGAACAAAATAGGGTGAATAAGTATGTATTTCAGGGGTGAGTTAGCAGGTTATTTGGGAAGTAAGTCCTGATATTTTTGGAGGTTGCAGGGGCCACTACACCATTCAAAATAGGCAGGCTTTAGCATATGCAGTTAGGCCCTGTAGGATGATTTTAGCCAAAAAGTGGCCCATACACTCAAACGGGCTTGTATCTGGGAAGGGAAATTATGGGAAACATGACTTAGACACCAAATGATACACTGTATGCCATGTTTCCAAATTTTTATGCACAGTGGTTACAGCATGAAGCGAATGCATGTGAATATACAAAGGTGCATTGCATTAAACAAGTCCACTGAGCGTCCCAAAATGGCCGGCCTGCCTGCTTTCATCCATCAATTGTTCTAAATTTTTCATTACCCAATGAGCTGAGGTGGAGTCTTAGCCAGTGGTACCATCAGGGAGGTGTGTAAAGCACTTTAGGCTAGACAGCGAATCAGCTGCCAGCTTCCATCTGTCAATAAAATACAGCAGCCAATCAGAAAGCTGCCCATTGATCAGCAGGCCCTTTAAGACATCACAGACAGACCCTCAGAACTATCTGTGCATGTCTAATGGCTGGCTGTCAGTTGGGCGGGTGGGTGGCAGAGGAAGGGGATGTCTGTCTCGTTTCTCCTGAAAATTGCGGTTTTTCTGCGTTTACGGGAAAAGTTGAGGCCCGACGCGCAAAAGTGGGGTATCGTAGAAATCACCTTTTAAAGACGCACATTTCTGGCCCCCCAAAAATGGGCATTTCAAATGAGAAATGAGTCCAATGAACAAAATAGGGTGAATAAGTATGTATTTCAGGGGTGAGTTAGCAGGTTATTGGGGAAGTAAGTCCTGATATTTTTGGAGGTTGCAGGGGCCACTAGACCATTCAAAATAGGCAGGCTTTAGCATATGCAGTTAGGCCCCGTAGGATGATTTTAGCTAAAAAGTGCCCCAAACACTCAAACGGGCTAGTATCTGGGAAGGAAAAACATGGGAAACATGACTTAGACACCAAATGATACACTGTATGCCATGTTTCCAAATATTTATGCACAGTGGTTACAGCATGAAGCGAATGCATGTGAATATACAAAGGTGCATTGCATTAAACAAGTCCACTGAGCGTCCCAAAATGGCCGGCCTGCCTGCTTTCATCCATCAATTGTTCTAAATTTTTCATTACCCAATGAGCTGAGGTGGAGTCTTAGCCAGTGGTACCATCAGGGAGGTGTGTAAAGCACTTTAGGCTAGACAGCCAATCAGCTGCCAGCTTCCATCTGTCAATCAAATACAGCAGCCAATCAGAAAGCTGCCCATTGATCAGCAGGCCCTTTATGACATCACAGACAGACCCTCAGAACTATCTGTGCATGTCTAATGGCTGGCTATCAGTTGGGCGGGTGGGTGGCAGAGGGAGGGGATGTCTGTCTCGTTTCTGCTGAAAATTGCGGGTTTTCTGCGTTTACGGGAAAAGTTGAGGTCCGACGCGCAAAAGTGGGGTATCGTAGAAATCATCTTTTAAAGACGCACATTTCTTGCCCCCCAAAAATGGGCATTTCAAATGAGAAATGAGTCCAATTAACAAAATAGGGTGAATAAGTATGTATTTCAGGGGTGAGTTAGCAGGTTATTGGGGAAGTAAATCCTGATATTTTTTGAGGTTGCAGGGGCAACTACACCATTCAAAATAGGCAGGCTTTAGCATATGCAGTTAGGCCCTGTAGGATGATTTTAGCTAAAAAGTGCCCCAAACACTCAAACGGGCTTGTATCTGGGAAGGGAAAATATGGGAAACATGACTTAGACACCAAATGATACACTGTATGCCATGTTTCCAAATTTTTATGCACAGTGGTTACAGCATGAAGCGAATGCATGTGAATATACAAAGGTGCATTGCATTAAACAAGTCCACTGAGCGTCCCAAAATGGCCGGCCTGCCTGCTTTCATCCATCAATTGTTCTAAATTTTTCATTACCCAATGAGCTGAGGTGGAGTCTTAGCCAGTGGTACCATCAGGGAGGTGTGTAAAGCACTTTAGGCTAGACAGCCAATCAGCTGCAAGCTTCCATCTGTCAATCAAATACAGCAGCCAATCAGAAAGCTGCCCATTGATCAGCAGGCCCTTTATGACATCACAGACAGACCCTCAGAACTATCTGTGCATGTCTAATGGCTGGCTATCAGTTGGGCGGGTGGGTGGCAGAGGGAGGGGATGTCTGTCTCGTTTCTCGTGAAAATTGCGGTTTTTCTGCGTTTACGGGAAAAGTTGAGGTCCGACGCGCAAAAGTGGGGTATCGTAGAAATCATCTTTTAAAGACGCACATTTCTCGCCCCCCAAAAATGGGCATTTCAAATGAGAAATGAGTCCAATTAACAAAATAGGGTGAATAAGCATGTATTTCATGGGTGAGTTAGCAGGTTATTGGGGAAGTAAATCCTGATATTTTTGGAGGTTGCAGGGGCAACTACACCATTCAAAATAGGCAGGCTTTAGCATATGCAGTTAGGCCCTGTAGGATGATTTTAGCTAAAAAGTGCCCCAAACACTCAAACGGGCTTGTATCTGGGAAGGGAAAATATGGGAAACATGACTTAGACACCAAATGATACACTGTATGCCATGTTTCCAAATTTTTATGCACAGTGGTTACAGCATGAAGCGAATGCATGTGAAAATTCAAAGGTGGATTGCATTAAACAAGTCCAATGAGCGTCCCAAAATGGCCGGCCTGCCTGCTTTCATCCATCAATTGTTCTAAATTTTTCATTACCCAATTAGCTGAGGTGGAGTCTTAGCCAGTGTTACCATCAGGGAGGTGTGTAAAGCACTTTAGGCTAGACAGCCAATCAGCTGCCAGCTTCCATCTGTCAATCAAATACAGCAGCCAATCAGAAAGCTGCCCATTGATCAGCAGGCCCTTTATGACATCACAGACAGACCCTCAGAACTATCTGTGCATGTCTAATGGCTGGCTTTCAGTTGGGCGGGTGGGTGGCAGAGGGAGGGGATGTCTGTCTCGTTTCTCCTGAAAATTGCGGTTTTTCTGCGTTTACGGGAAAAGTTGAGGTCCGACGCGCAAAAGTGGGGTATAGTAGAAATCACCTTTTAAAGACGCACATTTCTGGCTCCCCAAAAATGGGCATTTCAAATGAGAAATGAGTCCAATGAACAAAATAGGGTGAATAAGTATGTATTTCAGGGGTGAGTTAGCAGGTTATTGGGGAAGTAAGTCCTGATATTTTTGGAGGTTGCAGGAGCCACTATACCATTCAAAATAGGCAGGCTTTAGCATATGCAGTTAGGCCCTGTAGGATGATTTTAGCTAAAAAGTGCCCCAAACACTCAAACGGGCTTGTATCTGGGAAGGGAAAATATGGGAAACATGACTTAGACACCAAATGATACACTGTATGCCATGTTTCCAAATTTTTATGCACAGTGGTTACAGCATGAAGCGAATGCATGTGAATATACAAAGGTGCATTGCATTAAACAAGTCCAATGAGCGTCCCAAAATGGCCGGCCTGCCTGCTTTCATCCATCAATTGTCTAAATTTTTCATTACCCAATGAGCTGAGGTGGAGTCTTAGCCAGTGGTACCATCAGGGAGGTGTGTAAAGCACTTTAGGCTAGACAGCCAATCAGCTGCCAGCTTCCATCTGTCAATCAAATACAGCAGCCAATCAGAAAGCTGCCCATTGATCAGCAGGCCCTTTATGACATCACAGACAGACCCTCAGAACTATCTGTGCATGTCTAATGGCTGGCTTTCAGTTGGGCGGGTGGGTGGCAGAGGGAGGGGATGTCTGTCTCGTTTCTCCTGAAAATTGTGGTTTTTCTGCGTTTACGGGAAAAGTTGAGGTCCGACGCGCAAAAGTGGGGTATAGTAGAAATCACCTTTTAAAGACGCACATTTCTGGCTCCCCAAAAATGGGCATTTCAAATGAGAAATGAGTCCAATGAACAAAATAGGGTGAATAAGTATGTATTTCAGGGGTGAGTTAGCAGGTTATTGAGGAAGTAAGTCCTGATATTTTTGGAGGTTGCAGGGGCCACTACACCATTCAAAATAGGCAGGCTTTAGCATATGCAGTTAGGCCCTGTAGGATGATTTTAGCCAAAAAGTGCCCCATACACTCAAACGGGCTTGTATCTGGGAAGGGAAAATATGGGAAACATGACTTAGACACCAAATGATACACTGTATGCCATGTTTCCAAATTTTTATGCACAGTGGTTACAGCATGAAGCGAATGCATGTGAATATACAAAGGTGCATTGCATTAAACAAGTCCACTGAGCGTCCCAAAATGGCCGGCCTGCCTGCTTTCATCCATCAATTGTTCTAAATTTTTCATTACCCAATGAGCTGAGGTGGAGTCTTAGCCAGTGGTACCATCAGGGAGGTGTGTAAAGCACTTTAGGCTAGACAGCCAATCAGCTGCCAGCTTCCATCTGTCAATCAAATACAGCAGCCAATCAGAAAGCTGCCCATTGATCAGCAGGCCCTTTATGACATCACAGACAGACCCTCAGAACTATCTGTGCATGTCTAATGGCTGGCTATCAGTAGGGCGGGTGGGTGGCAGAGGGAGGGGATGTCTGTCTCGTTTCTCGTGAAAATTGCGGGTTTTCTGCGTTTACGGGAAAATTTGAGGTCCGACGCGCAAAAGTGGGGTATCGTAGAAATCATCTTTTAAAGACGCACATTTCTCGCCCCCCAAAAATGGGCATTTCAAATGAGAAATGAGTCCAATTAACAAAATAGGGTGAATAAGTATGTATTTCATGGGTGAGTTAGCAGGTTATTGGGGAAGTAAATCCTGATATTTTTGGAGGTTGCAGGTTCAACTACACCATTCAAAATAGGCAGGCTTTAGCATATGCAGTTAGGCCCTGTAGGATGATTTTAGCTAAAAAGTGCCCCAAACACTCAAACGGGCTTGTATCTGGGAAGGGAAAATATGGGAAACATGACTTAGACACCAAATGATACACTGTATGCCATGTTTCCAAATTTTTATGCACAGTGGTTACAGCATGAAGCGAATGCATGTGAAAATACAAAGGTGGATTGCATTAAACAAGTCCAATGAGCGTCCCAAAATGGCCGGCCTGCCTGCTTTCATCCATCAATTGTTCTAAATTTTTCATTACCCAATGAGCTGAGGTGGAGTCTTAGCCAGTGTTACCATCAGGGAGGTGTGTAAAGCACTTTAGGCTAGACAGCCAATCAGCTGCCAGCTTCCATCTGTCAATCAAATACAGCAGCCAATCAGAAAACTGCCCATTGATCAGCAGGCCCTTTATGACATCACAGACAGACCCTCAGAACTATCTGTGCATGTCTAATGGCTGGCTTTTAGTTGGGCGGGTGGGTGGCAGAGGGAGGGGATGTCTGTCTCGTTTCTCCTGAAAATTGCGGTTTTTCTGCGTTTACGGGAAAAGTTGAGGTCCGACGCGCAAAAGTGGGGTATCGTCGAAATCACCTTTTAAAGACGCACATTTCTGGCTCCCCAAAAATAGGCATTTCAAATGAGAAATGAGTCCAATGAACAAAATAGGGTGAATAAGTATGTATTTCAGGGGTGAGTTAGCAGGTTATTGGGGAAGTAAGTCCTGATATTTTTGGAGGTTGCAGGGGCCACTACACCATTCAAAATAGGCAGGCTTTAGCATATGCAGTTAGGCCCTGTAGGATGATTTTAGCCAAAAAGTGCCCCATACACTCAAACGGGCTTGTATCTGGGAAGGGAAAATATGGGAAACATGACTTAGACACCAAATGATACACTGTATGCCATGTTTCCAAATTTTTATGCACAGTGGTTACAGCATGAAGCGAATGCATGTGAAAATTCAAAGGTGGATTGCATTAAACAAGTCCAATGAGCGTCCCAAAATGGCCGGCCTGCCTGCTTTCATCCATCAATTGTTCTAAATTTTTCATTACCCAATTAGCTGAGGTGGAGTCTTAGCCAGTGTTATCATCAGGGAGGTGTGTAAAGCACTTTAGGCTAGACAGCCAATCAGCTGCCAGCTTCCATCTGTCAATCAAATACAGCAGCCAATCAGAAAGCTGCCCATTGATCAGCAGGCCCTTTATGACATCACAGACAGACCCTCAGAACTATCTGTGCATGTCTAATGGCTGGCTTTCAGTTGGGCGGGTGGGTGGCAGAGGGAGGGGATGTCTGTCTCGTTTCTCCTGAAAATTGCGGTTTTTCTGCGTTTACGGGAAAAGTTGAGGTCCGACGCGCAAAAGTGGGGTAAAGTAGAAATCACCTTTTAAAGACGCACATTTCTGGCTCCCCAAAAATGGGCATTTCAAATGAGAAATGAGTCCAATGAACAAAATAGGGTGAATAAGTATGTATTTCAGGGGTGAGTTAGCAGGTTATTGGGGAAGTAAGTCCTGATATTTTTGGAGGTTGCAGGAGCCACTATACCATTCAAAATAGGCAGGCTTTAGCATATGCAGTTAGGCCCTGTAGGATGATTTTAGCTAAAAAGTGCCCCAAACACTCAAACGGGCTTGTATCTGGGAAGGGAAAATATGGGAAACATGACTTAGACACCAAATGATACACTGTATGCCATGTTTCCAAATTTGTATGCACAGTGGTTACAGCATGAAACGAATGCATGTGAATATACAAAGGTGCATTGCATTAAACAAGTCCAATGAGCGTCCCAAAATGGCCGGCCTGCCTGCTTTCATCCATCAATTGTCTAAATTTTTCATTACCCAATGAGCTGAGGTGGAGTCTTAGCCAGTGGTACTATCAGGGAGGTGTGTAAAGCACTTTAGGCTAGACAGCCAATCAGCTGCCAGCTTCCATCTGTCAATCAAATACAGCAGCCAATCAGAAAGCTGCCCATTGATCAGCAGGCCCTTTATGACATCACAGACAGACCCTCAGAACTATCTGTGCATGTCTAATGGCTGGCTTTCAGTTGGGCGGGTGGGTGGCAGAGGGAGGGGATGTCTGTCTCGTTTCTCCTGAAAATTGTGGTTTTTCTGCGTTTACGGGAAAAGTTGAGGTCCGACGCGCAAAAGTGGGGTATAGTAGAAATCACCTTTTAAAGACGCACATTTCTGGCTCCCCAAAAATGGGCATTTCAAATGAGAAATGAGTCCAATGAACAAAATAGGGTGAATAAGTATGTATTTCAGGGGTGAGTTAGCAGGTTATTGAGGAAGTAAGTCCTGATATTTTTGGAGGTTGCAGGGGCCACTACACCATTCAAAATAGGCAGGCTTTAGCATATGCAGTTAGGCCCTGTAGGATGATTTTAGCCAAAAAGTGCCCCATACACTCAAACGGGCTTGTATCTGGGAAGGGAAAATATGGGAAACATGACTTAGACACCAAATGATACACTGTATGCCATGTTTCCAAATTTTTATGCACAGTGGTTACAGCATGAAGCGAATGCATGTGAAAATTCAAAGGTGGATTGCATTAAACAAGTCCAATGAGCGTCCCAAAATGGCCGGCCTGCCTGCTTTCATCCATCAATTGTTCTAAATTTTTCATTACCCAATTAGCTGAGGTGGAGTCTTAGCCAGTGTTACCATCAGGGAGGTGTGTAAAGCACTTTAGGCTAGACAGCCAATCAGCTGCCAGCTTCCATCTGTCAATCAAATACAGCAGCCAATCAGAAAGCTGCCCATTGATCAGCAGGCCCTTTATGACATCACAGACAGACCCTCAGAACTATCTGTGCATGTCTAATGGCTGGCTTTCAGTTGGGCGGGTGGGTGGCAGAGGGAGGGGATGTCTGTCTCGTTTCTCCTGAAAATTGCGTTTTTTCTGCGTTTACGGGAAAAGTTGAGGTCCGACGCGCAAAAGTGGGGTATAGTAGAAATCACCTTTTAAAGACGCACATTTCTGGCTCCCCAAAAATGGGCATTTCAAATGAGAAATGAGTCCAATGAACAAAATAGGGTGAATAAGTATGTATTTCAGGGGTGAGTTAGCAGGTTATTGGGGAAGTAAGTCCTGATATTTTTGGAGGTTGCAGGAGCCACTATACCATTCAAAATAGGCAGGCTTTAGCATATGCAGTTAGGCCCTGTAGGATGATTTTAGCTAAAAAGTGCCCCAAACACTCAAACGGGCTTGTATCTGGGAAGGGAAAATATGGGAAACATGACTTAGACACCAAATGATACACTGTATGCCATGTTTCCAAATTTTTATGCACAGTGGTTACAGCATGAAGCGAATGCATGTGAATATACAAAGGTGCATTGCATTAAACAAGTCCAATGAGCGTCCCAAAATGGCCGGCCTGCCTGCTTTCATCCATCAATTGTCTAAATTTTTCATTACCCAATGAGCTGAGGTGGAGTCTTAGCCAGTGGTACTATCAGGGAGGTGTGTAAAGCACTTTAGGCTAGACAGCCAATCAGCTGCCAGCTTCCATCTGTCAATCAAATACAGCAGCCAATCAGAAAGCTGCCCATTGATCAGCAGGCCCTTTATGACATCACAGACAGACCCTCAGAACTATCTGTGCATGTCTAATGGCTGGCTTTCAGTTGGGCGGGTGGGTGGCAGAGGGAGGGGATGTCTGTCTCGTTTCTCCTGAAAATTGTGGTTTTTCTGCGTTTACGGGAAAAGTTGAGGTCCGACGCGCAAAAGTGGGGTATAGTAGAAATCACCTTTTAAAGACGCACATTTCTGGCTCCCCAAAAATGGGCATTTCAAATGAGAAATGAGTCCAATGAACAAAATAGGGTGAATAAGTATGTATTTCAGGGGTGAGTTAGCAGGTTATTGAGGAAGTAAGTCCTGATATTTTTGGAGGTTGCAGGGGCCACTACACCATTCAAAATAGGCAGGCTTTAGCATATGCAGTTAGGCCCTGTAGGATGATTTTAGCCAAAAAGTGCCCCATACACTCAAACGGGCTTGTATCTGGGAAGGGAAAATATGGGAAACATGACTTAGACACCAAATGATACACTGTATGCCATGTTTCCAAATTTTTATGCACAGTGGTTACAGCATGAAGCGAATGCATGTGAATATACAAAGGTGCATTGCATTAAACAAGTCCACTGAGCGTCCCAAAATGGCCGGCCTGCCTGCTTTCATCCATCAATTGTTCTAAATTTTTCATTACCCAATGAGCTGAGGTGGAGTCTTAGCCAGTGGTACCATCAGGGAGGTGTGTAAAGCACTTTAGGCTAGACAGCCAATCAGCTGCCAGCTTCCATCTGTCAATCAAATACAGCAGCCAATCAGAAAGCTGCCCATTGATCAGCAGGCCCTTTATGACATCACAGACAGACCCTCAGAACTATCTGTGCATGTCTAATGGCTGGCTATCAGTAGGGCGGGTGGGTGGCAGAGGGAGGGGATGTCTGTCTCGTTTCTCGTGAAAATTGCGGGTTTTCTGCGTTTACGGGAAAATTTGAGGTCCGACGCGCAAAAGTGGGGTATCATAGAAATCATCTTTTAAAGACGCACATTTCTCGCCCCCCCAAAAATGGGCATTTCAAATGAGAAATGAGTCCAATTAACAAAATAGGGTGAATAAGTATGTATTTCATGGGTGAGTTAGCAGGTTATTGGGGAAGTAAATCCTGATATTTTTGGAGGTTGCAGGTTCAACTACACCATTCAAAATAGGCAGGCTTTAGCATATGCAGTTAGGCCCTGTAGGATGATTTTAGCTAAAAAGTGCCCCAAACACTCAAACGGGCTTGTATCTGGGAAGGGAAAATATGGGAAACATGACTTAGACACCAAATGATACACTGTATGCCATGTTTCCAAATTTTTATGCACAGTGGTTACAGCATGAAACGAATGCATGTGAATATACAAAGGTGCATTGCATTAAACAAGTCCACTGAGCGTCCCAAAATGGCCGGCCTGCCTGCTTTCATCCATCAATTGTTCTAAATTTTTCATTACCCAATGAGCTGAGGTGGAGTCTTAGCCAGTGGTACCATCAGGGAGGTGTGTAAAGCACTTTAGGCTAGACAGCAAATCAGCTGCCAGCTTCCATCTGTCAATCAAATACAGCAGCCAATCAGAAAGCTGCCCATTGATCAGCAGGCCCTTTATGACATCACAGACAGACCCTCAGAACTATCTGTGCATGTCTAATGGCTGGCTATCAGTTGGGCGGGTGGGTGGCAGAGGGAGGGGATGTCTGTCTCGTTTCTCGTGAAAATTGCGGTTTTTCTGCGTTTACGGGAAAAGTTGAGGTCCGACGCGCAAAAGTGGGGTATCGTAGAAATCATCTTTTAAAGACGCACATTTCTCGCCCCCCAAAAATGGGCATTTCAAATGAGAAATGAGTCCAATTAACAAATTAGGGTGAATAAGTATGTATTTCATGGGTGAGTTAGCAGGTTATTGGGGAAGTAAATCCTGATATTTTTGGAGGTTGCAGGGGCAACTACACCATTCAAAATAGGCAGGCTTTAGCATATGCAGTTAGGCCCTGTAGGATGATTTTAGCTAAAAAGTGCCCCAAACACTCAAACGGGCTTGTATCTGGGAAGGGAAAATATGGGAAACATGACTTAGACACCAAATGATACACTGTATGCCATGTTTCCAAATTTTTATGCACAGTGGTTACAGCATGAAGCGAATGCATGTGAAAATACAAAGGTGCATTGCATTAAACAAGTCCAATGAGCGTCCCAAAATGGCCGGCCTGCCTGCTTTCATCCATCAATTGTTCTAAATTTTTCATTACCCAATGAGCTGAGGTGGAGTCTTAGCCAGTGGTACCATCAGGGAGGTGTGTAAAGCACTTTAGGCTAGACAGCCAATCAGCTGCCAGCTTCCATCTGTCAATCAAATACAGCAGCCAATCAGAAAGCTGCCCATTGATCAGCAGGCCCTTTATGACATAACAGACAGACCCTCAGAACTATCTGTGCATGTCTAATGGCTGGCTTTCAGTTGGGCGGGTGGGTGGCAGAGGGAGGGGATGTCTGTCTCATTTCTCCTGAAAATTGCGGTTTTTCTGCGTTTACGGGAAAAGTTGAGGACCGACGCGCAAAAGTTGGGTATCGTAGAAATCACCTTTTAAAGACGCACATTTCGGCCCCCCTCCAAAAAATGGGCATTTCAAATGAGAAATGAGTCCAATTAACAAAATAGGGTGAATAAGTATGTATTTCAGGGGTGAGTTAGCAGGTTATTGGGGAAGTAAGTCCTGATATTTTTGGAGGTTGCAGGGGCCACTAGACCATTCAAAATAGGCAGGCTTTAGCATATGCAGTTAGGCCCCGTAGGATGATTTTAGCTAAAAAGTGCCCCAAACACTCAAACGGGCTAGTATCTGGGAAGGAAAAACATGGGAAACATGACTTAGACACCAAATGATACACTGTATGCCATGTTTCCAAATTTTTATTCACAGTGGTTACAGCATGAAGTGAATGCATGTGAAAATACAAAGGTGCATTGCATTAAACAAGTCCACTGAGCGTCCCAAAATGGCCGGCCTGCCTGCTTTCATCCATCAGTTGTTCTAAATTTTTCATTACCCAATGAGCTGAGGTGGAGTCTTAGCCAGTGGTACCATCAGGGAGGTGTGTAAAGCACTTTAGGCTAGACAGCCAATCAGCTGCCAGCTTCCATCTGTCAATCAAATACAGCAGCCAATCAGAAAGCTGCCCATTGATCAGCAGGCCCTTTATGACATCACAGACAGACCCTCAGAACTATCTGTGCATGTCTAATGGCTGGCTTTCAGTTGGGCGGGTGGGTGGCAGAGGGAGGGGATGTCTGTCTCATTTCTCCTGAAAATTGCGGTTTTTCTGCGTTTACTGGAAAAGTTGAGGTCCGACGAGCAAAAGTTGGGTATCGTAGAAATCACCTTTTAAAGACGCACATTTCTGGCCCCCCAAAAATGGGCATTTCAAATGAGAAATGAGTCCAATTAACAAAATAGGGTGAATAAGTATGTATTTCAGGGGTGAGTTAGCAGGTTATTGGGGAAGTAAGTCCTGATATTTTTGGAGGTTGCAGGGGCCACTAGACCATTCAAAATAGGCAGGCTTTAGCATATGCAGTTAGGGCCTGTAGGATGATTTTAGCTAAAAAGTGCCCCAAACACTCAAACGGGCTAGTATCTGGGAAGGAAAAACATGGGAAACATGACTTAGACACCAAATGATACACTTTATGCCAGGTTTCCAAGTTTTTATGCACAGTGGTTACAGCATGAAGCGAATGCATGTGAAAATACAAAGGTGCATTGCATTAAACAAGTCCACTGAGCGTCCCAAAATGGCCGGCCTGCCTGCTTTCATCCATCAGTTGTTCTAAATTTTTCATTACCCAATAAGCTGAGGTGGAGTCTTAGCCAGTGGTACCATCAGGGAGGTGTGTAAAGCACTTTAGGCTAGACAGCCAATCAGCTGCCAGTTTCCATCTGTCAATCAAATAAAGCAGCCAATCAGAAAGCTGCCCATTGATCAGCAGGCCCTTTATGACATCACAGACAGACCCTCAGAACTATCTGTGCATGTCTAATGGCTGGCTTTCAGATGGGCGGGTCGGTGGCAGAGGGAGGGGATGTCTGTCTCGTTTCTCCTGAAAATTGCGTTTTTTCTGCGTTTACGGGAAAAGTTGAGGTCCGACGCGCAAAAGTGGGGTATCGTAGAAATCACCTTTTAAAGACGCACATTTCTGGCCCCCCAAAAATGGGCATTTCAAATGAGAAATGAGTCCAATTAACAAAAAATAGGGTGAATAAGTATGTATTTCAGGGGTGAGTTAGCAGGTTATTGGGGAAGTAAATCCTGATATTTTTGAAGGTTGCAGGGGCAACTACGCCATTCAAAATAACCAGGCTTTAGCATATGCAGTTAGGCCCTGTAGGATGATTTTAGCTAAAAAGTGCCCCAAACACTCAAACGGGCTTGTATATGGGAAGGGAAAATATGGGAAACATGACTTAGACACCAAATGATACACTGTATGCCATGTTTCCAAATTTTTATGCACAGTGGTTACAGCATGAAGCGAATGCATGTGAAAATATAAAGGTGCATTGCATTAAACAAGTCCAATGAGCATCCCAAAATGGCCGGCCTGCCTGCTTTCATCCATCAATTGTTCTAAATTTTTCATTACCCAATGAGCTGAGGTGGAGTCTTAGCCAGTGGTACAATCAGGGAGGTGTGTAAAGCACTTTAGGCTAGACAGCCAATCAGCTGCCAGCTTCCATCTGTCAATCAAATACAGCAGCCAATCAGAAAGCTGCCCATTGATCAGCAGGCCCTTTATGACATCACAGACAGACCCTCAGAACTATCTGTGCATGTCTAATGGCTGGCTTTCAGTTGGGCGGGTGGGTGGCAGAGGGAGGGGATGTAAACGCAGAAAAACCACAATTTTCTTGAGAAACGAGACAGACATCCCCTCCCTCTGCCACCCACCCGCCCAACTGACAGCCAGCCATTAGACATGCACAGATAGTTCTGAGGGTCTGTCTGTGATGTCATAAAGGGCCTGCTGATCAATGGGCAGCTTTCTGATTGGCTGCTGTATTTGATTGACAGATGGAAGCTGGCAGCTGATTGGCTGTCTAGCCTAAAGTGCTTTACACACCTCCCTGATGGTACCACTGGCTAAGACTCCACCTCAGCTCATTGGGTAATGAAAAATTTAGACAATTGATGGATGAAAGCAGGCAGGCCGGCCATTTTGGGACGCTCATTGGACTTGTTTAATGCAATGCACCTTTGTATATTCACATGCATTCGCTTCATGCTGTAACCACTGTGCATAAAAATTTGGAAACATGGCATACAGTGTATCATTTGGTGTCTAAGTCATGTTTCCCATATTTTCCCTTCCCAGATACAAGCCCGTTTGAGTGTTTGGGGCACTTTTTAGCTAAAATCATCCTCAGGGCCTAACTGCATATGCTAAAGCCTGCCTATTTTGAATGGTGTAGTGGCCCCTGCAACCTCCAAAAATATCAGGACTTACTTCCCCAATAACCTGCTAACTCACCCCTGAAATACATACTTATTAACCCTATTTTGTTCATTGGACTCATTTCTCATTTGAAATGCCCATTTTTGGGGAGCCAGAAATGTGCGTCTTTAAAAGGTGATTTCTACTATACCCCACTTTTGCGCGTCGAACCTCAACTTTTCTAAACGCAGAAAAACCGCAATTTTCAGGAGAAACGAGACAGACATCCCCTCCCTCTGACACCCACCCGCCCAACTGAAAGCCAGCCATTAGACATGCACAGATAGTTCTGAGGGTCTGTCTGTGATGTCATAAAGGGCCTGCTGATCAATGGGCAGCTTTCTGATTGGCTGTTGTTTTTGATTGACAGATGGAAGCTGGCAGCTGATTGGCTGTCTAGCCTAAAGTGCTTTACACACCTCCCTGATGGTACCACTGGCTAAGACTACACCTCAGCTCATTGGGTAATGAAAAATTTAGACAATTGATGGATGAAAGCAGGCAGGCCGGCCATTTTGGGAGGCTCATTGGACTTGTTTAATGCAATGCACCTTTGTATATTCACATGCATTCGCTTCATGCTGTAACCACTGTGCATAAAAAATTTGGAAACATGGCATACAGTGTATCATTTGGTGTCTAAGTCATGTTTCCCATGTTTTTCCTTCCCAGATACTAGCCCGTTTAAGTGTTTGGGGCACTTTTTAGCTAAAATCTTCCTACGGGGCCTAACTGCATATGCTAAAGCCTGCCTATTTTGAATGATCTAGTGGCCCCTGCAACCTCCAAAAATATCAGGACTTACTTCCCCAATAACCTGCTAACTCACCCCTGAAATACATACTTATTCACCCTATTTTGTTCATTGGACTCATTTCTCATTTGAAATGACCATTTTTGGGGAGCCAGAAATGTGCGTCTTTAAAAGGTGATTTCTACTATACCCCACTTTTGCGCGTCGGACCTCAACTTTTCCCGTAAACGCAGAAAAACCACAATTTTCAGGAGAAACGAGACAGACATCCCCTCCCTCTGCCACCCACCCGCCCAACTGAAAGCCAGCCATTAGACATGCACAGATAGTTCTGAGGGTCTGTCTGTGATGTCATAAAGGGCCTGCTGATCAATGGGCAGCTTTCTGATTGGCTGCTGTATTTGATTGACAGATGGAAGCTGGCAGCTGATTGGCTGTCTAGCCTAAAGTGCTTTACACACCTCCCTGATGGTACCACTGGCTAAGACTCCACCTCAGCTCATTGGGTAATGAAAAATTTAGACAATTGATGGATGAAAGCAGGCAGGCCGGCCATTTTGGGACGCTCATTGGACTTGTTTAATGCAATGCACCTTTGTATATTCACATGCATTCGCTTCATGCTGTAACCACTGTGCATAAAAATTTGGAAACATGGCATACAGTGTATCATTTGGTGTCTAAGTCATGTTTCCCATATTTTCCCTTCCCAGATACAAGCCCGTTTGAGTGTTTGGGGCACTTTTTAGCTAAAATCATCCTACAGGGCCTAACTGCATATGCTAAAGCCTGCCTATTTTGAATGGTGTAGTGGCTCCTGCAACCTCCAAAAATATCAGGACTTACTTCCCCAATAACCTGCTAACTCACCCCTGAAATACATACTTATTCACCCTATTTTGTTCATTGGACTCATTTCTCATTTGAAATGCCCATTTTTGGGGAGCCAGAAATGTGCGTCTTTAAAAGGTGATTTCTACTATACCCCACTTTTGCGCGTCGGACCTCAACTTTTCCCGTAAACGCAGAAAAACCGCAATTTTCAGGAGAAACGAGACAGACATCCCCTCCCTCTGCCACCCACCCGCCCAACTGAAAGCCAGCCATTAGACATGCACAGATAGTTCTGAGGGTCTGTCTGTGATGTCATAAAGGGCCTGCTGATCAATGGGCAGCTTTCTGATTGGCTGCTGTATTTGATTGACAGATGGAAGCTGGCAGCTGATTGGCTGTCTAGCCTAAAGTGCTTTACACACCTCCCTGATGGTACCACTGGCTAATACTCCACCTCAGCTCATTGGGTAATGAAAAATTTAAAACAATTGATGGATGAAAGCAGGCAGGCCGGCCATTTTGGGACGCTCAGTGGACTTGTTTAATGCAATGCACCTTTGTATATTCACATGCATTCGCTTCATGCTGTAACCACTGTGCATAAAAATTGGGAAACATGGCATACAGTGTATCATTTGGTGTCTAAGTCATGTTTCCCATATTTTCCCTTCCCAGATACAAGCCCGTTTGAGTGTTTGGTGCACTTTTTAGCTAAAATCATCCTACAGGGCCTAACTGCATATGCTAAAGCCTGCCTATTTTGAATGGTGTAGTGGCCCCTGCAACCTCCAAAAATATCAGGACTTACTTCCCCAATAACCTGCTAACTCACCCCTGAAATACATACTTATTCACCCAATTTTGTTCATTGGACTCATTTCTCATTTGAAATGCCCATTTTTGGGGGGCCAGAAATGTGCCTCTTTAAAAAGTGATTTCTACGATACCCCACTTTTGCGCGTCGGACCTCAACTTTTCCCGTAAACGCAGAAAAACCGCAATTTTCAGGAGAAACGAGACAGACATCCCCTCCCTCTGCCACCCACCCGCCCAACTGAAAGCCAGCCATTAGACATGCACAGATAGTTCTGAGGGTCTGTCTGTGATGTCATAAAGGGCCTGCTGATCAATGGGCAGCTTTCTGATTGGCTGCTGTATTTGATTGACAGATGGAAGCTGGCAGCTAATTGGCTGTCTAGCCTAAAGTGCTTTACACACCTCCCTGATGATACCACTGGCTAAGACTCCACCTCAGCTCATTGGGTAATGAAAAATTTAGAACAATTGATGGATGAAAGCAGGCAGGCCGGCCATTTTGGGACGCTCAGTGGACTTGTTTAATTCAATGCACCTTTGTATATTCACATGCATTCGCTTCATGCTGTAACCACTGTGCATAAAAATTTGGAAACATGGCATACAGTGTATCATTTGGTGTCTAAGTCATGTTTCCCATATTTTCCCTTCCCAGATACAAGCCCGTTTGAGTGTTTGGGGCACTTTTTAGCTAAAATCATCCTACAGGGCCTAACTGCATATGCTAAAGCCTGCCTATTTTGAATGGTGTAGTGGCCCCTGCAACCTCCAAAAATATCAGGACTTACTTCCCCAATAACCTGCTAACTCACCCCTGAAATACATACTTATTCACACAATTTTGTTCATTGGACTCATTTCTCATTTGAAATGCCCATTTTTGGGGGGCCAGAAATGTGCCTCTTTAAAAAGTGATTTCTAGGATACCCCACTTTTGCGCGTCGGACCTCAACTTTTCCCGTAAACGCAGAAAAACCGCAATTTTCAGGAGAAACGAGACAGACATCCCCTCCCTCTGCCACCCACCCGCCCAACTGAAAGCCAGCCATTAGACATGCACAGATAGTTCTGAGGGTCTGTCTGTGATGTCATAAAGGGCCTGCTGATCAATGGGCAGCTTTCTGATTGGCTGCTGTATTTGATTGACAGATGGAAGCTGGCAGCTGATTGGCTGTCTAGCCTAAAGTGCTTTACACACCTCCCTGATGGTACCACTGGCTAAGACTCCACCTCAGCTCATTGGGTAATGAAAAATTTAGAACAATTGATGGATGAAAGCAGGCAGGCCGGCCATTTTGGGATGCTCATTGGACTTGTTTAATGCAATGCACCTTTGTATTTTCACATGCATTCGCTTCATGCTGTAACCACTGTGCATAAAAATTTGGAAACATGGCATACAGTGTATCATTTGGTGTCTAAGTCATGTTTCCCATATTTTCCCTTCCCAGATACAAGCCAGATTGAGTGTTTGGGGCACTTTTTAGCTAAAATCATCCTACAGGGCCTAACTGCATATGCTAAAGCCTGCCTATTTTGAATGGTGCAGTTGCCACCGCAACCTCCAAAAATATCAGGACTTACTTCCCCAATAACCTGCTAACTCACCCCTGAAATACATACTTATTCACACAATTTTGTTCATTGGACTCATTTCTCATTTGAAATGCCCATTTTTGGGGGGCCAGAAATGTGCCTCTTTAAAAAGTGATTTCTAGGATACCCCACTTTTGCGCGTCGGACCTCAACTTTTCCCGTAAACGCAGAAAAACCGCAATTTTCAGGAGAAACGAGACAGACATCCCCTCCCTCTGCCACCCACCCGCCCAACTGAAAGCCAGCCATTAGACATGCACAGATAGTTCTGAGGGTCTGTCTGTGATGTCATAAAGGGCCTGCTGATCAATGGGCAGCTTTCTGATTGGCTGCTGTATTTGATTGACAGATGGAAGCTGGCAGCTGATTGGCTGTCTAGCCTAAAGTGCTTTACACACCTCCCTGATGGTACCACTGGCTAAGACTCCACCTCAGCTCATTGGGTAATGAAAAATTTAGAACAATTGATGGATGAAAGCAGGCAGGCCGGCCATTTTGGGATGCTCATTGGACTTGTTTAATGCAATGCACCTTTGTATTTTCACATGCATTCGCTTCATGCTGTAACCACTGTGCATAAAAATTTGGAAACATGGCATACAGTGTATCATTTGGTGTCTAAGTCATGTTTCCCATATTTTCCCTTCCCAGATACAAGCCAGATTGAGTGTTTGGGGCACTTTTTAGCTAAAATCATCCTACAGGGCCTAACTGCATATGCTAAAGCCTGCCTATTTTGAATGGTGCAGTTGCCACCGCAACCTCCAAAAATATCAGGACTTACTTCCCCAATAACCTGCTAACTCACCCCTGAAATACATACTTATTCACACAATTTTGTTCATTGGACTCATTTCTCATTTGAAATGCCCATTTTTGGGGGGCCAGAAATGTGCCTCTTTAAAAAGTGATTTCTAGGATACCCCACTTTTGCGCGTCGGACCTCAACTTTTCCCGTAAACGCAGAAAAACCGCAATTTTCAGGAGAAACGAGACAGACATCCCCTCCCTCTGCCACCCACCCGCCCAACTGAAAGCCAGCCATTAGACATGCACAGATAGTTCTGAGGGTCTGTCTGTGATGTCATAAAGGGCCTGCTGATCAATGGGCAGCTTTCTGATTGGCTGCTGTATTTGATTGACAGATGGAAGCTGGCAGCTGATTGGCTGCCTAGCCTAAAGTGCTTTACACACCTCCCTGATGATACCACTGGCTAAGACTCCACCTTAGCTCATTGGGTAATGAAAAATTTAGAACAATTGATGGATGAAAGCAGGCAGGCCGGCCATTTTGGGACGCTCAGTGGACTTGTTTAATTCAATGCACCTTTGTATATTCACATGCATTCGCTTCATGCTGTAACCACTGTGCATAAAAATTTGGAAACATGGCATACAGTGTATCATTTGGTGTCTAAATCATGTTTCCCATATTTTCCCTTCCCAGATACAAGCCTGTTTGAGTGTTTGGGGCACTTTTTAGCTAAAATCATCCTACAGGGCCTAACTGCATATGCTAAAGCCTGCCTTTTTTGAATGGTGTAGTGGCCCCTGCAACCTCCAAAAATATCAGGACTTACTTCCCCAATAACCTGCTAACTCACCCCTGAAATACATACTTATTCACCCAATTTTGTTCATTGGACTCATTTCTCATTTGAAATGCCCATTTTTGGGGGGCCAGAAATGTGCCTCTTTAAAAAGTGATTTCTACGATACCCCAATTTTGCGCGTCGGACCTCAACTTTTCCCGTAAACGCAGAAAAACCGCAATTTTCAGGAGAAACGAGACAGACATCCCCTCCCTCTGCCACCCACCCGCCCAACTGAAAGCCAGCCATTAGACATGCACAGATAGTTCTGAGGGTCTGTCTGTGATGTCATAAAGGGCCTGCTGATCAATGGGCAGCTTTCTGATTGGCTGCTGTATTTGATTGACAGATGGAAGCTGGCAGCTAATTGGCTGTCTAGCCTAAAGTGCTTTACACACCTCCCTGATGATACCACTGGCTAAGACTCCACCTCAGCTCATTGGGTAATGAAAAATTTAGACAATTGATGGATGAAAGCAGGCAGGCCGGCCATTTTGGGACGCTCATTGGACTTGTTTAATGCAATGCACCTTTGTATATTCACATGCATTCGCTTCATGCTGTAACCACTGTGCATACAAATTTGGAAACATGGCATACAGTGTATCATTTGGTGTCTAAGTCATGTTTCCCATATTTTCCCTTCCCAGATACAAGCCCGTTTGAGTGTTTGGGGCACTTTTTAGCTAAAATCATCCTACAGGGCCTAACTGCATATGCTAAAGCCTGCCTATTTTGAATGGTGTAGTGGCTCCTGCAACCTCCAAAAATATCAGGACTTACTTCCCCAATAACCTGCTAACTCACCCCTGAAATACATACTTATTCACCCTATTTTGTTCATTGGACTCATTTCTCATTTGAAATGCCCATTTTTGGGGAGCCAGAAATGTGCGTCTTTAAAAGGTGATTTCTACTATACCCCACTTTTGCGCGTCGGACCTCAACTTTTCCCGTAAACGCAGAAAAAACGCAATTTTCAGGAGAAACGAGACAGACATCCCCTCCCTCTGCCACCCACCCGCCCAACTGAAAGCCAGCCATTAGACATGCACAGATAGTTCTGAGGGTCTGTCTGTGATGTCATAAAGGGCCTGCTGATCAATGGGCAGCTTTCTGATTGGCTGCTGTATTTGATTGACAGATGGAAGCTGGCAGCTGATTGGCTGTCTAGCCTAAAGTGCTTTACACACCTCCCTGATGGTACCACTGGCTAATACTCCACCTCAGCTCATTGGGTAATGAAAAATTTAAAACAATTGATGGATGAAAGCAGGCAGGCCGGCCATTTTGGGACGCTCAGTGGACTTGTTTAATGCAATGCACCTTTGTATATTCACATGCATTCGCTTCATGCTGTAACCACTGTGCATAAAAATTGGGAAACATGGCATACAGTGTATCATTTGGTGTCTAAGTCATGTTTCCCATATTTTCCCTTCCCAGATACAAGCCCGTTTGAGTGTTTGGTGCACTTTTTAGCTAAAATCATCCTACAGGGCCTAACTGCATATGCTAAAGCCTGCCTATTTTGAATGGTGTAGTGGCCCCTGCAACCTCCAAAAATATCAGGACTTACTTCCCCAATAACCTGCTAACTCACCCCTGAAATACATACTTATTCACCCAATTTTGTTCATTGGACTCATTTCTCATTTGAAATGCCCATTTTTGGGGGGCCAGAAATGTGCCTCTTTAAAAAGTGATTTCTACGATACCCCACTTTTGCGCGTCGGACCTCAACTTTTCCCGTAAACGCAGAAAAACCGCAATTTTAAGGAGAAACGAGACAGACATCCCCTCCCTCTGCCACCCACCCGCCCAACTGAAAGCCAGCCATTAGACATGCACAGATAGTTCTGAGGGTCTGTCTGTGATGTCATAAAGGGCCTGCTGATCAATGGGCAGCTTTCTGATTGGCTGCTGTATTTGATTGACAGATGGAAGCTGGCAGCTAATTGGCTGTCTAGCCTAAAGTGCTTTACACACCTCCCTGATGATACCACTGGCTAAGACTCCACCTCAGCTCATTGGGTAATGAAAAATTTAGAACAATTGATGGATGAAAGCAGGCAGGCCGGCCATTTTGGGACGCTCAGTGGACTTGTTTAATTCAATGCACCTTTGTATATTCACATGCATTCGCTTCATGCTGTAACCACTGTGCATAAAAATTTGGAAACATGGCATACAGTGTATCATTTGGTGTCTAAGTCATGTTTCCCATATTTTCCCTTCCCAGATACAAGCCCGTTTGAGTGTTTGGGGCACTTTTTAGCTAAAATCATCCTACAGGGCCTAACTGCATATGCTAAAGCCTGCCTATTTTGAATGGTGTAGTGGCCCCTGCAACCTCCAAAAATATCAGGACTTACTTCCCCAATAACCTGCTAACTCACCCCTGAAATACATACTTATTCACACAATTTTGTTCATTGGACTCATTTCTCATTTGAAATGCCCATTTTTGGGGGGCCAGAAATGTGCCTCTTTAAAAAGTGATTTCTAGGATACCCCACTTTTGCGCGTCGGACCTCAACTTTTCCCGTAAACGCAGAAAAACCGCAATTTTCAGGAGAAACGAGACAGACATCCCCTCCCTCTGCCACCCACCCGCCCAACTGAAAGCCAGCCATTAGACATGCACAGATAGTTCTGAGGGTCTGTCTGTGATGTCATAAAGGGCCTGCTGATCAATGGGCAGCTTTCTGATTGGCTGCTGTATTTGATTGACAGATGGAAGCTGGCAGCTGATTGGCTGTCTAGCCTAAAGTGCTTTACACACCTCCCTGATGGTACCACTGGCTAAGACTCCACCTCAGCTCATTGGGTAATGAAAAATTTAGAACAATTGATGGATGAAAGCAGGCAGGCCGGCCATTTTGGGATGCTCATTGGACTTGTTTAATGCAATGCACCTTTGTATTTTCACATGCATTCGCTTCATGCTGTAACCACTGTGCATAAAAATTTGGAAACATGGCATACAGTGTATCATTTGGTGTCTAAGTCATGTTTCCCATATTTTCCCTTCCCAGATACAAGCCAGATTGAGTGTTTGGGGCACTTTTTAGCTAAAATCATCCTACAGGGCCTAACTGCATATGCTAAAGCCTGCCTATTTTGAATGGTGCAGTTGCCACCGCAACCTCCAAAAATATCAGGACTTACTTCCCCAATAACCTGCTAACTCACCCCTGAAATACATACTTATTCACACAATTTTGTTCATTGGACTCATTTCTCATTTGAAATGCCCATTTTTGGGGGGCCAGAAATGTGCCTCTTTAAAAAGTGATTTCTAGGATACCCCACTTTTGCGCGTCGGACCTCAACTTTTCCCGTAAACGCAGAAAAACCGCAATTTTCAGGAGAAACGAGACAGACATCCCCTCCCTCTGCCACCCACCCGCCCAACTGAAAGCCAGCCATTAGACATGCACAGATAGTTCTGAGGGTCTGTCTGTGATGTCATAAAGGGCCTGCTGATCAATGGGCAGCTTTCTGATTGGCTGCTGTATTTGATTGACAGATGGAAGCTGGCAGCTGATTGGCTGCCTAGCCTAAAGTGCTTTACACACCTCCCTGATGATACCACTGGCTAAGACTCCACCTTAGCTCATTGGGTAATGAAAAATTTAGAACAATTGATGGATGAAAGCAGGCAGGCCGGCCATTTTGGGACGCTCAGTGGACTTGTTTAATTCAATGCACCTTTGTATATTCACATGCATTCGCTTCATGCTGTAACCACTGTGCATAAAAATTTGGAAACATGGCATACAGTGTATCATTTGGTGTCTAAATCATGTTTCCCATATTTTCCCTTCCCAGATACAAGCCTGTTTGAGTGTTTGGGGCACTTTTTAGCTAAAATCATCCTACAGGGCCTAACTGCATATGCTAAAGCCTGCCTTTTTTGAATGGTGTAGTGGCCCCTGCAACCTCCAAAAATATCAGGACTTACTTCCCCAATAACCTGCTAACTCACCCCTGAAATACATACTTATTCACCCAATTTTGTTCATTGGACTCATTTCTCATTTGAAATGCCCATTTTTGGGGGGCCAGAAATGTGCCTCTTTAAAAAGTGATTTCTACGATACCCCAATTTTGCGCGTCGGACCTCAACTTTTCCCGTAAACGCAGAAAAACCGCAATTTTCAGGAGAAACGAGACAGACATCCCCTCCCTCTGCCACCCACCCGCCCAACTGAAAGCCAGCCATTAGACATGCACAGATAGTTCTGAGGGTCTGTCTGTGATGTCATAAAGGGCCTGCTGATCAATGGGCAGCTTTCTGATTGGCTGCTGTATTTGATTGACAGATGGAAGCTGGCAGCTAATTGGCTGTCTAGCCTAAAGTGCTTTACACACCTCCCTGATGATACCACTGGCTAAGACTCCACCTCAGCTCATTGGGTAATGAAAAATTTAGACAATTGATGGATGAAAGCAGGCAGGCCGGCCATTTTGGGACGCTCATTGGACTTGTTTAATGCAATGCACCTTTGTATATTCACATGCATTCGCTTCATGCTGTAACCACTGTGCATACAAATTTGGAAACATGGCATACAGTGTATCATTTGGTGTCTAAGTCATGTTTCCCATATTTTCCCTTCCCAGATACAAGCCCGTTTGAGTGTTTGGGGCACTTTTTAGCTAAAATCATCCTACAGGGCCTAACTGCATATGCTAAAGCCTGCCTATTTTGAATGGTGTAGTGGCTCCTGCAACCTCCAAAAATATCAGGACTTACTTCCCCAATAACCTGCTAACTCACCCCTGAAATACATACTTATTCACCCTATTTTGTTCATTGGACTCATTTCTCATTTGAAATGCCCATTTTTGGGGAGCCAGAAATGTGCGTCTTTAAAAGGTGATTTCTACTATACCCCACTTTTGCGCGTCGGACCTCAACTTTTCCCGTAAACGCAGAAAAACCGCAATTTTCAGGAGAAACGAGACAGACATCCCCTCCCTCTGCCACCCACCCGCCCAACTGAAAGCCAGCCATTAGACATGCACAGATAGTTCTGAGGGTCTGTCTGTGATGTCATAAAGGGCCTGCTGATCAATGGGCAGCTTTCTGATTGGCTGCTGTATTTGATTGACAGATGGAAGCTGGCAGCTGATTGGCTGTCTAGCCTAAAGTGCTTTACACACCTCCCTGATGGTACCACTGGCTAATACTCCACCTCAGCTCATTGGGTAATGAAAAATTTAAAACAATTGATGGATGAAAGCAGGCAGGCCGGCCATTTTGGGACGCTCAGTGGACTTGTTTAATGCAATGCACCTTTGTATATTCACATGCATTCGCTTCATGCTGTAACCACTGTGCATAAAAATTGGGAAACATGGCATACAGTGTATCATTTGGTGTCTAAGTCATGTTTCCCATATTTTCCCTTCCCAGATACAAGCCCGTTTGAGTGTTTGGTGCACTTTTTAGCTAAAATCATCCTACAGGGCCTAACTGCATATGCTAAAGCCTGCCTATTTTGAATGGTGTAGTGGCCCCTGCAACCTCCAAAAATATCAGGACTTACTTCCCCAATAACCTGCTAACTCACCCCTGAAATACATACTTATTCACCCAATTTTGTTCATTGGACTCATTTCTCATTTGAAATGCCCATTTTTGGGGGGCCAGAAATGTGCCTCTTTAAAAAGTGATTTCTACGATACCCCACTTTTGCGCGTCGGACCTCAACTTTTCCCGTAAACGCAGAAAAACCGCAATTTTCAGGAGAAACGAGACAGACATCCCCTCCCTCTGCCACCCACCCGCCCAACTGAAAGCCAGCCATTAGACATGCACAGATAGTTCTGAGGGTCTGTCTGTGATGTCATAAAGGGCCTGCTGATCAATGGGCAGCTTTCTGATTGGCTGCTGTATTTGATTGACAGATGGAAGCTGGCAGCTAATTGGCTGTCTAGCCTAAAGTGCTTTACACACCTCCCTGATGATACCACTGGCTAAGACTCCACCTCAGCTCATTGGGTAATGAAAAATTTAGAACAATTGATGGATGAAAGCAGGCAGGCCGGCCATTTTGGGACGCTCAGTGGACTTGTTTAATTCAATGCACCTTTGTATATTCACATGCATTCGCTTCATGCTGTAACCACTGTGCATAAAAATTTGGAAACATGGCATACAGTGTATCATTTGGTGTCTAAGTCATGTTTCCCATATTTTCCCTTCCCAGATACAAGCCCGTTTGAGTATTTGGGGCACTTTTTAGCTAAAATCATCCTACAGGGCCTAACTGCATATGCTAAAGCCTGCCTATTTTGAATGGTGTAGTGGCCCCTGCAACCTCCAAAAATATCAGGACTTACTTCCCCAATAACCTGCTAACTCACCCCTGAAATACATACTTATTCACACAATTTTGTTCATTGGACTCATTTCTCATTTGAAATGCCCATTTTTGGGGGGCCAGAAATGTGCCTCTTTAAAAAGTGATTTCTAGGATACCCCACTTTTGCGCGTCGGACCTCAACTTTTCCCGTAAACGCAGAAAAACCGCAATTTTCAGGAGAAACGAGACAGACATCCCCTCCCTCTGCCACCCACCCGCCCAACTGAAAGCCAGCCATTAGACATGCACAGATAGTTCTGAGGGTCTGTCTGTGATGTCATAAAGGGCCTGCTGATCAATGGGCAGCTTTCTGATTGGCTGCTGTATTTGATTGACAGATGGAAGCTGGCAGCTGATTGGCTGTCTAGCCTAAAGTGCTTTACACACCTCCCTGATGGTACCACTGGCTAAGACTCCACCTCAGCTCATTGGGTAATGAAAAATTTAGAACAATTGATGGATGAAAGCAGGCAGGCCGGCCATTTTGGGACGCTCATTGGACTTGTTTAATGCAATGCACCTTTGTATTTTCACATGCATTCGCTTCATGCTGTAACCACTGTGCATAAAAATTTGGAAACATGGCATACAGTGTATCATTTGGTGTCTAAGTCATGTTTCCCATATTTTCCCTTCCCAGATACAAGCCAGATTGAGTGTTTGGGGCACTTTTTAGCTAAAATCATCCTACAGGGCCTAACTGCATATGCTAAAGCCTGCCTATTTTGAATGGTGCAGTTGCCACCGCAACCTCCAAAAATATCAGGACTTACTTCCCCAATAACCTGCTAACTCACCCCTGAAATACATACTTATTCACACAATTTTGTTCATTGGACTCATTTCTCATTTGAAATGCCCATTTTTGGGGGGCCAGAAATGTGCCTCTTTAAAAAGTGATTTCTAGGATACCCCACTTTTGCGCGTCGGACCTCAACTTTTCCCGTAAACGCAGAAAAACCGCAATTTTCAGGAGAAACGAGACAGACATCCCCTCCCTCTGCCACCCACCCGCCCAACTGAAAGCCAGCCATTAGACATGCACAGATAGTTCTGAGGGTCTGTCTGTGATGTCATAAAGGGCCTGCTGATCAATGGGCAGCTTTCTGATTGGCTGCTGTATTTGATTGACAGATGGAAGCTGGCAGCTGATTGGCTGCCTAGCCTAAAGTGCTTTACACACCTCCCTGATGATACCACTGGCTAAGACTCCACCTTAGCTCATTGGGTAATGAAAAATTTAGAACAATTGATGGATGAAAGCAGGCAGGCCGGCCATTTTGGGACGCTCAGTGGACTTGTTTAATTCAATGCACCTTTGTATATTCACATGCATTCGCTTCATGCTGTAACCACTGTGCATAAAAATTTGGAAACATGGCATACAGTGTATCATTTGGTGTCTAAATCATGTTTCCCATATTTTCCCTTCCCAGATACAAGCCTGTTTGAGTGTTTGGGGCACTTTTTAGCTAAAATCATCCTACAGGGCCTAACTGCATATGCTAAAGCCTGCCTATTTTGAATGGTGTAGTGGCCCCTGCAACCTCCAAAAATATCAGGACTTACTTCCCCAATAACCTGCTAACTCACCCCTGAAATACATACTTATTCACCCAATTTTGTTCATTGGACTCATTTCTCATTTGAAATGCCCATTTTTGGGGGGCCAGAAATGTGCCTCTTTAAAAAGTGATTTCTACGATACCCCACTTTTGCGCGTCGGACCTCAACTTTTCCCGTAAACGCAGAAAAACCGCAATTTTCAGGAGAAACGAGACAGACATCCCCTCCCTCTGCCACCCACCCGCCCAACTGAAAGCCAGCCATTAGACATGCACAGATAGTTCTGAGGGTCTGTCTGTGATGTCATAAAGGGCCTGCTGATCAATGGGCAGCTTTCTGATTGGCTGCTGTATTTGATTGACAGATGGAAGCTGGCAGCTAATTGGCTGTCTAGCCTAAAGTGCTTTACACACCTCCCTGATGATACCACTGGCTAAGACTCCACCTCAGCTCATTGGGTAATGAAAAATTTAGAACAATTGATGGATGAAAGCAGGCAGGCCGGCCATTTTGGGACGCTCAGTGGACTTGTTTAATTCAATGCACCTTTGTATATTCACATGCATTCGCTTCATGCTGTAACCACTGTGCATAAAAATTTGGAAACATGGCATACAGTGTATCATTTGGTGTCTAAGTCATGTTTCCCATATTTTCCCTTCCCAGATACAAGCCCGTTTGAGTGTTTGGGGCACTTTTTAGCTAAAATCATCCTACAGGGCCTAACTGCATATGCTAAAGCCTGCCTATTTTGAATGGTGTAGTGGCCCCTGCAACCTCCAAAAATATCAGGACTTACTTCCCCAATAACCTGCTAACTCACCCCTGAATTACATACTTATTCACACAATTTTGTTCATTGGACTCATTTCTCATTTGAAATGCCCATTTTTGGGGGGCCAGAAATGTGCCTCTTTAAAAAGTGATTTCTAGGATACCCCACTTTTGCGCGTCGGACCTCAACTTTTCCCGTAAACGCAGAAAAACCGCAATTTTCAGGAGAAACGAGACAGACATCCCCTCCCTCTGCCACCCACCCGCCCAACTGAAAGCCAGCCATTAGACATGCACAGATAGTTCTGAGGGTCTGTCTGTGATGTCATAAAGGGCCTGCTGATCAATGGGCAGCTTTCTGATTGGCTGCTGTATTTGATTGACAGATGGAAGCTGGCAGCTGATTGGCTGTCTAGCCTAAAGTGCTTTACACACCTCCCTGATGGTACCACTGGCTAAGACTCCACCTCAGCTCATTGGGTAATGAAAAATTTAGACAATTGATGGATGAAAGCAGGCAGGCCGGCCATTTTGGGACGCTCATTGGACTTGTTTAATGCAATGCACCTTTGTATTTTCACATGCATTCGCTTCATGCTGTAACCACTGTGCATAAAAATTTGGAAACATGGCATACAGTGTATCATTTGGTGTCTAAGTCATGTTTCCCATATTTTCCCTTCCCAGATACAAGCCAGATTGAGTGTTTGGGGCACTTTTTAGCTAAAATCATCCTACAGGGCCTAACTGCATATGCTAAAGCCTGCCTATTTTGAATGGTGCAGTTGCCACCGCAACCTCCAAAAATATCAGGACTTACTTCCACAATAACCTGCTAACTCACCCCTGAAATACATACTTATTCACCCTATTTTGTTCATTGGACTCATTTCTCATTTGAAATGCCCATTTTTGGGGAGCCAGAAATGTGCGTCTTTAAAAGGTGATTTCTACGATACCCCACTTTTGCGCGCCGGACCTCAACTTTTCCCGTAAACGCAGAAAAACAGCAATTTTCAGGAGAAACGAGACAGACATCCCCTCCCTCTGCCACCCACCCGCCCAACTGAAAGCCAGCCATTAGACATGCACAGATAGTTCTGAGGGTCTGTCTGTGATGTCATAAAGGGCCTGCTGATCAATGGGCAGGTTTCTGATTGGCTGTTGTTTTTGATTGACAGATGGAAGCTGGCAGCTGATTGGCTGTCTAGCCTAAAGTGCTTTACACACCTCCCTGATGGTACCACTGGCTAAGACTCCACCTCAGCTCATTGGGTAATGAAAAATTTAGAACAATTGATGGATGAAAGCAGGCAGGCCAGCCATTTTGGGACGCTCATTGGACTTGTTTAATGCAATGCACCTTTGTATTTTCACATGCATTCGCTTCATGCTGTAACCACTGTGCATAAAAAATTTCGAAACATGGCATACAGTGTATCATTTGGTGTCTAAGTCATGTTTCCCATGTTTTTCCTTCCCAGATACTAGCCCGTTTGAGTGTTTGGGGCACTTTTTAGCTAAAATCTTCCTACGGGGCCTAACTGCATATGCTAAAGCCTGCCTATTTTGAATGGTCTAGTGGCCCCTGCAACCTCCAAAAATATCAGGACTTACTTCCCCAATAACCTGCTAACTCACCCCTGAAATACATACTTATTCACCCTATTTTGTTAATTGGACTCATTTCTCATTTGAAATGCCCATTTTTGGGGGGCCAGAAATGTGCGTCTTTAAAAGGTGATTTCTGCGATACCCCACTTTTGCGCGTCGGACCTCAACTTTTCCCGTAAACGCAGAAAAACCTTAATTTTCAGGAGAAACGAGACAGACATCCCCTCCCTCTGCCACCCACCCACCCAACTGACAGCCAGCCATTAGACATGCACAGATAGTTCTGAGGGTCTGTCTGTGATGTCATTGAGGGCCTGCTGATCAATGGGCAGCTTTCTGATTGGCTGCTGTATTTGATTGACAGATGGAAGCTGGCAGCTGATTGGCTGTCTAGCCTAAAGTGCTTTACACACCTCCCTGATGGCTAATACTCCACCTCAGCTCATTGGGTAATGAAAAATTTAAAACAATTGATGGATGAAAGCAGGCAGGCCGGCCATTTTGGGACGCTCAGTGGACTTGTTTAATGCAATGCACCTTTGTATATTCACATGCATTCGCTTCATGCTGTAACCACTGTGCATAAAAATTGGGAAACATGGCATACAGTGTATCATTTGGTGTCTAAGTCATGTTTCCCATATTTTCCCTTCCCAGATACAAGCCCGTTTGAGTGTTTGGTGCACTTTTTAGCTAAAATCATCCTACAGGGCCTAACTGCATATGCTAAAGCCTGCCTATTTTGAATGGTGTAGTGGCCCCTGCAACCTCCAAAAATATCAGGACTTACTTCCCCAATAACCTGCTAACTCACCCCTGAAATACATACTTATTCACACTATTTTGTTCATTGGACTCATTTCTCATTTGAAATGCCCATTTTTGGGGAGCCAGAAATGTGCGTCTTTAAGAGGTGATTTCTACGATACCCCACTTTTGCGCGTCGGACCTCAACTTTTCCCGTAAACGCAGAAAAACCGCAATTTTAAGGAGAAACGAGACAGACATCCCCTCCCTCTGCCACCCACCCGCCAAACTGAAAGCCAGCCATTAGACATTCACAGATAGTTCTGAGGGTCTGTCTGTGATGTCATAAAGGGCCTGCTGATCAATGGGCAGCTTTCTGATTGGCTGCTGTATTTGATTGACAGATGGAAGCTGGCAGCTGATTGGCTGCCTAGCCTAAAGTGCTTTACACACCTCCCTGATGATACCACTGGCTAAGACTCCACCTTAGCTCATTGGGTAATGAAAAATTTAGAACAATTGATGGATGAAAGCAGGCAGGCCGGCCATTTTGGGACGCTCAGTGGACTTGTTTAATTCAATGCACCTTTGTATATTCACATGCATTCGCTTCATGCTGTAACCACTGTGCATAAAAATTTGGAAACATGGCATACAGTGTATCATTTGGTGTCTAAATCATGTTTCCCATATTTTCCCTTTCCAGATACAAGCCTGTTTGAGTGTTTGGGGCACTTTTTAGCTAAAATCATCCTACAGGGCCTAACTGCATATGCTAAAGCCTGCCTATTTTGAATGGTGTAGTGGCCCCTGCAACCTCCAAAAATATCAGGACTTACTTCCCCAATAACCTGCTAACTCACCCCTGAAATACATACTCATTCACCCTATTTTGTTAATTGGACTCATTTCTCATTTGAAATGCCCATTTTTGGGGGGCCAGAAATGTGCGTCTTTAAAAGGTGATTTCTACGATACCCCACTTTTGCGCGTCGGACCTCAACTTTTCCCGTAAACGCAGAAAAACCGCAATTTTCAGGAGAAACGAGACAGACATCCCCTCCCTCTGCCACCCACCCGCCCAACTGAAAGCCAGCCATTAGACATGCACAGATAGTTCTGAGGGTCTGTCTGTGATGTCATAAAGGGCCTGCTGATCAATGGGCAGCTTTCTGATTGGCTGCTGTATTTGATTGACAGATGGAAGCTGGCAGCTGATTGGCTGTCTAGCCTAAAGTGCTTTACACACCTCCCTGATGGTACCACTGGCTAAGACTCCACCTCAGCTCATTGGGTAATGAAAAATTTAGAACAATTGATGGATGAAAGCAGGCAGGCCGGCCATTTTGGGACGCTCATTGGACTTGTTTAATGCAATGCACCTTTGTATTTTCACATGCATTCGCTTCATGCTGTAACCACTGTGCATAAAAATTTGGAAACATGGCATACAGTGTATCATTTGGTGTCTAAGTCATGTTTCCCATGTTTTTCCTTCCCAGATACTAGCCCGTTTGAGTGTTTGGGGCACTTTTTAGCTAAAATCATCCTACGGGGCCTAACTGCATATGCTAAAGCCTGCCTATTTTAAATGGTGTAGTTGCCCCTGCAACCTCCAAAAATATCAGGACTTACTTCCCCAATAACCTGCTAACTCACCCCTGAAATACATACTTATTCACACTATTTTGTTAATTGGACTCATTTCTCATTTGAAATGCCCATTTTTGGGGGGCCAGAAATGTGCGTCTTTAAAAGATGATTTCTACGATACCCCACTTTTGCGCGTCGGACCTCAACTTTTCCCGTAAACGCAGAAAAACCGCAATTTTCAGGAGAAATGAGACAGACATCCCCTCCCTCTGCCACCCACCCGCCCAACTGACAGCCAGCCATTAGACATGCACAGATAGTTCTGAGGGTCTGTCTGTGATGTCATAAAGGGCCTGCTGATCAATGGGCAGCTTTCAAATTGGCTGCTGTATTTGATTGACAGATGGAAGCTGGCAGCTGATTGGCTGTCTAGCCTAAAGTGCTTTACACACCTCCCTGATGGTACCACTGGCTAAGACTCCACCTCAGCTCATTGGGTAATGAAAAATTTAGAACAATTGATGGATGAAAGCAGGCAGGCCGGCCATTTTGGGACGCTCATTGGACTTGTTTAATGCAATGCACCTTTGTATTTTCACATGCATTCGCTTCATGCTGTAACCACTGTGCATAAAAATTTGGAAACATGGCATACAGTGTATCAATTGGTGTCTAAGTCATGTTTCCCATATTTTCCCTTCCCAGATACAAGCCAGATTGAGTGTTTGGGGCACTTTTTAGCTAAAATCATCCTACAGGGCCTAACTGCATATGCTAAAGCCTGCCTATTTTGAATGGTGTAGTTGCCACCGCAACCTCCAAAAATATCAGGACTTACTTCCCCAATAACCTGCTAACTCACCCCTGAAATACATACTTATTCACACTATTTTGTTAATTGGACTCATTTCTCATTTGAAATGCCCATTTTTGGGGGGCCAGAAATGTGCGTCTTTAAAAGGTGATTTCTACGATACCCCACTTTTGCGCGTCGGACCTCAACTTTTCCCGTAAACGCAGAAAAACCGCAATTTTCAGGAGAAATGAGACAGACATCCCCTCCCTCTGCCACCCACCCGCCCAACTGACAGCCAGCCATTAGACATGCACAGATAGTTCTGAGGGTCTGTCTGTGATGTCATAAAGGGCCTGCTGATCAATGGGCAGCTTTCAAATTGGCTGCTGTATTTGATTGACAGATGGAAGCTGGCAGCTGATTAGCTGTCTAGCCTAAAGTGCTTTACACACCTCCCTGATGATACCACTGGCTAAGACTCCACCTCAGCTCATTGGGTAATGAAAAATTTAGAACAATTGATGGATGAAAGCAGGCAGGCCAGCCATTTTGGGACGCTCAGTGGACTTGTTTAATGCAATGCACCTTTGTATATTCACATGCATTCGCTTCATGCTGTAACCACTGTGCATAAAAATTTGGAAACATGGCATACAGTGTATCATTTGGTGTCTAAGTCATGTTTCCCATATTTTCCCTTCCCAGATACAAGCCCGTTTGAGTGTTTAGGGCACTTTTTAGCTAAAATCATCCTACAGGGCCTAACTGCATATGCTAAAGCCTGCCTATTTTGAATGGTGTAGTGGCCCCTGCAACCTCCAAAAATATCAGGACTTACTTCCCCAATAACCTGCTAACTCACCCCTGAAATACATACTTATTCACCCTATTTTGTTCATTGGACTCATTTCTCATTTGAAATGCCCATTTTTGGGGACCAGAAATGTGCGTCTTTAAAAGGTGATTTCAACGATACCCCACTTTTGCGCGTCAGACCTCAACTTTTCCCGTAAATGCAGAAAAAACGCAATTTTCAGGAGAAACGAGACAGACATTCCCTCCCTCTGCCGCCCACCCGCCCAACTGAAAGCCAGCCATTAGACATGCACAGATAGTTCTGAGGGTCTGTCTATGATGTCATAAAGGGCCTGCTGATCAATGGGCAGCTTTCTGATTGGCTGCTGTATTTGATTCACAGATGGAAGCTGGCAGCTGATTGGCTGTCTAGCCTAAAGTGCTTTACACACCTCCCTGATGGTACCACTGGCTAAGACTCCACCTCAGCTCATTGGGTAATGAAAAATTTAGAACAATTGATGGATGAAAGCAGGCAGGCCGGCCATTTTGGAACGCTCATTGGACTTGTTTAATGCAATGCACCTTTGTATTTTCACATGCATTCGCTTCATGCTGTAACCACTGTGCATAAAAATTAGGAAACATGGCATACAGTGTATCATTTGGTGTCTAAGTCATGTTTCCCATATTTTCCCTTCCCAGATACAAGCCCGTTTGAGTGTTTGGGGCACTTTTTAGCTAAAATCATCCTACAGGGCCTAACTGCATATGCTAAAGCCTGCCTATTTTGAATGGTGTAGTGGCCCCTGCAACCTCCAAAAATATCAGGACTTACTTCCCCAATAACCTGCTAACTCACTCCTGAAATACATACTTATTCACCCAATTTTGTTCATTGGACTCATTTCTCATTTGAAATGCCCATTTTTGGGGAGCCAGAAATGTGCGTCTTTAAAAGGTGATTTCTACGATACCCCACTTTTGCGCGCCGGACCTCAACTTTTCCTGTAAACGCAGAAAAAACGCAATTTTCAGGAGAAACGAGACAGACATCCCCTCCCTCTGCCACCCACCCGCCCAACTGAAAGCCAGCCATTAGACATGCACAGATAGTTCTGAGGGTCTGTCTGTGATGTCATAAAGGGCCTGCTGATCAATGGGCAGCTTTCTGATTGGCTGTTGTTTTTGATTGACAGATGGAAGCTGGCAGCTGATTGGCTGTCTAGCCTAAAGTGCTTTACACACCTCCCTGATGGTACCACTGGCTAAGACTCCACCTCAGCTCATTGGGTAATGAAAAATTTAGAACAATTGATGGATGAAAGCAGGCAGGCCAGCCATTTTGGGACGCTCATTAGACTTGTTTAATGCAATGCACCTTTGTATTTTCACATGCATTCGCTTCATGCTGTAACCACTGTGCATAAAAAATTTGGAAACATGGCATACAGTGTATCATTTGGTGTCTAAGTCATGTTTCCCATGTTTTTCCTTCCCAGATACTAGCCCGTTTGAGTGTTTGGGGCACTTTTTAGCTAAAATCTTCCTACGGGGCCTAACTGCATATGCTAAAGCCTGCCTATTTTGAATGGTCTAGTGGCCCCTGCAACCTTCAAAAATATCAGGACTTACTTCCCCAATAACCTGCTAACTCACCCCTGAAATACATACTTATTCACCCTATTTTGTTAATTGGACTAATTTCTCATTTGAAATGCCCATTTTTGGGGGGCCAGAAATGTGCGTCTTTAAAAGGCGATTTCTACGATACCCCACTTTTGCGCGTCAGACCTCAACTTTTCCCGTAAACGCAGAAAAATCGCAATTTTCAGGAGAAACGAGACAGACATTCCCTCCCTCTGCCACCCACCCGCCCAACTGACAGCCAGCCATTAGACATGCACAGATAGTTCTGAGGGTCTGTCTGTGATGTCATAAAGGGCCTGCTGATCAATGGGCAGCTTTCTGATTGGCTGCTGTATTTGATTGACAGATGGAAGCTGGCAGCTGATTGGCTGTCTAGCCTAAAGTGCTTTACACACCTCCCTGATGGTACCACTGGCTAAGACTCCACCTCAGCTCATTGGGTATTGAAAAATGTAGACAATTGATGGATGAAAACAGGCAGGCCGGCCATTTTGGGACGCTCATTGGACTTGTTTAATGCAATGCACCTTTGTATTTTCACATGCATTCGCTTCATGCTGTAACCACTGTGCATAAAAATTTGGAAACATGGCATACAGTGTATCATTTGGTGTCTAAGTCATGTTTCCCATATTTTCCCTTCCCAGATACAAGCCCGTTTGAGTGTTTGGGGCACTTTTTAGCTAAAATCATCCTACAGGGCCTAACTGCATATGCTAAAGCCTGCCTATTTTGAATGGTGTAGTGGCCCCTGCAACCTCCAAAAATATCAGGACTTACTTCCCCAATAACCTGCTAACTCACTCCTGAAATACATACTTATTCACCCAATTTTGTTCATTGGACTCATTTCTCATTTGAAATGCCCATTTTTGGGGAGCCAGAAATGTGCGTCTTTAAAAGGTGATTTCTACGATACCCCACTTTTGCGCGCCGGACCTCAACTTTTCCTGTAAACGCAGAAAAAACGCAATTTTCAGGAGAAACGAGACAGACATCCCCTCCCTCTGCCACCCACCCGCCCAACTGAAAGCCAGCCATTAGACATGCACAGATAGTTCTGAGGGTCTGTCTGTGATGTCATAAAGGGCCTGCTGATCAATGGGCAGTTTTCTGATTGGCTGTTGTTTTTGATTGACAGATGGAAGCTGGCAGCTGATTGGCTGTCTAGCCTAAAGTGCTTTACACACCTCCCTGATGGTACCACTGGCTACGACTCCACCTCAGCTCATTGGGTAATGAAAAATTTAGAACAATTGATGGATGAAAGCAGGCAGGCCGGCCATTTTGGGACGCTCAGTGGACTTGTTTAATGCAATGCACCTTTGTATATTCACATGCATTCGCTTCATGCTGTAACCACTGTGCATAAAAATTTGGAAACATGGCATACAGTGTATCATTTGGTGTCTAAGTCATGTTTCCCATATTTTCCCTTCCCAGATACAAGCCCGTTTGAGTGTTTGGGGCACTTTTTAGCTAAAATCATCCTACAGGGCCTAACTGCATATGCTAAAGCCTGCCTATTTTGAATGGTGTAGTGGACCCTGCAACCTCCAAAAATATCAGGACTTACTTCCCCAATAACCTGCTAACTCACTCCTGAAATACATACTTATTCACCCAATTTTGTTCATTGGACTCATTTCTCATTTGAAATGCCCATTTTTGGGGAGCCAGAAATGTGCGTCTTTAAAAGGTGATTTCTACGATACCCCACTTTTGCGCGCCGGACCTCAACTTTTCCTGTAAACGCAGAAAAAACGCAATTTTCAGGAGAAACGAGACAGACATCCCCTCCCTCTGCCACCCACCCGCCCCCAACTGAAAGCCAGCCATTAGACATGCACAGATAGTTCTGAGGGTCTGTCTGTGATGTCATAAAGGGCCTGCTGATCAATGGGCAGCTTTCTGATTGGCTGTTGTTTTTGATTGACAGATGGAAGCTGGCAGCTGATTGGCTGTCTAGCCTAAAGTGCTTTACACACCTCCCTGATGGTACCACTGGCTAAGACTCCACCTCAGCTCATTGGGTAATGAAAAATTTAGAACAATTGATGGATGAAAGCAGGCAGGCCAGCCATTTTGGGACGCTCATTGGACTTGTTTAATGCAATGCACCTTTGTATTTTCACATGCATTCGCTTCATGCTGTAACCACTGTGCATAAAAAATTTGGAAACATGGCATACAGTGTATCATTTGGTGTCTAAGTCATGTTTCCCATGTTTTTCCTTCCCAGATACAAGCCCGTTTGAGTGTTTGGGGCACTTTTTAGCTAAAATCTTCCTACGGGGCCTAACTGCATATGCTAAAGCCTGCCTATTTTGAATGGTCTAGTGGCCCCTGCAACCTCCAAAAATATCAGGACTTACTTCCCCAATAACCTGCTAACTCACCCCTGAAATACATACTTATTCACCCTATTTTGGTAATTAGACTAATTTCTCATTTGAAATGCCCATTTTTGGGGGGCCAGAAATGTGCGTCTTTAAAAGGCAATTTCTACGATACCCCACTTTTGCGCGTCGGACCTCAACTTTTCCCGTAAACGCAGAAAAATCGCAATTTTCAGGAGAAACGAGACAGACATTCCCTCCCTCTGCCACCCACCCGCCCAACTGACAGCCAGCCATTAGACATGCACAGATAGTTCTGAGGGTCTGTCTGTGATGTCATAAAGGGCCTGCTGATCAATGGGCAGCTTTCTGATTGGCTGCTGTATTTGATTGACAGATGGAAGCTGGCAGCTGATTGGCTGTCTAGCCTAAAGTGCTTTACACACCTCCCTGATGGTACCACTGGCTAAGACTCCACCTCAGCTCATTGGGTATTGAAAAATTTAGACAATTGATGGATGAAAACAGGCAGGCCGGCCATTTTGGGACGCTCATTGGACTTGTTTAATGCAATGCATCTTTGTATATTCACATGCATTCGCTTCATGCTGTAACCACTGTGCATACAAATTTGGAAACATGGCATACAGTGTATCATTTGGTGTCTAAGTCATGTTTCCCATATTTTCCCTTCCCAGATTCAAGCCCGTTTGAGTGTTTAGGGCACTTTTTAGCTAAAATCATCCTACGGGGCCTAACTGCATATGCTAAAGCCTGCCTATTTTGAATGGTGTAGTGGCCCCTGCAACCTCCAAAAATATCAGGACTTACTTCCCCAATAACCTGCTAACTCACCCCGGAAATACATACTTATTCACCCTATTTTGTTCATTGGACTCATTTCTCATTTGAAATGCCCATTTTTGGGGAGCCAGAAATGTGCGTCTTTAAAAGGTGATTTCTACGATACCCCACTTTTGCGCGTCGGACCTCAACTTTTCCCGTAAACGCAGAAAAATCGCAATTTTCAGGAGAAACGAGACAGACATTCCCTCCCTCTGCCACCCACCCGCCCAACTGACAGCCAGCCATTAGACATGCACAGATAGTTCTGAGGGTCTGTCTGTGATGTCATAAAGGGCCTGCTGATCAATGGGCAGCTTTCTGATTGGCTGCTGTATTTGATTGACAGATGGAAGCTGGCAGCTGATTGGCTGTCTAGCCTAAAGTGCTTTACACACCTCCCTGATGGTACCACTGGCTAAGACTCCACCTCAGCTCATTGGGTATTTAAAAATTTAGACAATTGATGGATGAAAACAGGCAGGCCGGCCATTTTGGGACGCTCATTGGACTTGTTTAATGCAATGCATCTTTGTATATTCACATGCATTCGCTTCATGCTGTAACCACTGTGCATAAAAATTTGGAAACATGGCATACAGTGTATCATTTGGTGTCTAAGTCATGTTTCCCATATTTTCCCTTCCCAGATTCAAGCCCGTTTGAGTGTTTAGGGCACTTTTTAGCTAAAATCATCCTACGGGGCCTAACTGCATATGCTAAAGCCTGCCTATTTTGAATGGTGTAGTGGCCCCTGCAACCTCCAAAAATATCAGGACTTACTTCCCCAATAACCTGCTAACTCACCCCGGAAATACATACTTATTCACCCTATTTTGTTCATTGGACTCATTTCTCATTTGAAATGCCCATTTTTGGGGAGCCAGAAATGTGCGTCTTTAAAAGGTGATTTCTACGATACCCCACTTTTGCGCGTCGGACCTCAACTTTTCCCGTAAACGCAGAAAAATCGCAATTTTCAGGAGAAACGAGACAGACATTCCCTCCCTCTGCCACCCACCCGCCCAACTGACAGCCAGCCATTAGACATGCACAGATAGTTCTGAGGGTCTGTCTGTGATGTCATAAAGGGCCTGCTGATCAATGGGCAGCTTTCTGATTGGCTGCTGTATTTGATTGACAGATGGAAGCTGGCAGCTGATTGGCTGTCTAGCCTAAAGTGCTTTACACACCTCCCTGATGGTACCACTGGCTAAGACTCCACCTCAGCTCATTGGGTATTGAAAAATTTAGACAATTGATGGATGAAAACAGGCAGGCCGGCCATTTTGGGACGCTCATTGGACTTGTTTAATGCAATGCATCTTTGTATATTCACATGCATTCGCTTCATGCTGTAACCACTGTGCATAAAAATTTGGAAACATGGCATACAGTGTATCATTTGGTGTCTAAGTCATGTTTCCCATATTTTCCCTTCCCAGATACAAGCCCGTTTGAGTGTTTGGGGCACTTTTTAGCTAAAATCATCCTACAGGGCCTAACTGCATATGCTAAAGCCTGCCTATTTTGAATGGTGTAGTGGCCCCTGCAACCTCCAAAAATATCAGGACTTACTTCCCCAATAACCTGCTAACTCACCCCTGAAATACATACTTATTCACGCTATTTTGTTCATTGGACTCATTTCTCATTTGAAATGCCCATTTTTGGGGAGCCAGAAATGTGCGTCTTTAAAAGGTGATTTCTACGATACCCCACTTTTGCGCGTCGGACCTCAACTTTTCCCGTAAACGCAGAAAAAACGCAATTTTCAGGAGAAACGAGACAGTCATCCCCTCCCTCTGCCACCCACCCGCCCAACTGACAGCCAGCCATTAGACATGCACAGATAGTTCTGAGGGTCTGTCTGTGATGTCATAAAGGGCCTGCTGATCAATGGGCAGCTTTCAAATTGGCTGCTGTATTTGATTGACAGATGGAAGCTGGCAGCTGATTGGCTGTCTAGCCTAAAGTGCTTTACACACCTCCCTGATGGTACCACTGGCTAAGACTCCACCTCAGCTCATTGGGTAATGAAAAATTTAGAACAATTGATGGATGAAAGCAGACAGGCCGGCCATTTTGGGACGCTCAGTGGACTTGTTTAATGCAATGCACCTTTGTATATTCACATGCATTCGCTTCATGCTGTAACCACTGTGCATAAAAATTTGGAAACATGGCATACAGTGTATCATTTGGTGTCTAAGTCATGTTTCCCATATTTTCCCTTCCCAGATACAAGCCCGTTTGAGTGTTTGGGGCACTTTTTTGCTAAAATCATCCTACAGGGCCTAACTGCATATGCTAAAGCCTGCCTATTTTGAATGGTGTAGTGGACCCTGCAACCTCCAAAAATATCAGGACTTACTTCCCCAATAACCTGCTAACTCACTCCTGAAATACATACTTATTCACCCAATTTTGTTCATTGGACTCATTTCTCATTTGAAATGCCCATTTTTGGGGAGCCAGAAATGTGCGTCTTTAAAAGGTGATTTCTACGATACCCCACTTTTGCGCGCCGGACCTCAACTTTTCCTGTAAACGCAGAAAAAACGCAATTTTCAGGAGAAACGAGACAGACATCCCCTCCCTCTGCCACCCACCCGCCCCCAACTGAAAGCCAGCCATTAGACATGCACAGATAGTTCTGAGGGTCTGTCTGTGATGTCATAAAGGGCCTGCTGATCAATGGGCAGCTTTCTGATTGGCTGTTGTTTTTGATTGACAGATGGAAGCTGGCAGCTGATTGGCTGTCTAGCCTAAAGTGCTTTACACACCTCCCTGATGGTACCACTGGCTAAGACTCCACCTCAGCTCATTGGGTAATGAAAAATTTAGAACAATTGATGGATGAAAGCAGGCAGGCCAGCCATTTTGGGACGCTCATTGGACTTGTTTAATGCAATGCACCTTTGTATTTTCACATGCATTCGCTTCATGCTGTAACCACTGTGCATAAAAAATTTGGAAACATGGCATACAGTGTATCATTTGGTGTCTAAGTCATGTTTCCCATGTTTTTCCTTCCCAGATACTAGCCCGTTTGAGTGTTTGGGGCACTTTTTAGCTAAAATCTTCCTACGGGGCCTAACTGCATATGCTAAAGCCTGCCTATTTTGAATGGTCTAGTGGCCCCTGCAACCTCCAAAAATATCAGGACTTACTTCCCCAATAACCTGCTAACTCACCCCTGAAATACATACTTATTCACCCTATTTTGTTAATTAGACTAATTTCTCATTTGAAATGCCCATTTTTGGGGGGCCAGAAATGTGCGTCTTTAAAAGGCAATTTCTACGATACCCCACTTTTGCGCGTCGGACCTCAACTTTTCCCGTAAACGCAGAAAAATCGCAATTTTCAGGAGAAACGAGACAGACATTCCCTCCCTCTGCCACCCACCCGCCCAACTGACAGCCAGCCATTAGACATGCACAGATAGTTCTGAGGGTCTGTCTGTGATGTCATAAAGGGCCTGCTGATCAATGGGCAGCTTTCTGATTGGCTGCTGTATTTGATTGACAGATGGAAGCTGGCAGCTGATTGGCTGTCTAGCCTAAAGTGCTTTACACACCTCCCTGATGGTACCACTGGCTAAGACTCCACCTCAGCTCATTGGGTATTGAAAAATTTAGACAATTGATGGATGAAAACAGGCAGGCCGGCCATTTTGGGACGCTCATTGGACTTGTTTAATGCAATGCATCTTTGTATATTCACATGCATTCGCTTCATGCTGTAACCACTGTGCATAAAAATTTGGAAACATGGCATACAGTGTATCATTTGGTGTCTAAGTCATGTTTCCCATATTTTCCCTTCCCAGATTCAAGCCCGTTTGAGTGTTTAGGGCACTTTTTAGCTAAAATCATCCTACGGGGCCTAACTGCATATGCTAAAGCCTGCCTATTTTGAATGGTGTAGTGGCCCCTGCAACCTCCAAAAATATCAGGACTTACTTCCCCAATAACCTGCTAACTCACCCCGGAAATACATACTTATTCACCCTATTTTGTTCATTGGACTCATTTCTCATTTGAAATGCCCATTTTTGGGGAGCCAGAAATGTGCGTCTTTAAAAGGTGATTTCTACGATACCCCACTTTTGCGCGTCGGACCTCAACTTTTCCCGTAAACGCAGAAAAATCGCAATTTTCAGGAGAAACGAGACAGACATTCCCTCCCTCTGCCACCCACCCGCCCAACTGACAGCCAGCCATTAGACATGCACAGATAGTTCTGAGGGTCTGTCTGTGATGTCATAAAGGGCCTGCTGATCAATGGGCAGCTTTCTGATTGGCTGCTGTATTTGATTGACAGATGGAAGCTGGCAGCTGATTGGCTGTCTAGCCTAAAGTGCTTTACACACCTCCCTGATGGTACCACTGGCTAAGACTCCACCTCAGCTCATTGGGTATTTAAAAATTTAGACAATTGATGGATGAAAACAGGCAGGCCGGCCATTTTGGGACGCTCATTGGACTTGTTTAATGCAATGCATCTTTGTATATTCACATGCATTCGCTTCATGCTGTAACCACTGTGCATAAAAATTTGGAAACATGGCATACAGTGTATCATTTGGTGTCTAAGTCATGTTTCCCATATTTTCCCTTCCCAGATTCAAGCCCGTTTGAGTGTTTAGGGCACTTTTTAGCTAAAATCATCCTACGGGGCCTAACTGCATATGCTAAAGCCTGCCTATTTTGAATGGTGTAGTGGCCCCTGCAACCTCCAAAAATATCAGGACTTACTTCCCCAATAACCTGCTAACTCACCCCGGAAATACATACTTATTCACCCTATTTTGTTCATTGGACTCATTTCTCATTTGAAATGCCCATTTTTGGGGAGCCAGAAATGTGCGTCTTTAAAAGGTGATTTCTACGATACCCCACTTTTGCGCGTCGGACCTCAACTTTTCCCGTAAACGCAGAAAAATCGCAATTTTCAGGAGAAACGAGACAGACATTCCCTCCCTCTGCCACCCACCCGCCCAACTGACAGCCAGCCATTAGACATGCACAGATAGTTCTGAGGGTCTGTCTGTGATGTCATAAAGGGCCTGCTGATCAATGGGCAGCTTTCTGATTGGCTGCTGTATTTGATTGACAGATGGAAGCTGGCAGCTGATTGGCTGTCTAGCCTAAAGTGCTTTACACACCTCCCTGATGGTACCACTGGCTAAGACTCCACCTCAGCTCATTGGGTATTGAAAAATTTAGACAATTGATGGATGAAAACAGGCAGGCCGGCCATTTTGGGACGCTCATTGGACTTGTTTAATGCAATGCATCTTTGTATATTCACATGCATTCGCTTCATGCTGTAACCACTGTGCATAAAAATTTGGAAACATGGCATACAGTGTATCATTTGGTGTCTAAGTCATGTTTCCCATATTTTCCCTTCCCAGATTCAAGCCCGTTTGAGTGTTTAGGGCACTTTTTAGCTAAAATCATCCTACGGGGCCTAACTGCATATGCTAAAGCCTGCCTATTTTGAATGGTGTAGTGGCCCCTGCAACCTCCAAAAATATCAGGACTTACTTCCCCAATAACCTGCTAACTCACCCCGGAAATACATACTTATTCACCCTATTTTGTTCATTGGACTCATTTCTCATTTGAAATGCCCATTTTTGGGGAGCCAGAAATGTGCGTCTTTAAAAGGTGATTTCTACGACACCCCACTTTTGCGCGTCGGACCTCAACTTTTCCCGTAAATGCAGAAAAAACGCAATTTTCAGGAGAAACGAGACAGACATCCCCTCCCTCTGCCACCCACCCGCCCAACTGAAAGCCAGCCATTAGACATGCACAGATAGTTCTGAGGGTCTGTCTATGATGTCATAAAGGGCCTGCTGATCAATGGGCAGCTTTCTGATTGGCTGCTGTATTTGATTGACAGATGGAAGCTGGCAGCTGATTGGCTGTCTAGCCTAAAGTGCTTTACACACCTCCCTGATGGTACCACTGGCTAAGACTCCACCTCAGCTCATTGGATAATGAAAAATTTAGAACAATTGATGGATGAAAGCAGGCAGGCCGGCCATTTTGGGACGCTCAGTGGACTTGTTTAATGCAATGCACCTTTATATATTCACATGCATTTGCTTCATGCTGTAACCACTGTGCATTAAAAATTTGGAAACATGGCATACAGTGTATCATTTGGTGTCTAAGTCATGTTTCCCATATTTTCCCTTCCCAGATACAAGCCCGTTTGAGTGTTTGGGGCACTTTTTAGCTAAAATCTTCCTACGGGGCCTAACTGCATATGCTAAAGCCTGCCTATTTTGAATGGTCTAGTGGCCCCTGCAACCTCCAAAAATATCAGGACTTACTTCCCCAATAACCTGCTAACTCACCCCTGAAATACATACTTATTCACCCTATTTTGTTAATTGGACTCATTTCTCATTTTAAATGCCCATTTTTGGGGGGCCAGAAATGTGCGTCTTTAAAAGGTGATTTCTACGATACCCCACTTTTGCGCGTCGGACCTCAACTTTTCCCGTAAACGCAGAAAAACCACAATTTTCAGGAGAAACGAGACAGACATACCCTCCCTCTGCCACCCACCCGCCCAACTGAAAGCCAGCCATTAGACATGCACAGATAGTTCTGAGGGTCTGTCTGTGATGTCATAAAGGGCCTGCTGATCAATGGGCAGCTTTCTGATTGGCTGTTGTTTTTGATTGACAGATGGAAGCTGGCAGCTGATTGGCTGTCTAGCCTAAAGTGCTTTACACACCTCCCTGATGGTACCACTGGCTAAGACTCCACCTCAGCTCATTGGGTAATGAAAAATTTAGACAATTGATGGATGAAAGCAGGCAGGCCGGCCATTTTGGGACGCTCATTGGACTTGTTTAATGCAATGCACCTTTGTATATTCACATGCATTCGCATCATGCTGTAACCACTGTGCATAAAAATTTGGAAACATGGCATACAGTGTATCATTTGGTGTCTAAGTCATGTTTCCCATATTTTCCCTTCCCAGATACAAGCCCGTTTAAGTGTTTGGGGCACTTTTTAGCTAAAATCATCCTACAGGGCCTAACTGCATATGCTAAAGCCTGCCTATTTTGAATGGTGTAGTGGCCCCTGCAACCTCCAAAAATATCAGGACTTACTTCCCCAATAACCTGCTAACTCACCCCTGAAATACATACTTATTCACGCTATTTTGTTCATTGGACTCATTTCTCATTTGAAATGCCCATTTTTGGGGAGCCAGAAATGTGCGTCTTTAAAAGGTGATTTCTACTATACCCCACTTTTGCGCGTCGGACCTCAACTTTTCCCGTAAACGCAGAAAAACCGCAATTTTCAGGAGAAACGAGACAGACATCCCCTCCCTCTGCCACCCAACAGCCCAACTGAAAGCCAGCCATTAGACATGCACAGATAGTTCTGAGGGTCTGTCTGTGATGTCATAAAGGGCCTGCTGATCAATGGGCAGCTTTCTGATTGGCTGCTGTATTTGATTGACAGATGGAAGCTGGCAGCTGATTGGCTGTCTAGCCTAAACTGCTTTACACACCTCCCTGATGGTACCACTGGCTAAGACTCCACCTCAGCTCATTGGGTAATAAAAAATTTAGACAATTGATGGATGAAAGCAGGCAGGCCGGCCTTTTTGGGACGCTCATTGGACTTGTTTAATGCAATGCACCTTTGTATATTCACATGCATTCGCATCATGCTGTAACCACTGTGCATAAAAATTTGGAAACATGGCATACAGTGTATCATTTGGTGTCTAAGTCATGTTTCCCATATTTTCCCTTCCCAGATACAAGCCCGTTTGAGTGTTTGGGGCACTTTTTAGCTAAAATCATCCTACAGGGCCTAACTGCATATGCTAAAGCCTGCCTATTTTGAATGGTGTAGTGGCCCCTGCAACCTCCAAAAATATCAGGACTTACTTCCCCAATAACCTGCTAACTCACCCCTGAAATACATACTTATTCACCCTATTTTGTTCATTGGACTCATTTCTCATTTGAAATGCCCATTTTTGGGGAGCCAGAAATGTGCGTCTTTAAAAGGTGATTTCTACGATACCCCACTTTTGCGCGTCGGACCTCAACTTTTCCCGTAAATGCAGAAAAAACGCAATTTTCAGGAGAAACGAGACAGACATCCCCTCCCTCTGCCACCCACCCGCCCAACTGAAAGCCAGCCATTAGACATGCACAGATAGTTCTGAGGGTCTGTCTGTGATGTCATAAAGGGCCTGCTGATCAATGGGCAGCTTTCTGATTGGCTGTTGTTTTTGATTGACAGATGGAAGCTGGCAGCTGATTGGCTGTCTAGCCTAAAGTGCTTTACACACCTCCCTGATGGTACCACTGGCTAAGACTCCACCTCAGCTCATTGGGTAATGAAAAATTTAGAACAATTGATGGATGAAAGCAGGCAGGCCAGCCATTTTGGGACGCTCATTGGACTTGTTTAATGCCATGCACCTTTGTATTTTCACATGCATTCGCTTCATGCTGTAACCACTGTGCATAAAAAATTTGGAAACATGGCATACAGTGTATCATTTGGTGTCTAAGTCATGTTTCCCATATTTTCCCTTCCCAGATACAAGCCCGTTTGAGTGTTTGGGGCACTTTTTAGCTAAAATCATCCTACAGGGCCTAACTGCATATGCTAAAGCCTGCCTATTTTGAATGGTGTAGTGGCCCCTGCAACCTCCAAAAATATCAGGACTTACTTCCCCAATAACCTGCTAACTCACCCCTGAAATACATACTTATTCACCCTATTTTGTTCATTGGACTCATTTCTCATTTGAAATGCCCATTTTTGGGGGGCCAGAAATGTGCGTCTTTAAAAGGTGATTTCTACGATACCCCACTTTTGCGCGTCGGACCTCAACTTTTCTAAACGCAGAAAAACCGCAATTTTCAGGAGAAACGAGACAGACATCCCCTCCCTCTGACACCCACCCGCCCAACTGAAAGCCAGCCATTAGACATGCACAGATAGTTCTGAGGGTCTGTCTGTGATGTCATAAAGGGCCTGCTGATCAATGGGCAGCTTTCTGATTGGCTGTTGTTTTTGATTGACAGATGGAAGCTGGCAGCTGATTGGCTGTCTAGCCTAAAGTGCTTTACACACCTCCCTGATGGTACCACTGGCTAAGACTCCACCTCAGCTCATTGGGTAATGAAAAATTTAGAACAATTGATGGATGAAAGCAGGCAGGCCAGCCATTTTGGGACGCTCATTGGACTTGTTTAATGCCATGCACCTTTGTATTTTCACATGCATTCGCTTCATGCTGTAACCACTGTGCATAAAAAATTTGGAAACATGGCATACAGTGTATCATTTGGTGTCTAAGTCATGTTTCCCATATTTTCCCTTCCCAGATACAAGCCCGTTTGAGTGTTTGGGGCACTTTTTAGCTAAAATCATCCTACAGGGCCTAACTGCATATGCTAAAGCCTGCCTATTTTGAATGGTGTAGTGGCCCCTGCAACCTCCAAAAATATCAGGACTTACTTCCCCAATAACCTGCTAACTCACCCCTGAAATACATACTTATTCACCCTATTTTGTTCATTGGACTCATTTCTCATTTGAAATGCCCATTTTTGGGGAGCCAGAAATGTGCGTCTTTAAAAGGTGATTTCTACTATACCCCACTTTTGCGCGTCGGACCTCAACTTTTCTAAACGCAGAAAAACCGCAATTTTCAGGAGAAACGAGACAGACATCCCCTCCCTCTGACACCCACCCGCCCAACTGAAAGCCAGCCATTAGACATGCACAGATAGTTCTGAGGGTCTGTCTGTGATGTCATAAAGGGCCTGCTGATCAATGGGCAGCTTTCTGATTGGCTGTTGTTTTTGATTGACAGATGGAAGCTGGCAGCTGATTGGCTGTCTAGCCTAAAGTGCTTTACACACCTCCCTGATGGTACCACTGGCTAAGACTCCACCTCAGCTCATTGGGTAATGAAAAATTTAGAACAATTGATGGATGAAAGCAGGCAGGCCAGCCATTTTGGGACGCTCATTGGACTTGTTTAATGCAATGCACCTTTGTATTTTCACATGCATTCGCTTCATGCTGTAACCACTGTGCATAAAAAATTTGGAAACATGGCATACAGTGTATCATTTGGTGTCTAAGTCATGTTTCCCATGTTTTTCCTTCCCAGATACTAGCCCGTTTAAGTGTTTGGGGCACTTTTTAGCTAAAATCTTCCTACGGGGCCTAACTGCATATGCTAAAGCCTGCCTATTTTGAATGATCTAGTGGCCCCTGCAACCTCCAAAAATATCAGGACTTACTTCCCCAATAACCTGCTAACTCACCCCTGAAATACATACTTATTAACCCTATTTTGTTCATTGGACTCATTTCTCATTTGAAATGCCCATTTTTGGGGAGCCAGAAATGTGCGTCTTTAAAAGGTGATTTCTACTATACCCCACTTTTGCGCGTCGGACCTCAACTTTTCCCGTAAACGCAGAAAAACCGCAATTTTCAGGAGAAACGAGACAGACATCCCCTCCCTCTGCCACCCACCCGCCCAACTGAAAGCCAGCCATTAGACATGCACAGATAGTTCTGAGGGTCTGTCTGTGATGTCATAAAGGGCCTGCTGATCAATGGGCAGCTTTCTGATTGGCTGCTGTATTTGATTGACAGATGGAAGCTGGCAGCTGATTGGCTGTCTAGCCTAAAGTGCTTTACACACCTCCCTGATGGTACCACTGGCTAATACTCCACCTCAGCTCATTGGGTAATGAAAAATTTAAAACAATTGATGGATGAAAGCAGGCAGGCCGGCCATTTTGGGACGCTCAGTGGACTTGTTTAATGCAATGCACCTTTGTATATTCACATGCATTCGCTTCATGCTGTAACCACTGTGCATAAAAATTGGGAAACATGGCATACAGTGTATCATTTGGTGTCTAAGTCATGTTTCCCATATTTTCCCTTCCCAGATACAAGCCCGTTTGAGTGTTTGGTGCACTTTTTAGCTAAAATCATCCTACAGGGCCTAACTGCATATGCTAAAGCCTGCCTATTTTGAATAGTGTAGTGGCCCCTGCAACCTCCAAAAATATCAGGACTTACTTCCCCAATAACCTGCTAACTCACCCCTGAAATACATACTTATTCACCCAATTTTGTTCATTGGACTCATTTCTCATTTGAAATGCCCATTTTTGGGGGGCCAGAAATGTGCCTCTTTAAAAAGTGATTTCTACGATACCCCACTTTTGCGCGTCGGACCTCAACTTTTCCCGTAAACGCAGAAAAACCGCAATTTTCAGGAGAAACGAGACAGACATCCCCTCCCTCTGCCACCCACCCGCCCAACTGAAAGCCAGCCATTAGACATGCACAGATAGTTCTGAGGGTCTGTCTGTGATGTCATAAAGGGCCTGCTGATCAATGGGCAGCTTTCTGATTGGCTGCTGTATTTGATTGACAGATGGAAGCTGGCAGCTGATTGGCTGTCTAGCCTAAAGTGCTTTACACACCTCCCTGATGGTACCACTGGCTAAGACTCCACCTCAGCTCATTGGGTAATGAAAAATTTAGAACAATTGATGGATGAAAGCAGGCAGGCCGGCCATTTTGGGACGCTCATTGGACTTGTTTAATGCAATGCACCTTTGTATTTTCACATGCATTCGCTTCATGCTGTAACCACTGTGCATAAAAATTTGGAAACATGGCATACAGTGTATCATTTGGTGTCTAAGTCATGTTTCCCATATTTTCCCTTCCCAGATACAAGCCAGATTGAGTGTTTGGGGCACTTTTTAGCTAAAATCATCCTACAGGGCCTAACTGCATATGCTAAAGCCTGCCTATTTTGAATGGTGCAGTTGCCACCGCAACCTCCAAAAATATCAGGACTTACTTCCACAATAACCTGCTAACTCACCCCTGAAATACATACTTATTCACCCTATTTTGTTCATTGGACTCATTTCTCATTTGAAATGCCCATTTTTGGGGAGCCAGAAATGTGCGTCTTTAAAAGGTGATTTCTACGATACCCCACTTTTGCGCGCCGGACCTCAACTTTTCCCGTAAACGCAGAAAAACAGCAATTTTCAGGAGAAACGAGACAGACATCCCCTCCCTCTGCCACCCACCCGCCCAACTGAAAGCCAGCCATTAGACATGCACAGATAGTTCTGAGGGTCTGTCTGTGATGTCATAAAGGGCCTGCTGATCAATGGGCAGGTTTCTGATTGGCTGTTGTTTTTGATTGACAGATGGAAGCTGGCAGCTGATTGGCTGTCTAGCCTAAAGTGCTTTACACACCTCCCTGATGGTACCACTGGCTAAGACTCCACCTCAGCTCATTGGGTAATGAAAAATTTAGAACAATTGATGGATGAAAGCAGGCAGGCCAGCCATTTTGGGACGCTCATTGGACTTGTTTAATGCAATGCACCTTTGTATTTTCACATGCATTCGCTTCATGCTGTAACCACTGTGCATAAAAAATTTCGAAACATGGCATACAGTGTATCATTTGGTGTCTAAGTCATGTTTCCCATGTTTTTGCTTCCCAGATACTAGCCCGTTTGAGTGTTTGGGGCACTTTTTAGCTAAAATCTTCCTACGGGGCCTAACTGCATATGCTAAAGCCTGCCTATTTTGAATGGTCTAGTGGCCCCTGCAACCTCCAAAAATATCAGGACTTACTTCCCCAATAACCTGCTAACTCACCCCTGAAATACATACTTATTCACCCTATTTTGTTAATTGGACTCATTTCTCATTTGAAATGCCCATTTTTGGGGGGCCAGAAATGTGCGTCTTTAAAAGGTGATTTCTGCGATACCCCACTTTTGCGCGTCGGACCTCAACTTTTCCCGTAAACGCAGAAAAACCTTAATTTTCAGGAGAAACGAGACAGACATCCCCTCCCTCTGCCACCCACCCACCCAACTGACAGCCAGCCATTAGACATGCACAGATAGTTCTGAGGGTCTGTCTGTGATGTCATTGAGGGCCTGCTGATCAATGGGCAGCTTTCTGATTGGCTGCTGTATTTGATTGACAGATGGAAGCTGGCAGCTGATTGGCTGTCTAGCCTAAAGTGCTTTACACACCTCCCTGATGGTACCACTGGCTAATACTCCACCTCAGCTCATTGGGTAATGAAAAATTTAAAACAATTGATGGATGAAAGCAGGCAGGCCGGCCATTTTGGGACGCTCAGTGGACTTGTTTAATGCAATGCACCTTTGTATATTCACATGCATTCGCTTCATGCTGTAACCACTGTGCATAAAAATTAGGAAACATGGCATACAGTGTATCATTTGGTGTCTAAGTCATGTTTCCCATATTTTCCCTTCCCAGATACAAGCCCGTTTGAGTGTTTGGTGCACTTTTTAGCTAAAATCATCCTACAGGGCCTAACTGCATATGCTAAAGCCTGCCTATTTTGAATGGTGTAGTGGCCCCTGCAACCTCCAAAAATATCAGGACTTACTTCCCCAATAACCTGCTAACTCACCCCTGAAATACATACTTATTCACACTATTTTGTTCATTGGACTCATTTCTCATTTGAAATGCCCATTTTTGGGGAGCCAGAAATGTGCGTCTTTAAGAGGTGATTTCTACGATACCCCACTTTTGCGCGTCGGACCTCAACTTTTCCCGTAAACGCAGAAAAACCGCAATTTTAAGGAGAAACGAGACAGACATCCCCTCCCTCTGCCACCCACCCGCCAAACTGAAAGCCAGCCATTAGACATGCACAGATAGTTCTGAGGGTCTGTCTGTGATGTCATAAAGGGCCTGCTGATCAATGGGCAGCTTTCTGATTGGCTGCTGTATTTGATTGACAGATGGAAGCTGGCAGCTGATTGGCTGCCTAGCCTAAAGTGCTTTACACACCTCCCTGATGATACCACTGGCTAAGACTCCACCTTAGCTCATTGGGTAATGAAAAATTTAGAACAATTGATGGATGAAAGCAGGCAGGCCGGCCATTTTGGGACGCTCAGTGGACTTGTTTAATTCAATGCACCTTTGTATATTCACATGCATTCGCTTCATGCTGTAACCACTGTGCATAAAAATTTGGAAACATGGCATACAGTGTATCATTTGGTGTCTAAATCATGTTTCCCATATTTTCCCTTTCCAGATACAAGCCTGTTTGAGTGTTTGGGGCACTTTTTAGCTAAAATCATCCTACAGGGCCTAACTGCATATGCTAAAGCCTGCCTATTTTGAATGGTGTAGTGGCCCCTGCAACCTCCAAAAATATCAGGACTTACTTCCCCAATAACCTGCTAACTCACCCCTGAAATACATACTCATTCACCCTATTTTGTTAATTGGACTCATTTCTCATTTGAAATGCCCATTTTTGGGGGGCCAGAAATGTGCGTCTTTAAAAGGTGATTTCTACGATACCCCACTTTTGCACGTCGGACCTCAACTTTTCCCGTAAACGCAGAAAAACCGCAATTTTCAGGAGAAACGAGACAGACATCCCCTCCCTCTGCCACCCACCCGCCCAACTGAAAGCCAGCCATTAGACATGCACAGATAGTTCTGAGGGTCTGTCTGTGATGTCATAAAGGGCCTGCTGATCAATGGGCAGCTTTCTGATTGGCTGCTGTATTTGATTGACAGATGGAAGCTGGCAGCTGATTGGCTGTCTAGCCTAAAGTGCTTTACACACCTCCCTGATGGTACCACTGGCTAAGACTCCACCTCAGCTCATTGGGTAATGAAAAATTTAGAACAATTGATGGATGAAAGCAGGCAGGCCGGCCATTTTGGGACGCTCATTGGACTTGTTTAATGCAATGCACCTTTGTATTTTCACATGCATTCGCTTCATGCTGTAACCACTGTGCATAAAAATTTTGAAACATGGCATACAGTGTATCATTTGGTGTCTAAGTCATGTTTCCCATATTTTCCCTTCCCAGATACAAGCCAGATTGAGTGTTTGGGGCACTTTTTAGCTAAAATCATCCTACAGGGCCTAACTGCATATGCTAAAGCCTGCCTGTTTTGAATGGTGTAGTTGCCACCGCAACCTCCAAAAATATCAGGACTTACTTCCACAATAACCTGCTAACTCACCCCTGAAATACATACTTATTCACCCTATTTTGTTCATTGGACTCATTTCTCATTTGAAATGCCCATTTTTGGGGAGCCAGAAATGTGCGTCTTTAAAAGGTGATTTCTACGATACCTCACTTTTGCGCGCCGGACCTCAACTTTTCCCGTAAACGCAGAAAAACAGCAATTTTCAGGAGAAACGAGACAGACATCCCCTCCCTCTGCCACCCACCCGCCCAACTGAAAGTAAGCCATTAGACATGCACAGATAGTTCTGAGGGTCTGTCTGTGATGTCATAAAGGGCCTGCTGATCAATGGGCAGCTTTCTGATTGGCTGCTGTATTTGATTGACAGATGGAAGCTGGCAGCTGATTGGCTGTCTAGCCTAAAGTGCTTTACACACCTCCCTGATGGTACCACTGGCTAAGACTCCACCTCAGCTCATTGGGTAATGAAAAATTTAGACAATTGATGGATGAAAGCAGGCAGGCCGGCCATTTTGGGACGCTCATTGGACTTGTTTAATGCAATGCACCTTTGTATTTTCACATGCATTCGCTTCATGCTGTAACCACTGTGCATAAAAATTTGGAAACATGGCATACAGTGTATCATTTGGTGTCTAAGTCATGTTTCCCATGTTTTTCCTTCCCAGATACTAGCCCGTTTGAGTGTTTGGGGCACTTTTTAGCTAAAATCATCCTACGGGGCCTAACTGCATATGCTAAAGCCTGCCTATTTTAAATGGTGTAGTTGCCCCTGCAACCTCCAAAAATATCAGGACTTACTTCCCCAATAACCTGCTAACTCACCCCTGAAATACATACTTATTCACACTATTTTGTTAATTGGACTCATTTCTCATTTGAAATGCCCATTTTTGGGGGGCCAGAAATGTGCGTCTTTAAAAGATGATTTCTACGATACCCCACTTTTGCGCGTCGGACCTCAACTTTTCCCGTAAACGCAGAAAAACCGCAATTTTCAGGAGAAATGAGACAGACATCCCCTCCCTCTGCCACCCACCCGCCCAACTGACAGCCAGCCATTAGACATGCACAGATAGTTCTGAGGGTCTGTCTGTGATGTCATAAAGGGCCTGCTGATCAATGGGCAGCTTTCAAATTGGCTGCTGTATTTGATTGACAGATGGAAGCTGGCAGCTGATTGGCTGTCTAGCCTAAAGTGCTTTACACACCTCCCTGATGATACCACTGGCTAAGACTCCACCTCAGCTCATTGGGTAATGAAAAATTTAGAACAATTGATGGATGAAAGCAGGCAGGCCGGCCATTTTGGGACGCTCAGTGGACTTGTTTAATGCAATGCACCTTTGTATATTCACATGCATTCGCTTCATGCTGTAACCACTGTGCATAAAAATTTGGAAACATGGCATACAGTGTATCATTTGGTGTCTAAGTCATGTTTCCCATATTTTCCCTTCCCAGATACAAGCCCGTTTGAGTGTTTAGGGCACTTTTTAGCTAAAATCATCCTACAGGGCCTAACTGCATATGCTAAAGCCTGCCTATTTTGAATGGTGTAGTGGCCCCTGCAACCTCCAAAAATATCAGGACTTACTTCCCCAATAACCTGCTAACTCACTCCTGAAATACATACTTATTCACCCAATTTTGTTCATTGGACTCATTTCTCATTTGAAATGCCCATTTTTGGGGAGCCAGAAATGTGCGTCTTTAAAAGGTGATTTCTACGATACCCCACTTTTGCGCGCCGGACCTCAACTTTTCCCGTAAACGCAGAAAAAACGCAATTTTCAGGAGAAACAAGACAGACATCCCCTCCCTCTGCCACCCACCCGCCCAACTGAAAGCCAGCCATTAGACATGCACAGATAGTTCTGAGGGTCTGTCTGTGATGTCATAAAGGGCCTGCTGATCAATGGGCAGCTTTCTGATTGGCTGCTGTATTTGATTGACAGATGGAAGCTGGCAGCTGATTGGCTGTCTAGCCTAAAGTGCTTTACACACCTCCCTGATGGTACCACTGGCTAAGACTCCACCTCAGCTCATTGGGTAATGAAAAATTTAGAACAATTGATGGATGAAAGCAGGCAGGCCAGCCATTTTGGGACGCTCATTGGACTTGTTTAATGTAATGCACCTTTGTATTTTCACATGCATTCGCTTCATGCTGTAACCACTGTGCATAAAAAATTTGGAAACATGGCATACAGTGTATCATTTGGTGTCTAAGTCATGTTTCCCATGTTTTTCCTTCCCAGATACTAGCCCGTTTGAGTGTTTGGGGCACTTTTTAGCTAAAATCTTCCTACGGGGCCTAACTGCATATGCTAAAGCCTGCCTATTTTGAATGGTCTAGTGGCCCCTGCAACCTCCAAAAATATCAGGACTTACTTCCCCAATAACCTGCTAACTCACCCCTGAAATACATACTTATTCACCCTATTTTGTTAATTGGACTCATTTCTCATTTGAAATGCCCATTTTTGGGGGGCCAGAAATGTGCGTCTTTAAAAGGTGATTTCTACGATACCCCACTTTTGCGCGTCGGACCTCAACTTTTCCCGTAAACGCAGAAAAACCGCAATTTTCAGGAGAAACGAGACAGACATCCCCTCCCTCTGCCACCCACCCACCCAACTGACAGCCAGCCATTAGACATGCACAGATAGTTCTGAGGGTCTGTCTGTGATGTCATAAAGGGCCTGCTGATCAATGGGCAGCTTTCTGATTGGCTGCTGTATTTGATTGACAGATGGAAGCTGGCAGCTGATTGGCTGTCTAGCCTAAAGTGCTTTACACACCTCCCTGATGGTACCACTGGCTAAGACTCCACCTCAGCTCATTGGGTAATGAAAAATTTAGACAATTGATGGATGAAAGCAGGCAGGCCGGCCATTTTGGGACGCTCATTGGACTTGTTTAATGCAATGCACCTTTGTATTTTCACAAGCATTCGCTTCATGCTGTAACCACTGTGCATAAAAATTTGGAAACATGGCATACAGTGTATCAATTGGTGTCTAAGTCATGTTTCCCATATTTTCCATTCCCAGATACAAGCCAGATTGAGTGTTTGGGGCACTTTGTAGCTAAAATAATCCTACATGGCCTAACTGCATATGCTAAAGCCTGCCTATTTTGAATGGTGTAGTTGCCACCGCAACCTCCAAAAATATCAGGACTTACTTCCCCAATAACCTGCTAACTCACCCCTGAAATACATACTTATTCACACTATTTTGTTAATTGGACTCATTTCTCATTTGAAATGCCCATTTTTGGGGGGCCAGAAATGTGCGTCTTTAAAAGGTGATTTCTACGATACCCCACTTTTGCGCGTCGGACCTCAACTTTTCCCGTAAACGCAGAAAAACCGCAATTTTCAGGAGAAATGAGACAGACATCCCCTCCCTCTGCCACCCACCCGCCCAACTGACAGCCAGCCATTAGACATGCACAGATAGTTCTGAGGGTCTGTCTGTGATGTCATAAAGGGCCTGCTGATCAATGGGCAGCTTTCAAATTGGCTGCTGTATTTGATTGACAGATGGAAGCTGGCAGCTGATTAGCTGTCTAGCCTAAAGTGCTTTACACATCTCCCTGATGATACCACTGGCTAAGACTCCACCTCAGCTCATTGGGTAATGAAAAATTTAGAACAATTGATGGATGAAAGCAGGCAGGCCGGCCATTTTGGGACGCTCAGTGGACTTGTTTAATGCAATGCACCTTTGTATATTCACATGCATTCGCTTCATGCTGTAACCACTGTGCATAAAAATTTGGAAACATGGCATACAGTGTATCATTTGGTGTCTAAGTCATGTTTCCCATATTTTCCCTTCCCAGATACAAGCCCGTTTGAGTGTTTGGGGCACTTTTTAGCTAAAATCATCCTACAGGGCCTAACTGCATATGCTAAAGCCTGCCTATTTTGAATGGTGTAGTGGCCCCTGCAACCTCCAAAAATATCAGGACTTACTTCCCCAATAACCTGCTAACTCACTCCTGAAATACATACTTATTCACCCAATTTTGTTCATTGGACTCATTTCTCATTTGAAATGCCCATTTTTGGGGAGCCAGAAATGTGCGTCTTTAAAAGGTGATTTCTACGATACCCCACTTTTGCGCGCCGGACCTCAACTTTTCCTGTAAACGCAGAAAAAACGCAATTTTCAGGAGAAACGAGACAGACATCCCCTCCCTCTGCCACCCACCCGCCCAACTGAAAGCCAGCCATTAGACATGCACAGATAGTTCTGAGGGTCTGTCTGTGATGTCATAAAGGGCCTGCTGATCAATGGGCAGCTTTCTGATTGGCTGTTGTTTTTGATTGACAGATGGAAGCTGGCAGCTGATTGGCTGTCTAGCCTAAAGTGCTTTACACACCTCCCTGATGGTACCACTGGCTAAGACTCCACCTCAGCTCATTGGGTAATGAAAAATTTAGAACAATTGATGGATGAAAGCAGGCAGGCCAGCCATTTTGGGACGCTCATTGGACTTGTTTAATGCAATGCACCTTTGTATTTTCACATGCATTCGCTTCATGCTGTAACCACTGTGCATAAAAAATTTGGAAACATGGCATACAGTGTATCATTTGGTGTCTAAGTCATGTTTCCCATGTTTTTCCTTCCCAGATACTAGCCCGTTTGAGTGTTTGGGGCACTTTTTAGCTAAAATCTTCCTACGGGGCCTAACTGCATATGCTAAAGCCTGCCTATTTTGAATGGTCTAGTGGCCCCTGCAACCTTCAAAAATATCAGGACTTACTTCCCCAATAACCTGCTAACTCACCCCTGAAATACATACTTATTCACCCTATTTTGTTAATTGGACTAATTTCTCATTTGAAATGCCCATTTTTGGGGGGCCAGAAATGTGCGTCTTTAAAAGGCGATTTCTACGATACCCCACTTTTGCGCGTCGGTCCTCAACTTTTCCCGTAAACGCAGAAAAATCGCAATTTTCAGGAGAAACGAGACAGACATTCCCTCCCTCTGCCACCCACCCGCCCAACTGACAGCCAGCCATTAGACATGCACAGATAGTTCTGAGGGTCTGTCTGTGATGTCATAAAGGGCCTGCTGATCAATGGGCAGCTTTCTGATTGGCTGCTGTATTTGATTGACAGATGGAAGCTGGCAGCTGATTGGCTGTCTAGCCTAAAGTGCTTTACACACCTCCCTGATGGTACCACTGGCTAAGACTCCACCTCAGCTCATTGGGTATTGAAAAATGTAGACAATTGATGGATGAAAACAGGCAGGCCGGCCATTTTGGGACGCTCATTGGACTTGTTTAATGCAATGCACCTTTGTATTTTCACATGCATTCGCTTCATGCTGTAACCACTGTGCATAAAAATTTGGAAACATGGCATACAGTGTATCATTTGGTGTCTAAGTCATGTTTCCCATATTTTCCCTTCCCAGATACAAGCCCGTTTGAGTGTTTGGGGCACTTTTTAGCTAAAATCATCCTACAGGGCCTAACTGCATATGCTAAAGCCTGCCTATTTTGAATGGTGTAGTGGCCCCTGCAACCTCCAAAAATATCAGGACTTACTTCCCCAATAACCTGCTAACTCACCCCTGAAATACATACTTATTCACGCTATTTTGTTCATTGGACTCATTTCTCATTTGAAATGCCCATTTTTGGGGAGCCAGAAATGTGCGTCTTTAAAAGGTGATTTCTACGATACCCCACTTTTGCGCGTCGGACCTCAACTTTTCCCGTAAACGCAGAAAAACCGCAATTTTCAGGAGAAACGAGACAGTCATCCCCTCCCTCTGCCACCCACCCGCCCAACTGACAGCCAGCCATTAGACATGCACAGATAGTTCTGAGGGTCTGTCTGTGATGTCATAAAGGGCCTGCTGATCAATGGGCAGCTTTCAAATTGGCTGCTGTATTTGATTGACAGATGGAAGCTGGCAGCTGATTGGCTGTCTAGCCTAAAGTGCTTTACACACCTCCCTGATGGTACCACTGGCTAAGACTCCACCTCAGCTCATTGGGTAATGAAAAATTTAGAACAATTGATGGATGAAAGCAGGCAGGCCGGCCATTTTGGGACGCTCAGTGGACTTGTTTAATGCAATGCACCTTTGTATATTCACATGCATTCGCTTCATGCTGTAACCACTGTGCATAAAAATTTGGAAACATGGCATACAGTGTATTATTTGGTGTCTAAGTCATGTTTCCCATATTTTCCCTTCCCAGATACAAGCCCGTTTGAGTGTTTGGGGCACTTTTTAGCTAAAATCATCCTACAGGGCCTAACTGCATATGCTAAAGCCTGCCTATTTTGAATGGTGTAGTGGCCCCTGCAACCTCCAAAAATATCAGGACTTACTTCCCCAATAACCTGCTAACTCACTCCTGAAATACATACTTATTCACCCAATTTTGTTCATTGGACTCATTTCTCATTTGAAATGCCCATTTTTGGGGAGCCAGAAATGTGCGTCTTTAAAAGGTGATTTCTACGATACCCCACTTTTGCGCGCCGGACCTCAACTTTTCCTGTAAACGCAGAAAAAACGCAATTTTCAGGAGAAACGAGACAGACATCCCCTCCCTCTGCCACCCACCCGCCCCCAACTGAAAGCCAGCCATTAGACATGCACAGATAGTTCTGAGGGTCTGTCTGTGATGTCATAAAGGGCCTGCTGATCAATGGGCAGCTTTCTGATTGGCTGTTGTTTTTGATTGACAGATGGAAGCTGGCAGCTGATTGGCTGTCTAGCCTAAAGTGCTTTACACACCTCCCTGATGGTACCACTGGCTAAGACTCCACCTCAGCTCATTGGGTAATGAAAAATTTAGAACAATTGATGGATGAAAGCAGGCAGGCCAGCCATTTTGGGACGCTCATTGGACTTGTTTAATGCAATGCACCTTTGTATTTTCACATGCATTCGCTTCATGCTGTAACCACTGTGCATAAAAAATTTGGAAACATGGCATACAGTGTATCATTTGGTGTCTAAGTCATGTTTCCCATGTTTTTCCTTCCCAGATACTAGCCCGTTTGAGTGTTTGGGGCACTTTTTAGCTAAAATCTTCCTACGGGGCCTAACTGCATATGCTAAAGCCTGCCTATTTTGAATGGTCTAGTGGCCCCTGCAACCTCCAAAAATATCAGGACTTACTTCCCCAATAACCTGCTAACTCACCCCTGAAATACATACTTATTCACCCTATTTTGTTAATTAGACTAATTTCTCATTTGAAATGCCCATTTTTGGGGGGCCAGAAATGTGCGTCTTTAAAAGGCAATTTCTACGATACCCAACTTTTGCGCGTCGGACCTCAACTTTTCCCGTAAACGCAGAAAAATCGCAATTTTCAGGAGAAACGAGACAGACATTCCCTCCCTCTGCCACCCACCCGCCCAACTGACAGCCAGCCATTAGACATGCACAGATAGTTCTGAGGGTCTGTCTGTGATGTCATAAAGGGCCTGCTGATCAATGGGCAGCTTTCTGATTGGCTGCTGTATTTGATTGACAGATGGAAGCTGGCAGCTGATTGGCTGTCTAGCCTAAAGTGCTTTACACACCTCCCTGATGGTACCACTGGCTAAGACTCCACCTCAGCTCATTGGGTATTGAAAAATTTAGACAATTGATGGATGAAAACAGGCAGGCCGGCCATTTTGGGACGCTCATTGGACTTGTTTAATGCAATGCATCTTTGTATATTCACATGCATTCGCTTCATGCTGTAACCACTGTGCATAAAAATTTGGAAACATGGCATACAGTGTATCATTTGGTGTCTAAGTCATGTTTCCCATATTTTCCCTTCCCAGATTCAAGCCCGTTTGAGTGTTTAGGGCACTTTTTAGCTAAAATCATCCTACGGGGCCTAACTGCATATGCTAAAGCCTGCCTATTTTGAATGGTGTAGTGGCCCCTGCAACCTCCAAAAATATCAGGACTTACTTCCCCAATAACCTGCTAACTCACCCCGGAAATACATACTTATTCACCCTATTTTGTTCATTGGACTCATTTCTCATTTGAAATGCCCATTTTTGGGGAGCCAGAAATGTGCGTCTTTAAAAGGTGATTTCTACGATACCCCACTTTTGCGCGTCGGACCTCAACTTTTCCCGTAAACGCAGAAAAATCGCAATTTTCAGGAGAAACGAGACAGACATTCCCTCCCTCTGCCACCCACCCGCCCAACTGACAGCCAGCCATTAGACATGCACAGATAGTTCTGAGGGTCTGTCTGTGATGTCATAAAGGGCCTGCTGATCAATGGGCAGCTTTCTGATTGGCTGCTGTATTTGATTGACAGATGGAAGCTGGCAGCTGATTGGCTGTCTAGCCTAAAGTGCTTTACACACCTCCCTGATGGTACCACTGGCTAAGACTCCACCTCAGCTCATTGGGTATTGAAAAATTTAGACAATTGATGGATGAAAACAGGCAGGCCGGCCATTTTGGGACGCTCATTGGACTTGTTTAATGCAATGCATCTTTGTATATTCACATGCATTCGCTTCATGCTGTAACCACTGTGCATAAAAATTTGGAAACATGGCATACAGTGTATCATTTGGTGTCTAAGTCATGTTTCCCATATTTTCCCTTCCCAGATTCAAGCCCGTTTGAGTGTTTGGGGCACTTTTTAGCTAAAATCATCCTACGGGGCCTAACTGCATATGCTAAAGCCTGCCTATTTTGAATGGTGTAGTGGCCCCTGCAACCTCCAAAAATATCAGGACTTACTTCCCCAATAACCTGCTAACTCACCCCGGAAATACATACTTATTCACCCTATTTTGTTCATTGGACTCATTTCTCATTTGAAATGCCCATTTTTGGGGAGCCAGAAATGTGCGTCTTTAAAAGGTGATTTCTACGATACCCCACTTTTGCGCGCCGGACCTCAACTTTTCCTGTAAACGCAGAAAAAACGCAATTTTCAGGAGAAACGAGACAGACATCCCCTCCCTCTGCCACCCACCCGCCCAACTGAAAGCCAGCCATTAGACATGCACAGATAGTTCTGAGGGTCTGTCTGTGATGTCATAAAGGGCCTGCTGATCAATGGGCAGCTTTCTGATTGGCTGTTGTTTTTGATTGACAGATGGAAGCTGGCAGCTGATTGGCTGTCTAGCCTAAAGTGCTTTACACACCTCCCTGATGGTACCACTGGCTAAGACTCCACCTCAGCTCATTGGGTAATGAAAAATTTAGAACAATTGATGGATGAAAGCAGGCAGGCCAGCCATTTTGGGACGCTCATTGGACTTGTTTAATGCAATGCACCTTTGTATTTTCACATGCATTCGCTTCATGCTGTAACCACTGTGCATAAAAAATTTGGAAACATGGCATACAGTGTATCATTTGGTGTCTAAGTCATGTTTCCCATGTTTTTCCTTCCCAGATACTAGCCCGTTTGAGTGTTTGGGGCACTTTTTAGCTAAAATCTTCCTACGGGGCCTAACTGCATATGCTAAAGCCTGCCTATTTTGAATGGTCTAGTGGCCCCTGCAACCTTCAAAAATATCAGGACTTACTTCCCCAATAACCTGCTAACTCACCCCTGAAATACATACTTATTCACCCTATTTTGTTAATTGGACTAATTTCTCATTTGAAATGCCCATTTTTGGGGGGCCAGAAATGTGCGTCTTTAAAAGGCGATTTCTACGATACCCCACTTTTGCGCGTCGGACCTCAACTTTTCCCGTAAACGCAGAAAAATCGCAATTTTCAGGAGAAACGAGACAGACATTCCCTCCCTCTGCCACCCACCCGCCCAACTGACAGCCAGCCATTAGACATGCACAGATAGTTCTGAGGGTCTGTCTGTGATGTCATAAAGGGCCTGCTGATCAATGGGCAGCTTTCTGATTGGCTGCTGTATTTGATTGACAGATGGAAGCTGGCAGCTGATTGGCTGTCTAGCCTAAAGTGCTTTACACACCTCCCTGATGGTACCACTGGCTAAGACTCCACCTCAGCTCATTGGGTATTGAAAAATGTAGACAATTGATGGATGAAAACAGGCAGGCCGGCCATTTTGGGACGCTCATTGGACTTGTTTAATGCAATGCACCTTTGTATTTTCACATGCATTCGCTTCATGCTGTAACCACTGTGCATAAAAATTTGGAAACATGGCATACAGTGTATCATTTGGTGTCTAAGTCATGTTTCCCATATTTTCCCTTCCCAGATACAAGCCCGTTTGAGTGTTTGGGGCACTTTTTAGCTAAAATCATCCTACAGGGCCTAACTGCATATGCTAAAGCCTGCCTATTTTGAATGGTGTAGTGGCCCCTGCAACCTCCAAAAATATCAGGACTTACTTCCCCAATAACCTGCTAACTCACCCCTGAAATACATACTTATTCACGCTATTTTGTTCATTGGACTCATTTCTCATTTGAAATGCCCATTTTTGGGGAGCCAGAAATGTGCGTCTTTAAAAGGTGATTTCTACGATACCCCACTTTTGCGCGTCGGACCTCAACTTTTCCCGTAAACGCAGAAAAACCGCAATTTTCAGGAGAAACGAGACAGTCATCCCCTCCCTCTGCCACCCACCCGCCCAACTGACAGCCAGCCATTAGACATGCACAGATAGTTTTGAGGGTCTGTCTGTGATGTCATAAAGGGCCTGCTGATCAATGGGCAGCTTTCAAATTGGCTGCTGTATTTGATTGACAGATGGAAGCTGGCAGCTGATTGGCTGTCTAGCCTAAAGTGCTTTACACACCTCCCTGATGGTACCACTGGCTAAGACTCCACCTCAGCTCATTGGGTAATGAAAAATTTAGAACAATTGATGGATGAAAGCAGGCAGGCCGGCCATTTTGGGACGCTCAGTGGACTTGTTTAATGCAATGCACCTTTGTATATTCACATGCATTCGCTTCATGCTGTAACCACTGTGCATAAAAATTTGGAAACATGGCATACAGTGTATTATTTGGTGTCTAAGTCATGTTTCCCATATTTTCCCTTCCCAGATACAAGCCCGTTTGAGTGTTTGGGGCACTTTTTAGCTAAAATCATCCTACAGGGCCTAACTGCATATGCTAAAGCCTGCCTATTTTGAATGGTGTAGTGGCCCCTGCAACCTCCAAAAATATCAGGACTTACTTCCCCAATAACCTGCTAACTCACTCCTGAAATACATACTTATTCACCCAATTTTGTTCATTGGACTCATTTCTCATTTGAAATGCCCATTTTTGGGGAGCCAGAAATGTGCGTCTTTAAAAGGTGATTTCTACGATACCCCACTTTTGCGCGCCGGACCTCAACTTTTCCTGTAAACGCAGAAAAAACGCAATTTTCAGGAGAAACGAGACAGACATCCCCTCCCTCTGCCACCCACCCGCCCCCAACTGAAAGCCAGCCATTAGACATGCACAGATAGTTCTGAGGGTCTGTCTGTGATGTCATAAAGGGCCTGCTGATCAATGGGCAGCTTTCTGATTGGCTGTTGTTTTTGATTGACAGATGGAAGCTGGCAGCTGATTGGCTGTCTAGCCTAAAGTGCTTTACACACCTCCCTGATGGTACCACTGGCTAAGACTCCACCTCAGCTCATTGGGTAATGAAAAATTTAGAACAATTGATGGATGAAAGCAGGCAGGCCAGCCATTTTGGGACGCTCATTGGACTTGTTTAATGCAATGCACCTTTGTATTTTCACATGCATTCGCTTCATGCTGTAACCACTGTGCATAAAAAATTTGGAAACATGGCATACAGTGTATCATTTGGTGTCTAAGTCATGTTTCCCATGTTTTTCCTTCCCAGATACTAGCCCGTTTGAGTGTTTGGGGCACTTTTTAGCTAAAATCTTCCTACGGGGCCTAACTGCATATGCTAAAGCCTGCCTATTTTGAATGGTCTAGTGGCCCCTGCAACCTCCAAAAATATCAGGACTTACTTCCCCAATAACCTGCTAACTCACCCCTGAAATACATACTTATTCACCCTATTTTGTTAATTAGACTAATTTCTCATTTGAAATGCCCATTTTTGGGGGGCCAGAAATGTGCGTCTTTAAAAGGCAATTTCTACGATACCCAACTTTTGCGCGTCGGACCTCAACTTTTCCCGTAAACGCAGAAAAATCGCAATTTTCAGGAGAAACGAGACAGACATTCCCTCCCTCTGCCACCCACCCGCCCAACTGACAGCCAGCCATTAGACATGCACAGATAGTTCTGAGGGTCTGTCTGTGATGTCATAAAGGGCCTGCTGATCAATGGGCAGCTTTCTGATTGGCTGCTGTATTTGATTGACAGATGGAAGCTGGCAGCTGATTGGCTGTCTAGCCTAAAGTGCTTTACACACCTCCCTGATGGTACCACTGGCTAAGACTCCACCTCAGCTCATTGGGTATTGAAAAATTTAGACAATTGATGGATGAAAACAGGCAGGCCGGCCATTTTGGGACGCTCATTGGACTTGTTTAATGCAATGCATCTTTGTATATTCACATGCATTCGCTTCATGCTGTAACCACTGTGCATAAAAATTTGGAAACATGGCATACAGTGTATCATTTGGTGTCTAAGTCATGTTTCCCATATTTTCCCTTCCCAGATTCAAGCCCGTTTGAGTGTTTAGGGCACTTTTTAGCTAAAATCATCCTACGGGGCCTAACTGCATATGCTAAAGCCTGCCTATTTTGAATGGTGTAGTGGCCCCTGCAACCTCCAAAAATATCAGGACTTACTTCCCCAATAACCTGCTAACTCACCCCGGAAATACATACTTATTCACCCTATTTTGTTCATTGGACTCATTTCTCATTTGAAATGCCCATTTTTGGGGAGCCAGAAATGTGCGTCTTTAAAAGGTGATTTCTACGATACCCCACTTTTGCGCGTCGGACCTCAACTTTTCCCGTAAACGCAGAAAAATCGCAATTTTCAGGAGAAACGAGACAGACATTCCCTCCCTCTGCCACCCACCCGCCCAACTGACAGCCAGCCATTAGACATGCACAGATAGTTCTGAGGGTCTGTCTGTGATGTCATAAAGGGCCTGCTGATCAATGGGCAGCTTTCTGATTGGCTGCTGTATTTGATTGACAGATGGAAGCTGGCAGCTGATTGGCTGTCTAGCCTAAAGTGCTTTACACACCTCCCTGATGGTACCACTGGCTAAGACTCCACCTCAGCTCATTGGGTATTGAAAAATTTAGACAATTGATGGATGAAAACAGGCAGGCCGGCCATTTTGGGACGCTCATTGGACTTGTTTAATGCAATGCATCTTTGTATATTCACATGCATTCGCTTCATGCTGTAACCACTGTGCATAAAAATTTGGAAACATGGCATACAGTGTATCATTTGGTGTCTAAGTCATGTTTCCCATATTTTCCCTTCCCAGATTCAAGCCCGTTTGAGTGTTTGGGGCACTTTTTAGCTAAAATCATCCTACGGGGCCTAACTGCATATGCTAAAGCCTGCCTATTTTGAATGGTGTAGTGGCCCCTGCAACCTCCAAAAATATCAGGACTTACTTCCCCAATAACCTGCTAACTCACCCCGGAAATACATACTTATTCACCCTATTTTGTTTATTGGACTCATTTCTCATTTGAAATGCCCATTTTTGGGGAGCCAGAAATGTGCGTCTTTAAAAGGTGATTTCTACGATACCCCACTTTTGCGCGTCGGACCTCAACTTTTCCCGTAAACGCAGAAAAATCGCAATTTTCAGGAGAAACGAGACAGACATTCCCTCCCTCTGCCACCCACCCGCCCAACTGACAGCCAGCCATTAGACATGCACAGATAGTTCTGAGGGTCTGTCTGTGATGTCATAAAGGGCCTGCTGATCAATGGGCAGCTTTCTGATTGGCTGCTGTATTTGATTGACAGATGGAAGCTGGCAGCTGATTGGCTGTCTAGCCTAAAGTGCTTTACACACCTCCCTGATGGTACCACTGGCTAAGACTCCACCTCAGCTCATTGGGTATTGAAAAATTTAGACAATTGATGGATGAAAACAGGCAGGCAGGCCATTTTGGGACGCTCATTGGACTTGTTTAATGCAATGCATCTTTGTATATTCACATGCATTCGCTTCATGCTGTAACCACTGTGCATAAAAATTTGGAAACATGGCATACAGTGTATCATTTGGTGTCTAAGTCATGTTTCCCATATTTTCCCTTCCCAGATTCAAGCCCGTTTGAGTGTTTAGGGCACTTTTTAGCTAAAATCATCCTACGGGGCCTAACTGCATATGCTAAAGCCTGCCTATTTTGAATGGTGTAGTGGCCCCTGCAACCTCCAAAAATATCAGGACTTACTTCCCCAATAACCTGCTAACTCACCCCGGAAATACATACTTATTCACCCTATTTTGTTCATTGGACTCATTTCTCATTTGAAATGCCCATTTTTGGGGAGCCAGAAATGTGCGTCTTTAAAAGGTGATTTCTACGATACCCCACTTTTGCGCGTCGGACCTCAACTTTTCCCGTAAATGCAGAAAAAACGCAATTTTCAGGAGAAACGAGACAGACATCCACTCCCTCTGCCACCCACCCGCCCAACTGAAAGCCAGCCATTAGACATGCACAGATAGTTCTGAGGGTCTGTCTATGATGTCATAAAGGGCCTGCTGATCAATGGGCAGCTTTCTGATTGGCTGCTGTATTTGATTGACAGATGGAAGCTGGCAGCTGATTGGCTGTCTAGCCTAAAGTGCTTTACACACCTCCCTGATGGTACCACTGGCTAAGACTCCACCTCAGCTCATTGGATAATGAAAAATTTAGAACAATTGATGGATGAAAGCAGGCAGGCCGGCCATTTTGGGACGCTCAGTGGACTTGTTTAATGCAATGCACCTTTATATATTCACATGCATTCGCTTCATGCTGTAACCACTGTGCATTAAAAATTTGGAAACATGGCATACAGTGTATCATTTGGTGTCTAAGTCATGTTTCCCATATTTTCCCTTCCCAGATACAAGCCCGTTTGAGTGTTTGGGGCACTTTTTAGCTAAAATCTTCCTACGGGGCCTAACTGCATATGCTAAAGCCTGCCTATTTTGAATGGTCTAGTGGCCCCTGCAACCTCCAAAAATATCAGGACTTACTTCCCCAATAACCTGCTAACTCACCCCTGAAATACATACTTATTCACCCTATTTTGTTAATTGGACTCATTTCTCATTTTAAATGCCCATTTTTGGGGGGCCAGAAATGTGCGTCTTTAAAAGGTGATTTCTACGATACCCCACTTTTGCGCGTCGGACCTCAACTTTTCCCGTAAACGCAGAAAAACCACAATTTTCAGGAGAAACGAGACAGACATACCCTCCCTCTGCCACCCACCCGCCCAACTGAAAGCCAGCCATTAGACATGCACAGATAGTTCTGAGGGTCTGTCTGTGATGTCATAAAGGGCCTGCTGATCAATGGGCAGCTTTCTGATTGGCTGTTGTTTTTGATTGACAGATGGAAGCTGGCAGCTGATTGGCTGTCTAGCCTAAAGTGCTTTACACACCTCCCTGATGGTACCACTGGCTAAGACTCCACCTCAGCTCATTGGGTAATGAAAAATTTAGACAATTGATGGATGAAAGCAGGCAGGCCGGCCATTTTGGGACGCTCATTGGACTTGTTTAATGCAATGCACCTTTGTATATTCACATGCATTCGCATCATGCTGTAACCACTGTGCATAAAAATTTGGAAACATGGCATACAGTGTATCATTTGGTGTCTAAGTCATGTTTCCCATATTTTCCCTTCCCAGATACAAGCCCGTTTAAGTGTTTGGGGCACTTTTTAGCTAAAATCATCCTACAGGGCCTAACTGCATATGCTAAAGCCTGCCTATTTTGAATGGTGTAGTGGCCCCTGCAACCTCCAAAAATATCAGGACTTACTTCCCCAATAACCTGCTAACTCACCCCTGAAATACATACTTATTCACGCTATTTTGTTCATTGGACTCATTTCTCATTTGAAATGCCCATTTTTGGGGAGCCAGAAATGTGTGTCTTTAAAAGGTGATTTCTACTATACCCCACTTTTGCGCGTCGGACCTCAACTTTTCCCGTAAACGCAGAAAAACCGCAATTTTCAGGAGAAACAAGACAGACATCCCCTCCCTCTGCCACCCAACAGCCCAACTGAAAGCCAGCCATTAGACATGCACAGATAGTTCTGAGGGTCTGTCTGTGATGTCATAAAGGGCCTGCTGATCAATGGGCAGCTTTCTGATTGGCTGCTGTATTTGATTGACAGATGGAAGCTGGCAGCTGATTGGCTGTCTAGCCTAAAGTGCTTTACACACCTCCCTGATGGTACCACTGGCTAAGACTCCACCTCAGCTCATTGGGTAATGAAAAATTTAGACAATTGATGGATGAAAGCAGGCAGGCCGGCCATTTTGGGACGCTCATTGGACTTGTTTAATGCAATGCACCTTTGTATTTTCACATGCATTCGCTTCATGCTGTAACCACTGTGCATAAAAATTTGGAAACATGGCATACAGTGTATCATTTGGTGTCTAAGTCATGTTTCCCATGTTTTTCCTTCCCAGATACTAGCCCGTTTGAGTGTTTGGGGCACTTTTTAGCTAAAATCATCCTACGGGGCCTAACTGCATATGCTAAAGCCTGCCTATTTTGAATGGTGTAGTGGCCCCTGCAACCTCCAAAAATATCAGGACTTACTTCCCCAATAACCTGCTAACTCACCCCTGAAATACATACTTATTCACCCTATTTTGTTCATTGGACTCATTTCTCATTTGAAATGCCCATTTTTGGGGAGCCAGAAATGTGCGTCTTTAAAAGGTGATTTCTACGATACCCCACTTTTGCGCGTCGGACCTCAACTTTTCCCGTAAATGCAGAAAAAACGCAATTTTCAGGAGAAACGAGACAGACATCCCCTCCCTCTGCCACCCACCCGCCCAACTGAAAGCCAGCCATTAGACATGCACAGATAGTTCTGAGGGTCTGTCTATGATGTCATAAAGGGCCTGCTGATCAATGGGCAGCTTTCTGATTGGCTGCTGTATTTGATTGACAGATGGAAGCTGGCAGCTGATTGGCTGTCTAGGCTAAAGTGCTTTACACACCTCCCTGATGATACCACTGGCTAAGACTCCACCTCAGCTCATTGGGTAATGAAAAATTTAGAACAATTGATGGATGAAAGCAGGCAGGCCGGCCATTTTGGGACGCTCAGTGGACTTGTTTAATGCAATGCACCTTTGTATATTCACATGCATTCGCTTCATGCTGTAACCACTGTGCATACAAATTTGGAAACATGGCATACAGTGTATCATTTGGTGTCTAAGTCATGTTTCCCATATTTTCCCTTCCCAGATACAAGCCCGTTTGAGTGTTTGGGGCACTTTTTAGCTAAAATCATCCTACAGGGCCTAACTGCATATGCTAAAGCCTGCCTATTTTGAATGGTGTAGTGGCCCCTGCAACCTCCAAAAATATCAGGACTTACTTCCCCAATAACCTGCTAACTCACTCATGAAATACATACTTATTCACCCAATTTTGTTCATTGGACTCATTTCTCATTTGAAATGCCCATTTTTGGGGAGCCAGAAATGTGCGTCTTTAAAAGGTGATTTCTACGATACCCCACTTTTGCGCGCCGGACCTAAACTTTTCCCGTAAACGCAGAAAAACCGCAATTTTCAGGAGAAACGAGGCAGACATCCCCTCCCTCTGCCACCCACCCGCCCAACTGAAAGCCAGCCATTAGACATGCACAGATAGTTCTGAGGGTCTGTCTGTGATGTCATAAAGGGCCTGCTGATCAATGGGCAGTTTTCTGATTGGCTGTTGTTTTTGATTGACAGATGGAAGCTGGCAGCTGATTGGCTGTCTAGCCTAAAGTGCTTTACACACCTCCCTGATGGTACCACTGGCTAAGACTCCACCTCAGCTCATTGGGTAATGAAAAATTTAGAACAATTGATGGATGAAAGCAGGCAGGCCAGCCATTTTGGGACGCTCTTTGGACTTGTTTAATGCAATGCACCTTTGTATTTTCACATGCATTCGCTTCATGCTGTAACCACTGTGCATAAAAAATTTGGAAACATGGCATACAGTGTATCATTTGGTGTCTAAGTCATGTTTCCCATGTTTTTCCTTCCCAGATACTAGCCCGTTTGAGTGTTTGGGGCACTTTTTAGCTAAAATCTTCCTACGGTGGCCTAACTGCATATGCTAAAGCCTGCCTATTTTGAATGGTCTAGTGGCCCCTGCAACCTCCAAAAATATCAGGACTTACTTCCCCAATAACCTGCTAACTCACCCCTGAAATACATACTTATTCACCCTATTTTGTTAATTGGACTCATTTCTCATTTGAAATGCCCATTTTTGGGGGGCCAGAAATGTGCGTCTTTAAAAGGCGATTTCTACGGTACCCCACTTTTGCGCGTCGGACCTCAACTTTTCCCGTAAACGCAGAAAAACCGCAATTTTCAGGAGAAACGAGACAGACATTCCATCCCTCTGCCACCCACCCGCCCAACTGACAGCCAGCCATTAGACATGCACAGATAGTTCTGAGGGTCTGTCTGTGATGTCATAAAGGGCCTGCTGATCAATGGGCAGCTTTCTGATTGGCTGCTGTATTTGATTGACAGATGGAAGCTGGCAGCTGATTAGCTGTCTAGCCTAAAGTGCTTTACACACCTCCCTGATGGTACCACTGGCTAAGACTCCACCTCAGCTCATTGGGTAATGAAAAATTTAGAACAATTGATGGATGAAAGCAGGCAGGCCGGCCATTTTGGGACGCTCAGTGGACTTGTTTAATGCAATGCACCTTTGTATATTCACATGCATTCGCTTCATGCTGTAACCACTGTGCATAAAAATTTGGAAACATGGCATACAGTGTATCATTTGGTGTCTAAGTCATGTTTCCCATATTTCCCCTTCCCAGATTCAAGCCCGTTTGAGTGTTTGGGGCACTTTTTGGCTAAAATCATTCTACAGGGCCTAACTGCATATGCTAAAGCCTGCCTATTTTGAATGGTGTAGTGGCCCCTGCAACCTCCAAAAATATCAGGACTTACTTCCCCAATAACCTGCTAACTCACTCCTGAAATACATACTTATTCACGCAATTTTGTTCATTGGACTCATTTCTCATTTGAAATGCCCATTTTTGGGGAGCCAGAAATGTGCGTCTTTAAAAGGTGATTTCTACGATACCCCACTTTTGCGCGCCGGACCTCAACTTTTCCCGTAAACGCAGAAATACCACATTTTTCAGGAGAAACGAGACAGTTATCCCCTCCCTCTGCCACCCACCCGCCCAACTGAAAGCCAGCCATTAGACATGCACAGATAGTTCTGAGGGTCTGTCTGTGATGTCATAAAGGGCCTGCTGATCAATGGGCAGCTTTCTGATTGGCTGCTGTATTTGATTGACAGATGGAAGCTGGCAGCTGATTGGCTGTCTAGCCTAAAGTGCTTTACACACCTCCCTGATGGTACCACTGGCTAAGACTCCACCTCAGCTCATTGGGTAATGAAAAATTTAGAACAATTGATGGATGAAAGCAGGCAGGCCAGCCATTTTGGGACGCTCTTTGGACTTGTTTAATGCAATGCACCTTTGTATTTTCACATGCATTCGCTTCATGCTGTAACCACTGTGCATAAAAAATTTGGAAACATGGCATACAGTGTATCATTTGGTGTCTAAGTCATGTTTCCCATGTTTTTCCTTCCCAGATACTAGCCCGTTTGAGTGTTTGGGGCACTTTTTAGCTAAAATCTTCCTACGGGGCCTAACTGCATATGCTAAAGCCTGCCTATTTTGAATGGTCTAGTGGCCCCTGCAACCTCCAAAAATATCAGGACTTACTTCCCCAATAACCTGCTAACTCACCCCTGAAATACATACTTATTCACCCTATTTTGTTAATTGGACTCATTTCTCATTTGAAATGCCCATTTTTGGGGGGCCAGAAATGTGCGTCTTTAAAAGGCGATTTCTACGATACCCCACTTTTGCGCGTCGGACCTCAACTTTTCCCGTAAACGCAGAAAAACCGCAATTTTCAGGAGAAACGAGACAGACATTCCATCCCTCTGCCACCCACCCGCCCAACTGACAGCCAGCCATTAGACATGCACAGATAGTTCTGAGGGTCTGTCTGTGATGTCATAAAGGGCCTGCTGATCAATGGGCAGCTTTCTGATTGGCTGCTGTATTTGATTGACAGATGGAAGCTGGCAGCTGATTGGCTGTCTAGCCTAAAGTGCTTTACACACCTCCCTGATGGTACCACTGGCTAAGACTCCACCTCAGCTCATTGGGTAATGAAAAATTTAGAACAATTGATGGATGAAAGCAGGCAGGCCGGCCATTTTGGGACGCTCAGTGGACTTGTTTAATGCAATGCACCTTTGTATATTCACATGCATTCGCTTCATGCTGTAACCACTGTGCATAAAAAATTTGGAAACATGGCATACAGTGTATCATTTGGTGTCTAAGTCATGTTTCCCATGTTTTTCCTTCCCAGATACTAGCCCGTTTGAGTGTTTGGGGCACTTTTTAGCTAAAATCTTCCTACGGGGCCTAACTGCATATGCTAAAGCCTGCCTATTTTGAATGGTCTAGTGGCCCCTGCAACCTCCAAAAATATCAGGACTTACTTCCCCAATAACCTGCTAACTCACCCCTGAAATACATACTTATTCACCCTATTTTGTTAATTGGACTCATTTCTCATTTGAAATGCCCATTTTTGGGGGGCCAGAAATGTGCGTCTTTAAAAGGCGATTTCTACGATACCCCACTTTTGCGCGTCGGACCTCAACTTTTCCCGTAAACGCAGAAAAACCGCAATTTTCAGGAGAAACGAGACAGACATTCCATCCCTCTGCCACCCACCCGCCCAACTGACAGCCAGCCATTAGACATGCACAGATAGTTCTGAGGGTCTGTCTGTGATGTCATAAAGGGCCTGCTGATCAATGGGCAGCTTTCTGATTGGCTGCTGTATTTGATTGACAGATGGAAGCTGGCAGCTGATTGGCTGTCTAGCCTAAAGTGCTTTACACACCTCCCTGATGGTACCACTGGCTAAGACTCCACCTCAGCTCATTGGGTAATGAAAAATTTAGAACAATTGATGGATGAAAGCAGGCAGGCCGGCCATTTTGGGACGCTCAGTGGACTTGTTTAATGCAATGCACCTTTGTATATTCACATGCATTCGCTTCATGCTGTAACCACTGTGCATAAAAATTTAGAAACATGGCATACAGTGTATCATTTGGTGTCTAAGTCATGTTTCCCATATTTTCCCTTCCCAGATACAAGCCCGTTTGAGTGTTTGGGGCACTTTTTGGCTAAAATCATTCTACAGGGCCTAACTGCATATGCTAAAGCCTGCCTATTTTGAATGGTGTAGTGGCCCCTGCAACCTCCAAAAATATCAGGACTTACTTCCCCAATAACCTGCTAACTCACTCCTGAAATACATACTTATTCACGCAATTTTGTTCATTGGACTCATTTCTCATTTGAAATGCCCATTTTTGGGGAGACAGAAATGTGCGTCTTTAAAAGGTGATTTCTACGATACCCCACTTTTGCGCGCCGGACCTCAACTTTTCCCGTAAACGCAGAAATACCGCAATTTTCAGTAGAAACGAGACAGACATCCCCTCCCTCTGCCACCCACCCGCCCAACTGAAAGCCAGCCATTAGACATGCACAGATAGTTCTGAGGGTCTGTCTGTGATGTCATAAAGGGCCTGCTGATCAATGGGCAGCTTTCTGATTGGCTGTTGTTTTTGATTGACAGATGGAAGCTGGCAGCTGATTGGCTGTCTAGCCTAAAGTGCTTTACACACCTCCCTGATGGTACCACTGGCTAAGACTCCACCTCAGCTCATTGGGTAATGAAAAATTTAGAACAATTGATCGATGAAAGCAGGCAGGCCGGCCATTTTGGGACGCTCAGTGGACTTGTTTAATGCAATGCACCTTTGTATATTCACATGCATTCGCTTCATGCTGTAACCACTGTGCATACAAATTTGGAAACATGGCATACAGTGTATCATTTGGTGTCTAAGTCATGTTTCCCATATTTTCCCTTCCCAGATACAAGCCCGTTTGAGTGTTTGGGGCACTTTTTAGCTAAAATCATCCTACAGGGCCTAACTGCATATGCTAAAGCCTGCCTATTTTGAATGGTGTAGTGGCCCCTGCAACCTCCAAAAATATCAGGACTTACTTCCCCAATAACCTGCTAACTCACTCCTGAAATACATACTTATTCACCCAATTTTGTTCATTGGACTCATTTCTCATTTGAAATGCCCATTTTTGGGGAGCCAGAAATGTGCGTCTTTAAAAGGTGATTTCTACGATACCCCACTTTTGCGCGCCGGACCTCAACTTTTCCCGTAAACGCAGAAAAACCGCAATTTTCAGGAGAAACGAGACAGACATCCCCTCCCTCTGCCACCCACCCGCCCAACTGAAAGCCAGCCATTAGACATGCACAGATAGTTCTGAGGGTCTGTCTGTGATGTCATAAAGGGCCTGCTGATCAATGGGCAGCTTTCTGATTGGCTGTTGTTTTTGATTGACAGATGGAAGCTGGCAGCTGATTGGCTGTCTAGCCTAAAGTGCTTTACACACCTCCCTGATGGTACCACTGGCTAAGACTCCACCTCAGCTCATTGGGTAATGAAAAATTTAGAACAATTGATGGATGAAAGCAGGCAGGCCAGCCATTTTGGGACGCTCTTTGGACTTGTTTAATGCAATGCACCTTTGTATTTTCACATGCATTCGCTTCATGCTGTAACCACTGTGCATAAAAAATTTGGAAACATGGCATACAGTGTATCATTTGGTGTCTAAGTCATGTTTCCCATGTTTTTCCTTCCCAGATACTAGCCCGTTTGAGTGTTTGGGGCACTTTTTAGCTAAAATCTTCCTACGGGGCCTAACTGCATATGCTAAAGCCTGCCTATTTTGAATGGTCTAGTGGCCCCTGCAACCTCCAAAAATATCAGGACTTACTTCCCCAATAACCTGCTAACTCACCCCTGAAATACATACTTATTCACCCTATTTTGTTAATTGGACTCATTTCTCATTTGAAATGCCCATTTTTGGGGGGCCAGAAATGTGCGTCTTTAAAAGGCGATTTCTACGATACCCCACTTTTGCGCGTCGGACCTCAACTTTTCCCGTAAACGCAGAAAAACCGCAATTTTCAGGAGAAACGAGACAGACATTCCATCCCTCTGCCACCCACCAGCCCAACTGACAGCCAGCCATTAGACATGCACAGATAGTTCTGAGGGTCTGTCTGTGATGTCATAAAGGGCCTGCTGATCAATGGGCAGCTTTCTGATTGGCTGCTGTATTTGATTGACAGATGGAAGCTGGCAGCTGATTGGCTGTCTAGCCTAAAGTGCTTTACACACCTCCCTGATGGTACCACTGGCTAAGACTCCACCTCAGCTCATTGGGTAATGAAAAATTTAGAACAATTGATGGATGAAAGCAGGCAGGCCGGCCATTTTGGGACGCTCAGTGGACTTGTTTAATGCAATGCACCTTTGTATATTCACATGCATTCGCTTCATGCTCTAACCACTGTGCATAAAAATTTAGAAACATGGCATACAGTGTATCATTTGGTGTCTAAGTCATGTTTCCCATATTTTCCCTTCCCAGATACAAGCCCGTTTGAGTGTTTGGGGCACTTTTTGGCTAAAATCATTCTACAGGGCCTAACTGCATATGCTAAAGCCTGCCTATTTTGAATGGTGTAGTGGCCCCTGCAACCTCCAAAAATATCAGGACTTACTTCCCCAATAACCTGCTAACTCACTCCTGAAATACATACTTATTCACGCAATTTTGTTCATTGGACTCATTTCTCATTTGAAATGCCCATTTTTGGGGAGCCAGAAATGTGCGTCTTTAAAAGGTGATTTCTACGATACCCAACTTTTGCGCGCCGGACCTCAACTTTTCCCGTAAACGCAGAAATACCACATTTTTCAGGAGAAACGAGACAGACATCCCCTCCCTCTGCCACCCACCCGCCCAACTGAAAGCCAGCCATTAGACATGCACAGATAGTTCTGAGGGTCTGTCTGTGATGTCATAAAGGGCCTGCTGATCAATGGGCAGCTTTCTGATTGGCTGCTGTATTTCATTGACAGATGGAAGCTGGCAGCTGATTGGCTGTCTAGCCTAAAGTGCTTTACACACCTCCCTGATGGTACCACTGGCTAAGACTCCACCTCAGCTCATTGGGTAATGAAAAATTTAGAACAATTGATAGATTAAAGCAGGCAGGCCAGCCATTTTGGGACGCTCATTGGACTTGTTTAATGCAATGCACCTTTGTATTTTCATATGCATTCGCTTCATGCTGTAACCACTGTGCATAAAAAAATTGGAAACATGGCATACAGTGTATCATTTGGTGTCTAAGTCATGTTTCCCATGTTTTTCCTTCCCAGATACTAGCCCGTTTGAGTGTTTGGGGCACTTTTTAGCTAAAATCTTCCTACGGTGCCTAACTGCATATGCTAAAGCCTGCCTATTTTGAATGGTCTAGTGGCCCCTGCAACCTCCAAAAATATCAGGACTTACTTCCCCAATAACCTGCTAACTCACCCCTGAAATACATACTTATTCACCCTATTTTTTTAATTGGACTCATTTCTCATTTGAAATGCCCATTTTTGGGGGGCCAGAAATGTGCGTCTTTAAAAGGCGATTTCTACGATACCCCACTTTTGCGCGTCGGACCTCAACTTTTCCCGTAAACGCAGAAAAACCGCAATTTTCAGGAGAAACGAGACAGACATTCCCTCCCTCTGCTACCCACCCGCCCAACTGACAGCCAGCCATTAGACATGCACAGATAGTTCTGAGGGTCTGTCTGTGATGTCATAAAGGGCCTGCTGATCAATGGGCAGCTTTCTGATTGGCTGCTGTATTTGATTGACAGATGGAAGCTGGCAGCTGATTGGCTGTCTAGCCTAAAGTGCTTTACACACCTCCCTGATGGTACCACTGGCTAAGACTCCACCTCAGCTCATTGGGTAATGAAAAATTTAGAACAATTGATGGATGAAAGCAGGCAGGCCGGCCATTTTGGGACACTCAGTGGACTTGTTTAATGCAATGCACCTTTGTATATTCACATGCATTCGCTTCATGCTGTAACCACTGTTCATAACAATTTGGAAACATGGCATACAGTGTATCATTTGGTGTCTAAGTCATGTTTCCCATATTTTCCCTTCCCAGATACAAGCCCGTTTGAGTGTTTGGGGCACTTTTTGGCTAAAATCATCCTACAGGGCCTAACTGCATATGCTAAAGCCTGCCTATTTTGAATGGTGTAGTGGCCCCTGCAACCTCCAAAAATATCAGGACTTACTTCCCCAATAACCTGCTAACTCACTCCTGAAATACATACTTATTCACCCAATTTTGTTCATTGGACTCATTTCTCATTTGAAATGCCCATTTTTGGGGAGCCAGAAATGTGCGTCTTTAAAAGGTGATTTCTACGATACCCCACTTTTGCGCGCCGGACCTCAACTTTTCCCGTAAACGCAGAAATACCGCAATTTTCAGGAGAAACGAGACAGACATCCCCTCCCTCTGCCACCCACCCGCCTAACTGACAGCCAGCCATTAGACATTAACAGATAGTTCTGAGGGTCTGTCTGTGATGTCATAAAGGGCCTGCTGATCAATGGGCAGCTTTCAAATTGGCTGCTGTATTTGATTGACAGATGGAAGCTGGCAGCTGATTAGCTGTCTAGCCTAAAGTGCTTTACACACCTCCCTGATGATACCACTGGCTAAGACTCCACCTCAGCTCATTGGGTAATGAAAAATTTAGAACAATTGATGGATGAAAGCAGGCAGGCCGGCCATTTTGGGACGCTCAGTGGACTTGTTTAATGCAATGCACCTTTGTATATTCACATGCATTCGCTTCATGCTGTAACCACTGTGCATAAAAATTTGGAAACATGGCATACAGTGTATCATTTGGTGTCTAAGTCATGTTTCCCATATTTTCCCTTCCCAGATACAAGCCCGTTTGAGTGTTTAGGGCACTTTTTAGCTAAAATCATCCTACAGGGCCTAACTGCATATGCTAAAGCCTGCCTATTTTGAATGGTGTAGTGGCCCCTGCAACCTCCAAAAATATCAGGACTTACTTCCCCAATAACCTGCTAACTCACCCCTGAAATACATACTTATTCACCCTATTTTGTTCATTGGACTCATTTCTCATTTGAAATGCCCATTTTTGGGGAGCCAGAAATGTGCGTCTTTAAAAGGTGATTTCTACGATACCCCACTTTTGCGCGTCGGACCTCAACTTTTCCCGTAAATGCAGAAAAAACGCAATTTTCAGGAGAAACGAGACAGACATCTCCTCCCTCTGCCACCCACCCGCCCAATTGAAAGCCAGCCATTAGACATGCACAGATAGTTCTGAGGGTCTGTCTATGATGTCATAAAGGGCCTGCTGATCAATGGGCAGCTTTCTGATTGGCTGCTGTATTTGATTGACAGATGGAAGCTGGCAGCTGATTGGCTGTCTAGCCTAAAGTGCTTTACACACCTCCCTGATGGTACCACTGGCTAAGACTCCACCTCAGCTCATTGGGTAATGAAAAATTTAGAACAATTGATGGATGAAAGCAGGCAGGCCGGCCATTTTGGGACACTCAGTGGACTTGTTTAATGCAATGCACCTTTGTATATTCACATGCATTCGCTTCATGCTGTAACCACTGTGCATAAGAATTTGGAAACATGGCATACAGTGTATCATTTGGTGTCTAAGTCATGTTTCCCATATTTTCCCTTCCCAGATACAAGCCCGTTTGAGTGTTTGGGGCACTTTTTGGCTAAAATCATCCTACAGGGCCTAACTCCATATGCTAAAGCCTGCCTATTTTGAATGGTGTAGTGGCCCCTGCAACTTCCAAAAATATCAGGACTTACTTCCCCAATAACCTGCTAACTCACTCCTGAAATACATACTTATTCACCCAATTTTGTTCATTGGACTCATTTCTCATTTGAAATGCCCATTTTTGGGGAGCCAGAAATGTGCGTCTTTAAAAGGTGATTTCTACGATACCCCACTTTTGCGCGTCGGACCTCAACTTTTCCCGTAAATGCAGAAAAAACGCAATTTTCAGGAGAAACGAGACAGACATCTCCTCCCTCTGCCACCCACCCGCCCAATTGAAAGCCAGCCATTAGACATGCACAGATAGTTCTGAGGGTCTGTCTATGATGTCATAAAGGGCCTGCTGATCAATGGGCAGCTTTCTGATTGGCTGCTGTATTTGATTGACAGATGGAAGCTGGCAGCTGATTGGCTGTCTAGCCTAAAGTGCTTTACACACCTCCCTGATGGTACCACTGGCTAAGACTCCACCTCAGCTCATTGGGTAATGAAAAATTTAGAACAATTGATGGATGAAAGCAGGCAGGCCGGCCATTTTGGGACACTCAGTGGACTTGTTTAATGCAATGCACCTTTGTATATTCACATGCATTCGCTTCATGCTGTAACCACTGTGCATAACAATTTGGAAACATGGCATACAGTGTATCATTTGGTGTCTAAGTCATGTTTCCCATATTTTCCCTTCCCAGATACAAGCCCGTTTGAGTGTTTGGGGCACTTTTTGGCTAAAATCATCCTACAGGGCCTAACTCCATATGCTAAAGCCTGCCTATTTTGAATGGTGTAGTGGCCCCTGCAACTTCCAAAAATATCAGGACTTACTTCCCCAATAACCTGCTAACTCACTCCTGAAATACATACTTATTCACCCAATTTTGTTCATTGGACTCATTTCTCATTTGAAATGCCCATTTTTGGGGAGCCAGAAATGTGCGTCTTTAAAAGGTGATTTCTACGATACCCCACTTTTGCGCGCCGGACCTCAACTTTTCCCGTAAACACAGAAATACCGCAATTTTCAGGAGAAACGAGACAGACATCCCCTCCCTCTGCCACCCACCCGCCCAACTGACAGCCAGCCATTAGACATTAACAGATAGTTCTGAGGGTCTGTCTGTGATGTCATAAAGGGCCTGCTGATCAATGGGCAGCTTTCAAATTGGCTGCTGTATTTGATTGACAGATGGAAGCTGGCAGCTGATTAGCTGTCTAGCCTAAAGTGCTTTACACACCTCCCTGATGATACCACTGGCTAAGACTCCACCTCAGCTCATTGGGTAATGAAAAATTTAGAACAATTGATGGATGAAAGCAGGCAGGCCGGCCATTTTGGGACGCTCAGTGGACTTGTTTAATGCAATGCACCTTTGTATATTCACATGCATTCGCTTCATGCTGTAACCACTGTGCATAAAAATTTGGAAACATGGCATACAGTGTATCATTTGGTGTCTAAGTCATGTTTCCCATATTTTCCCTTCCCAGATACAAGCCCGTTTGAGTGTTTAGGGCACTTTTTAGCTAAAATCATCCTACAGGGCCTAACTGCATATGCTAAAGCCTGCCTATTTTGAATGGTGTAGTGGCCCCTGCAACCTCCAAAAATATCAGGACTTACTTCCCCAATAACCTGCTAACTCACCCCTGAAATATATACTTATTCACCCTATTTTGTTCATTGGACTCATTTCTCATTTGAAATGCCCATTTTTGGGGAGCCAGAAATGTGCGTCTTTAAAAGGTGATTTCTACGATACCCCACTTTTGCGCGTCGGACCTCAACTTTTCCCGTAAATGCAGAAAAAACGCAATTTTCAGGAGAAACGAGACAGACATCCCCTCCCTCTGCCACCCACCCGCCCAACTGAAAGCCAGCCATTAGACATGCACAGATAGTTCTGAGGGTCTGTCTATGATGTCATAAAGGGCCTGCTGATCAATGGGCAGCTTTCTGATTGGCTGCTGTATTTGATTGACAGATGGAAGCTGGCAGCTGATTGGCTGTCTAGCCTAAAGTGCTTTACACACCTCCCTGATGGTACCACTGGCTAAGACTCCACCTCAGCTCATTGGGTAATGAAAAATTTAGAACAATTGATGGATGAAAGCAGGCAGGCCGGCCATTTTGGGACGCTCAGTGGACTTGTTTAATGCAATGCACCTTTGTATATTCACATGCATTCGCTTCATGCTGTAACCACTGTGCATAAAAATTTGGAAACATGGCATACAGTGTATCATTTGGTGTCTAAGTCATGTTTCCCATATTTTCCCTTCCCAGATACAAGCCCGTTTGAGTGTTTGGGGCACTTTTTAGCTAAAATCATCCTACAGGGCCTAACTGCATATGCTAAAGCCTGCCTATTTTGAATGGTGTAGTGGCCCCTGCAACCTCCAAAAATATCAGGACTTACTTCCCCAAAAACCTGCTAACTCACTCCTGAAATACATACTTATTCACCCAATTTTGTTCATTGGACTCATTTCTTATTTGAAATGCCCATTTTTGGGGAGCCAGAAATGTGCGTCTTTAAAAGGTGATTTCTACGATACCCCACTTTTGCGCGCCGGACCTCAACTTTTCCCGTAAACGCAGAAAAACCGCAATTTTCAGGAGAAACGAGACAGACATCCCCTCCCTCTGCCACCCACCCGCCCAACTGAAAGCCAGCCATTAGACATGCACAGATACTTCTGAGGGTCTGTCTGTGATGTCATAAAGGGCCTGCTGATCAATGGGCAGCTTTCTGATTGGCTGTTGTTTTTGATTGACAGATGGAAGCTGGCAGCTGATTGGCTGTCTAGCCTAAAGTGCTTTACACACCTCCCTGATGGTACCACTGGCTAAGACTCCACCTCAGCTCATTGGGTAATGAAAAATTTAGAACAATTGATGGATGAAAGCAGGCAGGCCAGCCATTTTGGGACGCTCTTTGGACTTGTTTAATGCAATGCACCTTTGTATTTTCACATGCATTCGCTTCATGCTGTAACCACTGTGCATAAAAAATTTGGAAACATGGCATACAGTGTATCATTTGGTGTCTAAGTCATGTTTCCCATGTTTTTCCTTCCCAGATACAAGCCCGTTTGAGTGTTTGGGGCACTTTTTAGCTAAAATCTTCCTACGGGGCCTAACTGCATATGCTAAAGCCTGCCTATTTTGAATGGTCTAGTGGCCCCTGCAACCTCCAAAAATATCAGGACTTACTTCCCCAATAACCTGCTAACTCACCCCTGAAATACATACTTATTCACCCTATTTTGTTAATTGGACTCATTTCTCATTTGAAATGCCCATTTTTGGGGGGCCAGAAATGTGCGTCTTTAAAAGGCGATTTCTACGATACCCCACTTTTGCGCGTCGGACCTCAACTTTTCCCGTAAACGCAGAAAAACCGCAATTTTCAGGAGAAACGAGACAGACATTCCATCCCTCTGCCACCCACCCGCCCAACTGACAGCCAGCCATTAGACATGCACAGATAGTTCTGAGGGTCTGTCTGTGATGTCATAAAGGGCCTGCTGATCAATGGGCAGCTTTCTGATTGGCTGCTGTATTTGATTGACAGATGGAAGCTGGCAGCTGATTGGCTGTCTAGCCTAAAGTGCTTTACACACCTCCCTGATGGTACCACTGGCTAAGACTCCACCTCAGCTCATTGGGTAATGAAAAATTTAGAACAATTGATGGATGAAAGCAGACAGGCCGGCCATTTTGGGACGCTCAGTGGACTTGTTTAATGCAATGCACCTTTGTATATTCACATGCATTCGCTTCATGCTGTAACCACTGTGCATAAAAATTTGGAAACATGGCATACAGTGTATCATTTGGTGTCTAAGTCATGTTTCCCATATTTTCCCTTCCCAGATACAAGCCCGTTTGAGTGTTTGGGGCACTTTTTGGCTAAAATCTTCCTACGGGGCCTAACTGCATATGCTAAAGCCTGCCTATTTTGAATGGTGTAGTGTCCCCTGCAACCTCCAAAAATATCAGGACTTACTTCCCCAATAACCTGCTAACTCACTCCTGAAATACATACTTATTCACCCAATTTTGTTCATTGGACTCATTTCTTATTTGAAATGCCCATTTTTGGGGAGCCAGAAATGTGCGTCTTTAAAAGGTGATTTCTACGATACCCCACTTTTGCGCGCCGGACCTCAACTTTTCCCGTAAACGCAGAAAAACCGCAATTTTCAGGAGAAACGAGACAGACATCCCCTCCCTCTGCCACCCACCCGCCCAACTGAAAGCCAGCCATTAGACATGCACAGATACTTCTGAGGGTCTGTCTGTGATGTCATAAAGGGCCTGCTGATCAATGGGCAGCTTTCTGATTGGCTGTTGTTTTTGATTGACAGATGGAAGCTGGCAGCTGATTGGCTGTCTAGCCTAAAGTGCTTTACACACCTCCCTGATGGTACCACTGGCTAAGACTCCACCTCAGCTCATTGGGTAATGAAAAATTTAGAACAATTGATGGATGAAAGCAGGCAGGCCAGCCATTTTGGGACGCTCTTTGGACTTGTTTAATGCAATGCACCTTTGTATTTTCACATGCATTCGCTTCATGCTGTAACCACTGTGCATAAAAAATTTGGAAACATGGCATACAGTGTATCATTTGGTGTCTAAGTCATGTTTCCCATGTTTTTCCTTCCCAGATACAAGCCCGTTTGAGTGTTTGGGGCACTTTTTAGCTAAAATCTTCCTACGGGGCCTAACTGCATATGCTAAAGCCTGCCTATTTTGAATGGTCTAGTGGCCCCTGCAACCTCCAAAAATATCAGGACTTACTTCCCCAATAACCTGCTAACTCACCCCTGAAATACATACTTATTCACCCTATTTTGTTAATTGGACTCATTTCTCATTTGAAATGCCCATTTTTGGGGGGCCAGAAATGTGCGTCTTTAAAAGGCGATTTCTACGATACCCCACTTTTGCGCTTCGGACCTCAACTTTTCCCGTAAACGCAGAAAAACCGCAATTTTCAGGAGAAACGAGACAGACATTCCATCCCTCTGCCACCCACCCGCCCAACTGACAGCCAGCCATTAGACATGCACAGATAGTTCTGAGGGTCTGTCTGTGATGTCATAAAGGGCCTGCTGATCAATGGGCAGCTTTCTGATTGGCTGCTGTATTTGATTGACAGATGGAAGCTGGCAGCTGATTGGCTGTCTAGCCTAAAGTGCTTTACACACCTCCCTGATGGTACCACTGGCTAAGACTCCACCTCAGCTCATTGGGTAATGAAAAATTTAGAACAATTGATGGATGAAAGCAGACAGGCCGGCCATTTTGGGACGCTCAGTGGACTTGTTTAATGCAATGCACCTTTGTATATTCACATGCATTCGCTTCATGCTGTAACCACTGTGCATAAAAATTTGGAAACATGGCATACAGTGTATCATTTGGTGTCTAAGTCATGTTTCCCATATTTTCCCTTCCCAGATACAAGCCCGTTTGAGTGTTTGGGGCACTTTTTGGCTAAAATCTTCCTACGGGGCCTAACTGCATATGCTAAAGCCTGCCTATTTTGAATGGTGTAGTGTCCCCTGCAACCTCCAAAAATATCAGGACTTACTTCCCCAATAACCTGCTAACTCACTCCTGAAATACATACTTATTCACCCAATTTTGTTCATTGGACTCATTTCTTATTTGAAATGCCCATTTTTGGGGAGCCAGAAATGTGCGTCTTTAAAAGGTGATTTCTACGATACCCCACTTTTGCGCGCCGGACCTCAACTTTTCCCGTAAACGCAGAAAAACCGCAATTTTCAGGAGAAACGAGACAGACATCCCCTCCCTCTGCCACCCACCCGCCCAACTGAAAGCCAGCCATTAGACATGCACAGATACTTCTGAGGGTCTGTCTGTGATGTCATAAAGGGCCTGCTGATCAATGGGCAGCTTTCTGATTGGCTGTTGTTTTTGATTGACAGATGGAAGCTGGCAGCTGATTGGCTGTCTAGCCTAAAGTGCTTTACACACCTCCCTGATGGTACCACTGGCTAAGACTCCACCTCAGCTCATTGGGTAATGAAAAATTTAGAACAATTGATGGATGAAAGCAGGCAGGCCAGCCATTTTGGGACGCTCTTTGGACTTGTTTAATGCAATGCACCTTTGTATTTTCACATGCATTCGCTTCATGCTGTAACCACTGTGCATAAAAAATTTGGAAACATGGCATACAGTGTATCATTTGGTGTCTAAGTCATGTTTCCCATGTTTTTCCTTCCCAGATACAAGCCCGTTTGAGTGTTTGGGGCACTTTTTAGCTAAAATCTTCCTACGGGGCCTAACTGCATATGCTAAAGCCTGCCTATTTTGAATGGTCTAGTGGCCCCTGCAACCTCCAAAAATATCAGGACTTACTTCCCCAATAACCTGCTAACTCACCCCTGAAATACATACTTATTCACCCTATTTTGTTAATTGGACTCATTTCTCATTTGAAATGCCCATTTTTGGGGGGCCAGAAATGTGCGTCTTTAAAAGGCGATTTCTACGATACCCCACTTTTGCGCGTCGGACCTCAACTTTTCCCGTAAACGCAGAAAAACCGCAATTTTCAGGAGAAACGAGACAGACATTCCATCCCTCTGCCACCCACCCGCCCAACTGACAGCCAGCCATTAGACATGCACAGATAGTTCTGAGGGTCTGTCTGTGATGTCATAAAGGGCCTGCTGATCAATGGGCAGCTTTCTGATTGGCTGCTGTATTTGATTGACAGATGGAAGCTGGCAGCTGATTGGCTGTCTAGCCTAAAGTGCTTTACACACCTCCCTGATGGTACCACTGGCTAAGACTCCACCTCAGCTCATTGGGTAATGAAAAATGTAGAACAATTGATGGATGAAAGCAGGCAGGCCGGCCATTTTGGGACGCTCAGTGGACTTGTTTAATGCAATGCACCTTTGTATATTCACATGCATTCGCTTCATGCTGTAACCACTGTGCACAAAAATTTGGAAACATGGCATACAGTGTATCATTTGGTGTCTAAGTCATGTTTCCCATAATTTCCCTTCCCAGATACAAGCACTTTTGAGTGTTTGGGGCACTTTTTAGCTAAAATCATCCTACAGGGCCTAACTGCATATGCTAAAGCCTGCCTATTTTGAATGGTGTAGTGGCCCCTGCAACCTCCAAAAATATCAGGACTTACTTCCCCAATAACCTGCTAACTCACCCCTGAAATACATACTTATTCACCCTATTTTGTTCATTGGACTCATATTTCATTTGAAATGCCCATTTTTGGGGGGGGCAGAAATGTGCGTCTTTAAAGGGTGATTTCTACGATACCCCACTTTTGCGCGTCGGACCTCAACTTTTCCCGTAAACGCAGAAAAACCACAATTTTCAGGAGAAACGAGACAGACATCCCCTCCCTCTGCCACCCACCCGCCCAACTGAAAGCCAGCCATTAGACATGCACAGATAGTTCTGAGGGTCTGTCTGTGATGTCATAAAGGGCCTGCTGATCAATGGGCAGCTTTCTGATTGGCTGCTGTATTTGTTTGACAGATGGAAGCTGGCAGCTGATTGGCTGTATAGCCTAAAGTGCTTTACACACCTCCCTGATGGTACCACTGGCTAAGACTCCACCTCAGCTCATTGGGTAATGAAAAATTTAGAACAATTGATGGATGAAAGCAGGCAGGCCGGCCATTTTGGGACGCTCATTGGACTTGTTTAATGCAATGCACCTTTGTATTTTCACATGCATTCGCTTCATGCTGTAACCACTGTGCATAAAAATTTGGAAACATGGCATACAGTGTATCATTTGGTGTCTAAGTCAAGTTTCCCATATTTTCCCTTCCCAGATACAAGCCCGTTTGAGTGTTTGGGGCACTTTTTAGCTAAAATCATCCTACAGGGCCTAACTGCATATGCTAAAGCCTGCCTATTTTGAATGGTCTAGTGGCCCCTGCAACCTCCAAAAATATCAGGATTTACTTCCCCAATAGCCTGCTAACTCACCCCTGAAATACATACTTATTCACCCTATTTTGTTAATTGGACTCATTTCTCATTTGAAATGCCCATTTTTTGGGGGCCAGAAATGTGCGTCTTTAAAAGGTGATTTCTACGAGACCCCACTTTTGCGCGTCGGACCTCAACTTTTCCGGTAAACGCAGAAAAACCGCAATTTTCAGGAGAAATGAGACAGACATCCCCTCCCTCTGCCACCCACCCGCCCAACTGAAAGCCAGCCATTAGACATGCACAGATAGTTCTGAGGGTCTGTCTGTGATGTCATAAAGGGCCTGCTGATCAATGGGCAGCTTTCTGATTGGCTGCTGTATTTGATTGACAGATGGAAGCTGGCAGCTGATTGGCTGTCTAGCCTAAAGTGCTTTACACACCTCCCTGATGGTACCACTGGCTAAGACTCCACCTCAGCTCATTGGGTCATGAAAAATTTAGAACAATTGATGGATGAAAGCAGGCAGGCCGGCCATTTTGGGACGCTCATTGGACTTGTTTAATGCAATGCACCTTTGTATTTTCACATGCATTCGCTTCATGCTGTAACCACTGTGCATCAAAATTTGGAAACATGGCATACAGTGTATCATTTGGTGTCTAAGTCATGTTTCCCATATTTTCCCTTCCCAGATACAAGCCCGTTTGAGTGTTTGGGGCACTTTTTAGCTAAAATCATCCTACACGGCCTAACTGCATATGCTAAAGCCTGCCTATTTTGAATGGTCTAGTGGCCCCTGCAACCTCCAAAAATATCAGGATTTACTTCCCCAATAACCTGCTAACTCACCCCTGAAATACATACTTATTCACCCTATTTTGTTAATTGGACTCATTTCTCATTTGAAATGCCCATTTTTTGGGGGCCAGAAATGTGCGTCTTTAAAAGGTGATTTCTACGAGACCCCACTTTTGCGCGTCGGACCTCAACTTTTCCCGTAAACGCAGAAAAACCGCAATTTTCAGGAGAAACGAGACAGACATCCCCTCCCTCTGCCACCCACCCGCCCAACTGACAGCCAGCCATTAGACATGCACAGATAGTTCTGAGGGTCTGTCTGTGATGTCATAAAGGGCCTGCTGATCAATGGGCAGCTTTCTGATTGGCTGCTGTATTTGATTGACAGATGGAAGCTGGCAGCTGATTGGCTGTATAGCCTAAAGTGCTTTACACACCTCCCTGATGGTACCACTGGCTAAGACTCCACCTCAGCTCATTGGGTCATGAAAAATGTAGAACAATTGATGGATGAAAGCAGGCAGGCCGGCCATTTTGGGACGCTCATTGGACTTGTTTAATGCAATGCACCTTTGTATTTTCACATGCATTCGCTTCATGCTGTAACCACTGTGCATAAAAATTTGGAAACATGGCATACAGTGTATCATTTGGTGTCTAAGTCATGTTTCCCATATTTTCCCTTCCCAGATACAAGCCCGTTTGAGTGTTTGGGGCACTTTTTAGCTAAAATCATCCTACAGGGCCTAACTGCATATGCTAAAGCCTGCCTATTTTGAATGGTCTAGTGGCCCCTGCAACCTCCAAAAATATCAGGATTTACTTCCCCAATAGCCTGCTAACTCACCCCTGAAATACATACTTATTCACCCTATTTTGTTAATTGGACTCATTTCTCATTTGAAATGCCCATTTTTTGGGGGCCAGAAATGTGCGTCTTTAAAAGGTGATTTCTACGAGACCCCACTTTTGCGCGTCGGACCTCAACTTTTCCCGTAAACGCAGAAAAACCGCAATTTTCAGGAGAAACGAGACAGACATCCCCTCCCTCTGCCACCCACCCGCCCAACTGAAAGCCAGCCATTAGACATTCACAGATAGTTCTGAGGGTCTGTCTGTGATGTCATAAAGGGCCTGCTGATTAATGGGCAGCTTTCTGATTGGCTGCTGTATTTGATTGACAGATGGAAGCTGGCAGCTGATTGGCTGTCTAGCCTAAAGTGCTTTACACACCTCCCTGATGGTACCACTGGCTAAGACTCCACCTCAGCTCATTGGGTAATGAAAAATTTAGAACAATTGATGGATGAAAGCAGGCAGGCCGGCCATTTTGGGACACTCATTAGACTTGTTTAATGCAATGCACCTTTGTATTTTCACATGCATTCGCTTCATGCTGTAACCACTGTGCATAAAAATTTGGAAACATGGCATACAGTGTATCATTTGGTGTCTAAGTCATGTTTCCCATATTTTCCCTTCCCAGATACAAGCCCGTTTGATTGTTTGGGGCACTTTTTAGCTAAAATCATCCTACAGGGCCTAACTGCATATGCTAAAGCCTGCCTATTTTGAATGGTCTAGTGGCCCCTGCAACCTCCAAAAATATCAGGATTTACTTCCCCAATAACCTGCTAACTCACCCCTGAAATACATACTTATTCACCCTATTTTGTTAATTGGACTCATTTCTCATTTGAAATGCCCATTTTTTGGGGGCCAGAAATGTGCGTCTTTAAAAGGTGATTTCTACGAGACCCCACTTTTGCGCGTCGGACCTCAACTTTTCCCGTAAACGCAGAGAAACCGCAATTTTCAGGAGAAACGAGACAGACATCCCCTCCCTCTGCCACCCACCCGCCCAACTGACAGCCAGCTATTAGACATGCACAGATAGTTCTGAGGGTCTGTCTGTGATGTCATAAAGGGCCTGCTGATCAATGGGCAGCTTTCTGATTGGCTGCTGTATTTGATTGACAGATGGAAGCTGGCAGCTGATTGGCTGTCTAGCCTAAAGTGCTTTACACACCTCCCTGATGGTACCACTGGCTAAGACTCCACCTCAGCTCATTGGGTAATGAAAAATTTAGAACAATTGATGGATGAAAGCAGGCAGGCCGGCCATTTTGGGACGCTCATTGGACTTGTTTAATGCAATGCACCTTTGTATTTTCACATGCATTCGCTTCATGCTGTAACCACTGTGCATAAAAATTTGGAAACATGGCATACAGTGTATCATTTGGTGTCTAAGTCATGTTTCCCATATTTTCCCTTCCCAGATACAAGCCCGTTTGAGAGTTTGGGGCACTTTTTAGCTAAAATCATCCTACAGGGCCTAACTGCATATGCTAAAGCCTGCCTATTTTGAATGGTGTAGTGGCCCCTGCAACCTCCAAAAATATCAGGACTTATTTCCCCAATAACCTGCTAACTCACCCCTGAAATACATACTTATTCACCCTATTTTGTTCATTGGACTAATTTCTCATTTGAAATGCCCATTTTTGGAGGAGGCAGAAATGTTCGTCTTTAAAGGGTGATTTCTACGATACCCCACTTTTGCGCGTCGGACCTCAACTTTTCCCGTAAACGCAGAAAAACCGCAATTTTCAGAAGAAACGAGACAGACATCCCCTCCCTCTGCCACCCACCCGCCCAACTGAAAGCCAGCCATTAGACATGCACAGATAGTTCTGAGGGTCTGTCTGTGATGTCATAAAGGGCCTGCTGATCAATGGGCAGCTTTCTGATTGGCTGCTGTATTTGATTGACAGATGGAAGCTGGCAGCTGATTGGCTGTCTAGCCTAAAGTGCTTTACACACCTCCCTGATGGTACCACTGGCTAAGACTCCACCTCAGCTCATTGGGTCATGAAAAATTTAGAACAATTGATGGATGAAAGCAGGCAGGCCGGCCATTTTGGGACGCTCATTGGACTTGTTTAATGCAATGCACCTTTGTATTTTCACATGCATTCGCTTCATGCTGTAACCACTGTGCATAAAAATTTGGAAACATGGCATACAGTGTATCATTTGGTGTCTGTCATGTTTCCCATATTTTCCCTTCCCAGATACAAGCCCGTTTGAGTGTTTGGGGCACTTTTTAGCTAAAATCATCCTACAGGGCCTAACTGCATATGCTAAAGCCTGCCTATTTTGAATGGTCTAGTGGCCCCTGCAACCTCCAAAAATATCAGGATTTACTTCCCCAATAACCTGCTAACTCACCCCTGAAATACATACTTATTCACCCTATTTTGTTAATTGGACTCATTTCTCATTTGAAATGCCCATTTTTTGGGGGCCAGAAATGTGCGTCTTTAAAAGGTGATTTCTACGAGACCCCACTTTTGCGCGTCGGACCTCAACTTTTCCCGTAAACGCAGAAAAACCGCAATTTTCAGGAGAAACGAGACAGACATCCCCTCCCTCTGCCACCCACCCGCCCAACTGACAGCCAGCCATTAGACATGCACAGATAGTTCTGAGGGTCTGTCTGTGATGTCATAAAGGGCCTGCTGATCAATGGGCAGCTTTCTGATTGGCTGCTGTATTTGATTGACAGATGGAAGCTGGCAGTTGATTGGCTGTCTAGCCTAAAGTGCTTTACACACCTCCCTGATGGTACCACTGGCTAAGACTCCACCTCAGCTCATTGGGTAATGAAAAATTTAGAACAATTGATGGATGAAAGCAGGCAGGCCGGCCATTTTGGGACGCTCAGTGGACTTGTTTAATGCAATGCACCTTTGTATATTCACATGCATTCGCTTCATGCTGTAACCACTGTGCATAAAAATTTGGAAACATGGCATACAGTGTATCATTTGGTGTCTAAGTCATGTTTCCCATAATTTCCCTTCCCAGATACAAGCACTTTTGAGTGTTTGGGGCACTTTTTAGCTAAAATCATCCTACAGGGCCTAACTGCATATGCTAAAGCCTGCCTATTTTGAATGGTGTAGTGGCTCCTGCAACCTCCAAAAATATCAGGACTTACTTCCCCAATAACCTGCTAACTCACCCCTGAAATACATACTTATTCACCCTATTTTGTTCATTGGACTCATTTCTCATTTGAAATGCCCATTTTTGGGGGGGGGGGGCAGAAATGTGCGTCTTTAAAGGGTGATTTCTACGATACCCCACTTTTGCGCGTCGGACCTCAACTTTTCCCGTAAACGCAGAAAAACCACAATTTTCAGGAGAAACGAGACAGACATCCCCTCCCTCTGCCACCCACCCGCCCAACTGACAGCCAGCCATTAGACATGCACAGATAGTTCTGAGGGTCTGTCTGTGATGTCATAAAGGGCCTGCTGATCAATGGGCAGCTTTCTGATTGGCTGCTGTATTTGATTGACAGATGGAAGCTGGCAGCTGATTGGCTGTATAGCCTAAAGTGCTTTACACACCTCCCTGATGGTACCACTGGCTAAGACTCCACCTCAGCTCATTGGGTAATGAAAAATTTAGAACAATTGATGGATGAAAGCAGGCAGGCCGGCCATTTTGGGACGCTCATTGGACTTGTTTAATGCAATGCACCTTTGTATTTTCACATGCATTCGCTTCATGCTGTAACCACTGTGCATAAAAATTTGGAAACATGGAGTTCCGGTGGGCGGGGCATCTGGAATGGCCGCTTTTTACCTGCTCTCCTGATCGAGACTAACGAAATCAACCAGCATCCACCTTTAAAAATCTAATTTTGCAAAAAAAGTATACCTTAACTGGAAGATTTAACTACGCAGATTAATATACTGCTCTTATCTTGACGGGAGAGCCCTTCTCCACCGGAATCCATCCACTGTTAGTGGAACCCCACTCGCACGCCATATCTTGGCGCGAAAACTAGCGTGGCCTCCCCAGCACTGCCTCCCTGGGACTGGAGCTCCGCACCCTGCTCTGGAGACTTGGATGCCTGAGACACCGCACACTAATACTGAGGCTACGAGAGACATTGATATACCTGGAGACGCGGACTTTTGTCGCCGGCTCGACACCCGAAGGGCTCCAAACGGTGCCATCACTGCCGGACGGAGGGCTACCTCCTGCCCACCGCGACCCTCACAGCCTGCTTCACCACCAGCAAGCAGTGGACCACCAATACCATCTGGGGACACCAGATTAGCCCAACCGAGTCGGAACACCAGACGAGGGATTGACACTACAACAGGTGCCTGGAGGTACCTGTCCGACGCCCCGACTCGAGTCCCTGACGGCTTAATCTCCTGGGAGAGATCACGATCCCAGCCAACGCGTCAGTGCCGCGGCTCCCCTCGGTGATTAGCCTCTGGCTGGCAGACAGTCTGGGACAGCCTGACGTGCCCGGAGCGCGGCCGCACCGCCAGCCCCTACCACACCGCCAGCACCTTGACCGCACATCGCTGGGAGAGAGCCTAGCCCCCGCCGGTCCTTCGGTGCTGCCGCTGCCCCTGAAGACTGCTATTTGACGCGGCTCCCCCCCTCCCTCTTCTTACCTGGATGTGGTGACCCGGCGGCGGGGAAGATCTCCGACGGATCCAGAGAGGGTCTGACATCAAACGCAGGGTTGCTAACGCTCCTGACCCCGGCCTCCCTTCCACTCAGCCACCTGAACCGCCGCTGAGACACCTCTGGATCTGCAACATCACCTACTCCGGGAGCGGCGGGACCCGGCGGGGACACTGGACTCCCACAGGTAAATCCACATTGGTGTGAGACACGAGACAAACAGAGGGAGTTGGTCCCCTTCCCCGCTTGCCCTCTCCATTAGCTGCCCCGATTGCTCTGGTACCCCTGGCAACGGGTACCCCGCCAGCCCCAACCATAATACGGCTGACAGACCCCCCCCTGTAGCCTAGCTGGACTCTGACAGCCCCCCGAGTGCTGGATATCCTTTCCCCTGGCCTGAATAATCCTGGCTGAATTGACACCCACCCTGGCTGCCCTAATTGACTCCCAGGCGAACATTGACTGAAGACATTGCCCTTTGATAAAGGGGTTTGTGAGGCACAAAGGTACTCTATCAATCAGGACCCCATCACCCAGACTTGGGTTACACTGAGTGCCCCATCATTACCCTGTGCTCCAAAACATTGGCCTTTAAATAGTCGATTCATACCAAAAAGGCTTTGCTGTTAAATCCTGAGACATCTCTGAAGAGAACTCCAAGGACCATTGCCCTGACGACAGTGGTGAAGACGAATAGAGAAGGCTAAAGCACACAGGTGTATCATTACTCAGGACTTTATCCTAGTAACTTTAATACATTGTGTGTCCCCCTTGCCTTAAATGTCTGATGTTCTCTCTTCCAAAAACCCTACTTCTGCAGAGGTGATCTATATCTAAAGGTATTTTACTGTTACTTATAAGCTGTTAGAACCTAGCATATCGTATCACAAATTACACAGACTGAAACACTGAACGCATATCTAACATTCGCTTTGTAAAGGATCTGCTGCCACCTACTGACACACTTAATTATTGCATTCGCCAGTTACAGTAAAATATATTCTGCTTCAGGTCAAAACACTTAAGAGTGCTGATAACTGCTATATTGAAGCAACAGATGTTAATTGAGAGTTGCATGGCTGCACTGCCTTTGTGCTGTGCCCTGGCACAATAGCCGCACTTATTGCCCATGTGGGGTGGCTGTTGGGTTAGGGTCATAGTTGTTCTACAAATATTAGTCGTTTTGTGCAACATTCAGCATATTGAAAAAGATAGGAGTAATTGAGCTCAAATTTCTTTAGCGGTTTACTACCACAGCTTGTTATCTATAATAATCCACCTGATTTATCCCTAATACCAGCACACTAAGATGTAAATGAAAATAGTGCACTGGGACATGCATTGAAGCAAAATCCTTTTCGTGTGAGGGAACTATCCATCAAGCCTATTAATAATAAGAATAAAAAAAAAAAAAAAAAAACGCTACTTACCTCACAGAGACTCCTAAAAGCTGCTGATCTTCTAGCTGGGTTTTATTACACCCTATACGCCACGCGGTGGGCCCGCAGGGCATGGAGAGATTTATTGAGAAGTCTACTCCAGACACGGCCTCACCCTCCACTAACATGGGACGCCAAAAATCACAGAATAACAAGGGAGCTACCAACCCTAAACCTAGTAGCTCAGCAGACCTCATGAGCCCCCCCTCACCAACCAGACTCACAGTCATTCCTGTGGAATCTCTCCCATTGGCTGCAATGGCCAAGGAAATGACTAACATAATGATGCCCCTTATCGATAAACGTCTAGACGACATGAACACAAAACTAGACGCTACCTTAGCAAAAATTGATACACATTCCTCTAGGTTACTCACCTTAGAACAACGCACTAGTGATGTGGAGGATGGGATGCAAGCTATACAGCAACAAGGAGCATCCCATGATACCACTATTAAGGCCCTACAAGAAAAAATTGATGAACTGGAAAATCGCCATAGAAGAAATAATCTGCGCTTCGTGGGTATCCCCGAATCCATTTCTAATTCTCAGCTAATGGATTTCCTTAGCGTGGATCTCCCACAAGCTCTTGGCATCACAGGGGACTTTTCCACCCCTCAGATAGAGAGAGCACACAGGTTAGGACCAGAAAACCGCCAGGCACGAGGCGGCTCTAGACCAGTGATAGCAAAATTTTTGGACTATAGAGCAAAGGAGAAGATCTTGTCCTATTATCGTAAGACTCAATCCCTCACAGTTAACTCTCATAAAATACTAATTTTCCAAGACTTTTCTGTGGCGGTTTCACAGAAAAGAAAAGCCTTTTCGGAAGTATGCAAATACCTCCATGACAATAACAGACGTTTTGCTTTACTGTACCCAGCAAAACTAAGAGTCGTTGAGGATGGGCAAATGATCTTCTTTGATGACCCAAACAAGGCAAAGGAAAAACTTATGTCTCACAGATCCCCTCCACGTAATGAGGAACTAGAATAAATTATACTTAATATACATTCAAAAAAAAAAAAAAAAAAAAAAAACCCATTGTGAGTGATTGAGTTCTAAATATCTCTACATTTATACTAGTTACCTTGTGATGATACATAGATACATGTGTGATACCAAACACGAGATCTAAAAGATGGACGGATGCGGTGTGATATTTTGGTAATTTCAGATGGTCAAATTATACCTAACGCAACACACGCTGGTCCACCTCATACTAAACAGAAGCGGGGACGCAGTCTAGTTGCTGATAGAGATTATTCACAACCAATAGAAAAATCTTGAGTGGTTGAGCAAAGACTGCCCCCACAGTTGATGTACTAATTGCTGTGAGATGATATGCAAATCCATAAGCAGATATCGATGCCCATGTAATTTTTGGTATTTGAACCTTTAATGTTAGGCCACGAAAATACTCACCTCACACTCCACCACCCGGGCAACACGGCTAGAATCCTGATAGAAACCTTTCACAACCAATTAATATATTTTCAGCAACAAATGGCTGCGATCTCCTCTTATACTACCTTAAGCCTTAACCTAAAACTATGGTATCTAATATATACTCGACACTCAACTAACTGAAAACTACTGTTATACTTAATTGTTTGACAAAATCCAATAAGAATGTATGTTTTCCATGCTTCAATGCTGTTCTAAATTTATGTTCAGTCAACATCTCACTTAAAGGTGATGTTGACTATGTTTACAATGAAAGGAAAAGTTGAAAATAGGTGTAGGAAGCACTATGTACTTGTTTTGTTTTTGGTTTTGTGGCTTCTCTCCTCCCCCTCCTCTTTTTGCCCTCCCGAACAGGGGGGCTCCCGAACTCCCTGGCCTCTTGCTGGATCATGCTCGCCATCTGCTCGCTGGGACAGATTGGTGAGTAACCATACAACGCATACATTTCTACAAACATTGCCCAAGATGGGTATAGGATAAATGTCTGTGAGTCATGAAAATAATCCTTCCCCACCTGCTTTAGATAATGTAAAACTAATAACATGGAACGTGGGAGGACTGAACTCGCCTACTAAAAGGAGACGAACTGCTGATCACCTAAAAAGACTTAAGGCCGATGTGGTTTTCCTGCAGGAGACACACTGGGTAGAGGGGGAGACTTCATGCTTAAAAGCCCAATGGATAGGTGATTGTTTGACAGCAAGCTACTGCAGGAAGGTCAGAGGGGTGGCAATACTATTTAATAAAAACACACAATATTCGATCCTTCAATACACTGCCGACCCTGAGGGTCGTTATTTAATCGTAGATGTCGAAATATGGGGCCTTAGGTATACACTGGTGAATATCTATGCACCCAACGTGGCACCTCAGGACTTCTTGGGACAGATAATCAATACACTAACACAGCGACAAAATTACCCGCTAATATTAGCGGGGGATTTTAATGCAGTCGAAAATCCTACCCTAGACAAACAACCCGCCCAACCATTTAGGACGTCACCCATATGGCGTCAGTTTCAATCCCTTAAATCCACACTTCACTTAACTGACATCTGGAGATTACTTAATCCAACCGAAAAATCATTCACGTTTTACTCTGCTGTCCATTCATCATGGTCTCGTATAGACGCACTCTTTGTTTCCGAGCTCTTAGTGTCCAGAATCAGTAATACCAATATTCACCCAATTTTAATATCTGACCATGCACCTGTCTCGATTTCAATAACAATAACAAAAAAAAAATACAGCCCAGGCGACTGGAGATTTCCAGCATACCTTTACAAATCGGATAAATTTAGGGAATTCCTCTTACATCACTGGATGAATTTCCAGGACGATAATATAGATTCTTGGGACACCCCGACCACTTTCTGGGGGACCTCCAAGGCCGTCCTTAGGGGCCATATTATGGGGTACGTGTCTAGACAACGCAAGGAACAAAAAAACACTTATGAAAACCTCTCCCGAAACCTAAATAGAGCATTGCGCAACTATATAAATAACCAAACATCTGAGAACCAAGAGAATTACCTCCAATCAAAACAATTGCTGGATACCCACCTATTGTCGCAATCAAAAAAAGACCTAATTTTCGCAAAACACAAATACTATAGATGGGGAAATAAGGCAGGAAAACTGTTAGCCAACATGTCGAAACCTAGACACAAAAAACATTATATCACAGCCATAAAACACCCTTCGGATAACTCTATAGTCACAGCCACCGAAGATATAGTAAAAACTTTTGAAACATATTACGCAAACCTATACGCAGAACCCCCATTTGATGCAGAGAAACACTCTGAATTCCTACAAAATATTACACTCCCAGAATTGACACCAGACCAAAAAGAAAAGCTACGAGGTGAGATAACTGTAACTGAAGTCTTAAATGCTATTAAACAATTACAGCTGGGCAAGTCACCAGGGCCCGATGGCTTGTCCAACGAATATTACAAGTTACTTCAACAGCAACTCGCCCCTGCATTAACTGAACTATTCAATGACCTTATCAACAATCACACTCCATTTCCCCATTTCACACAAACGTCCACGATCTTAATCCCTAAACCCCATAAGGATTTACAAAAATTAGAATCATACAGACCAATCAGCCTTCTTAACACGGACGTGAAATTATTTACTAAAATCCTTGCTGACCGTCTCCAAAACATTCTGCCAGATATTCTTACCCCACACCAACTGGGTTTCGTTAAAGGACGACAGTCGGTGAAAGGAATACGGGCGGCAATTGCGGCAGTGGCAGCTTCCTCACACCCCACTGCTAACACTCTCTTAAGCTTAGACACAACCCGTGCCTTCGACACAGTTTTATGGCCCCATTTATTCACAGTTCTCAGAATTAGAGGTTTTGAACCTTTCTTCATTAATTTCATAAGATATATATACACAGCCCCTCGAACTAATCTAATTATTAATGGGAACAAAAGTGCATCAATTCAAATGTACAGAGGTACAAGGCAGGGCTGCCCCTTGTCCCCCCTGCTATTTAATCTAGCCCTGGACCCCCTACTACGGAAACTGGAAATAGATACCAAATTTAAAGGCATCAAAATAGGCAGAAACTCCATCAAATTAACTGCATTCGCTGACGATATTTTAATATATACAGCTAACCCTGTGGAATCTCTCCCTCATATTTTTAAAATTCTAAACCAATTTGCAGAAATATCAGGATTCACAGTCAATAAAACCAAATCGACAGCACTTTATCTTGGTCCTAGACACACGTTCCCCCACAACTTAACAAACCTAAATATAACTTGGGCAAGGGAACATTTCTTATACCTAGGTGTACACATTCCACGTCGATTGACAAACCTATATGGACTAAATTACACACCTGCAATAAAAAAGATTACAGATGAACTCGAGGACTGGAAAAACCTGCCCCTATCCTACCTAGGAAGGACAGCCCTAATAAAAATTATATCATTTCCCAGGCTCATGTATTTGATTCAGGCCCTTCCCTTATTTATCACAACAAAAGACCTGCAAAATATCAATAAGTTCTTCAGACAATTTATTTGGAAAAAAAAAAGATATAAAATCAGCTTACTTAAATTACAACAAATTAAGACGAACGGTGGATTGGGCCTTCCAAATGTACAACAATATAACAGAGCATCGATGTTCCGATATCTGTCGGACTGGATACACGATAGCGAAATTTACACCAACACATCATTGGAGCGAGGGTTCCTGGATAGTGGGGATTTGATCTCCTTTCTACATTCACAAGATAGCGAGCTCTCAGGCCAAGTAAAGGATAATCCATTGTTATGGAATACAAGAAAAATCTGGCACATTGCCAGAAAACAAGTAGGCGCAAACCCACACAAAACTTTATTTTTACCGTTTCTAAATAATCCAAATTTTCAACAAGGGAAAGCCAGATACCCATTTAATATCTGGCGTGCAACAGGCATCACACATATAGGATGCCTGGTGGACAAAAATAGAAACATACCCTTGACATTTGAACAAGCCCAAGATAGATACGCTTCCATTTCAGGTTTCCCTCTGGCCTTCCTGCAAGCAAAACACTATATTTTGGCAGTAGTTAACTCCTTCTCAGAGAAAGATTGGAACAACCAAATTGATTCATTACTAGCAAAGCCACCAATCATCAAAAAAGCTATTTCATACTATTACAATTGCTTTAGAACTAATTTGAATCATGAGTCCACTAATAGCGGGATGATTCATTGGATTAAAAACTTCCCTAACTTGACAGTTGAAGACCTCTTACGGGCTTATAATGTCTCCTGCGGGTTAATCACCTCGTCTATGTATAGAGAGATGTTTCTCAACGTCCTACATAGAACCTACCTATCACCTCACCGAAGCTTCCTGCTGGGAAGATCCACATCACATGCATGCTATAGATGTGGTGAAGGCTCGGCAGATCTGTATCACTGCCTATGGTCATGTCCAGTGGTAAGGGGTTTCTGGCTCCAGATAAAACATTACGCTGAAACACACTTAGTCAGTCATCTACCTTTAAATGCTGATTGGGCGATTTTTGGAATTATCCCTGCAGGAGCTAAGGTTACAAAGGGATGTAAACGCCTATTAACAGCCTTAAGTGCGGCTGCAAAAAAAACTATCCTCCATGAATGGATTTCTACTACAATACCATCCCTATCTTTGTTTAAATCCAAACTATTCAATCTATTCCGTATGGACTGGGTGGAGGTTTCTTTAGAGAAAGAAGCAAAGGTGGAGAAGTTCTTCTCCATGTGGGAAACCTATATTGCAACCCTTTCCCTGGACATGAGAAACCAGGTCCATTCAGGTCTCAAAAACACATCATGGTACCTTTTGCGACTAGTGGGTGGGGACCCACCTGTAACATTAGACAACGAAAACTTATAGACACATCGTCCTTGGGCGAGGTGGGGCTGGGGAGGGGGGGAGGAGCCACAGTTTTTCTTTGATCTCTATTTAATTTGTATTTGATTCTCCGCTAATTTATGCTTTGGTTTACTATACTCTCTGACAAAAGACTCAGTTCAGAAAACCTGCAAAAATAAATAAATAAATAAAAAGATGCATGCTGGAAACTGTTAGTACCTCACGACAATGTATAAAGATCTCCCCGAATGTAAAAAAAAAAAATGCCGTATGTATTTCACATTATTCGTGACTCAAATTTGTTTTATATTCCATCACCTCTAACAAATGAATTTGCTGACAAAAGTATGCATGCCTGATATTGCTAATATCTTCTGAAAATGTATAAGACTCTACAACACATTCTTAAATTGCAGGAAAATGTCCAATGTATTCCACATTATTGTTCTAGCTCTTGAATTTGATTGTGTTATATTCTGTACTTGTTTTACATGGTGCTTCAATAAAAAAAAAAAAAAAAAAATTTGGAAACATGGCATACAGTGTATCATTTGGTGTCTAAGTCAAGTTTCCCATATTTTCCCTTCCCAGATACAAGCCCGTTTGAGTGTTTGGGGCACTTTTTAGCTAAAATCATCCTACAGGGCCTAACTGCATATGCTAAAGCCTGCCTATTTTGAATGGTCTAGTGGCCCCTGCAACCTCCAAAAATATCAGGATTTACTTCCCCAATAGCCTGCTAACTCACCCCTGAAATACATACTTATTCACCCTATTTTGTTAATTGGACTCATTTCTCATTTGAAATGCCCATTTTTTGGGGGCCAGAAATGTGCGTCTTTAAAAGGTGATTTCTACGAGACCCCACTTTTGCGCGTCGGACCTCAACTTTTCCCGTAAATGCAGAAAAACCGCAATTTTCAGGAGAAATGAGACAGACATCCCCTCCCTCTGCCACCCACCCGCCCAACTGAAAGCCAGCCATTAGACATGCACAGATAGTTCTGAGGGTCTGTCTGTGATGTCATAAAGGGCCTGCTGATCAATGGGCAGCTTTCTGATTGGCTGCTGTATTTGATTGACAGATGGAAGCTGGCAGCTGATTGGCTGTCTAGCCTAAAGTGCTTTACACACCTCCCTGATGGTACCACTGGCTAAGACTCCACCTCAGCTCATTGGGTCATGAAAAATTTAGAACAATTGATGGATGAAAGCAGGCAGGCCGGCCATTTTGGGACGCTCATTGGACTTGTTTAATGCAATGCACCTTTGTATTTTCACATGCATTCGCTTCATGCTGTAACCACTGTGCATAAAAATTTGGAAACATGGCATACAGTGTATCATTTGGTGTCTAAGTCATGTTTCCCATATTTTCCCTTCCCAGATACAAGCCCGTTTGAGTGTTTGGGGCACTTTTTAGCTAAAATCATCCTACAGGGCCTAACTGCATATGCTAAAGCCTGCCTATTTTGAATGGTCTAGTGGCCCCTGCAACCTCCAAAAATATCAGGATTTACTTCCCCAATAGCCTGCTAACTCACCCCTGAAATACATACTTATTCACCCTATTTTGTTAATTGGACTCATTTCTCATTTGAAATGCCCATTTTTTGGGGGCCAGAAATGTTCGTCTTTAAAAGGTGATTTCTACGAGACCCCACTTTTGCGCGTCGGACCTCAACTTTTCCCGTAAACGCAGAAAAACCGCAATTTTCAGGAGAAACGAGACAGACATCCCCTCCCTCTGCCACCCACCCGCCCAACTGACAGCCAGCCATTAGACATGCACAGATAGTTCTGAGGGTCTGTCTGTGATGTCATAAAGGGCCTGCTGATCAATGGGCAGCTTTCTGATTGGCTGCTGTATTTGATTGACAGATGGAAGCTGGCAGTTGATTGGCTGTCTAGCCTAAAGTGCTTTACACACCTCCCTGATGGTACCACTGGCTAAGACTCCACCTCAGCTCATTGGGTAATGAAAAATTTAGAACAATTGATGGATGAAAGCAGGCATGCCGGCCATTTTGGGACGCTCAGTGGACTTGTTTAATGCAATGCACCTTTGTATATTCACATGCATTCGCTTCATGCTGTAACCACTGTGCATAAAAATGTAAGAAACATGGCATACAGTGTATCATTTGGTGTCTAAGTCATGTTTCCCATAATTTCCCTTCCCAGATACAAGCACTTTTGAGTGTTTGTGGCACTTTTTAGCTAAAATCATCCTACAGGGCCTAACTGCATATGCTAAAGCCTGCCTATTTTGAATGGTGTAGTGGCTCCTGCAACCTCCAAAAATATCAGGACTTACTTCCCCAATAACCTGCTAACTCACCCCTGAAATACATACTTATTCACCCTATTTTGTTCATTGGACTCATTTCTCATTTGAAATGCCCATTTTTGGGGGGGGGGGGGGCAGAAATGTGCGTCTTTAAAGGGTGATTTCTACGATACCCCACTTTTGCGCGTCGGACCTCAACTTTTCCCGTAAACGCAGAAAACCACAATTTTCAGGAGAAACGAGACAGACATCCCCTCCCTCTGCCACCCACCCGCCCAACTGAAAGCCAGCCATTAGACATGCACAGATAGTTCTGAGGGTCTGTCTGTAATGTCATAAAGGGCCTGCTGATCAATGGGCAGCTTTCTGATTGGCTGCTGTATTTGATTGACAGATGGAAGCTGGCAGCTGATTGGCTGTATAGCCTAAAGTGCTTTACACACCTCCCTGATGGTACCACTGGCTAAGACTCCACCACAGCTCATTGGGTAATGAAAAATTTAGAACAATTGATGGATGAAAGCAGGCAGGCCGGCCATTTTGGGACGCTCAGTGGACTTGTTTAATGCAATGCACCTTTGTATATTCACATGCATTCGCTTCATGCTGTAACCACTGTGCATAAAAATTTGGAAACATGGCATACAGTGTATCATTTGGTGTCTAAGTCATGTTTCCCATAATTTCCCTTCCCAGATACAAGCACTTTTGAGTGTTTGGGGCACTTTTTAGCTAAAATCATCCTACAGGGCCTAACTGCATATGCTAAAGCCTGCCTATTTTGAATGGTGTAGTGGCCCCTGCAACCTCCAAAAATATCAGGACTTACTTCCCCAATAACATGCTAACTCACCCCTGAAATACATACTTATTCACCCTATTTTGTTAATTGGACTCATTTCTCATTTGAAATGCCCATTTTTTGGGGGCCAGAAATGTGCGTCTTTAAAAGGTGATTTCTACGAGACCCCACTTTTGCGCGTCAGACCTCAACTTTTCCCGTAAACGCAGAAAAACCGCAATTTTCAGGAAAAACGAGACAGACATCCCCTCCCTCTGCCACCCACCCGCCCAACTGAAAGCCAGCCATTAGACATGCACAGATAGTTCTGAGGGTCTGTCTGTGATGTCATAAAGGGCCTGCTGATTAACGGGCAGCTTTCTGATTGGCTGCTGTATTTGATTGACAGATGGAAGCTGGCAGCTGATTGGCTGTCTAGCCTAAAGTGCTTTACACACCTCCCTGATGGTACCACTGGCTAAGACTCCACCTCAGCTCATTGGGTAATGAAAAATTTAGAACAATTGATGGATGAAAGCAGGCAGGCCGGCCATTTTGGGACGCTCATTGGACTTGTTTAATGCAATGCACCTTTGTATTTTCACATGCATTCGCTTCATGCTGTAACCACTGTGCATAAAAATTTGGAAACATGGCATACAGTGTATCATTTGGTGTCTAAGTCATGTTTCCCATATTTTCCCTTCCCAGATACAAGCCCGTTTGAGTGTTTGGGGCACTTTTTAGCTAAAATCATCCTACAGGGCCTAACTGCATATGCTAAAGCCTGCCTATTTTGAATGGTCTAGTGGCCCCTGCAACCTCCAAAAATATCAGGATTTACTTCCCCAATAGCCTGCTAACTCACCCCTGAAATACATACTTATTCACCCTATTTTGTTAATTGGACTCATTTCTCATTTGAAATGCCCATTTTTTGGGGGCCAGAAATGTGCGTCTTTAAAAGGTGATTTCTACGAGACCCCACTTTTGCGCGTCGGACCTCAACTTTTCCCGTAAACGCAGAAAAACCGTAATTTTCAGGAGAAACGAGACAGACATCCCCTCCCTCTGCCACCCACCCGCCCAACTGAAAGCCAGCCATTAGACATTCACAGATAGTTCTGAGGGTCTGTCTGTGATGTCATAAAGGGCCTGCTGATTAATGGGCAGCTTTCTGATTGGCTGCTGTATTTGATTGACAGATGGAAGCTGGCAGCTGATTGGCTGTCTAGCCTAAAGTGCTTTACACACCTCCCTGATGGTACCACTGGCTAAGACTCCACCTCAGCTCATTGGGTAATGAAAAATTTAGAACAATTGATGGATGAAAGCAGGCAGGCCGGCCATTTTGGGACACTCATTAGACTTGTTTAATGAAATGCACCTTTGTATTTTCACATGCATTCGCTTCATGCTGTAACCACTGTGCATAAAAATTTTGAAACATGGCATACAGTGTATCATTTGGTGTCTAAGTCATGTTTCCCATATTTTCCCTTCCCAGATACAAGCCCGTTTGATTGTTTGGGGCACTTTTTAGCTAAAATCATCCTACAGGGCCTAACTGCATATGCTAAAGCCTGCCTATTTTGAATGGTCTAGTGGCCCCTGCAACCTCCAAAAATATCAGGATTTACTTCCCCAATAACCTGCTAACTCACCCCTGAAATACATACTTATTCACCCTATTTTGTTAATTGGACTCATTTCTCATTTGAAATGCCCATTTTTTGGGGGCCAGAAATGTGCGTCTTTAAAAGGTGATTTCTACGAGACCCCACTTTTGCGCGTCGGACCTCAACTTTTCCCGTAAACGCAGAAAAACCGCAATTTTCAGGAGAAACGAGACAGACATCCCCTCCCTCTGCCACCCACCCGCCCAACTGACAGCCAGCCATTAGACATGCACAGATAGTTCTGAGGGTCTGTCTGTGATGTCATAAAGGGCCTGCTGATCAATGGGCAGCTTTCTGATTGGCTGCTGTATTTGATTGACAGATGGAAGCTGGCAGCTGATTGGCTGTCTAGCCTAAAGTGCTTTACACACCTCCCTGATGGTACCACTGGCTAAGACTCCACCTCAGCTCATTGGGTAATGAAAAATTTAGAACAATTGATGGATGAAAGCAGGCAGGCCGGCCATTTTGGGACACTCATTAGACTTGTTTAATGAAATGCACCTTTGTATTTTCACATGCATTCGCTTCATGCTGTAACCACTGTGCATAAAAATTTGGAAACATGGCATACAGTGTATCATTTGGTGTCTAAGTCATGTTTCCCATATTTTCCCTTCCCAGATACAAGCCCGTTTGAGAGTTTGGGGCACTTTTTAGCTAAAATCATCCTACAGGGCCTAACTGCATATGCTAAAGCCTGCCTATTTTGAATGGTGTAGTGGCCCCTGCAACCTCCAAAAATATCAGGACTTATTTCCCCAATAACCTGCTAACTCACCCCTGAAATACATACTTATTCACCCTATTTTGTTCATTGGACTCATTTCTCATTTGAAATGCCCATTTTTGGAGGAGGCAGAAATGTTCGTCTTTAAAGGGTGATTTCTACGATACCCCAATTTTGCGCGTCGGACCTCAACTTTTCGCGTAAACGCAGAAAAACCGCAATTTTCAGAAGAAACGAGACAGACATCCCCTCCCTCTGCCACCCACCCGCCCAACTAAAAGCCAGCCATTACACATGCACAGATAGTTCTAAGGGTCTGTCTGTGATGTCATAAAGGGCCTGCTGATCAATGGGCAGCTTTCTGATTGGCTGCTGTATTTGATTGACAGATGGAAGCTGGCAGCTGATTGGCTGTATAGCCTAAAGTGCTTTACACACCTCCCTGATGGTACCACTGGCTAAGACTCCACCTCAGCTCATTGGGTCATGAAAAATTTAGAACAATTGATGGATGAAAGCAGGCAGGCCGGCCATTTTGGGACGCTCATTGGACTTGTTTAATGCAATGCACCTTTGTATTTTTACATGCATTCGCTTCATGCTGTAACCACTGTGCATAAAAATTTGGAAACATGGCATACAGTGTATCATTTGGTGTCTAAGTCATGTTTCCCATATTTTCCCTTCCCAGATACAAGCCCGTTTGAGTGTTTGGGGCACTTTTTAGCTAAAATCATCCTACAGGGCCTAACTGCATATGCTAAAGCCTGCCTATTTTGAATGGTCTAGTGGCCCCTGCAACCTCCAAAAATATCAGGATTTACTTCCCCAATAGCCTGCTAACTCACCCCTGAAATACATACTTATTCACCCTATTTTGTTAATTGGACTCATTTCTCATTTGAAATGCCCATTTTTTGGGGGCCAGAAATGTGCGTCTTTAAAAGGTGATTTCTACGAGACCCCACTTTTGCGCGTCGGACCTCAACTTTTCCCGTAAATGCAGAAAAACCGCAATTTTCAGGAGAAATGAGACAGACATCCCCTCCCTCTGCCACCCACCCGCCCAACTGAAAGCCAGCCATTAGACATGCACAGATAGTTCTGAGGGTCTGTCTGTGATGTCATAAAGGGCCTGCTGATCAATGGGCAGCTTTCTGATTGGCTGCTGTATTTGATTGACAGATGGAAGCTGGCAGCTGATTGGCTGTCTAGCCTAAAGTGCTTTACACACCTCCCTGATGGTACCACTGGCTAAGACTCCACCTCAGCTCATTGGGTCATGAAAAATTTAGAACAATTGATGGATGAAAGCAGGCAGGCCGGCCATTTTGGGACGCTCATTGGACTTGTTTAATGCAATGCACCTTTGTATTTTCACATGCATTCGCTTCATGCTGTAACCACTGTGCATAAAAATTTGGAAACATGGCATACAGTGTATCATTTGGTGTCTAAGTCATGTTTCCCATAATTTCCCTTCCCAGATACAAGCACTTTTGAGTGTTTGGGGCACTTTTTAGCTAAAATCATCCTACAGGGCCTTACTGCATATGCTAAAGCCTGCCTATTTTGAATGGTGTAGTGGCTCCTGCAACCTCCAAAAATATCAGGACTTACTTCCCCAATAACCTGCTAACTCACCCCTGAAATACATACTTATTCACCCTATTTTGTTCATTGGACTCATTTCTCATTTGAAATGCCCATTTTGGGGGGGGGGGGCAGAAATGTGCGTCTTTAAAGGGTGATTTCTACGATACCCCACTTTTGCGCGTCGGACCTCAACTTTTCCCGTAAACGCAGAAAAACCACAATTTTCAGGAGAAACGAGACAGACATCCCCTCCCTCTGCCACCCACCCGCCCAACTGAAAGCCAGCCATTAGACATGCACAGATAGTTCTGAGGGTCTGTCTGTAATGTCATAAAGGGCCTGCTGATCAATGGGCAGCTTTCTGATTGGCTGCTGTATTTGATTGACAGATGGAAGCTGGCAGCTGATTGGCTGTATAGCCTAAAGTGCTTTACACACCTCCCTGATGGTACCACTGGCTAAGACTCCACCACAGCTCATTGGGTAATGAAAAATTTAGAACAATTGATGGATGAAAGCAGGCAGGCCGGCCATTTTGGGACGCTCAGTGGACTTGTTTAATGCAATGCACCTTTGTATATTCACATGCACTCGCTTCATGCTGTAACCACTGTGCATAAAAATTTGGAAACATGGCATACAGTGTATCATTTGGTGTCTAAGTCATGTTTCCCATAATTTCCCTTCCCAGATACAAGCACTTTTGAGTGTTTGGGGCACTTTTTAGCTAAAATCATCCTACAGGGCCTAACTGCATATGCTAAAGCCTGCCTATTTTGAATGGTGTAGTGGCCCCTGCAACCTCCAAAAATATCAGGACTTACTTCCCCAATAACATGCTAACTCACCCCTGAAATACATACTTATTCACCCTATTTTGTTCATTGGACTCATTTCTCATTTGAAATGCCCATTTTTGGGTGGGGCAGAAATGTGCGTCTTTAAAGGGTGATTTCTACGATACCCCACTTTTGCGCGTCGGACCTCAACTTTTCCCGTAAACGCAGAAAAACCACAATTTTCAGGAGAAACGAGACAGACATCCCCTCCCTCTGCCACCCACCCGCCCAACTGACAGCCAGCCATTAGACATGCACAGATAGTTCTGAGGGTCTGTCTGTGATGTCATAAAGGGCCTGCTGATCAATGGGCAGCTTTCTGATTGGCTGCTGTATTTGATTGACAGATGGAAGCTGGCAGCTGATTGGCTGTATAGCCTAAAGTGCTTTACACACCTCCCTGATGGTACCACTGGCTAAGACTCCACCTCAGCTCATTGGGTAATGAAAAATTTAGAACAATTGATGGATGAAAGCAGGCAGGCCGGCCATTTTGGGACGCTCATTGGACTTGTTTAATGCAATGCACCTTTGTATTTTCACATGCATTCGCTTCATGCTGTAACCACTGTGCATAAAAATTTGGAAACATGGCATACAGTGTATCATTTGGTGTCTAAGTCAAGTTTCCCATATTTTCCCTTCCCAGATACAAGCCCGTTTGAGTGTTTGGGGCACTTTTTAGCTAAAATCATCCTACAGGGCCTAACTGCATATGCTAAAGCCTGCCTATTTTGAATGGTCTAGTGGCCCCTGCAACCTCCAAAAATATCAGGATTTACTTACCCAATAGCCTGCTAACTCACCCCTGAAATACATACTTATTCACCCTATTTTGTTAATTGGACTCATTTCTCATTTGAAATGCCCATTTTTTGGGGGCCAGAAATGTGCGTCTTTAAAAGGTGATTTCTACGAGACCCCACTTTTGCGCGTCGGACCTCAACTTTTCCGGTAAACGCAGAAAAACCGCAATTTTCAGGAGAAATGAGACAGACATCCCCTCCCTCTGCCACCCACCCGCCCAACTGAAAGCCAGCCATTAGACATGCACAGATAGTTCTGAGGGTCTGTCTGTGATGTCATAAAGGGCCTGCTGATCAATGGGCAGCTTTCTGATTGGCTGCTGTATTTGATTGACAGATGGAAGCTGGCAGCTGATTGGCTGTATAGCCTAAAGTGCTTTACACACCTCCCTGATGGTACCACTGGCTAAGACTCCACCTCAGCTCATTGGGTCATGAAAAATTTAGAACAATTGATGGATGAAAGCAGGCAGGCCGGCCATTTTGGGACGCTCATTGGACTTGTTTAATGCAATGCACCTTTGTATTTTTACATGCATTCGCTTCATGCTGTAACCACTGTGCATAAAAATTTGGAAACATGGCATACAGTGTATCATTTGGTGTCTAAGTCATGTTTCCCATATTTTCCCTTCCCAGATACAAGCCCGTTTGAGTGTTTGGGGCACTTTTTAGCTAAAATCATCCTACAGGGCCTAACTGCATATGCTAAAGCCTGCCTATTTTGAATGGTCTAGTGGCCCCTGCAACCTCCAAAAATATCAGGATTTACTTCCCCAATAGCCTGCTAACTCACCCCTGAAATACATACTTACTCACCCTATTTTGTTAATTGGACTCATTTCTCATTTGAAATGCCCATTTTTTGGGGGCCAGAAATGTGCGTCTTTAAAAGGTGATTTCTACGAGACCCCACTTTTGCGCGTCGGACCTCAACTTTTCCCGTAAATGCAGAAAAACCGCAATTTTCAGGAGAAATGAGACAGACATCCCCTCCCTCTGCCACCCACCCGCCCAACTGAAAGCCAGCCATTAGACATGCACAGATAGTTCTGAGGGTCTGTCTGTGATGTCATAAAGGGCCTGCTGATCAATGGGCAGCTTTCTGATTGGCTGCTGTATTTGATTGACAGATGGAAGCTGGCAGCTGATTGGCTGTCTAGCCTAAAGTGCTTTACACACCTCCCTGATGGTACCACTGGCTAAGACTCCACCTCAGCTCATTGGGTCATGAAAAATTTAGAACAATTGATGGATGAAAGCAGGCAGGCCGGCCATTTTGGGACGCTCATTGGACTTGTTTAATGCAATGCACCTTTGTATTTTCACATGCATTCGCTTCATGCTGTAACCACTGTGCATAAAAATTTGGAAACATGGCATACAGTGTATCATTTGGTGTCTAAGTCATGTTTCCCATAATTTCCCTTCCCAGATACAAGCACTTTTGAGTGTTTGGGGCACTTTTTAGCTAAAATCATCCTACAGGGCCTTACTGCATATGCTAAAGCCTGCCTATTTTGAATGGTGTAGTGGCTCCTGCAACCTCCAAAAATATCAGGACTTACTTCCCCAATAACCTGCTAACTCACCCCTGAAATACATACTTATTCACCCTATTTTGTTCATTGGACTCATTTCTCATTTGAAATGCCCATTTTGGGGGGGGGGGGGCAGAAATGTGCGTCTTTAAAGGGTGATTTCTACGATACCCCACTTTTGCGCGTCGGACCTCAACTTTTCCCGTAAACGCAGAAAAACCACAATTTTCAGGAGAAACGAGACAGACATCCCCTCCCTCTGCCACCCACCCGCCCAACTGAAAGCCAGCCATTAGACATGCACAGATAGTTCTGAGGGTCTGTCTGTAATGTCATAAAGGGCCTGCTGATCAATGGGCAGCTTTCTGATTGGCTGCTGTATTTGATTGACAGATGGAAGCTGGCAGCTGATTGGCTGTATAGCCTAAAGTGCTTTACACACCTCCCTGATGGTACCACTGGCTAAGACTCCACCACAGCTCATTGGGTAATGAAAAATTTAGAACAATTGATGGATGAAAGCAGGCAGGCCGGCCATTTTGGGACGCTCAGTGGACTTGTTTAATGCAATGCACCTTTGTATATTCACATGCACTCGCTTCATGCTGTAACCACTGTGCATAAAAATTTGGAAACATGGCATACAGTGTATCATTTGGTGTCTAAGTCATGTTTCCCATAATTTCCCTTCCCAGATACAAGCACTTTTGAGTGTTTGGGGCACTTTTTAGCTAAAATCATCCTACAGGGCCTAACTGCATATGCTAAAGCCTGCCTATTTTGAATGGTGTAGTGGCCCCTGCAACCTCCAAAAATATCAGGACTTACTTCCCCAATAACATGCTAACTCACCCCTGAAATACATACTTATTCACCCTATTTTGTTCATTGGACTCATTTCTCATTTGAAATGCCCATTTTTGGGTGGGGCAGAAATGTGCGTCTTTAAAGGGTGATTTCTACGATACCCCACTTTTGCGCGTCGGACCTCAACTTTTCCCGTAAACGCAGAAAAACCACAATTTTCAGGAGAAACGAGACAGACATCCCCTCCCTCTGCCACCCACCCGCCCAACTGACAGCCAGCCATTAGACATGCACAGATAGTTCTGAGGGTCTGTCTGTGATGTCATAAAGGGCCTGCTGATCAATGGGCAGCTTTCTGATTGGCTGCTGTATTTGATTGACAGATGGAAGCTGGCAGCTGATTGGCTGTATAGCCTAAAGTGCTTTACACACCTCCCTGATGGTACCACTGGCTAAGACTCCACCTCAGCTCATTGGGTAATGAAAAATTTAGAACAATTGATGGATGAAAGCAGGCAGGCCGGCCATTTTGGGACGCTCATTGGACTTGTTTAATGCAATGCACCTTTGTATTTTCACATGCATTCGCTTCATGCTGTAACCACTGTGCATAAAAATTTGGAAACATGGCATACAGTGTATCATTTGGTGTCTAAGTCAAGTTTCCCATATTTTCCCTTCCCAGATACAAGCCCGTTTGAGTGTTTGGGGCACTTTTTAGCTAAAATCATCCTACAGGGCCTAACTGCATATGCTAAAGCCTGCCTATTTTGAATGGTCTAGTGGCCCCTGCAACCTCCAAAAATATCAGGATTTACTTACCCAATAGCCTGCTAACTCACCCCTGAAATACATACTTATTCACCCTATTTTGTTAATTGGACTCATTTCTCATTTGAAATGCCCATTTTTTGGGGGCCAGAAATGTGCGTCTTTAAAAGGTGATTTCTACGAGACCCCACTTTTGCGCGTCGGACCTCAACTTTTCCGGTAAACGCAGAAAAACCGCAATTTTCAGGAGAAATGAGACAGACATCCCCTCCCTCTGCCACCCACCCGCCCAACTGAAAGCCAGCCATTAGACATGCACAGATAGTTCTGAGGGTCTGTCTGTGATGTCATAAAGGGCCTGCTGATCAATGGGCAGCTTTCTGATTGGCTGCTGTATTTGATTGACAGATGGAAGCTGGCAGCTGATTGGCTGTATAGCCTAAAGTGCTTTACACACCTCCCTGATGGTACCACTGGCTAAGACTCCACCTCAGCTCATTGGGTCATGAAAAATTTAGAACAATTGATGGATGAAAGCAGGCAGGCCGGCCATTTTGGGACGCTCATTGGACTTGTTTAATGCAATGCACCTTTGTATTTTTACATGCATTCGCTTCATGCTGTAACCACTGTGCATAAAAATTTGGAAACATGGCATACAGTGTATCATTTGGTGTCTAAGTCATGTTTCCCATATTTTCCCTTCCCAGATACAAGCCCGTTTGAGTGTTTGGGGCACTTTTTAGCTAAAATCATCCTACAGGGCCTAACTGCATATGCTAAAGCCTGCCTATTTTGAATGGTCTAGTGGCCCCTGCAACCTCCAAAAATATCAGGATTTACTTCCCCAATAGCCTGCTAACTCACCCCTGAAATACATACTTACTCACCCTATTTTGTTAATTGGACTCATTTCTCATTTGAAATGCCCATTTTTTGGGGGCCAGAAATGTGCGTCTTTAAAAGGTGATTTCTACGAGACCCCACTTTTGCGCGTCGGACCTCAACTTTTCCCGTAAATGCAGAAAAACCGCAATTTTCAGGAGAAATGAGACAGACATCCCCTCCCTCTGCCACCCACCCGCCCAACTGAAAGCCAGCCATTAGACATGCACAGATAGTTCTGAGGGTCTGTCTGTGATGTCATAAAGGGCCTGCTGATCAATGGGCAGCTTTCTGATTGGCTGCTGTATTTGATTGACAGATGGAAGCTGGCAGCTGATTGGCTGTCTAGCCTAAAGTGCTTTACACACCTCCCTGATGGTACCACTGGCTAAGACTCCACCTCAGCTCATTGGGTCATGAAAAATTTAGAACAATTGATGGATGAAAGCAGGCAGGCCGGCCATTTTGGGACGCTCATTGGACTTGTTTAATGCAATGCACCTTTGTATTTTCACATGCATTCGCTTCATGCTGTAACCACTGTGCATAAAAATTTGGAAACATGGCATACAGTGTATCATTTGGTGTCTAAGTCATGTTTCCCATATTTTCCCTTCCCAGATACAAGCCCGTTTGAGTGTTTGGGGCACTTTTTAGCTAAAATCATCCTACAGGGCCTAACTGCATATGCTAAAGCCTGCCTATTTTGAATGGTCTAGTGGCCCCTGCAACCTCCAAAAATATCAGGATTTACTTCCCCAATAACCTGCTAACTCACCCCTGAAATACATACTTATTCACCCTATTTTGTTAATTGGACTCATTTCTCATTTGAAATGCCCATTTTTTGGGGGCCAGAAATGTGCGTCTTTAAAAGGTGATTTCTACGAGACCCCACTTTTGCGCGTCGGACCTCAACTTTTCCCGTAAACGCAGAAAAACCGCAATTTTCAGGAGAAACGAGACAGACATCCCCTCCCTCTGCCACCCACCCGCCCAACTGACAGCCAGCCATTAGACATGCACAGATAGTTCTGAGGGTCTGTCTGTGATGTCATAAAGGGCCTGCTGATCAATGGGCAGCTTTCTGATTGGCTGCTGTATTTGATTGACAGATGGAAGCTGGCAGTTGATTGGCTGTCTAGCCTAAAGTGCTTTACACACCTCCCTGATGGTACCACTGGCTAAGACTCCACCTCAGCTCATTGGGTAATGAAAAATTTAGAACAATTGATGGATGAAAGCAGGCAGGCCGGCCATTTTGGGACGCTCAGTGGACTTGTTTAATGCAATGCACCTTTGTATATTCACATGCATTCGCTTCATGCTGTAACCACTGTGCATAAAAATTTAAGAAACATGGCATACAGTGTATCATTTGGTGTCTAAGTCATGTTTCCCATAATTTCCCTTCCCAGATACAAGCACTTTTGAGTGTTTGTGGCACTTTTTAGCTAAAATCATCCTACAGGGCCTAACTGCATATGCTAAAGCCTGCCTATTTTGAATGGTGTAGTGGCTCCTGCAACCTCCAAAAATATCAGGACTTACTTCCCCAATAACCTGCTAACTCACCCCTGAAATACATACTTATTCACCCTATTTTGTTCATTGGACTCATTTCTCATTTGAAATGCCCATTTTTTTTTTGGGGGGGGGGCAGAAATGTGCGTCTTTAACCCCTTCCTGACAGAGCTAGTTTTGGCGTTCCTGACAGAGCCATTTTTTTCAAATCTGACATGTCTCACTTAAGTGGGGATAACTTTTTTTTGCTTTTACTTATCCCAGTGATTTTGAGATTGTTTTTTCGTGACACATTGTACTTCAAATTAGTGGTAAATTTGGGTCGATACAGTCTGTGTTTTTTTGTGAAAAATACCAAAATGTCGTGAAAAAATGGAAAATTTAGCGATTTGCAAAATGTTAAATTTTCTGCTTGTGAGACAAATAATCATACCACTCAAAATAGTTAATAACTAACATAGACCATATGTCTACTTTATATTTCCATCATTATTTCAACTTCCTTTTAATTTTTTTGGACACTAGGAGGCTTACAATATGAATAGCAAATTCTCAAATTTTCAAGAAAATTTCAAACACTGATTTTTTTAGGGACCAGTTCAGTTCTGATGTGACTTTGAGGGACTTGTATGTGAGACACCCCCATAAATGATGCCATTTCAAAAACTGCACCCCTCACAGTATTCAAAACAGCATTTTGGAAGTTTGTTAACCCTTTAGGTGTTTCACAGGAATTAAAACAAAGTGTAGGTGAAATTTCAAAATTTCTTTTTTTTTGCAGATTTGCAATTTTAATACATTTTTCTAAGGAACACAGTACATTTTACTAGAGAAATGTGACTAAAAATTGATTCCCCCAATTCTTTTGTTTTCATAAATATCCTATATGTGGCCCTAGTGTGCACGTTGACCAAACCACAGGCTTCATAATAGAAGGAGCACCTACTTGATTTTGGAGACTCCTTTTTCTGAGATTATTTTTTAGGCACCATGTAGGTTTCTAGGCACCATAAGATGCTAAAATTTAGGAACCCCCCCACAAGTGACCCCATTTTGCAAACTACACCCCTCAGGGAATTCATCTAGGGGTATAGTGTACATTTCAAACCCCCAGGGGTTTCACCAATTGTGGTACAACTGGGCATTGAAAATGAAAAATTAAATTTTTTACACAAAAATGCAGTTCTGGCTCAAAATTTTTAATTTTCACAAGGAATGAAGGAGAAAAAGCACCCCAAAATCTGTGCCCCAATTTCTCCCGAGTACGGCAATGCCTCACATGTGACCAAAAAATACCAGTTGGGTGCATGGCAGGACTCCGAAGGGAAGGAGTGATTTTTGGATTTTGCAGCTCAGATTCTGGTGGAATTTTGGTGGGTGCTATGTCGCATTAGCAAGACCCCCCAAGCACCAATACAGTGGAACCCCCCCACAAGTCACCCCATTTTGCAAACTACACCCCTCAGGGAATTCATCTAGGGGTATAGTGTACATTTCAAACCCCCAGGGGTTTCACCAATTTTGATACAAGTGGGCATTGAAAATGAAAAATTAAATTTTTTTACACAAAAATGCAGTTCTGGCTCAAAATTTTTAATTTTCAGAAGGTATGAAGGAGAAAAAGCACCCCAAAATCTGTGCCCCAATTTCTCCCGAGTACGGCAATGCCTCACATGTGACCAAAAAATACCAGTTGGGTGCATGGCAGGACTCAGAAGGGAAGGAGTGATTTTTGGATTTTGCAGCACAGATTTTGGTGGAATGAATGGTGGGTGCTATGTTGCACCAATACAGTGGAACCCCCCCACAAGTCACCCCATTTTGCAAAGTACACCCCTCAGGGAATTCATCTAGGGGTATAGTGTACATTTCAAACCCCCAGGGGTTTCACCAATTTTGATACAAGTGGGCAGTGAACATGAAAAATTACATTTTTTTACACAAAAATGCAGTTCTGCCTCAAAATTTTTAATTTTCAGAAGGTATGAAGGAGAAAAAGCACCCCAAAATCTGTGCCCCAATTTCTCCTGAGTACGGCAATGCCTGACATGTGACCATAAAATACCAGTTGGGTGCATGGCAGGACTCAGAACGGAAGGAGTGATTTTGTGGATTTTGCAGCTCAGATTCTGGTGGAATTTTGGTGGGTGCTATGTCGCATTAGCAAGACCCCCCAAGCACCAATACAGTGGAACCCCCCCACAAGTCACCCCATTTTGCAAACTACACCCCTCAGGGAATTCATCTAGGGGTATAGTGTACATTTCAAACCCCCAGGGGTTTCACCAATTTTGATACAAGTGGGCAGTGAACATGAAAAATTACATTTTTTTACACAAAAATGCAGTTCTGGCTCAAAATTTTTCATTTTCAGAAGGTATGAAGGAGAAAAAGCACCCCAAAATCTGTGCCCCAATTTCTCCCGAGTACGGCAATGCCTGACATGTGACCAAAAAATACCAGTTGGGTGCATGGCAGGACTCAGAAGGGAAGGAGTGATTTTTGGATTTTGCAGCTCAGATTCTGGTGGAATTTTGGTGGGTGCTATGTGGCATTAGCAAGACCCCCCAAGCACCAATACAGTGGAACCCCCCCACAAGTCACCCCATTTTGCAAACTACACCCCTCAGGGAATTCATCTAGGGGTAGAGTGTACATTTCAAACCCCCAGGGGTTTCACCAATTTTGATACAAGTGGGCAGTGAACATGAAAAATTACATTTTTTTACACAAAAATGCAGTTCTGGCTCAAAATTTTTCATTTTCAGAAGGTATGAAGGAGAAAAAGCACCCCAAAATCTGTGCCCCAATTTCTCCCGAGTACGGCAATGCCTGACATGTGACCAAAAAATACCAGTTGGGTGCATGGCAGGACTCAGAAGGGAAGGAGTGATTTTTGGATTTTGCAGCTCAGATTCTGGTGGAATTTTGGTGGGTGCTATGTGGCATTAGCAAGACCCCCCAAGCACCAATACAGTGGAACCCCCCCACAAGTCACCCCATTTTGCAAACTACACCCCTCAGGGAATTCATCTAGGGGTAGAGTGTACATTTCAAACCCCCAGGGGTTTCACCAATTTTGATACAAGTGGGCAGTGAACATGAAAAATTACATTTTTTTACACAAAAATGCAGTTCTGGCTCAAAATTTTTCATTTTCAGAAGGTATGAAGGAGAAAAAGCACCCCAAAATCTGTGCCCCAATTTCTCCCGAGTACGGCAATGCCTTACATGTGACCAAAAAATACCAGTTGGGTGCATGGCAGGACTCAGAAGGGAAGGAGTGATTTTTGGATTTTGCAGCTCAGATTCTGGTGGAATTTTGGTGGGTGCTATGTGGCATTAGCAAGACCCCCCAAGCACCAATACAGTGGAACCCCCCCACAAGTCACCCCATTTTGCAAACTACACCCCTCAGGGAATTCATCTAGGGGTAGAGTGTACATTTCAAACCCCCAGGGGTTTCACCAATTTTGATACAAGTGGGCAGTGAACATGAAAAATTACATTTTTTTACACAAAAATGCAGTTCTGGCTCAAAATTTTTAATTTTCAGAAGGTATGAAGGAGAAAAAGCACCCCAAAATCTGTGCCCCAATTTCTCCCGAGTACGGCAATGCCTGACATGTGACCAAAAAATACCAGTTGGGTGCATGGCAGGACTCAGAACGGAAGGAGTGATTTTTTGGATTTTGCAGCTCAGATTCTGGTGGAATGAATGGTGGGTGCTATGTTGCACCAATACAGTGGAACCCCCCCACAAGTCACCCCATTTTGCGAAGTACACCCCTCAGGGAATTCATCTAGGGGTAGAGTGTACATTTCAAACCCCCAGGGGTTTCACCAATTTTGATACAAGTGGGCAGTGAACATGAAAAATTACATTTTTTTACACAAAAATGCAGTTCTGGCTCAAAGTTTTTAATTTTCAGAAGGTATGAAGGAGAAAAAGCACCCCAAAATCTGTGCCCCAATTTCTCCCGAGTACGGCAATGCCTGACATGTGACCAAAAAATACCAGTTGGGTGCATGGCAGGACTCAGAACGGAAGGAGTGATTTTTTGGATTTTGCAGCTCAGATTCTGGTGGAATGAATGGTGGGTGCTATGTTGCACCAATACAGTGGAACCCCCCCACAAGTCACCCCATTTTGCGAAGTACACCCCTCAGGGAATTCATCTAGGGGTAGAGTGTACATTTCAAACCCCCAGGGGTTTCACCAATTTTGATACAAGTGGGCAGTGAACATGAAAAATTACATTTTTTTACACAAAAATGCAGTTCTGGCTCAAAATTTTTAATTTTCAGAAGGTATGAAGGAGAAAAAGCACCCCAAAATCTGTGCCCCAATTTCTCCCGAGTACGGCAATGCCTGACATGTGACCAAAAAATACCAGTTGGGTGCATGGCAGGACTCAGAAGGGAAGGAGTGATTTTTGGATTTTGCGGCTCAGATTCTGGTGGAATGAATGGTGGGTGCTATGTGGCATTAGCAAGACCCCCGAAGCACGGTGAAATTATGAACCTAATATTCCATAGATGTGTGGTATAATTTAAAACACTCCTTTATACATAGGCCGGGTTTGTCGGGGCAAGTGTCACACTGGAAAATAGTTTGCTTTCTTATTCCCTTTTTATAGCAAACTTTGCACCTTTTTTGTGTCCTGCCCTTTTTTCCAGTGGAGGGGATTTCATCAGGAAAATGCTGCCCTGGTACAATACGGGGGCCAGTACTAGAAGTACTGGGGCCCTCTGCCTGCTGGTTCCCAAATATTAGGCCCTTTATGACTTCCTCTTGAAAGTGCATAAATGTCCCCCTCTGGCCGGTAGAACGGAATAGCACGTAAGCGTTATACAGTGCCATCTGGATGATATACACGGCCACCTTCTTGTACCAGATTTTTGTTTTCCGCAGGGCACTGTACGGCTTCATTTCCTGATCTGAAAGATCCACTCCGCCCATGTACCTATTGTAATCCAGGATACAATTAGGTTTTGAGGTGTGGGTACTGGTACCTCGTACAGGGACGGAGGTGGTACTGTCTCCGTGAATTGTTGTCAGTATAAGGACATCCCTCTTGTCCTTATATTTGACCAACAACATATTTTCGTTGCATATTCCCCTGCTTTCACCCCTTCTCATTACTTGGGCAATGTGCGTTTTTGGGAGGCCTCTTTGGTTCTTGCGCACAGTACCGCAAGCTGCTGTACCTCTTGAACCAAGGGCCTTAAACAGGGGGATGCTAGTGTAAAAGTTATCCACATAGAGGTGATAACCTTTATCCAGGAAGGGGTGCACTAAATCCCAGACAATTTTCCCACTAACACCTACGAGGGAGGGGGGGCATTCTGGCGGTTCAATTCTTGAATCCTTCCCTTCATAAACCCTAAACCTGTGGGTGTACCCTGAGGTGCTTTCACACAGTTTATACATTTTTATGCCATACCTTGCCCTCTTACTGGGAAGGTACTGGCGGAATTTAACCCTTCCTTTAAAATGTATAAGGGACTCGTCGATACAAATAAATTTTTCAGGGATGTACACCTCTTCAAATTTGGCACTGAAATGATCAATGACCGGCCTGACTTTGAATAGCCGGTCAAAGGTGGGATCATCTCTGGGTGGGCACTGTGCATTATCGGTGTAATGTATGAATTTAAGAATTGTCTCAAATCGAGTCCGGGGCATGGCCATACGGTAAAATGGAGTACTGTACAGAACATCTGTACTCCAATATTGCCTAATTTCTGGCTTTTTTACTATGCCCATATGAAACACCAGACCCCAAAACGTCATCATCTCTACTGCATCTACAGGGGTCCACCTAGCAAATGATGACGTGGGGTTTTGAGCAATAAACTGCTGGGCATATAAATTAGTTTGGTCCACCATTAAATTTATAAAATCATCAGAGAAAAATAATTTGAAAAAGTCAATTTCTCTGAGACCTGTGGAATCAAATTGGATTCCTGGCATGGCCAAAAACTCAGGAACCTGGGGCTCAAAATTGTCTGGTGGTGGGGTCCATACTAGATCAATTATTGGGGGGGGAATCTCAGCTGATCTACGGGGGCGTCTTTGAGGGGGTCCCTCATCAGCAGAGGAGGAAGAGGAGCTTAAGGCAAATCCTTCAAATTCCCCGCTTGCATCACTGGCTGTGTCAGAGTCAGAAGCAAGCATGGCATATGCCTCCTCCACTGAATACATTCTCCTGGATGATTGGGAGGACATTTGGGAGGACATTTGGGAGGACATTTGGGATGCCATTTTTATTTTTGTGTTACCGGTAGTGAAATGTTTCAACACGTGTATAGTGTAGGGGGGGGCACAAACTTTATTTCAATCCGGGGGGTATGTAGTGTGTAGTGTGTATGTAGTGCAGAAAAAAAAAAAAAATACTTTATACCAATAAAAAAAAAAAAAAATGAAGGTGTTAAAAAAAAAAAAAATGAAGGGGTTAAAAAAAAAAAAAAGGAAGGGGTTAAAAAAAAAAAAGGTCCTGCGCCAAAAATTGAGCACAGATGTTGGTCAGTAACGTCTGTCACTGAACAGCGCTCAAAGGCAACAGGAATTTGATCAAAAAAAAAAAAAAATAGATCAACCCTGTGCCGAAAAAGATGATCAGTGATGTACGTCACTGATCAGCGCACAGCGGCCACAGGACACCCACAAAATCACAGTGTGTGTAAAAAAAAAAATTAAAAAAATACCCCACAGCACACACACAAAAAAAAAAGGTGATCAGTGATGCGACACTGATTACCAGTGAGGTGCAGCAGGTGCACAACCTTTGGTGCAACTGACAGGTATATATAAAAAAAAAAAAACCTCTGTACCCCCAAAAAAGTTGCTGATCACCTCAGATATAGTGATCAGCACAAAAGGCGGGGACAGCAGACACAAAATTTAGCACTCTCTATCACTATCTCTCTCTATCTCTCTATCTCTCACTATCTATCACTATCTATCACTCTATGACACTGCAGCAGCAGCACTGACAGGTATATCTATATATTAAAAAAAACCTGCGCCCCCAAAAAGTTGCTGATCAGTTAATTTATACTGATCAGCACAAAAGGAGGGGGCAGCAGTCAGTTATATAAAAAATATATAGCACAATCTGTCACTATCTCTCTCTATCTCTCTCTCTCTATCTCTCTCTATCTCTCTATAACTATCACACTGCAGCAGCACAAAATATAGCACTCTGTCAGTAGGCCTCTCTCTCTATCTCTCTCTCTCTCTCTCTCTCTATCTATAACTATATCACACTGCAGCAGCACAAAATATAGCACTCTCTGACACTATCTCTCTCTCTATCTCTCTCTATCTCTCTCTATCTCTCTCTATCTCTCTCTCTCTATCTCTCTCTATCTCTCTCTATCTATCTCTCTATCTCTCTATCTATCTAGCTAGTACACTGCAGCAGCACAATTTCACAGGAAGGCACAATTATTGAACAGGATCCAGGAAGCAATCAGCAGCGATCAGGTAAGTATTGCAGCAAGTATTCTGGTCAGTATGGCGGCAGGGGGGTACGGTGACCGCACTGCACGCTTTCCAGACCGGAATGGCGTCTGCAGTGCAGTCACCGTTAGTTTAAATCCCCCTCCTTGGCTGTGATTGGTCCGTCGGACCGACGGACCAATCACGGCCTTTGGGGGCGGGCGGGGTGAGGTGGGGTGACACCAGTGTCACCCTTACACCCCGCGGTGATTGGTGCTGTACTTTACAGCACCAATCACCTCTGATCCCGTGTCACCGGCGAACGTTATTCGCCGGTGACACAGGAAAACACTGAACAGCCAATCACAGCGATCGCCGACGGGGGGGCGGCATCGCAGCCCCCCCGGGGCATGCACGGACATGTCTGCTGTCAGGGACAGCAGACATGTTGAAACTGTCACCGCGTCTATAGACGCGGTGACAGTTTAAATCCATGACGTACATTTACGCCATGTGTCGGGAAGTGCTTCCCGACCATGACGTAAATGTACGTCAAATGTCGGGAAGGGGTTAAAGGGTGATTTCTACGATACCCCACTTTTGCGCGTCGGACCTCAACTTTTCCCGTAAACGCAGAAAAACCACAATTTTCAGGAGAAACGAGACAGACATCCCCTCCCTCTGCCACCCACCCGCCCAACTGAAAGCCAGCCATTAGACATGCACAGATAGTTCTGAGGGTCTGTCTGTAATGTCATAAAGGGCCTGCTGATCAATGGGCAGCTTTCTGATTGGCTGCTGTATTTGATTGACAGATGGAAGCTGGCAGCTGATTGGCTGTATAGCCTAAAGTGCTTTACACACCTCCCTGATGGTACCACTGGCTAAGACTCCACCACAGCTCATTGGGTAATGAAAAATTTAGAACAATTGATGGATGAAAGCAGGCAGGCCGGCCATTTTGGGACGCTCAGTGGACTTGTTTAATGCAATGCACCTTTGTATATTCACATGCATTCGCTTCATGCTGTAACCACTGTGCATAAAAATTTGGAAACATGGCATACAGTGTATCATTTGGTGTCTAAGTCATGTTTCCCATAATTTCCCTTCCCAGATACAAGCACTTTTGAGTGTTTGGGGCACTTTTTAGCTAAAATCATCCTACAGGGCCTAACTGCATATGCTAAAGCCTGCCTATTTTGAATGGTGTAGTGGCCCCTGCAACCTCCAAAAATATCAGGACTTACTTCCCCAATAACATGCTAACTCACCCCTGAAATACATACTTATTCACCCTATTTTGTTCATTGGACTCATTTCTCATTTGAAATGCCCATTTTTGGGTGGGGCAGAAATGTGCGTCTTTAAAGGGTGATTTCTACGATACCCCACTTTTGCGCGTCGGACCTCAACTTTTCCCGTAAACGCAGAAAAACCACAATTTTCAGGAGAAACGAGACAGACATCCCCTCCCTCTGCCACCCACCCGCCCAACTGAAAGCCAGCCATTAGACATGCACAGATAGTTCTGAGGGTCTGTCTGTAATGTCATAAAGGGCCTGCTGATCAATGGGCAGCTTTCTGATTGGCTGCTGTATTTGATTGACAGATGGAAGCTGGCAGCTGATTGGCTGTATAGCCGAAAGTGCTTTACACACCTCCCTGATGGTACCACTGGCTAAGACTCCACCTCAGCTCATTGGGTAATGAAAAATTTAGAACAATTGATGGATGAAAGCAGGCAGGCCGGCCATTTTGGGACGCTCATTGGACTTGTTTAATGCAATGCACCTTTGTATTTTCACATGCATTCGCTTCATGCTGTAACCACTGTGCATAAAAATTTGGAAACATGGCATACAGTGTATCATTTGGTGTCTAAGTCATGTTTCCCATATTTTCCCTACCCAGATACAAGCCCGTTTGAGTGTTTGGGGCACTTTTTAGCTAAAATCATCCTACAGGGCCTAACTGCATATGCTAAAGCCTGCCTATTTTGAATGGTCTAGTGGCCCCTGCAACCTCCAAAAATATCAGGATTTACTTCCCCAATAGCCTGCTAACTCACCCCTGAAATACATACTTATTCACCCTATTTTGTTAATTGGACTCATTTCTCATTTGAAATGCCCATTTTTTGGGGGCCAGAAATGTGCGTCTTTAAAAGGTGATTTCTACGAGACCCCACTTTTGCGCGTCAGACCTCAACTTTTCCCGTAAACGCAGAAAAACCGCAATTTTCAGGAAAAACGAGACAGACATCCCCTCCCTCTGCCACCCACCCGCCCAACTGAAAGCCAGCCATTAGACATGCACAGATAGTTCTGAGGGTCTGTCTGTGATGTCATAAAGGGCCTGCTGATTAACGGGCAGCTTTCTGATTGGCTGCTGTATTTGATTGACAGATGGAAGCTGGCAGCTGATTGGCTGTCTAGCCTAAAGTGCTTTACACACCTCCCTGATGGTACCACTGGCTAAGACTCCACCTCAGCTCATTGGGTAATGAAAAATTTAGAACAATTGATGGATGAAAGCAGGCAGGCCGGCCATTTTGGGATGCTCATTGGACTTGTTTAATGCAATGCACCTTTGTATTTTCACATGCATTCGCTTCATGCTGTAACCACTGTGCATAAAAATTTGGAAACATGGCATACAGTGTATCATTTGGTGTCTAAGTCATGTTTCCCATATTTTCACTTCCCAGATACAAGCCCGTTTGAGTGTTTGGGGCACTTTTTAGCTAAAATCATCCTACAGGGCCTAACTGCATATGCTAAAGCCTGCCTATTTTGAATGGTCTAGTGGCCCCTGCAACCTCCAAAAATATCAGGACTTACTTCCCCAATAGCCTGCTAACTCACCCCTGAAATACATACTTATTCACCCTATTTTGTTCATTGGACTCATTTCTTATTTGAAATGCCCATTTTTTGGGGGCCAGAAATGTGCGTCTTTAAAAGGTGATTTCTACGAGACCCCACTTTTGCGCGTCGGACCTCAACTTTTCCCGTAAACGCAGAAAAACCGCAATTTTCAGGAGAAACAAGACAGACATCCCCTCCCTCTGCCACCCACCCGCCCAACTGACAGCCAGCCATTAGACATGCACAGATAGTTCTGAGGGTCTGTCTGTGATGTCATAAAGGGCCTGCTGATCAATGGGCAGCTTTCTGATTGGCTGCTGTATTTGATTGACAGATGGAAGCTGGCAGCTGATTGGCTGTCTAGCCTAAAGTGCTTTACACACCTCCCTGATGGTACCACTGGCTAAGACTCCATCTCAGCTCATTGGGTAATGAAAAATTTAGAACAATTGATGGATGAAAGCAGGCAGGCCGGCCATTTTGGGACGCTCAGTGGACTTGTTTAATGCAATGCACCTTTGTATATTCACATGCATTCGCTTCATGCTGTAACCACTGTGCATAAAAATTTGAAAACATGGCATACAGTGTATCATTTGGTGTCTAAGTCATGTTTCCCATATTTTCCCTTCCCAGATACAAGCCCGTTTGAGTGTTTGGGGCACTTTTTAGCTAAAACCATCCTACAGGGCCTAACTGCATATGCTAAAGCCTGCCTATTTTGAATGGTCTAGTGGCCCCTGCAACCTCCAAAAATATCAGGATTTACTTCCCCAATAACCTGCTAACTCACCCCTGAAATACATACTTATTCACCCTATTTTGTTAATTGGACTCATTTCTCATTTGAAATGCCCATTTTTGGGGGGCCAGAAATGTGCGTCTTTAAAAGGTGATTTCTACGAGACCCCACTTTTGCGCGTCGGACCTCAACTTTTCCCGTAAACGCAGAAAAACCGCAATTTTCAGGAGAAACGAGACAGACATCCCCTCCCTCTGCCACCCACCCGCCCAACTGAAAGCCAGCCATTAGACATGCACAGATAGTTCTGAGGGTCTGTCTGTGATGTCAAAAAGGGCCTGCTGATCAATGGGCAGCTTTCTGATTGGCTGCTGTATTTGATTGACAGATGGAAGCTGGCAGCTGATTGGCTGTATAGCCTAAAGTGCTTTACACACCTCCCTGATGGTACCACTGGCTAAGACTCCACCTCAGCTCATTGGGTAATGAAAAATTTAGAACAATTGATGGATGAAAGCAGGCAGGCCGGCCATTTTGGGACGCTCATTGGACTTGTTTAATGCAATGCACCTTTGTATTTTCACATGCATTCGCTTCATGCTGTAACCACTGTGCATAAAAATTTGGAAACATTTCATACAGTGTATCATTTGGTGTCTAAGTCATGTTTCCCATATTTTCCCTTCCCAGATACAAGCCCGTTTGAGTGTTTGGGGCACTTTTTAGCTAAAATCATCCTACAGGGCCTAACTGCATATGCTAAAGCCTGCCTATTTTGAATGGTCTAGTGGCCCCTGCAACCTCCAAAAATATCAGGATTTACTTCCCCAATAGCCTGCTAACTCACCCCTGAAATACATACTTATTCACCCTATTTTGTTAATTGGACTCATTTCTCATTTGAAATGCCCATTTTTTGGGGGGCCAGAAATGTGCGTCTTTAAAAGGTGATTTCTACGAGACCCCACTTTTGCGCGTCGGACCTCAACTTTTCCCGTAAACGCAGAAAAACCGCAATTTTCAGGAGAAATGAGACAGACATACCCTCCCTCTGCCACCCACCCGCCCAACTGAAAGCCAGCCATTAGACATGCACAGATAGTTCTGAGGGTCTGTCTGTGATGTCATAAAGGGCCTGCTGATCAATGGGCAGCTTTCTGATTGGCTTCTGTGTTTGATTGACAGATGGAAGCTGGCAGCTGATTGGCTGTCTAGCCTAAAGTGCTTTACACACCTCCCTGATGGTACCACTGGCTAAGACTCCACCTCAGCTCATTGGGTCATGAAAAATTTAGAACAATTGATGGATGAAAGCAGGCAGGCCGGCCATTTTGGGACGCTCATTGGACTTGTTTAATGCAATGCACCTTTGTATTTTCACATGCATTCGGTTCATGCTGTAACCACTGTGCATAAAAATTTGGAAACATGGCATACAGTGTATCATTTGGTGTCTAAGTCATGTTTCCCATATTTTCCCTACCCAGATACAAGCCCGTTTGAGTGTTTGGGGCACTTTTTAGCTAAAATCATCCTACAGGGCCTAACTGCATATGCTAAAGCCTGCCTATTTTGAATGGTCTAGTGGCCCCTGCAACCTCCAAAAATATCAGGATTTACTTCCCCAATAGCCTGCTAACTCACCCCTGAAATACATACTTATTCACCCTATTTTGTTAATTGGACTCATTTCTCATTTGAAATGCCCATTTTTTGGGGGCCAGAAATGTGCGTCTTTAAAAGGTGATTTCTACGAGACCCCACTTTTGCGCGTCAGACCTCAACTTTTCCCGTAAACGCAGAAAAACCACAATTTTCAGGAAAAACGAGACAGACATCCCCTCCCTCTGCCACCCACCCGCCCAACTGAAAGCCAGCCATTAGACATGCACAGATAGTTCTGAGGGTCTGTCTGTGATGTCATAAAGGGCCTGCTGATTAACGGGCAGCTTTCTGATTGGCTGCTGTATTTGATTGACAGATGGAAGCTGGCAGCTGATTGGCTGTCTAGCCTAAAGTGCTTTACACACCTCCCTGATGGTACCACTGGCTAAGACTCCACCTCAGCTCATTGGGTAATGAAAAATTTAGAACAATTGATGGATGAAAGCAGGCAGGCCGGCCATTTTGGGACGCTCATTGGACTTGTTTAATGCAATGCACCTTTGTATTTTCACATGCATTCGCTTCATGCTGTAACCACTGTGCATAAAAATTTGGAAACATGGCATACAGTGTATCATTTGGTGTCTAAGTCATGTTTCCCATATTTTCCCTTCCCAGATACAAGCCCGTTTGAGTGTTTGGGGCACTTTTTAGCTAAAATCATCCTACAGGGCCTAACTGCATATGCTAAAGCCTGCCTATTTTGAATGGTCTAGTGGCCCCTGCAACCTCCAAAAATATCAGGACTTACTTCCCCAATAGCCTGCTAACTCACCCCTGAAATACATACTTATTCACCCTATTTTGTTCATTGGACTCATTTCTCATTTGAAATGCCCATTTTTTGGGGGCCAGAAATGTGCGTCTTTAAAAGGTGATTTCTACGAGACCCCACTTTTGCGCGTCGGACCTCAACTTTTCCCGTAAACGCAGAAAAACCGCAATTTTCAGGAGAAACAAGACAGACATCCCCTCCCTCTGCCACCCACCCGCCCAACTGACATCCAGCCATTAGACATGCACAGTTAGTTCTGAGGGTCTGTCTGTGATGTCATAAAGGGCCTGCTGATCAATGGGCAGCTTTCTGATTGGCTGCTGTATTTGATTGACAGATGGAAGCTGGCAGCTGATTGGCTGTCTAGCCTAAAGTGCTTTACACACCTCCCTGATGGTACCACTGGCTAAGACTCCACCTCAGCTCATTGGGTAATGAAAAATTTAGAACAATTGATGGATGAAAGCAGGCAGGCCGGCCATTTTGGGACGCTCAGTGGACTTGTTTAATGCAATGCACCTTTGTATATTCACATGCATTCGCTTCATGCTGTAACCACTGTGCATAAAAATTTGAAAACATGGCATACAGTGTATCATTTGGTGTCTAAGTCATGTTTCCCATATTTTCCCTTCCCAGATACAAGCCCGTTTGAGTGTTTGGGGCACTTTTTAGCTAAAACCATCCTACAGGGCCTAACTTCATATGCTAAAGCCTGCCTATTTTGAATGTTCTAGTGGCCCCTGCAACCTCCAAAAATATCAGGATTTACTTCCCCAATAACCTGCTAACTCACCCCTGAAATACATACTTATTCACCCTATTTTGTTAATTGGACTCATTTCTCATTTGAAATGCCCATTTTTGGGGGGCCAGAAATGTGCGTCTTTAAAAGGTGATTTCTACGAGACCCCACTTTTGCGCGTCGGACCTCAACTTTTCCCGTAAACGCAGAAAAACCGCAATTTTCAGGAGAAACGAGACAGACATCCCCTCCCTCTGCCACCCACCCGCCCAACTGAAAGCCAGCCATTAGACATGCACAGATAGTTCTGAGGGTCTGTCTGTGATGTCATAAAGGGCCTGCTGATCAATGGGCAGCTTTCTGATTGGCTGCTGTATTTGATTGAAAGATGGAAGCTGGCAGCTGATTGGCTGTATAGCCTAAAGTGCTTTACACACCTCCCTGATGGTACCACTGGCTAAGACTCCACCTCAGCTCATTGGGTCATGAAAAATTTAGAACAATTGATGGATGAAAGCAGGCAGGCCGGCCATTTTGGGACGCTCATTGGACTTGTTTAATGCAATGCACCTTTGTATTTTCACATGCATTCGCTTCATGCTGTAACCACTGTGCATAAAAATTTGGAAACATGGCATACAGTGTATCATTTGGTGTCTAAGTCATGTTTCCCATATTTTCCCTTCCCAGATACAAGCCCGTTTGAGTGTTTGGGGCACTTTTTAGCTAAAATCATCCTACAGGGCCTAACTGCATATGCTAAAGCCTGCCTATTTTGAATGGTCTAGTGGCCCCTGCAACCTCCAAAAATATCAGGATTTACTTCCCCAATAGCCTGCTAACTCACCCCTGAAATACATACTTATTCACCCTATTTTGTTAATTGGACTCATTTCTCATTTGAAATGCCCATTTTTTGGGGGCCAGAAATGTGCGTCTTTAACCCCTTCCCGACATTTGACGTACATTTACGTCATGGTCGGGAAGCACTTCCCGACACATGGCGTAAATGTACGTCATGGATTTAAACTGTCACCGCGTCTATAGACGCGGTGACAGTTTCAACATGTCTGCTGTCCCTGACAGCAGACATGTCCGTGCATGCCCAGGGGGGGCTGCGATGCCGCCCCCCCGTCGGCGATCGCTGTGATTGGCTGTTCAGTGTGAACAGCCAATTACAGCGTTTTCCTGTGTCACCGGCGAATAACGTTCGCCGGTGACACGGGATCAGAGGTGATTGGTGCTGTAAAGTACAGCACCAATCACCGCGGGGTGTAAGGGTGACACTGGTGTCACCCCACCTCACCCCGCCCGCCCCCAAAGGCCGTGATTGGTTCGTCGGACCGACGGACCAATCACAGCCAAGGAGGGGGATTTAAACTAACGGTGACTGCACTGCAGACGCCATTCCGGTCTGGAATAGCGTGCAGTGCGGTCACCGTACCCCCCTGCCGCCATACTGACCAGAACCTTGCTCCATACTTGCTCCATACTTACCTGATCGCTGCTTCATCACTGCTTCCTGGATCCTGTTGCTACTTGTGCCTTCCTGTGAAATTGTGCTGCTGCAGTGTACTAGCTAGATAGAGAGAGAGATAGATAGAGAGATAGAGAGAGATAGAGAGAGATAGAGAGAGATAGAGAGAGATAGAGAGAGATAGAGAGAGAGATAGTGTCAGAGAGTGCTATATTTTGTGCTGCTGCAGTGTGATATAGTTATAGATAGAGAGAGAGAGATAGAGAGAGAGAGATAGATAGAGAGGCCTAGTGACAGAGTGCTATATTTTGTGCTGCTGCAGTGTGATAGTTATAGAGAGATAGAGAGAGATAGAGAGAGAGAGATAGAGAGAGATAGTGACAGATTGTGCTATATATTTTTGATATAACTGACTGCTGCCCCCTCCTTTTGTGCTGATCAGTATAAATTAACTGATCAGCAACTTTTTGGGGGCGCAGGTTTTTTTTTATATATAGATATACCTGTCAGTGCTGCTGCTGCAGTGTCATAGAGTGATAGATAGTGAGAGATAGAGAGATAGAGAGAGATAGTGACTGAGAGTGATAGAGAGTGCTAAATTTTGTGTCTGCTGCCCCCGCCTTTTGTGCTGATCACTATATCTGAGGTGATCAGCAACTTTTTTGGGGGTACAGAGGTTTTTTTTTTTTTATATATATACCTGTCAGTTGCACCAAAGGTTGTGCACCTGCTGCACCTCACTGGTAATCAGTGTCGCATCACTGATCACCTTTTTTTTTTTTGTGAGTGCTGTGGGGTCTTTTTTTAATTTTTTTTTTACACACACTGTGATTTTGTGGGTGTCCTGTGGCCGCTGTGCGCTGATCAGTGACGTACATCACTGATCATCTTTTTCGGCACAGGGTTGATCTATATTTTTTTTTTTTGATCAAATTCCTGTTGCCTTTGAGCGCTGTTCAGTGACAGACGTTACTGACCAACATCTGTGCTCAATTTTTGGCGCAGGACCTTTTTTTTTTTTTAACCCCTTAAATTTTTTATTTTTAACCCCTTCATTTTTTTTTTTTTTATTGGTATAAAGTATTTTTTTTTTTTTCTGCACCACATACACACTACACACTACATACCCCCCGGATTGAAATAAAGTTTGTACCCCCCCCTACACTATACACGTGTTGAAACATTTCACTACCAGTAACACAAAAATAAAAATGGCATCCCAAATGTCCTCCCAAATGTCCTCCCAAATGTCCTCCCAGTCATCCAGGAGAATGTATTCAGCGGAGGAGGCATATGCCATGCTTGCTTCTGACTCTGACACAGCCAGTGATGCAAGCGGGGAATTTGAAGGATTCGCCTTAAGCTCCTCTTCCTCCTCTGGTGATGAGGGACCCCCTCAAAGACGCCCCCGTAGAGCAGCTGAGACCCCCCCCCCAACAATTGATCTCGTATGGACCCCACCACCAGACAATTTTGAGCCCCAGGTTCCTGAGTTTTTGGCCATGCCAGGAATCCAATTTGATTCCACAGGTCTCAGAGAAATTGACTTTTTCAAATTATTTTTCTCTGATGATTTTATAAATTTAATGGTGGACCAAACTAATTTATATGCCCAGCAGTTTATTGCTCAAAACTCCACGTCATCATTTGCTAGGTGGACCCCTGTAGATGCAGTAGAGATGATGACGTTTTGGGGTCTGGTGTTTCATATGGGCATAGTAAAAAAGCCAGAAATTAGGCAATATTGGAGTACAGATGTTCTGTACAGTACTCCATTTTACCGTATGGCCATGCCCCGGGCTCGATTTGAGACAATTCTTAAATTTATACATTACACCGATAATGCACAGTGCCCACCCAGAGATGATCCCACCTTTGACCGGCTATTCAAAGTCAGGCCGGTCATTGATCATTTCAGTGCCAAATTTGAAGAGGTGTACATCCCTGAAAAATTTATTTGTATCGACGAGTCCCTTATACATTTTAAAGGAAGGGTTAAATTCCGCCAGTACCTTCCCAGTAAGAGGGCAAGGTATGGCATAAAAATGTATAAACTGTGTGAAAGCACCTCAGGGTACACTCACAGGTTTAGGGTTTATGAAGGGAAGGATTCAAGAATTGAACCGCCAGAATGCCCCCCCTCCCTCGTAGGTGTTAGTGGGAAAATTGTCTGGGATTTAGTGCACCCCTTCCTGGATAAAGGTTATCACCTCTATGTGGATAACTTTTACACCAGCATCCCCCTGTTTAAGGCCCTTGGTTCAAGAGGTACAGCAGCTTGCGGTACTGTGCGCAAGAACCAAAGAGGCCTCCCAAAAACGCACATTGCCCAAGTAATGAGAAGGGGTGAAAGCAGGGGAATATGCAACGAAAATATGTTGTTGGTCAAATATAAGGACAAGAGGGATGTCCTTATACTGACAACAATTCACGGAGACAGTACCACCTCCGTCCCTGTACGAGGTACCAGTACCCACACCTCAAAACCTAATTGTATCCTGGATTACAATAGGTACATGGGCGGAGTGGATCTTTCAGATCAGGTACTGAAGCCGTACAGTGCCCTGCGGAAAACAAAAATCTGGTACAAGAAGGTGGCCGTGTATATCATCCAGATGGCACTGTATAACGCTTACGTGCTATTCCGTTCTACCGGCCAGAGGGGGACATTTATGCACTTTCAAGAGGAAGTCATAAAGGGCCTAATATTTGGGAACCAGCAGGCAGAGGGCCCCAGTACTTCTAGTACTGGCCCCCGTATTGTACCAGGGCAGCATTTTCCTGATGAAATCCCCTCCACTGGAAAAAAGGGCAGGACACAAAAAAGGTGCAAAGTTTGCTATAAAAAGGGAATAAGAAAGCAAACTATTTTCCAGTGTGACACTTGCCCCGACAAACCCGGCCTATGTATAAAGGAGTGTTTTAAAATATACCACACATCTATGGAATATTAGGTTCATAATTTCACCGTGCTTCGGGGGTCTTGCTAATGCCACATAGCACCCACCATTCATTCCACCAGAATCTGAGCCGCAAAATCCAAAAATCACTCCTTCCCTTCTGAGTCCTGCCATGCACCCAACTGGTATTTTTTGGTCACATGTGAGGCATTGCCGTACTCGGGAGAAATTGGGGCACAGATTTTGGGGTGCTTTGTCTCCTTCATTCCTTGTGAAAATGAAAAATTTTGAGCCAGAACTGCATTTTTGTGTAAAAAAATGTAATTTTTCATGTTCACTGCCCACTTGTATCAAAATTGGTGAAACCCCTGGGGGTTTGAAATGTACACTATACCCCTAGATGAATTCCCTGAGGGGTGTAGTTTGCAAAATGGGGTCACTTGTGGGGGGGTTCCACTGTATTGGTGCTTGGGGGGTCTTGCTAATGCGACATAGCACCCACCATCATTCCACCAGAATTTGTGCTGCAAAATCCAAATATCACTCCTTCCCTTCTGAGTCCTGCCACTTTTTGGTCACACATGAGGCATTGCCGTACTCGGGAGAAATTGGGGCACAGATTTTGGGGTGCTTTGTCTCCTTCATTCCTTCTGAAAATGAAAAATTTTGAGCCAGAACTGCATTTTTGTGTAAAAAAATGTAATTTTTCATTTTCACTGCCCACTTGTATCAAAATTGGTGAAACCCCTGGGGGTTTGAAATGTACACTATACCCCTAGATGAATTCCCTGAGGGGTGTAGTTTGCAAAATGGGGTGACTTGTGGGGGGGTACCACTGTATTGGTGCAACATAGCACCCACCATTCATTCCACCAGAATCTGTGCTGCAAAATCCAAAAATCACTCCTTCCCTTCTGAGTCCTGCCATGCACCCAACTGGTATTTTTTGGTCACATGTGAGGCATTGCCGTACTCGGGAGAAATTGGGGCACAGATTTTGGGGTGCTTTTTCTCCTTCATACCTTCTGAAAATGAAAAATTTTGAGCCAGAACTGCATTTTTGTGTAAAAAATGTAATTTTTCTTTTTCACTGCCCACTTGTATCAAAATTGGTGAAACCCCTGGGGGTTTGAAATGTACACTATACCCCTAGATGAATTCCCTGAGGGGTGTAGTTTGCAAAATGGGGTCACTTGTGGGGGGGTTCCACTGTATTGGTGCTTGGGGGGTCTTGCTAATGCGACATAGCACCCACCAAAATTCCACCAGAATCTGAGCTGCAAAATCCAAAAATCACTCCTTCCCTTTTGAGTCCTGCCATGCACCCAACTGGTATTTTTTGGTCACATGTGAGGCATTGCCGTACTCGGGAGAAATTGGGGCACAGATTTTGGGGTGCTTTGTCTCCTTCATTCCTTGTGAAAATGAAAAATTTTGAGCCAGAACTGCATATTTGTGTAAAAAATGTAATTTTTCATGTTCACTGCCCACTTGTATCAAAATTGGTGAAACCCCTGGGGGTTTGAAATGTACACTATACCCCTAGATGAATTCCCTGAGGGGTGTAGTTTGCAAAATGGGGTGACTTGTGGGGGGGTTCCACTGTATTGGTGCTTGGGGGGTCTTGCTAATGCAACATAGCACCCACCAAAATTCCACCAGAATCTGAGCTGCAAAATCCAAAAATCACTCCTTCCCTTCTGAGTCCTGCCATGCACCCAACTGGTATTTTTTGGTCACATGTGAGGCATTGCCGTACTCGGGAGAAATTGGGGCACAGATTTTGGGGTGCTTTGTCTCCTTCATACCTTCTGAAAATGAAAAATTTTGAGCCAGAACTGCATTTTTGTGTAAAAAAATGTAATTTTTCATTTTCACTGCCCACTTGTATCAAAATTGGTGAAACCCCTGGGGGTTTGAAATGTACACTATACCCCTAGATGAATTCCCTGAGGGGTGTAGTTTTCAAAATGGGGTGACTTGTGGGGGGGTTCCACTGTATTGGTGCTTGGGGGGTCTTGCTAATGCGACATAGCACCCACCAAAATTCCACCAGAATCTGAGCCGCAAAATCCAAAAATCACTCCTTCCGTTCTGAGTCCTGCCATGCACCCAACTGGTATTTTTTGGTCACATGTGAGGCATTTCCGTACTCGGGAGAAATTGGGGCACATATTTTGGGGTGCTTTTTCTCCTTCATACCTTCTGAAAATGAAAAATTTTGAGCCAGAACTGCATTTTTGTGTAAAAAAATGTAATTTTTCATTTTCACTGCCCACTTGTATCAAAATTGGTGAAACCCCTGGGGGTTTGAAATGTACACTATACCCCTAGATGAATTCCCTGAGGGGTGTACTTTGCAAAATGTGGTGACTTGTGGGGGGGTTCCACTGTATTGGTGCAACATAGCACCCACCATTCATTCCACCAGAATCTGTGCTGCAAAATCCAAAAATCACTCCTTCCCTTCTGAGTCCTGCCATGCACCCAACTGGTATTTTTTGGTCACATGTGAGGCATTGCCGTACTCGGGAGAAATTGGGGCACAGATTTTGGGGTGCTTTTTCTCCTTCATACCTTCTGAAAATGAAAAATTTTGAGCCAGAACTGCATTTTTGTGTAAAAAAATGTAATTTTTCATTTCCACTGCCCACTTGTATCAAAATTGGTGAAACCCCTGGGGGTTTGAAATGTACACTATACCCCTAGATGAATTCCCTGAGGGGTGTAGTTTGCAAAATGGGGTGACTTGTGGGGGGGTTCCACTGTATTGGTGCTTGGGGGGTCTTGCTAATGCGACATAGCACCCACCAAAATTCCACCAGAATCTGAGCTGCAAAATCCAAAAATCACTCCTTCCCTTCTGAGTCCTGCCATGCACCCAACTGGTATTTTTTGGTCACATGTGAGGCATTGCCGTACTCGGGAGAAATTGGGGCACAGATTTTGGGGTGCTTTGTCTCCTTCATTCCTTCTGAAAATGACAAATTTGGAGCCAAAACTGCATTTTTGTGTAAAAAAAATAATTTTTCATTTTCACTGCCCAGTTGTACCACAATTGGTGAAACCCCTGGGGGTTTGAAATGTACACTATACCCCTAGATGAATTCCCTGAGGGGTGTAGTTTGCAAAATGGGGTCACTTGTGGGGGGGTTCCTAACTTTTAGCATCTTATGGTGCCTTGAAACCTACATGGTGCCTAAAAAATAATCTCATAAAAAGGAGGCTCCAAAATCAAGTAGGTGCTCCTTCTATTATGAAGCCTGTGGTTTGGTCACCGTGCACACTAGGGCCACATATAGGATATTTATGAAAACAAAAGAATTGGGGGAATCAATTTTTAGTCACATTTCTCTAGTAAAATGTACTGTGTTCCTTATAAAAATGTATTAAAATTGCAAATCTGCAAAAAAAAAGAAATTTTGAAATTTCACCTACACTTTGTTTTAATTCCTGTGAAACACCTAAAGGGTTAACAAACTTCCAAAATGCTGTTTTGAATACTGTGAGGGGTGCAGTTTTTGAAATGGCATCATTTATGGGGGTGTCTCACATACAAGTCCCTCAAAGTCACATCAGAACTGAACTGGTCCCTAAAAAAATCAGTGTTTGAAATTTTCTTGAAAATTTGAGAATTTGCTATTCATATTGTAAGCCTCCTAGTGTCCCAAAAAATTAAAAGGAAGTTGAAATAATGATGTCAACATAAAGTAGACATATGGTCTATGTTAGTTATTCACTATTTTGAGTGGTAAGATTATTTGTCTCACAAGCAGAAAATTTAACATTTTGCAAATCGCTAAATTTTCCATTTTTTCACGATATTTTGGTATTTTTCACAAAAAAACACAGACTGTATCGACCCAAATTTACCACTAATTTGAAGTACAATGTGTCACGAAAAAACAATCTCAAAACCACTGGGATAAGTAAAAGCAAAAAAAAGTTATCCCCACTTAAGTGAGACATGTCAGATTTGAAAAAAAGGGCTCTGTCAGGAACGCAAAAACTGGCTCTGTCAGGAAGGGGTTAAAAGGTGATTTCTACGAGACCCCACTTTTGCGCGTCGGACCTCAACTTTTCCCGTAAACGCAGAAAAAACGGAATTTTCAGGAGAAACGAGACAGACATCCCCTCCCTCTGCCACCCACCCGCCCAACTGAAAGCCAGCCATTAGACATTCACAGATAGTTCTGAGGGTCTGTCTGTGATGTCATAAAGGGCCTGCTGATTAATGGGCAGCTTTCTGATTGGCTGCTGTATTTGATTGACAGATGGAAGCTGGCAGCTGATTGGCTGTCTAGCCTAAAGTGCTTTACACACCTCCCTGATGGTACCACTGGCTAAGACTCCACCTCAGCTCATTGGGTAATGAAAAATTTAGAACAATTGATGGATGAAAGCAGGCAGGCCGGCCATTTTGGGACACTCATTAGACTTGTTTAATGCAATGCACCTTTGTATTTTCACATGCATTCGCTTCATGCTGTAACCACTGTGCATAAAAATTTTGAAACATGGCATACAATGTATCATTTGGTGTCTAAGTCATGTTTCCCATATTTTCCCTTCCCAGATACAAGCCCGTTTGAGTGTTTGGGGCACTTTTTAGCTAAAATCATCCTACAGGGCCTAACTGCATATGCTAAAGCCTGCCTATTTTGAATGGTCTAGTGGCCCCTGCAACCTCCAAAAATATCAGGATTTACTTCCCCAATAGCCTGCTAACTCACCCCTGAAATACATACTTATTCACCCTATTTTGTTAATTGGACTCATTTCTCATTTGAAATGCCCATTTTTTGGGGGCCAGAAATGTGCGTCTTTAAAAGGTGATTTCTACGAGACCCCACTTTTGCGCGTCGGACCTCAACTTTTCCCGTAAACGCAGAAAAAACGGAATTTTCAGGAGAAACGAGACAGACATCCCCTCCCTCTGCCACCCACCCGCCCAACTGAAAGCCAGCCATTAGACATTCACAGATAGTTCTGAGGGTCTGTCTGTGATGTCATAAAGGGCCTGCTGATTAATGGGCAGCTTTCTGATTGGCTGCTGTATTTGATTGACAGATGGAAGCTGGCAGCTGATTGGCTGTCTAGCCTAAAGTGCTTTACACACCTCCCTGATGGTACCACTGGCTAAGACTCCACCTCAGCTCATTGGGTAATGAAAAATTTAGAACAATTGATGGATGAAAGCAGGCAGGCCGGCCATTTTGGGACACTCATTAGACTTGTTTAATGCAATGCACCTTTGTATTTTCACATGCATTCGCTTCATGCTGTAACCACTGTGCATAAAAATTTTGAAACATGGCATACAGTGTATCATTTGGTGTCTAAGTCATGTTTCCCATATTTTCCCTTCCCAGATACAAGCCCGTTTGATTGTTTGGGGCACTTTTTAGCTAAAATCATCCTACAGGGCCTAACTGCATATGCTAAAGCCTGCCTATTTTGAATGGTCTAGTGGCCCCTGCAACCTCCAAAAATATCAGGATTTACTTCCCCAATAACCTGCTAACTCACCCCTGAAATACATACTTATTCACCCTATTTTGTTAATTGGACTCATTTCTCATTTGAAATGCCCATTTTTTGGGGGCCAGAAATGTGCGTCTTTAAAAGGTGATTTCTACGAGACCCCACTTTTGCGCGTCGGACCTCAACTTTTCCCGTAAACGCAGAAAAACCGCAATTTTCAGGAGAAACGAGACAGACATCCCCTCCCTCTGCCACCCACCCGCCCAACTGACAGCCAGCCATTAGACATGCACAGATAGTTCTGAGGGTCTGTCTGTGATGTCATAAAGGGCCTGCTGATCAATGGGCAGCTTTCTGATTGGCTGCTGTATTTGATTGACAGATGGAAGCTGGCAGCTGATTGGCTGTCTAGCCTAAAGTGCTTTACACACCTCCCTGATGGTACCACTGGCTAAGACTCCACCTCAGCTCATTGGGTAATGAAAAATTTAGAACAATTGATGGATGAAAGCAGGCAGGCCGGCCATTTTGGGACGCTCATTGGACTTGTTTAATGCAATGCACCTTTGTATTTTCACATGCATTCGCTTCATGCTGTAACCACTGTGCATAAAAATTTGGAAACATGGCATACAGTGTATCATTTGGTGTCTAAGTCATGTTTCCCATATTTTCCCTTCCCAGATACAAGCCCGTTTGAGAGTTTGGGGCACTTTTTAGCTAAAATCATCCTACAGGGCCTAACTGCATATGCTAAAGCCTGCCTATTTTGAATGGTGTAGTGGCCCCTGCAACCTCCAAAAATATCAGGACTTATTTCCCCAATAACCTGCTAACTCACCCCTGAAATACATACTTATTCACCCTATTTTGTTCATTGGACTCATTTCTCATTTGAAATGCCCATTTTTGGAGGAGGCAGAAATGTTCGTCTTTAAAGGGTGATTTCTACGATACCCCACTTTTGCGCGTCGGACCTCAACTTTTCCCGTAAACGCAGAAAAACCGCAATTTTCAGAAGAAACGAGACAGACATCCCCTCCCTCTGCCACCCACCCGCCCAACTAAAAGCCAGCCATTAGACATGCACAGATAGTTCTAAGGGTCTGTCTGTGATGTCATAAAGGGCCTGCTGATCAATGGGCAGCTTTCTGATTGGCTGCTGTATTTGATTGACAGATGGAAGCTGGCAGCTGATTGGCTGTATAGCCTAAAGTGCTTTACACACCTCCCTGATGGTACCACTGGCTAAGACTCCACCTCAGCTCATAGGGTAATGAAAAATTTAGAACAATTGATGGATGAAAGCAGGCAGGCCGGCCATTTTGGGACGCTCATTGGACTTGTTTAATGCAATGCACCTTTGTATTTTCACATGCATTCGCTTCATGCTGTAACCACTGTGCATAAAAATTTGGAAACATGGCATACAGTGTATCATTTGGTGTCTAAGTCATGTTTCCCATATTTTCCCTTCTCAGATACAAGCCCGTTTGAGTGTTTGGGGCACTTTTTAGCTAAAATCATCCTACAGGGCCTAACTGCATATGCTAAAGCCTGCCTATTTTGAATGGTGTAGTGGCCCCTGCAACCTCCAAAAATATCAGGACTTACTTCCCCAATAACCTGCTAACTCACCCCTGAAATACATACTTATTCACCCTATTTTGTTCATTGGACTCATTTCTCATTTGAAATGCCCATTTTTTTGGGGGGGGGGGGGGCAGAAATGTGCGTCTTTAAAGGGTGATTTCTACGATACCCCACTTTTGCGCGTCGGACCTCAACTTTTCCCGTAAACGCAGAAAAACCGCAATTTTCAGGAGAAACGAGACAGACATCCCCTCCCTCTGCCACCCACCCGCCCAACTGACAGCCAGCCATTAGACATGCACAGATAGTTCTGAGGGTCTGTCTGTGATGTCATAAAGGGCCTGCTGATCAATGGGCAGCTTTCTGATTGGCTGCTGTATTTGATTGACAGATGGAAGCTGGCAGCTGATTGGCTGTCTAGCCTAAAGTGCTTTACACACCTCCCTGATGGTACCACTGGCTAAGACTCCACCTCAGCTCATTGGGTAATGAAAAATTTAGAACAATTGATGGATGAAAGCAGGCAGGCCGGCCATTTTGGGACGCTCAGTGGACTTGTTTAATGCAATGCACCTTTGTATATTCACATGCATTCGCTTCATGCTGTAACCACTGTGCATAAAAATTTGGAAACATGGCATAGAGTGTATCATTTGGTGTCTAAGTCATGTTTCCCATAATTTCCCTTCCCAGATACAAGCACTTTTGAGTGTTTGGGGCACTTTTTAGCTAAAATCATCCTACAGGGCCTAACTGCATATGCTAAAGCCTGCCTATTTTGAATGGTGTAGTGGCCCCTGCAACTTTCAAAAATATCAGGACTTACTTCCCCAATAACCTGCTAACTCACCCCTGAAATACATACTTATTCACCCTATTTTGTTCATTGGACTCATTTCTCATTTGAAATGCCCATTTTTGGGGAGCCAGTAATGTGCGTCTTTAAAAGGTGATTTCTACAATACCCCACTTTTGCGCGTCGGACCTCAACTTTTCCCGTAAACGCAGAAAAACCGCAATTTTCAGGAGAAACGAGACAGACATCCCCTCCCTCTGCCACCCACCCGCCCAACTGACAGCCAGCCATTAGACATGCACAGATAGTTCTGAGGGTCTGTCTGTGATGTCATAAAGGGCCTGCTGATCAATGGGCAGCTTTCTGATTGGCTGCTGTATTTGATTGACAGATGGAAGCTGGCAGCTGATTGGCTGTCTAGCCTAAAGTGCTTTACACACCTCCCTGATGGTACCACTGGCTAAGACTCCACCTCAGCTCATTGGGTAATGAAAAATTTAGAACAATTGATGGATGAAAGCAGGCAGGCCGGCCATTTTGGGACGCTCAGTGGACTTGTTTAATGCAATGCACCTTTGTATATTCACATGCATTCGCTTCATGCTGTAACCACTGTGCATAAAAATTTGGAAACATGGCATAGAGTGTATCATTTGGTGTCTAAGTCATGTTTCCCATAATTTCCCTTCCCAGATACAAGCACTTTTGAGTGTTTGGGGCACTTTTTAGCTAAAATCATCCTACAGGGCCTAACTGCATATGCTAAAGCCTGCCTATTTTGAATGGTGTAGTGGCCCCTGCAACTTTCAAAAATATCAGGACTTACTTCCCCAATAACCTGCTAACTCACCCCTGAAATACATACTTATTCACCCTATTTTGTTCATTGGACTCATTTCTCATTTGAAATGCCCATTTTTTGGGGGGGGGGGGGGCAGAAATGTGCGTCTTTAAAGGGTGATTTCTACGATACCCCACTTTTGCGCGTCGGACCTCAACTTTTCCCGTAAACGCAGAAAAACCGCAATTTTCAGGAGAAACGAGACAGACATCCCCTCCCTCTGCCACCCACCCGCCCAACTGACAGCCAGCCATTAGACATGCACAGATAGTTCTGAGGGTCTGTCTGTGATGTCATAAAGGGCCTGCTGATCAATGGGCAGCTTTCTGATTGGCTGCTGTATTTGATTGACAGATGGAAGCTGGCAGCTGATTGGCTGTCTAGCCTAAAGTGCTTTACACACCTCCCTGATGGTACCACTGGCTAAGACTCCACCTCAGCTCATTGGGTAATGAAAAATTTAGAACAATTGATGGATGAAAGCAGGCAGGCCGGCCATTTTGGGACGCTCAGTGGACTTGTTTAATGCAATGCACCTTTGTATATTCACATGCATTCGCTTCATGCTGTAACCACTGTGCATAAAAATTTGGAAACATGGCATACAGTGTATCATTTGGTGTCTAAGTCATGTTTCCCATAATTTCCCTTCCCAGATACAAGCACTTTTGAGTGTTTGGGGCACTTTTTGGCTAAAATCATCCTACAGGGCCTAACTGCATATGCTAAAGCCTGCCTATTTTGAATGGTGTAGTGGCCCCTGCAACCTCCAAAAATATCAGGACTTATTTCCCCAATAACCTGCTAACTCACCCCTGAAATACATACTTATTCACCCTATTTTGTTCATTGGACTCATTTCTCATTTGAAATGCCCATTTTTGGGGGAGGCAGAAATGTGCGTCTTTAAAGGGTGATTTCTACGATACCCCACTTTTGCGCGTCGGACCTCAACTTTTCCCGTAAACGCAGAAAAAACGCAATTTTCAGGAGAAACGAGACAGACATCCCCTCCCTCTGCCACCCACCCGCCCAACTGAAAGCCAGCCATTAGACATGCACAGACAGTTCTGAGGGTCTGTCTGTGATGTCATAAAGGGCCTGCTGATTAATGGGCAGCTTTCTGATTGGCTGCTGTATTTGATTGACAGATGGAAGCTGGCAGCTGATTTGCTGTCTAGCCTAAAGTGCTTTACATACCTCCTTGATGGTACCACTGGCTAAGACTCCACCTCAGCTCATTGGGTAATGAAAAATTTAGAACAATTGATGGATGAAAGCAGGCAGGCCGGCCATTTTGGGACGCTCATTGGACTTGTTTAATGCAATGCACCTTTGTATTTTCACATGCATTCGCTTCATGCTGTAACCACTGTGCATAAAAATTTGGAAACATGGCATACAGTGTATCATTTGGTGTCTAAGTCATGTTTCCCATATTTTCCCTTCCCAGATACAAGCCCGTTTCAGTGTTTGGGGCACTTTTTAGCTAAAATCATCCTACAGGGCCTAACTGCATATGCTAAAGCCTGCCTATTTTGAATGGTCTAGTGGCCCCTGCAACCTCCAAAAAAATTAGGACTTACTTCCCCAATAGCCTGCTAACTCACCCCTGAAATACATACTTATTCACCCTATTTTGTTCATTGGACTCATTTCTCATTTGAAATGCCCATTTTTGGGGGGCCAGAAATGTGCGTCTTTAAAAGGTGATTTCTACGAGACCCCACTTTTGCGCGTCGGACCTCAACTTTTCCCGTAAACGCAGAAAAACCGCAATTTTCAGGAGAAACGAGACAGACATCCCCTCCCTCTGCCACCCACCCGCCCAACTGAAAGCCAGCCATTAGACATGCACAGACAGTTCTGAGGGTCTGTCTGTGATGTCATAAAGGGCCTGCTGATTAATGGGCAGCTTTCTGATTGGCTGCTGTATTTGATTGACAGATGGAAGCTGGCAGCTGATTGGCTGTCTAGCCTAAAGTGCTTTACACACCTCCCTGATGGTACCACTGGCTAAGACTCCACCTCAGCTCATTGGGTAATGAAAAATTTAGAACAATTGATGGATGAAAGCAGGCAGGCCGGCCATTTTGGGACGCTCATTGGACTTGTTTAATGCAATGCACCTTTGTATTTTCACATGCATTTGCTTCATGCTGTAACCACTGTGCATAAAAATTTGGAAACATGGCATACAGTGTATCATTTGGTGTCTAAGTCATGTTTCCCATATTTTCCCTTCCCAGATACAAGCCCGTTTGAGTGTTTGGGGCACTTTTTAGCTAAAATCATCCTACAGGGCCTAACTGCATATGCTAAAGCCTGCCTATTTTGAATGGTCTAGTGGCCCCTGCAACCTCCAAAAATATCAGGATTTACTTCCCCAATAACCTGCTAACTTACCCCTGAAATACATACTTATTCACCCTATTTTGTTAATTGGACTCATTTCTCATTTGAAATGCCCCTTTTTGGGGGGCCAGAAATGTGCGTCTTTAAAAGTTGATTTCTACGAGACCCCACTTTTGCGCGTCGGACCTCAACTTTTCCCGTAAACGCAGAAAAACCGCAATTTTCAGGAGAAACGAGACAGACATCCCCTCCCTCTGCCACCCACCCGCCCAACTGACAGCCAGCCATTAGACATGCACAGATAGTTCTGAGGGTCTGTCTGTGATGTCATAAAGGGCCTGCTGATCAATGGGCAGCTTTCTGATTGGCTGCTGTATTTGATTGACAGATGGAAGCTGGCAGCTGATTGGCTGTATAGCCTAAAGTGCTTTACACACCTCCCTGATGGTACCACTGGCTAAGACTCCACCTCAGCTTATTGGGTAATGAAAAATTTAGAACAATTGATGGATGAAAGCAGGCAGGCTGGCCATTTTGGGACGCTCAGTGGACTTGTTTAATGCAATGCACCTTTGTATATTCACATGCATTCGCTTCATGCTGTAACCACTGTGCATAAAAATTTGGAAACATGGCATACAGTGTATCATTTGGTGTCTAAGTCATGTTTCCCATAATTTCCCTTCCCAGATACAAGCACTTTTGAGTGTTTGGGGCACTTTTTGGCTAAAATCATCCTACAGGGCCTAACTGCATATGCTAAAGCCTGCCTATTTTGAATGGTGTAGTGGCCCCTGCAACCTCCAAAAATATCAGGACTTATTTCCCCAATAACCTGCTAACTCACCCCTGAAATACATACTTATTCACCCTATTTTGTTCATTGGACTCATTTCTCATTTGAAATGCCCATTTTTGGGGGAGGCAGAAATGTGCGTCTTTAAAGGGTGATTTCTACGAGACCCCACTTTTGCGCGTCGGACCTCAACTTTTCCCGTAAACGCAGAAAAACCGCAATTTTCAGGAGAAACGAGACAGACATCCCCTCCCTCTGCCACCCACCCGCCCAACTGACAGCCAGCCATTAGACATGCACAGATAGTTCTGAGGGTCTGTCTGTGATGTCATAAAGGGCCTGCTGATCAATGGGCAGCTTTCTGATTGGCTGCTGTATTTGATTGACAGATGGAAGCTGGCAGCTGATTGGCTGTCTAGCCTAAAGTGCTTTACACACCTCCCTGATGGTACCACTGGCTAAGACTCCACCTCAGCTCATTGGGTAATGAAAAATTTAGAACAATTGATGGATGAAAGCAGGCAGGCCGGCCATTTTGGGACGCTCAGTGGACTTGTTTAATGCAATGCACCTTTGTATTTTCACATGCATTCGCTTCATGCTGTAACCACTGTGCATAAAAATTTGGAAACATGGCATACAGTGTATCATTTGGTGTCTAAGTCATGTTTCCCATATTTTCCCTTCCCAGATACAAGCCCGTTTGAGTGTTTGGGGCACTTTTTAGCTAAAATCATCCTACAGGGCCTAACTGCATATGCTAAAGCCTGCCTATTTTGAATGGTGTAGTGGCCCCTGCAACCTCCAAAAATATCAGGACTTATTTCCCCAATAACCTGCTAACTCACCACTGAAATACATACTTATTCACCCTATTTTGTTCATTGGACTCATTTCTCATTTGAAATGCCCATTTTTGGGGGAGGCAGAAATGTGCGTCTTTAAAGGGTGATTTCTACGATACCCCACTTTTGCGCGTCGGACCTCAACTTTTCCCGTAAACGCAGAAAAACCGCAATTTTCAGGAGAAACGAGACAGACATCCCCTCCCTCTGCCACCCACCCGCCCAACTGAAAGCCAGCCATTAGACATGCACAGATAGTTCTGAGGGTCTGTCTGTGATGTTATAAAGGGCCTGCTGATCAATGGGCAGCTTTCTGATTGGCTGCTGTATTTGATTGACAGATGGAAGCTGGCAGCTGATTGGCTGTATAGCCTAAAGTGCTTTACACACCTCCCTGATGGTACCACTGGCTAAGACTCCACCTCAGCTCATTGGGTAATGAAAAATTTAGAACAATTGATGGATGAAAGCAGGCAGGCCGGCCATTTTGGGACGCTCATTGGACTTGTTTAATGCAATGCACCTTTGTATTTTCACATGCATTCGCTTCATGCTGTAACCACTGTGCATAAAAATTTGGAAACATGGCATACAGTGTATCATTTGGTGTCTAAGTCATGTTTCCCATATTTTCCCTTCCCAGATACAAGCCCGTTTGAGTGTTTGGGGCACTTTTTAGCTAAAATCATCCTACAGGGCCTAACTGCATATGCTAAAGCCTGACTATTTTGAATGGTCTAGTGGCCCCTGCAACCTCCAAAAATATCAGGATTTACTTCCCCAATAGCCTGCTAACTCACCCCTGAAATACAAACTTATTCACCCTATTTTGTTAATTGGACTCATTTCTCATTTGAAATGCCCATTTTTTGGGGGCCTGAAATATGCGTCTTTAAAAGGTGATTTCTACGAGACCCCACTTTTGCGCGTCGGACCTCAACTTTTCCCGTAAACGCAGAAAAAACGCAATTTTCAGGAGAAACGAGACAGACATCCCCTCCCTCTGCCACCCACCCGCCCAACTGACAGCCAGCCATTAGACATGCACAGATAGTTCTAAAGGGTCTGTCTGTGATGTCATAAAGGGCCTGATGATCAATGGGCAGCTTTCTGATTGGCTGCTGTATTTGATTGACAGATGGAAGCTGGCAGCTGATTGGCTGTCTAGCCTAAAGTGCCTAAAGTCCCTGATGGTACCACTGGCTAAGACTCCACCTCAGCTCATTGGGTAATGAAAAATTTAGAACAATTGATGGATGAAAGCAGGCAGGCCGGCCATTTTGGGACGCTCAGTGGACTTGTTTAATGCAATGCACCTTTGTATATTCACATGCATTCGCTTCATGCTGTAACCACTGTGCATAAAAATTTGGAAACATGGCATACAGTGTATCATTTGGTGTCTAAGTCATGTTTCCCATAATTTCCCTTCCCAGATACAAGCCCGTTTGAGTGTTTGGGGCACATTTTAGCTAAAATCATCCTACAGGGCCTAACTGCATATGCTAAAGCCTGCCTATTTTGAATGGTCTAGTGGCCCCTGCAACCTCCAAAAATATCAGGATTTACTTCCCCAATAGCCTGCTAACTCACCCCTGAAATACATACTTATTCACCCTATTTTGTTAATTGGACTCATTTCTCATTTGAAATGCCCATTTTTGGGGGAGGCAGAAATGTGCGTCTTTAAAGGGTGATTTCTACGATACCCCACTTTTGCGCGTCGGACCTCAACTTTTCCCGTAAACGCAGAAAAAACGCAATTTTCAGGAGAAACGAGACAGACATCCCCTCCCTCTGCCACCCACCCGCCCAACTGAAAGCCAGCCATTAGACATGCACAGATAGTTCTGAGGGTCTGTCTGTGATGTCATAAAGGGCCTGCTGATCAATGGGCAGCTTTCTGATTGGCTGCTGTATTTGATTGACAGATGGAAGCAGGCAGCTGATTGGCTGTCTAGCCTAAAGTGCTTTACACACCTCCCTGATGGTACCACTGGCTAAGACTCCACCTCAGCTCATTGGGTAATGAAAAATTTAGAACAATGGATGGATGAAAGCAGGCAGGCCGGCCATTTTGGGACGCTCATTGGACTTGTTTAATGCAATGCACCTTTGTATTTTCACATGCATTTGCTTCATGCTGTAACCACTGTGCATAAAAATTTGTAAACATGGCATACAGTGTATCATTTGGTGTCTAAGTCATGTTTCCCATGTTTTTCCTTCCCAGATACTAGCCCGTTTGAATGTTTGGGGCACTTTTTAGCTAAAATCATCCTACGGGGCCTAACTGCATATGCTAAAGCCTGCCTATTTTGAATGGTCTAGTGGCCCCTGCAACCTCCAAAAATATCAGGACTTACTTCCCCAATAACCTGCTAACTCACCCCTGAAATACATACTTATTCACCCTATTTTGTTAATTGGACTCATTTTTCATTTAAAATGCCTATTTTTGGGGGGCCAGAAATGTGCGTCTTTAAAAGGTGATTTCTACGATATCCCACTTTTGCGCGTCGGACCTCAAATTTTCCCGTAAACGCTGAAAAACCGCAATTTTCAGGAGAAACGAGACAGCCATCCCCTCCCTCTGCCACCCACCCGCCCAACTGAAAGCCAGCAATTGGACATGCACAGATAGTTCTGAGGGTCTGTCTGTGATGTCATAAAGGGCCTGCTGATCAATGGGCAGCTTTCTGATTGGCTGCTGTATTTGATTGACAGATGGAAGCCGGCAGTTGATTGGCTGTCTAGCCTAAAGTGCTTTAGACACCTCCCTGATGGTACCACTGGCTAAGACTCCACCTCAGCTCATTGGGTAATGAAAAATTTAGAACAATTGATGGATGAAAGCAGGCAGGCCGGCCATTTTGGGACGCTCATTGGACTTGTTTAATGCAATGCACCTTTGTATTTTCACATGCATTTGCTTCATGCTGTAACCACTGTGCATAAAAATTTGGAAACATGGCATACAGTGTATCATTTGGTGTCTAAGTCATGTTTCCCATGTTTTTCCTTCCCAGATACTAGCCCGTTTGAGTGTTTGGGGCACTTTTTAGCTAAAATCATCCTACGGGGCTTAACTGCATATGCTAAAGCCTGCCTATTTTGAATGGTCTAGTGGCCCCTGCAACCTCCAAAAATATCAGGATTTACTTCCCCAATAACCTGCTAACTCACCCCTGAAATACATACTTATTCACCCTATTTTGTTAATTGGACTCATTTCTCATTTGAAATGCCCATTTTTGGGGGGCAAGAATTGTGCGTCTTTAAAAGGTGATTTCTACGATACCCCACTTTTGCGCGTCGGACCTCAACTTTTCCCGTAAACGCAGAAAAACCGCAATTTTCAGGAGAAACGAGACAGACATCCCCTCCCTCTGCCACCCACCCCCACAACTGAAAGCCAGCCATTAGACATGTACAGATAGTTCTGAGGGTCTGTCTGTGATGTCATAAAGGGCCTGCTGATCAATGGGCAGCTTTCTGATTGGCTGCTGTATTTGATTGACAGATGGAAGCTGGCAGCTGATTGGCTGTCTAGCCTAAAGTGCTTTACACACCTCCCTGATGGTACCACTGGCTAAGACTCCACCTCAGCTCATTGGGTAATGAAAAATTTAGAACAATTAATGGATGAAAGCAGGCCGGCCATTTTGGGACGCTCATTGGACTTGTTTAATGCAATGCACCTTTGTATTTTCACATGCATTCGCTCATGCTGTAACCACTGTGCATAAAAATTTGGAAACATGGCATACAGTGTATCATTTGGTGTCTAAGTCATGTTTCCCATGTTTTTCCTTCCCAGATACTAGCCCGTTTGAGTTTTGGGGCACTTTTTAGCTAAAATCATCCTACAGGGCCTAACTGAATATGCTAAAGCCTGCCTATTTTGAATGGTCTAGTGGCCCCTGCAACCTCCAAAAATATCAGGACTTACTTCCCCAATAACCTGCTAACTCACCCCTGAAATACATACTTATTCACCCTATTTTGTTAATTGGACTCATTTCTCATTTGAAATGCCCATTTTTTGGGGGCCAGAAATGTGCGTCTTTAAAAGGTGATTTCTACGAGACCCCACTTTTGCGCGGCGGACCTCAACTTTTCCCGTAAACGCAGAAAAACCGCAATTTTCAGGAGAAATGGCAATTTTCAGGAGAAATGAGACAGACATCCCCTCCCTCTGCCACCCACCCGCCCAACTGAAAGCCAGGAATTAGACATGCACAGATAGTTCTGAGGGTCTGTCTGTGATGTCATAAAGGGCCTGCTGATCAATGGGCAGCTTTCTGATTGGCTGCTGTATTTGATTGACAGATGGAAGCTGGCAGCTGATTGGCTGTCTAGCCTAAAGTGCTTTACACACCTCCCTGATGGTACCACTGGCTAAGACTCCACCTCAGCTCATTGGGTAATGAAAAATTTAGAACAATTGATGGATGAAAGCAGGCAGGCCGGCCATTTTGGGACGCTCATTGGACTTGTTTAATGCAATGCACCTTTGTATTTTCACATGCATTCTCTTCATGCTGTAACCACTGTGCATACAAATTTGGAAACATGGCATACAGTGTATCATTTGGTGTCTAAGTCATGTTTCCCATATTTTCCCTTCCCAGATACAAGCACGTTTGAGTGTTTGGGGCTTAACTGCATATGCTAAAGCCTGCCTATTTGGAATGGTCTAGTGGCCCCTGAAACCTCCAAAAATATCAGGACTTACTTCCCCAATAACCTGCTAACTCACCCCTGAAATACATACTTATTCACTCTATTTTGTTAATTGGACTCATTTCTCATTTGAAATGTGCGTCTTTAAAAGGTGATTTCTACGATACCCCACTTTTGCGCGTCGGACCTCAACTTTTCCCGTAAACGCAGAAAAAACGCAAGTTTCAGGAGAAACGAGACAGACATCCCCTCCCTCTGCCACCCACCCGCCCTACTGAAAGCCAGCCATTAGACATGCACAGATAGTTCTCATGAGGAAGGCCACTGCCTTGACCTCGTTTTCACCAGGCTGTGCTCAGTCTCTGATTTTACTAACACTCCCTTCCCTCTCTCTGATCACAATCTCATTACTCTCTCACTCTCCTCCATTACCTCAAGCTCACTGACACAGAAATCATGCAAGCCTACTCTAACCCGCAGAAATACTAATGCTATTAATTTTCCACAACTTTCCACCTCCCTGCAACAACAGCTCTCACTAATTTCTACATTTACCTCTCCTGACTCTGCTGTTTCCCACCTCTACGAGACTCTTGAAACAGCCCTTGATGAAGTGGCTCCAGCTACCCATTATACCCCACGTAGGCTTAGATGCCAACCGTGGCACTCCAACACAACAAGACAACTACGAAATCAGTCACGTAAAGTTGAACGCCAATGGCGTAAATCTCGTAATATTACTGATTTCCTCACATATAAGACTAGCTACCACTCCTACTGCAATGCTTTGGACACGGCCAAACAAACATACTACCAATCTCTCATCTCTTCTCATGCCACCAACCCTAGGCGACTTTTTAACACATTTAAGTCTCTTCTGTACCCTCCCCCTCCTCCCCCACCGGCTACCATCAGTGCACAAGAACTTGCCTCCTACTTTAAGGACAAGATTGATAACATCCGAGATGAAATGGTATGCTCCACAATCTCTAACCCTCTTTCTGCCACACCTGAACCCTCTGGCACTTTCTCTTCGTTTGAGCCCTCAAATGAAAAGGAAGTATCCGCACTCTTCTTATCCTCCTACTCTACTACCTCTCCTCTTGATCCTATACCTGCACAAGTCATTAAAAATCTATCTCCTGTGCTTATTCCAACCTTAACTAAAATCTGCAATCTCTCTCTTGCTACTGGTACTTTTCCGTCTCTGCTCAAACATGCAGCGATTACTCCCATTCTGAAAAAACACAATTCTGACCCTAACTCTCTCTCTAACTATCGTCCTATCTCTCAGCTCCCATGCCTCTCCAAGCTACTTGAGAGACTTGTCTACTCTCGCCTAACAAACTTTCTAAACTCCAACACCCTATTAGACCCGCTTCAGTCAGGCTTTCGCTCTCAACACTCCACTGAGACAGCACTGACTAAAGTGGTTAATGATCTGGTAACAGCTAAGTCTAAAGGCCATTACTCACTGCTTATTCTTCTAGATCTTTCTGCTGCGTTTGACACTGTGGATCACACTCTCCTTTTACAAACACTACACTCCCTAGGTCTTAATGATACAGCCCTTTCCTGGTTCACATCTTACCTATCTGATCGCTCTTTCACTGTTCGCTTCTCTGACTCTACTTCCTCTTCACTACCTCTGTCAGTCGGAGTTCCGCAAGGCTCAGTCTTAGGTCCTCTGCTTTTCTCAATCTATACCTCCTCGCTTGGCAAACTAATCAGCTCCTTCGGATTTCAGTATCACTTATATGCGGATGATACTCAAATCTATCTATCAACCCCAGAGTTGTCACCAGTGGTTTTGGGCCGAGTCTCTGAATGTCTCTCTGCCATCTCACTTTGGATGTCTTCTCGCCAACTCAAACTCAATATTTCCAAAACTGAATTACTTATATTCCCGCCAACTAAGAACAGTTACCATCCTGATATCTCCATCACTGTTGACAACTCGACAATCTACCCTACCCAACAAGCTCGTTGCTTAGGGGTCACCCTCGACTCTGACCTGTCCTTTGTTCCCCACATTCAATCTGTCTCCAAATCATGTTACATGCATCTAAAAAACATATCCAAAATACGACCGTATCTCACACAAGACACTACTAAATCTCTTATCCATGCACTCATTATATCCCGCATTGATTATTGCAATAGTCTCCTAACTGGACTTCCCAAGAACAGACTCTCACCACTGCAATCCATTTTAAATGCTGCTGCTAGGCTGATCTTCCTTGCAAGACGCTCATCGTCTGCTGATCCGCTCTGCCAGTCCCTCCATTGGTTGCCTGTATATTACCGTATTCAATATAAAACACTTCTACTTGCATATAAAGCTATTAACCATACTGCACCAGCATATATCTCTGCACTTATCACACAATATCTCCCATCTCGACCACTCCGCTCTGCACAAGATTTGCGTCTCTCATCTGAGCGGATCACTAGCTCCCATTCACTATTACAGGACTTTCATCGGGCTGCTCCCATCCTATGGAATGCCCTTCCATGCACAATTAGACTCTCCGCTAGCCTCCAAACTTTCAAGCGTTCCCTGAAAACTCACCTCTTCAGGCAAGCCTATCATATTTAAGTTCTACACGCATAACCCTCTGAGGCACTTATGTATTATATAGCTTCCCTTCTGGACTTGTAACTTGTTGGGACTGCTATGCTATTACTGGTGCCTGTCCTTGTGTTTCCCTCCTATATCCCTATAGATTGTAAGCTTGCAGCAGGGCCCTCCTACCTCCATGTCTGTCTGTTGTTACCCAGTTTGTTTTATCACTGTTTACTATTGTAAAGCGCAACGGAATCTGCTGCGCTATATAAGAAACTGCAAATAAATAAATAAATAAATAGTTCTGAGGGTCTGTCTGTGATGTCATAAAGGGCCTGCTGATCAATGGGCAGCTTTCTGATTGGCTGCTGTATTTGATTGACAGATGGAAGCAGGCAGCTGATTGGCTGTCTAGCCTAAAGTGCTTTACACACCTCCCTGATGGTACCACTGGCTAAGACTCCACCTCAGCTCATTGGGTAATGAAAAATTTAGAACAATGGATGGATGAAAGCAGGCAGGCCGGCCATTTTGGGACGCTCATTGGACTTGTTTAATGCAATGCACCTTTGTATTTTCACATGCATTTGCTTCATGCTGTAACCACTGTGCATAAAAATTTGGAAACATGGCATACAGTGTATCATTTGGTGTCTAAGTCATGTTTCCCATGTTTTTCCTTCCTAGATACTAGCCCGTTTGAATGTTTGGGGCACTTTTTAGCTAAAATCATCCTACGGGGCCTAACTGCATATGCTAAAGCCTGCCTATTTTGAATGGTCTAGTGGCCCCTGCAACCTCCAAAAATATCAGGACTTACTTCCCCAATAACCTGCTAACTCACCCCTGAAATACATACTTATTCACCCTATTTTGTTAATTGGACTCATTTTTCATTTAAAATGCCTATTTTTGGGGGGCCAGAAATGTGCGTCTTTAAAAGGTGATTTCTACGATATCCCACTTTTGCGCGTCGGACCTCAAATTTTCCCGTAAACGCAGAAAAACCGCAATTTTCAGGAGAAACGAGACAGACATCCCCTCCCTCTGCCACCCACCCGCCCAACTGAAAGCCAGCAATTAGACATGCACAGATAGTTCTGAGGGTCTGTCTGTGATGTCATAAAGGGCCTGCTGATCAATGGCCAGCTTTCTGATTGGCTGCTGTATTTGATTGACAGATGGAAGCCGGCAGTTGATTGGCTGTCTAGCCTAAAGTGCTTTAGACACCTCCCTGATGGTACCACTGGCTAAGACTCCACCTCAGCTCATTGGGTAATGAAAAATTTAGAACAATTGATGGATGAAAGCAGGCAGGCCGGCCATTTTGGGACGCTCATTGGACTTGTTTAATGCAATGCACCTTTGTATTTTCACATGCATTCGCTTCATGCTGTAACCACTGTGCATAAAAATTTGGAAACATGGCATACAGTGTATCATTTGGTGTCTAAGTCATGTTTCCCATATTTTCCCTTCCCAGATACTAGCCCGTTTGAGTGTTTGGGGCACTTTTTAGCTAAAATCATCCTACGGGGCTTAACTGCATATGCTAAAGCCTGCCTATTTTGAATAGTCTAGTGGCCCCTGCAACCTCCAAAAATATCAGGATTTACTTCCCCAATAACCTGCTAACTCACCCCTGAAATACATACTTATTCACCCTATTTTGTTAATTGGACTCATTTTTCATTTGAAATGCCCATTTTTTGGGGGCCAGAAATGTGCGTCTTTAAAAGGTGATTTCTACGAGACCCCACTTTTGCGCGTCGGACCTCAACTTTTCCCGTAAACGCAGAAAAACCGCAATTTTCAGGAGAAATGGCAATTTTCAGGAGAAATGAGACAGACATCCCCTACCTCTGCCACCCACCCGCCCAACTGAAAGCCAGCCATTAGACATGCACAGATAGTTCTGAGGGTCTGTCTGTGATGTCATAAAGGGCCTGCTGATCAATGGGCAGCTTTCTGATTGGCTGCTGTATTTGATTGACAGATGGAAGCTGGCAGCTGATTGGCTGTCTAGCCTAAAGTGCTTTACACACCTCCCTGATGGTACCACTGGCTAAGACTCCACCTCAGCTCATTGGGTAATGAAAAATTTAGAACAATTGATGGATGAAAGCAGGCAGGCCGGCCATTTTGGGACGCTCATTGGACTTGTTTAATGCAATGCACCTTTGTATTTTCACATGCATTCGCTTCATGCTGTAACCACTGTGCATACAAATTTGGAAACATGGCATACAGTGTATCATTTGGTGTCTAAGTCATGTTTCCCATATTTTCCCTTCCCAGATACAAGCCCGTTTGAGTGTTTGGGGCACTTTTTAGCTAAAATCATCCTACAGGGCCTAACTGCATATGCTAAAGCCTGCCTATTTGGAATGGTCTAGTGGCCCCTGAAACCTCCAAAAATATCAGGACTTACTTCCCCAATAACCTGCTAACTCACCCCTGAAATACATACTTATTCACTCTATTTTGTTAATTGGACTCATTTCTCATTTGAAATGCCCATTTTTGGGCGGCCAGAAATGTGCGTCTTTAAAAGGTGATTTCTACGATACCCCACTTTTGCGCGTCGGACCTCAACTTTTCCCGTAAACGCAGAAAAACCGCAAGTTTCAGGAGAAACGAGACAGACATCCCCTCCCTCTGCCACCCACCCGCCCTACTGAAAGCCAGCCATTAGACATGCACAGATAGTTCTGAGGGTCTGTCTGTGATGTCATAAAGGGCCTGCTGATCAATGGGCAGCTTTCTGATTGGCTGCTGTATTTGATTGACAGATGGAAGCAGGCAGCTGATTGGCTGTCTAGCCTAAAGTGCTTTACACACCTCCCTGATGGTACCACTGGCTAAGACTCCACCTCAGCTCATTGGGTAATGAAAAATTTAGAACAATGGATGGATGAAAGCAGGCAGGCCGGCCATTTTGGGACGCTCATTGGACTTGTTTAATGCAATGCACCTTTGTATTTTCACATGCATTTGCTTCATGCTGTAACCACTGTGCATAAAAATTTGGAAACATGGCATACAGTGTATCATTTGGTGTCTAAGTCATGTTTCCCATGTTTTTCCTTCCCAGATACTAGCCCGTTTGAATGTTTGGGGCACTTTTTAGCTAAAATCATCCTACGGGGCCTAACTGCATATGCTAAAGCCTGCCTATTTTGAATGGTCTAGTGGCCCCTGCAACCTCCAAAAATATCAGGACTTACTTCCCCAATAACCTGCTAACTCACCCCTGAAATACATACTTATTCACCCTATTTTGTTAATTGGACTCATTTTTCATTTAAAATGCCTATTTTTGGGGGGCCAGAAATGTGCGTCTTTAAAAGGTGATTTCTACGATATCCCACTTTTGCGCGTCGGACCTCAAATTTTCCCGTAAACGCTGAAAAACCGCAATTTTCAGGAGAAACGAGACAGACATCCCCTCCCTCTGCCACCCACCCGCCCAACTGAAAGCCAGCAATTAGACATGCACAGATAGTTCTGAGGGTCTGTCTGTGATGTCATAAAGGGCCTGCTGATCAATGGGCAGCTTTCTGATTGGCTGCTGTATTTGATTGACAGATGGAAGCCGGCAGTTGATTGGCTGTCTAGCCTAAAGTGCTTTAGACACCTCCCTGATGGTACCACTGGCTAAGACTCCACCTCAGCTCATTGGGTAATGAAAAATTTAGAACAATTGATGGATGAAAGCAGGCAGGCCGGCCATTTTGGGACGCTCATTGGACTTGTTTAATGCAATGCACCTTTGTATTTTCACATGCATTCGCTTCATGCTGTAACCACTGTGCATAAAAATTTGGAAACGTGGCATACAGTGTATCATTTGGTGTCTAAGTCATGTTTCCCATGTTTTTCCTTCCCAGATACTAGCCCGTTTGAGTGTTTGGGGCACTTTTTAGCTAAAATCATCCTACGGGGCTTAACTGCATATGCTAAAGCCTGCCTATTTTGAATGGTCTAGTGGCCCCTGCAACCTCCAAAAATATCAGGATTTACTTCCCCAATAACCTGCTAACTCACACCTGAAATACATACTTATTCACCCTATTTTGTTAATTGGACTCATTTTTCATTTGAAATGCCCATTTTTTGGGGGCCAGAAATGTGCGTCTTTAAAAGGTGATTTCTACGAGACCCCACTTTTGCGCGTCGGACCTCAACTTTTCCCGTAAACGCAGAAAAACCGCAATTTTCAGGAGAAATGGCAATTTTCAGGAGAAATGAGACAGACATCCCCTACCTCTGCCACCCACCCGCCCAACTGAAAGCCAGCCATTAGACATGCACAGATAGTTCTGAGGGTCTGTCTGTGATGTCATAAAGGGCCTGCTGATCAATGGGCAGCTTTCTGATTGGCTGCTGTATTTGATTGACAGATGGAAGCTGGCAGCTGATTGGCTGTCTAGCCTAAAGTGCTTTACACACCTCCCTGATGGTACCACTGGCTAAGACTCCACCTCAGCTCATTGGGTAATGAAAAATTTAGAACAATTGATGGATGAAAGCAGGCAGGCCGGCCATTTTGGGACGCTCATTGGACTTGTTTAATGCAATGCACCTTTGTATTTTCACATGCATTCGCTTCATGCTGTAACCACTGTGCATACAAATTTGGAAACATGGCATACAGTGTATCATTTGGTGTCTAAGTCATGTTTCCCATATTTTCCCATCCCAGATACAAGCCCGTTTGAGTGTTTGGGGCACTTTTTAGCTAAAATCATCCTACAGGGCCTAACTGCATATGCTAAAGCCTGCCTATTTGGAATGGTCTAGTGGCCCCTGAAACCTCCAAAAATATCAGGACTTACTTCCCCAATAACCTGCTAACTCACCCCTGAAATACATACTTATTCACTCTATTTTGTTAATTGGACTCATTTCTCATTTGAAATGCCCATTTTTGGGCGGCCAGAAATGTGCGTCTTTAAAAGGTGATTTCTACGATACCCCACTTTTGCGCGTCGGACCTCAACTTTTCCCGTAAACGCAGAAAAACCGCAAGTTTCAGGAGAAACGAGACAGACATCCCCTCCCTCTGCCACCCACCCGCCCTACTGAAAGCCAGCCATTAGACATGCACAGATAGTTCTGAGGGTCTGTCTGTGATGTCATAAAGGGCCTGCTGATCAATGGGCAGCTTTCTGATTGGCTGCTGTATTTGATTGACAGATGGAAGCAGGCAGCTGATTGGCTGTCTAGCCTAAAGTGCTTTACACACCTCCCTGATGGTACCACTGGCTAAGACTCCACCTCAGCTCATTGGGTAATGAAAAATTTAGAACAATGGATGGATGAAAGCAGGCAGGCCGGCCATTTTGGGACGCTCATTGGACTTGTTTAATGCAATGCACCTTTGTATTTTCACATGCATTTGCTTCATGCTGTAACCACTGTGCATAAAAATTTGGAAATATGGCATACAGTGTATCATTTGGTGTCTAAGTCATGTTTCCCATGTTTTTCCTTCCCAGATACTAGCCCGTTTGAATGTTTGGGGCACTTTTTAGCTAAAATCATCCTACGGGGCCTAACTGCATATGCTAAAGCCTGCCTATTTTGAATGGTCTAGTGGCCCCTGCAACCTCCAAAAATATCAGGACTTACTTCCCCAATAACCTGCTAACTCACCCCTGAAATACATACTTATTCACCCTATTTTGTTAATTGGACTCATTTTTCATTTAAAATGCCTATTTTTGGGGGGCCAGAAATGTGCGTCTTTAAAAGGTGATTTCTACGATATCCCACTTTTGCGCGTCGGACCTCAAATTTTCCCGTAAACGCTGAAAAACCGCAATTTTCAGGAGAAACGAGACAGACATCCCCTCCCTCTGCCACCCACCCGCCCAACTGAAAGCCAGCAATTAGACATGCACAGATAGTTCTGAGGGTCTGTCTGTGATGTCATAAAGGGCCTGCTGATCAATGGGCAGCTTTCTGATTGGCTGCTGTATTTGATTGACAGATGGAAGCCGGCAGTTGATTGGCTGTCTAGCCTAAAGTGCTTTAGACACCTCCCTGATGGTACCACTGGCTAAGACTCCACCTCAGCTCATTGGGTAATGAAAAATTTAGAACAATTGATGGATGAAAGCAGGCAGGCCGGCCATTTTGGGACGCTCATTGGACTTGTTTAATGCAATGCACCTTTGTATTTTCACATGCATTCGCTTCATGCTGTAACCACTGTGCATAAAAATTTGGAAACATGGCATACAGTGTATCATTTGGTGTCTAAGTCATGTTTCCCATGTTTTTCCTTCCCAGATACTAGCCCGTTTGAGTGTTTGGGGCACTTTTTAGCTAAAATCATCCTACGGGGCTTAACTGCATATGCTAAAGCCTGCCTATTTTGAATGGTCTAGTGGCCCCTGCAACCTCCAAAAATATCAGGATTTACTTCCCCAATAACCTGCTAACTCACACCTGAAATACATACTTATTCACCCTATTTTGTTAATTGGACTCATTTTTCATTTGAAATGCCCATTTTTTGGGGGCCAGAAATGTGCGTCTTTAAAAGGTGATTTCTACGAGACCCCACTTTTGCGCGTCGGACCTCAACTTTTCCCGTAAACGCAGAAAAACCGCAATTTTCAGGAGAAATGGCAATTTTCAGGAGAAATGAGACAGACATCCCCTACCTCTGCCACCCACCCGCCCAACTGAAAGCCAGCCATTAGACATGCACAGATAGTTCTGAGGGTCTGTCTGTGATGTCATAAAGGGCCTGCTGATCAATGGGCAGCTTTCTGATTGGCTGCTGTATTTGATTGACAGATGGAAGCTGGCAGCTGATTGGCTGTCTAGCCTAAAGTGCTTTACACACCTCCCTGATGGTACCACTGGCTAAGACTCCACCTCAGCTCATTGGGTAATGAAAAATTTAGAACAATTGATGGATGAAAGCAGGCAGGCCGGCCATTTTGGGACGCTCATTGGACTTGTTTAATGCAATGCACCTTTGTATTTTCACATGCATTCGCTTCATGCTGTAACCACTGTGCATACAAATTTGGAAACATGGCATACAGTGTATCATTTGGTGTCTAAGTCGTGTTTCCCATATTTTCCCTTCCCAGATACAAGCCCGTTTGAGTGTTTGGGGCACTTTTTAGCTAAAATCATCCTACAGGGCCTAACTGCATATGCTAAAGCCTGCCTATTTGGAATGGTCTAGTGGCCCCTGAAACCTCCAAAAATATCAGGACTTACTTCCCCAATAACCTGCTAACTCACCCCTGAAATACATACTTATTCACTCTATTTTGTTAATTGGACTCATTTCTCATTTGAAATGCCCATTTTTGGGCGGCCAGAAATGTGCGTCTTTAAAAGGTGATTTCTACGATACCCCACTTTTGCGCGTCGGACCTCAACTTTTCCCGTAAACGCAGAAAAACCGAAAGTTTCAGGAGAAACGAGACAGACATCCCCTCCCTCTGCCACCCACCCGCCCTACTGAAAGCCAGCCATTAGACATGCACAGATAGTTCTGAGGGTCTGTCTGTGATGTCATAAAGGGCCTGCTGATCAATGGGCAGCTTTCTGATTGGCTGCTGTATTTGATTGACAGATGGAAGCAGGCAGCTGATTGGCTGTCTAGCCTAAAGTGCTTTACACACCTCCCTGATGGTACCACTGGCTAAGACTCCACCTCAGCTCATTGGGTAATGAAAAATTTAGAACAATGGATGGATGAAAGCAGGCAGGCCGGCCATTTTGGGACGCTCATTGGACTTGTTTAATGCAATGCACCTTTGTATTTTCACATGCATTTGCTTCATGCTGTAACCACTGTGCATAAAAATTTGGAAACATGGCATACAGTGTATCATTTGGTGTCTAAGTCATGTTTCCCATGTTTTTCCTTCCCAGATACTAGCCCGTTTGAATGTTTGGGGCACTTTTTAGCTAAAATCATCCTACGGGGCCTAACTGCATATGCTAAAGCCTGCCTATTTTGAATGGTCTAGTGGCCCCTGCAACCTCCAAAAATATCAGGACTTACTTCCCCAATAACCTGCTAACTCACCCCTGAAATACATACTTATTCACCCTATTTTGTTAATTGGACTCATTTTTCATTTAAAATGCCTATTTTTGGGGGGCCAGAAATGTGCGTCTTTAAAAGGTGATTTCTACGATATCCCACTTTTGCGCGTCGGACCTCAAATTTTCCCGTAAACGCTGAAAAACCGCAATTTTCAGGAGAAACGAGACAGACATCCCCTCCCTCTGCCACCCACCCGCCCAACTGAAAGCCAGCAATTAGACATGCACAGATAGTTCTGAGGGTCTGTCTGTGATGTCATAAAGGGCCTGCTGATCAATGGGCAGCTTTCTGATTGGCTGCTGTATTTGATTGACAGATGGAAGCCGGCAGTTGATTGGCTGTCTAGCCTAAAGTGCTTTAGACACCTCCCTGATGGTACCACTGGCTAAGACTCCACCTCAGCTCATTGGGTAATGAAAAATTTAGAACAATTGATGGATGAAAGCAGGCAGGCCGGCCATTTTGGGACGCTCATTGGACTTGTTTATTGCAATGCACCTTTGTATTTTCACATGCATTCGCTTCATGCTGTAACCACTGTGCATAAAAATTTGGAAACATGGCATACAGTGTATCATTTGGTGTCTAAGTCATGTTTCCCATGTTTTTCCTTCCCAGATACTAGCCCGTTTGAGTGTTTGGGGCACTTTTTAGCTAAAATCATCCTACGGGGCTTAACTGCATATGCTAAAGCCTGCCTATTTTGAATGGTCTAGTGGCCCCTGCAACCTCCAAAAATATCAGGATTTACTTCCCCAATAACCTGCTAACTCACCCCTGAAATACATACTTATTCACCCTATTTTGTTAATTGGACTCATTTCTCATTTGAAATGCCCATTTTTGGGGGGCAAGAATTGTGCGTCTTTAAAAGGTGATTTCTACGATACCCCACTTTTGCGCGTCGGACCTCAACTTTTCCCGTAAACGCAGAAAAACCGCAATTTTCAGGAGAAACGAGACAGACATCCCCTCCCTCTGCCACCCACCCCCACAACTGAAAGCCAGCCATTAGACATGTACAGATAGTTCTGAGGGTCTGTCTGTGATGTCATAAAGGGCCTGCTGATCAATGGGCAGCTTTCTGATTGGCTGCTGTATTTGATTGACAGATGGAAGCTGGCAGCTGATTGGCTGTCTAGCCTAAAGTGCTTTACACACCTCCCTGATGGTACCACTGGCTAAGACTCCACCTCAGCTCATTGGGTAATGAAAAATTTAGAACAATTAATGGATGAAAGCAGGCCGGCCATTTTGGGACGCTCATTGGACTTGTTTAATGCAATGCACCTTTGTATTTTCACATGCATTCGCTCATGCTGTAACCACTGTGCATAAAAATTTGGAAACATGGCATACAGTGTATCATTTGGTGTCTAAGTCATGTTTCCCATGTTTTTCCTTCCCAGATACTAGCCCGTTTGAGTTTTGGGGCACTTTTTAGCTAAAATCATCCTACAGGGCCTAACTGAATATGCTAAAGCCTGCCTATTTTGAATGGTCTAGTGGCCCCTGCAACCTCCAAAAATATCAGGACTTACTTCCCCAATAACCTGCTAACTCACCCCTGAAATACATACTTATTCACCCTATTTTGTTAATTGGACTCATTTCTCATTTGAAATGCCCCTTTTTGGGGGGCCAGAAATGTGCGTCTTTAAAAGGTGATTTCTACGATACCCCACTTTTGCGCGTCGGACCTCAACTTTTCCCGTAAACGCAGAAAAACCGCAATTTTCAGGAGAAACGAGACAGACATCCCCTCCCTCTGCCACCCACCCGCCCAACTGACAGCCAGCCATCAGACATGCACAGATAGTTCTGAGGGTCTGTCTGTGATGTCATAAAGGGCCTGCTGATCAATGGGCAGCTTTCTGATTGGCTGCTGTATTTGATTGACAGATGGAAGCTGGCAGCTGATTGGCTGTCTAGCCTAAAGTGCTTTACACACCTCCCTGATGGTACCACTGGCTAAGACTCCACCTCAGCTCATTGGGTAATGAAAAATTTAGAACAATTGATGGATGAAAGCAGGCAGGCCGGCCATTTTGGGACGCTCATTGGACTTGTTTAATGCAATGCACCTTTGTATATTCACATGCATTCGCTTCATGCTGTAACCACTGTGCATAAAAATTTGGAAACATGGCATACAGTGTATCATTCGGTGTCTAAGTCATGTTTCCCATATTTTCCCTTCCCAGATACTAGCCCGTTTGAGTGTTTGGGGCACTTTTTAGCTAAAATCATCCTACGGGGCTTAACTGCATATGCAAAAGCCTGTCTATTTTGAATGGTGTAGTTGCCCCTGCAACATCCAAAAATATCAGGATTTACTTCCCCAATAACCTGCTAACTCACCCCTGAAATATATACTTATTCACCCTATTTTGTTAATTGGACTCATTTCTCATTTGAAATGCCCATTTTCGGGGAGCCAGAAATGTGCGTCTTTAAAAGGTGATTTCTACGATACCCCACTTTTGCGCGTCGGACCTTAACTTTTCCCGTAAACGCAGAAAAACAGCAATTTTCAGGAGAAACGAGACAGACATCCCCTCCCTCTGCCACCCACCCGCCCAACTGACAGCCAGCCATTAGACATGCACAGATAGTTCTGAGAGTCTGTCTGTGATGTCATAAAGGGCCTTCTGATCAATGGGCAGCTTTCTGATTGGCTGCTGTATTTGATTGACAGATGGAAGCTGGCAGCTGATTGGCTGTCTAGCCTAAAGTGCTTTACACACCTCCCTGATGGTACCACTGGCTAAGACTCCACCTCAGCTCATTGGGTAATGAAAAATTTAGAACAATTGATGGATGAAAGCAGGCAGGCCGGCCATTTTGGGACGCTCATTGGACTTGTTTAATGCAATGCACCTTTGTATATTCACATGCATTCGCTTCATGCTGTAACCACTGTGCATAAAAATTTGGAAACATGGCATACAGTGTATCATTCGGTGTCTAAGTCATGTTTCCCATATTTTCCCTTCCCAGATACTAGCCCGTTTGAGTGTTTGGGGCACTTTTTAGCTAAAATCATCCTACGGGGCTTAACTGCATATGCTAAAGCCTGCCTATTTTGAATGGTGTAGTTGCCCCTGCAACATCCAAAAATATCAGGATTTACTTCCCCAATAACCTGCTAACTCACCCCTGAAATACATACTTATTCACCCTATTTTGTTAATTGGACTCATTTCTCATTTGAAATGCCCATTTTCGGGGGGCCAGAAATGTGCATCTTTAAAAGGTGATTTCTACGATACCCCACTTTTGCGCGTCGGACCTTAACTTTTCCCGTAAACGCAGAAAAACAGCAATTTTCAGGAGAAACGAGACAGACATCCCCTCCCTCTGCCACCCACCCGCCCAAATGAAAGCCAGCAATTAGACATGCACAGATAGTTCTGAGGGTCTGTCTGTGATGTCATAAAGGGCCTGCTGATCAATGGGCAGCTTTCTGATTGGCTGCTGTATTTGATTGACAGATGGAAGCCGGCAGTTGATTGGCTGTCTAGCCTAAAGTGCTTTAGACACCTCCCTGATGGTACCACTGGCTAAGACTCCACCTCAGCTCATTGGGTAATGAAAAATTTAGAACAATTGATGGATGAAAGCAGGCAGGCCGGCCATTTTGGGACGCTCATTGGACTTGTTTAATGCAATGCACCTTTGTATTTTCACATGCATTCGCTTCATGCTGTAACCACTGTGCATAAAAATTTGGAAACATGGCATACAGTGTATCATTTGGTGTCTAAGTCATGTTTCCCATGTTTTTCCTTCCCAGATACTAGCCCGTTTGAGTGTTTGGGGCACTTTTTAGCTAAAATCATCCTACGGGGCTTAACTGCATATGCTAAAGCCTGCCTATTTTGAATGGTCTAGTGGCCCCTGCAACCTCCAAAAATATCAGGATTTACTTCCCCAATAACCTGCTAACTCACCCCTGAAATACATACTTATTCACCCTATTTTGTTAATTGGACTCATTTCTCATTTGAAATGCCCATTTTTGGGGGGCAAGAATTGTGCGTCTTTAAAAGGTGATTTCTACGATACCCCACTTTTGCGCGTCGGACCTCAACTTTTCCCGTAAACGCAGAAAAACCGCAATTTTCAGGAGAAACGAGACAGACATCCCCTCCCTCTGCCACCCACCCCCACAACTGAAAGCCAGCCATTAGACATGTACAGATAGTTCTGAGGGTCTGTCTGTGATGTCATAGAGGGCCTGCTGATCAATGGGCAGCTTTCTGATTGGCTGCTGTATTTGATTGACAGATGGAAGCTGGCAGCTGATTGGCTGTCTAGCCTAAAGTGCTTTACACACCTCCCTGATGGTACCACTGGCTAAGACTCCACCTCAGCTCATTGGGTAATGAAAAATTTAGAACAATTAATGGATGAAAGCAGGCCGGCCATTTTGGGACGCTCATTGGACTTGTTTAATGCAATGCACCTTTGTATTTTCACATGCATTCGCTCATGCTGTAACCACTGTGCATAAAAATTTGGAAACATGGCATACAGTGTATCATTTGGTGTCTAAGTCATGTTTCCCATGTTTTTCCTTCCCAGATACTAGCCCGTTTGAGTTTTGGGGCACTTTTTAGCTAAAATCATCCTACAGGGCCTAACTGAATATGCTAAAGCCTGCCTATTTTGAATGGTCTAGTGGCCCCTGCAACCTCCAAAAATATCAGGACTTACTTCCCCAATAACCTGCTAACTCACCCCTGAAATACATACTTATTCACCCTATTTTGTTAATTGGACTCATTTCTCATTTGAAATGCCCCTTTTTGGGGGGCCAGAAATGTGCGTCTTTAAAAGGTGATTTCTACGATACCCCACTTTTGCGCGTCGGACCTCAACTTTTCCCGTAAACGCAGAAAAACCGCAATTTTCAGGAGAAACGAGACAGACATCCCCTCCCTCTGCCACCCACCCGCCCAACTGACAGCCAGCCATTAGACATGCACAGATAGTTCTGAGAGTCTGTCTGTGATGTCATAAAGGGCCTTCTGATCAATGGGCAGCTTTCTGATTGGCTGCTGTATTTGATTGACAGATGGAAGCTGGCAGCTGATTGGCTGTCTAGCCTAAAGTGCTTTACACACCTCCCTGATGGTACCACTGGCTAAGACTCCACCTCAGCTCATTGGGTAATGAAAAATTTAGAACAATTGATGGATGAAAGCAGGCAGGCCGGCCATTTTGGGACGCTCATTGGACTTGTTTAATGCAATGCACCTTTGTATATTCACATGCATTCGCTTCATGCTGTAACCACTGTGCATAAAAATTTGGAAACATGGCATACAGTGTATCATTCGGTGTCTAAGTCATGTTTCCCATATTTTCCCTTCCCAGATACTAGCCCGTTTGAGTGTTTGGGGCACTTTTTAGCTAAAATCATCCTACGGGGCTTAACTGCATATGCTAAAGCCTGCCTATTTTGAATGGTGTAGTTGCCCCTGCAACATCCAAAAATATCAGGATTTACTTCCCCAATAACCTGCTAACTCACCCCTGAAATACATACTTATTCACCCTATTTTGTTAATTGGACTCATTTCTCATTTGAAATGCCCATTTTCGGGGGGCCAGAAATGTGCATCTTTAAAAGGTGATTTCTACGATACCCCACTTTTGCGCGTCGGACCTTAACTTTTCCCGTAAACGCAGAAAAACAGCAATTTTCAGGAGAAACGAGACAGACATCCCCTCCCTCTGCCACCCACCCGCCCAACTGACAGCCAGCCATTAGACATGCACAGATAGTTCTGAGAGTCTGTCTGTGATGTCATAAAGGGCCTTCTGATCAATGGGCAGCTTTCTGATTGGCTGCTGTATTTGATTGACAGATGGAAGCTGGCAGCTGATTGGCTGTCTAGCCTAAAGTGCTTTACACACCTCCCTGATGGTACCACTGGCTAAGACTCCACCTCAGCTCATTGGGTAATGAAAAATTTAGAACAATTGATGGATGAAAGCAGGCAGGCCGGCCATTTTGGGACGCTCATTGGACTTGTTTAATGCAATGCACCTTTGTATATTCACATGCATTCGCTTCATGCTGTAACCACTGTGCATAAAAATTTGGAAACATGGCATACAGTGTATCATTCGGTGTCTAAGTCATGTTTCCCATATTTTCCCTTCCCAGATACTAGCCCGTTTGAGTGTTTGGGGCACTTTTTAGCTAAAATCATCCTACGGGGCTTAACTGCATATGCTAAAGCCTGCCTATTTTGAATGGTGTAGTTGCCCCTGCAACATCCAAAAATATCAGGATTTACTTCCCCAATAACCTGCTAACTCACCCCTGAAATACATACTTATTCACCCTATTTTGTTAATTGGACTCATTTCTCATTTGAAATGCCCATTTTCGGGGGGCCAGAAATGTGCATCTTTAAAAGGTGATTTCTACGATACCCCACTTTTGCGCGTCGGACCTTAACTTTTCCCGTAAACGCAGAAAAACAGCAATTTTCAGGAGAAACGAGACAGACATCCCCTCCCTCTGCCACCCACCCGCCCAACTGACAGCCAGCCATTAGACATGCACAGATAGTTCTGAGAGTCTGTCTGTGATGTCATAAAGGGCCTTCTGATCAATGGGCAGCTTTCTGATTGGCTGCTGTATTTGATTGACAGATGGAAGCTGGCAGCTGATTGGCTGTCTAGCCTAAAGTGCTTTACACACCTCCCTGATGGTACCACTGGCTAAGACTCCACCTCAGCTCATTGGGTAATGAAAAATTTAGAACAATTGATGGATGAAAGCAGGCAGGCCGGCCATTTTGGGACGCTCATTGGACTTGTTTAATGCAATGCACCTTTGTATATTCACATGCATTCGCTTCATGCTGTAACCACTGTGCATAAAAATTTGGAAACATGGCATACAGTGTATCTAAGTCATGTTTCCCATATTTTCCCTTCCCAGATACAAGCCCGTTTGAGTGTTTAGGGCACTTTTTAGCTAAAATCATCCTACAGGGCCTAACTGCATATGCTAAAGCCTGCCTATTTTGAATGGTGTAGTTGCCCCTGCAACCTCCAAAAATATCAGGATTTACTTCCCCAATAACCTGCTAACTCATCCCTGAAATACATACTTATTCACCCTATTTTGTTAATTGGACTCATTTCTCATTTGAAATGCCCATTTTTGGGGAGCCAGAAATGTGCGTCTTTAAAAGGTGATTTCTACGATACCCCACTTTTGCGCGTCGGACCTCAACTTTTCCCGTAAACGCAGAAAAAACGCAATTTTCAGGAGAAACGAGACAGACATCCCCTCCCTCTGCCACCCACCCGCCCAACTGAAAGCCAGCCATTAGACATGCACAGATAGTTCTGAGGGTCTGTCTGTGATGTCATAAAGGGCCTGCTGATCAATGGGCAGCTTTTTGATTGGCTGCTGTATTTGATTGACAGATGGAAGCTGGCAGCTGATTGGCTGTCTAGCCTAAAGTGCTTTACACACCTCCCTGATGGTACCACTGGCTAAGACTCCACCTCAGCTCATTGGATAATGAAAAATTTAGAACAATTGATGGATGAAAGCAGGCAGGCCGGCCATTTTGGGACGCTCAGTGGACTTGTTTAATGCAATGCACCTTTGTATATTCACATGCATTCGCTTCATGCTGTAACCACTGTGCATAAAAATTTGGAAACATGGCATACAGTGTATCATTTGGTGTCTAAGTCATGTTTCCCATATTTTCCCTTCCCAGATACAAGCCCGTTTGAGTGTTTGGGGCACTTTTTAGCTAAAATCATCCTACAGGGCCTAACTGCATATGCTAAAGCCTGCCTATTTTGAATGGTCTAGTGGCCCCTGCAACCTCCAAAAATATCAGGACTTACTTCCCCAATATCCTGCTAACTCACCCCTGAAATACATACTTATTCACCCTATTTTGTTCATTGGACTCATTTCTCAATTGAAATGCCCATTTTTGGGGAGCCAGAAATGTGCGTCTTTAAAAGGTGATTTCTACGATACCCCACTTTTGCGCGTCGGACCTCAACTTTTCCCGTAAACGCAGAAAAACCACAATTTTCAGGAGAAACGAGACAGACATCCCCTCCCTCTGCCACCCACCCGCCCAACTGAAAGCCAGCCATTAGACATGCACAGATAGTTCTGAGGGTCTGTCTGTGATGTCATAAAGGGCCTGCTGATTAATGGGCAGCTTTCTGATTGGCTGCTGTATTTGATTGACAGATGGAAGCTGGCAGCTGATTGGCTGTCTAGCCTAAAGTGCTTTACACACCTCCCTGATGGTACCACTGGCTAAGACTCCACCTCAGCTCATTGGGTAATGAAAAATTTAGAACAATTGATGGATGAAAGCAGGCAGGCCGGCCATTTCGGGACGCTCAGTGGACTTGTTTAATGCAATGCACCTTTGTATATTCACATGCATTCGCTTCATGCTGTAACCACTGTGCATAAAAATTTGGAAACATGGCATACAGTGTATCATTTGGTGTCTAAGTCATGTTTCCCATATTTTTTCTTCCCAGATACATGCCCGTTTGAGTGTTTGGGGCACTTTTTAGCTAAAATCATCCTACAGGGCCTAACTGCATATGCTAAAGCCTGCCTATTTTGAATGGTGTAGTGGCCCCTGCAACCTCCAAAAATATCAGGACTTACTTCCCCAATAACCTGCTAACTCACCCCTGAAATACATACTTATTCACCCTATTTTGTTCATTGGACTCATTTCTCATTTGAAATGCCCATTTTTGGGGGGCCAGAAATGTGCGTCTTTAAAAGGTGATTTCTACGATACCCCACTTTTGCGCGTCGGACCTCAACTTTTCCCGTAAACGGCGAAAAACCGCAATTTTCAGGAGAAACGAGACAGACATCCCCTCCCTCTGCCACCCACCCGCCCAACTGACAGCCAGCTATTAGACATGCACAGATCGTTCTGAGGGTCTGTCTGTGATGTCATAAAGGGCCTGCTGATCAATGGGCAGCTTTCTGATTGGCTGCTGTATTTGATTGACAGATGGAAGCTGGCAGCTGATAGGCTGTCTAGCCTAAAGTGCTTTACACACCTCCCTGATGGTACCACTGGCTAAGACTCCACCTCAGCTCATTGGGTAATGAAAAATTTAGAACAATTGATGGATGAAAGCAGGCAGGCCGGCCATTTTGGGACGCTCATTGGACTTGTTTAATGCAATGCACCTTTGTATTTTCACATACATTCGCTTCATGCAGTAACCATTGTGCATAAAAATTTGGAAACATGGCATACAGTGTATCATTTGGTGTCTAAGTCATGTTTCCCATGTTTTTCCTTCCCAGATACTAGCCCGTTTGAGTGTTTGGGGCACTTTTTAGCTAAAATCATCCTACGGGGCCTAACTGCATATGCTAAAGCCTGCCTATTTTGAATGGTCTAGTGGCCCCTGCAACCTCCAAAAATATCAGGACTTACTTCCCCAATAACCTGCTAACTCACCCCTGAAATACATACTTATTTACCCTATTTTGTTAATTGGACTTATTTCTCATTTGAAATGCCCATTTTTGGGGGGCCAGAAATGTGCGTCTTTAAAAGGTGATTTCTACGATACCCCACTTTTGCGCGTCGGACCTCAACTTTTCCCGTAAACGCAGAAAAACCGCAATTTTCAGGAGAAACGAGACAGACATCCCCTCCCTCTGCCACCCACCCGCCCAACTGACAGCCAGCCATTAGACATGCACAGATAGTTCTGAGGGTCTGTCTGTGATGTCATAAAGGGCCTGCTGATCAATGGGCAGCTTTCTGATTGGCTGCTGTATTTGATTGACAGATGGAAGCTGGCAGCTGATTGGCTGTCTAGCCTAAAGTGCTTTACACACCTCCCTGATGGTACCACTGGCTAAGACTCCACCTCAGCTCATTGGGTAATGAAAAATTTAGAACAATTGATGGATGAAAGCAGGCAGGCCAGCCATTTTGGGATGCTCAGTGGACTTGTTTAATGCAATGCACCTTTGTATATTCACATGCATTCGCTTCATGCTGTAACCACTGTGCATAAAAATTTGGAAACATGGCATACAGTGTATCATTTGGTGTCTAAGTCATGTTTCCCATATTTTCCCTTCCCAGATACAAGCCCGTTTGAGTGTTTGGGGCACTTTTTAGCTAAAATCATCCTACAGGGCCTAACTGCATATGCTAAAGCCTGCCTATTTTGAATGGTGTAGTGGCCCCTGCAACCTCCAAAAATATCAGGACTTACTTCCCCAATAACCTGCTAACTCACCCCTGAAATACATACTTATTCACCCTATTTTGTTCATTGGACTCATTTCTCATTTGAAATGCCCATTTTTGGGGGGCCAGAAATGTGCGTCTTTAAAAGGTGATTTCTACGATACCCCACTTTTGCGCGTCGGACCTCAACTTTTCCCGTAAACGCAGAAAAACCGCAATTTTCAGGAGAAACGAGACAGACATCCCCTCCCTCTGCCACCCATCCGCCCAACTGACAGCCAGCCATTAGACATGCACAGATAGTTCTGAGGGTCTGTCTGTGATGTCATAAAGGGCCTGCTGATCAATGGGCAGCTTTCTGATTGGCTGCTGTATTTGATTGACAGATGGAAGCTGGCAGCTGTTTGGCTGTCTAGCCTAAAGTGCTTTACACACCTCCCTGATGGTACCACTGGCTTAGACTCCACCTCAGCTCATTGGGTAATGAAAAATTTAGAACAATTGATGGATGAAAGCAGGCAGGCCGGCCATTTTGCGACGCTCAGTGGACTTGTTTAATGCAATGCACCTTTGTATATTCACATGCATTCGCTTCATGCTGTAACCACTGTGCATAAAAATTTGGAAACATGGCATACAGTGTATCATTTGGTGTCTAAGTCATGTTTCCCATATTTTTCCTTCCCAGATACAAGCCCGTTTGAGTGTTTGGGGCACTTTTTAGCTAAAATCATCCTACAGGGCCTAACTGCATATGCTAAAGCCTGCCTATTTTGAATGGTGTAGTGGCCCCTGCAACCTCCAAAAATATCAGGACTTACTTCCCCAATAACCTGCTAACTCACCCCTGAAATACATACTTATTCACCCTATTTTGTTCATTGGACTCATTTCTCATTTGAAATGCCCATTTTTGGGGAGCCAGAAATGTGCGTCTTTAAAAGGTGATTTCTACGATACCCCACTTTTGCGCGTCGGACTTCAACTTTTCCCGTAAACGCAGAAAAACCGCAATTTTCAGGAGAAACGAGACAGACATCCCCTCCCTCTGCCACCCATCCGCCCAACTGACAGCCAGCCATATGACATGCACAGATAGTTCTGAGGGTCTGTCTGTGATGTCATAAAGGGCCTGCTGATCAATGGGCAGCTTTCTGATTGGCTGCTGTATTTGATTGACAGATGGAAGCTGGCAGCTGTTTGGCTGTCTAGCCTAAAGTGGTTTACACACCTCCCTGATGGTACCACTGGCTTAGACTCCACCTCAGCTCATTGGGTAATGAAAAATTTAGAACAATTGATGGATGAAAGCAGGCAGCCTGGCCATTTTGGGACGCTCAGTGGACTTGTTTAATGCAATGCACCTTTGTATATTCACATGCATTCGCTTCATGCTGTAACCACTGTGCATAAAAATTTGGAAACATGGCATACAGTGTATCATTTGGTGTCTAAGTCATGTTTCCCATATTTTCCCTTCCCAGATACAAGCCCGTTTGAGTGTTTGGGGCACTTTTTAGCTAAAATCATCCTACAGGGCCTAACTGCATATGCTAAAGCCTGCCTATTTTGAATGGTGTAGTGGCCCCTGCAACCTCCAAAAATATCAGGACTTACTTCCCCAATAACCTGCTAACTCACCCCTGAAATACATACTTATTCACCCTATTTTGTTCATTGGACTCATTTCTCATTTGAAATGCCCATTTTTGGGGAGCCAGAAATGTGCGTCTTTAAAAGGTGATTTCTACGATACCCCACTTTTGCGCGTCGGACCTCAACTTTTCCCGTAAACGCAGAAAAAACGCAATTTTCAGGAGAAACGAGACAGACATCCCCTCCCTCTGCCACCCACCCGCCTAATTGAAAGCCAGCCATTAGACATGCACAGATAGTTCTGAGGGTCTGTCTGTGATGTCATAAAGGGCCTGCTGATCAATGGGCAGCTTTCTGATTGGCTGCTGTATTTGATTGACAGATGGAAGCTGGCAGCTGATTGGCTGTCTAGCCTAAAGTGCTTTACACACCTCCCTGATGGTACCACTGGCTAAGACTCCACCTCAGCTCATTGGGTAATAAAAAATTTAGAACAATTGATGGATGAAAGCAGGCAGGCCGGCCATTTTGGGACGCTCTTTGGACTTGTTTAATGCAATGCACCTTTGTATATTCACATGCATTTGCTTCATGCTGTAACCACTGTGTATAAAAATTTGGAAACATGGCATACAGTGTATCATTTGGTGTCTAAGTCATGTTTCCCATATTTTCCCTTCCCAGATACAAGCCCGTTTGAGTGTTTGGGGCACTTTTTAGCTAAAATCATCCTACAGGGTGTCACAACTGAAGGGCTGGATGAAGTCGTGTGGTGTGTAGCAACCGGAGGCGGACCAGAAGAGGAAGGATTAAATCGTGCAGGTTTAATAATAGAATTCATCAATGGAAACAATACACACTTGAATACTTTCTTTAAGTGGCAGTTAGTGGTAAATAATACTTGAGCTAGCAAGGCACTTTTAGAAGAAGAAAGTTCATTTGAATAATGACAGTTCAATAGCACAGGACGACATGCAGGGGTCTTGAAGAATAAGAGGATCCGGAAAGAGAATGTACTTGATGGTAAATGAAGGATCCTTGAAGACTGGAAGAAGATGAATGATGAAATGAAGATTGCAGAATTGCTTGGAAGCAGGAGACTTGAAGAGCTAGGCCAGGAAGCTCAGGGATACAGGCAGAGGCCAGACTGTGGAGAGAACTGGCAGCGATGGGGTTAAGCAGTAGCCTAGACCAGCACAGAGCACGAGCAAGGCACCAAGGTCAGGAGAGGTGAGTCAGAGAGCCGGAGTCAGCTGGGAGCTGTGAACGCCTCGGGAGACTCTTTGTACTGACACTGAACAGCCCTAGGCAGATCCCCTATATCCCAAGAGGGCGGCTGCCATTGGCTGTCAGGTCAGTATGGGCGGAAACCTCAGACCTGGGCCAATCTGCTATTTGCCCTTAACCAAGTTGGCGGCGCCGGCCTCCCGGCGCCATTACAGCACACACTGCTACACCTGTCGGCGTCCCACGCTGCCTGCTGCCCACCAGACTGCCGCTGCCCGCTGCCGCTGACCCGGAGACCACTACACACTAGCCGACGGCAGGCGCGAACGGGTGAGTAATATGCCCGCCGCGCACCGCCGCGGCTGCGTGTGACAGTACCCCCCCTTTTCTGGGTGACCCCAGGGCACCTACGCACCTTGTGTGGGTTCCTTTGGAAGTATTGCCTCACCAGACGGGGAGCATGAAGATCTGCAGCATCAACTCCTGGGTTGATGCTGCAGATCTTCATGCTCCCCGTCTGGTGAGGCAATTCAGGACCGAATCCAAGCCATTCTACCAGATACTGCAGATGGGCATTGCGACAACGTGAGTCGATGATGCGCTTCACCTCGAACTCTGTCTCTCTCTCTGAGCCAATCTTGGGCGGTTTGGGCACCTTCTTCTGATATAAGTTCAATCTCAAGGGCTTTAGAAGAGACACATGAAAAGAATTTGAGATCTTCAGGGAAGAAGGAAGCTGTAGTCTGTAGGCGACAGGGTTAATAACTTGAGTAATTGGGAATGGCCCGATGAACAGGGGAGCCAGCTTCATAGATGGTAACCGAAGGCGTATGTGGCGGGTAGACAGCCACACTCGATCTCCAACCTTCAATTTGGGAGCCGCTCTTCTTTTCCTGTCCGCCATCCTTTTGTATCGAGCGGATGCTTTGAGGAGAGCGGTATGAACGTCTGACCAGATTTTCGCAAACCGTTATAAGGAAGCAGCAGCTGCAGGAACATCGGAAGAAGATAAGTCTGAGAAATCTGGAGATCGGGGATGTTTGCCAAAAACAGTAAAAAAGGGAGTGGTGCCGGAGGATGAATGATAAGAGTTATTGTGCGCATATTCCGCCCGAAGCAGAAGGTCTACCCAGTCGTCTTGAGAAGAAGAGATGAATAAGCAAATGAAGGCTTCCAAGTCTTGGTTGACACGTTCCGTCTGCCCATTGGTTTGTGGGTGGAAAGCGGTGGAGAACTTGAGTTTGACCTGTACAGCGGAACAGAGGGCCCTCCAAAACTTTGCAACAAACTGCACTCCACGGTCAGATATAATCTCTTTGGGCAACCCATGGAGTTTGAAGATTGTGGAAATGAAGAGCTGAGCCAAAACTGGAGCGGATGGGAGGCCTTTCAATGGGAAGAAGTGCACCATTTTTGAGAACCGGTCAACTACCACCCAGATTACCGTATGCCCTTTGGAGGGAGGAAGTTCGCAGATAAAGTCCATAGACAAGTGGGACCATGGTTCTGTGGGTATGGCTAGAGGTAGAAGAGGACCGGCAGGAGACGTTCTGGAGGACTTATGCTGGGCGCACTTTACACAGGAGGCGACAAAGCTGGTTACATCTCGACGAATGGTGGGCCACCAATATGAACGTAATAGAAACATTAGGGTCTTCTGTGCACTAGTATGTCCTGCGAAACGGGTAGCGTGTGCCCAGGACAGCACTCTCTTGGGAAGATTGAGGGGAACAAAGGTTTTGCCCGGAGGAGGTGAAGGTTGGACCGTAACTTGAGCAAAAACCAGAGGATCGAGGATTGGTCGAGGAGGAGTCTCAAGGTCTGCCGGAGTCTCGAAAGAGCGTGAAAGAGCATCGGCCTTGGCATTCATCGACCCGGGTCTGAATCTGATCTGGAAATCAAATCGTTCGAAGAACATGGCCCAGCGGGCTTGACGAGCAGTAAGGCATTGGGCGTGCTTGAGAAAAGAGAGATTCTTATGGTCAGAGTATACAGTGATCTTATGTCGTGCCCCCTCCAGGAGGTACCGCCACTCCTCCAACGCTGACTTGACTGCCAGTAACTCTTGCTCCCCAATGGGGTAATTCTTCTCTGCTGGAAGAAACTTCTTGGAGTAGAAGGCACAAGGGTGAAGTTCCTGGTCCTCCCCTTTCTGCGACAAGATTGCCCCGACTCCCTCTGAGGATGCGTCCACCTCGAGAATGAAGGGTTTGTCGAGATTTGGCTGAAGAAGAATTGGAGCGGAGACAAACGCATTCTTTAGTTGTTGGAAGGCTAGAGAGGCTTCGGATGGCCACTGACTTGAATCTACTCCCTTACGGGTTAGAGCAGTAAGGGGTGCAGCAAGGGTGGAGAAGTCCCGGATGAAGCGACGATAATAATTTGAGAAGCCCAGGAACCTCTGGATGCCTTTGAGCGTGGTAGGCGCTGTCCAGTCAAGGATGGCTCTTACTTTCTCTGGGTCCATCTCTATCCCAGTGCTGGTGAGGATGTGGCCAAGGAATGGAATGGAAGTGACCTCGAAAACGCACTTGTCTAGCTTGCAGAATAATTGATTTTGGCGTAGACGCCGCAGGACTTCAGAGACGGTTTGACGATGGAGATGGAGGTTAGGGGAGAAGATGAGGATATCATCGAGATACACCACGACGAAATGATACAGTAAGTCCCGAAATATGTAGTTTACAAACTGTTGGAAGATGGCCGGGGCATTGCAAAGACCAAATATCATCACCAGGTATTCGTAGTGGCCATCTCGGGTGTTGAAAGCTGTTTTCCACTCGTCACCGGAACGAATTCGGATCAAGTATTACGCCCCTCTCAGATCCAGTTTGGTAAAAATAGAAGCCCCTCTGATCTTATCGAAGAGTTCGGTGATGAGGGGTAATGGGTAGCGGTTCTTGACAGTGATATTGTTTAGACCCCTATAGTCGATACATGGCCGGAGAGTTCCATCTTTCTTTTTTACGAAGAAAAACCCCGCTCCGGCTGGCGAAGTGGATGGACAAATGAAGCCTTTATTCAAGTTCTCACTAATGTAGTCAGACATAGCCTTGGTCTCGGGTAGAGATAAGGGGTAGATATGGCCCCTCGGTGGGAACTTCCCGGGTATCAACTCTATCGGACAGTCCCAAGGACGATGAGGGGGCAGAGTATCGGCACCTCCCTTGCTGAATACATCAGAAAAAGAATGGTATAGTGTGGGTATAGACACGGGTGAAGCTGGTGAAGATGGAAGACTGGGGCCTCCTTCTTTAGGATTAATTTGATTTAGTGGAAGGATACGAGGCATGCAAGTGGTTAGACAGTTCGTACCCCATGCTTTGATCTCCATACTGGTCCAATCAATATGAGGATTGTGTTTAGCGAGCCATGGTAGGCCCAGGACCATCTGGTGTGATGACTGAGGAAGGACTAAAAACTCTAGAGTCTCTTGATGTAAAGCACCAACTAGCACTGTCACTGGATTGGTTTGAAGGGTGATTTGCCCACTACAAATACGACTCCCATCCACTGCAGTGAGAACCAGGGGATGGACCAAGGGTTGTACTGTCAAGGAGTGTTGAAAGACGAAGGATGAAGAAAGAAAGTTTCCTGCCGCTCCGGAATCCAATAGGGCCTGGACTTTGATTTTCCCTTGAGGACACACAAGGGTAACTGGAATGGTGGAAACAGTTGAGGGGGGAGATGAAAGCAGGACTCCTAACCGGGCCTCCCTCTGGGAGGTTAGGAGCCTCCGTTTCCCGGACGCAATGGACAAGAGGACAGCAAATGGGCGGAAGAACCGCAGTACATGCAAAGATTCTCCCGTCGTCTACGGGACTTTTCTTCCAAGGAGAGCCGAGAGCGATTGATCTGCATGGGTTCATCAGGGGGTGTAGTTGTGGAAGAACCTGATCTAGGAGCGGGAACAACATTGGTGGTAAAGCGAGGGCGGAGGCGATCGGAGCGGTTTCTCTCTAGTTGGCGCTCCTGCATCCGTAGATCTACTTTGTTGCACAGGGAGATGAGCTCGGCCAAGGTAGCAGGAAAGTCACGAGTAGCTAATTCATCCTTGATACGACCTGCCAGCCCATTCCAGAAGGCGGAGACGAAAGCCTCTTCGTTCCATTTTAATTTAGAGGACAGGGTCTGCAACTGCACAACATACTGTCCCACAGATCGGCTACCCTGGCGAATCCTCAGGATTTCAGTGGCGGCAGAAGAAACTCTGCCAGGTTCGTCGAAGATGCGACGGAAAGAGGTAATGAAAGCTTCATAGTCATTGAGCAGGGGGTCATAGCGTTCCCAGAGAGGGGACACCCAGTCCAGAGCTGACCCTGCCAGGAGAGACACAATATATGCCACCTTTGCCTTGGAGGTTGGGAAGTGAGACGACTGCAGGGTGAACTGAACATCGCATTGGTTCAGGAACCCACGGCATCCCTTTGGCGAACCATCAAACTTGCTGGGAGTTGGTAGTTGCATGTGATGAGGAACTACGGATCCTGTTGTAGAAACAGGAACTGGAATCACTGGTGCGGGAGCCACCGACACTGAGGGAGCCGCCTGGGGCGGGGACAAGGCCTGAAGAAATTGAGACACTTGGCGTTGGGTAGTTTCCACTTGTTCAAGACGAGCCACGATGCTTTGAAAGACGTCCGCCATGGAAGCCTGTTCAACACCCGACTCCATCGGGTCAGTACAAACTGTCACAACTGAAGGGCTGGATGAAGTCGTGTGGTGTGTAGCAACCGGAGGCGGACCAGAGGAGGAAGGATTAAATCGTGCAGGTTTAATAATAGAATTCATCAATGGAAACAATACACACTTGAATACTTTCTTTAAGTGGCAGTTAGTGGTAAATAATACTTGAGCCAGCAAGGCACTTTTAGAAGAAGAAAGTTCATTTGAATAATGACAGTTCAATAGCACAGGACGACATGCAGGGGTCTTGAAGAATTAGAGGATCCGGAAAGAGAATGTACTTGATGGTAAATGAAGGATCCTTGAAGACTGGAAGAAGATGAATGATGAAATGAAGATTGCAGAATTGCTTGGAAGCAGGAGACTTGAAGAGCTAGGCCAGGAAGCTCAGGGATACAGGCAGAGGCCAGACTGTGGAGAGAACTGGCAGCAGTAGCCTAGACCAGCACAGAGCACGAGCAAGGCACCAAGGTCAGGAGAGGTGAGTCAGAGAGCCGGAGTCAGCTGGGAGCTGTGAACGCCTCGGGAGACTCTTTGTACTGACACTGAACAGCCCTAGGCAGATCCCCTATATCCCAAGAGGGCGGCTGCCATTGGCTGTCAGGTCAGTATGGGCGGAAACCTCAGACCTGGGCCAATCTGCTATTTGCCCTTAACCAAGATGGTGGCACCGGCCTCCCGGCGCCATTACAGTACACACCTGTCGGCATCCCACGCTGCCTGCTGCCCACCAGACTGCCGCTGCCCGCTGCCGCTGACCCGGAGACCACTACACGCTAGCCGACGGCGGGCGCGAACGGGTGAGTAATATGCCCACCGCGCATCGCCGCGGCTGCGTGTGACACAGGGCCTAACTGCATATGCTAAAGCCTGCCTATTTTGAATGGTGTAGTGGCCCCTGCAACCTCCAAAAATATCAGGACTTACATCCCCAATAACCTGCTAACTCACCCCTGAAATACATACTTATTTACCCTATTTTGTTCATTGGACTCATTTCTCATTTGAAATGCCCATATTTGGGGGGCCAGAAATGTGCGTCTTTAAAAGGTGATTTCTACGATACCCCACTTTTGCGCGTCGGACCTCAACTTTTCCTGTAAACGCAGAAAAACCGCAATTTTCAGGAGAAATGAGACAGACATCCCCTCCCTCTGCCACCCACCCGCCCAACTGACAGCCAGCCATTAGACATGCACAGATAGTTCTGAGGGTCTGTCTGTGGTGTCATAAAGGGCCTGCTGATCAATGGGCAGCTTTCTGATTGGCTGCTGTATTTGATTGACAGATGGAAGCTGGCAGCTGATTGGCTGTCTAGCCTAAAGTGCTTTACACACCTCCCTGATGATACCACTGGCTAAGACTCCACCTCAGCTCATTGGGTAATGAAAAATTTAGAACAATTGATGGATGAAAGCAGGCAGGCCGGCCATTTTGGGACGCTCAGTGGACTTGTTTTATGCAATGCACCTTTGTATATTCACGTGCATTCGCTTCATGCTGTCACCACTGTGCATAAAAATTTGAAAACATGGCATACAGTGTATCATTTGGTGTCTAAGTCATGTTTCCCATATTTTCCCTTCCCAGATACAAGCCCGTTTGAGTGTTTGGGGCACTTTTTAGCTAAAATCATCCTACAGGTTGTCACAACTGAAGGGCTGGATGAAGTCGTGTGGTGTGTAGCAACCGGAGGCGGACCAGAAGAGTAAGGATTAAATCGTGCAGGTTTAATAATAGAATTCATCAATGGAAACAATACACACTTGAATACTTTCTTTAAGTGGCAGTTAGTGGTAAATAATACTTGAGCTAGCAAGGCACTTTTAGAAGAAGAAAGTTCATTTGAATAATGACAGTTCAATAGCACAGGACGACATGCAGGGGTCTTGAAGAATAAGAGGATCCGGAAAGAGAATGTACTTGATGGTAAATGAAGGATCCTTTAAGACTGGAAGAAGATGAATGATGAAATGAAGATTGCAGAATTGCTTGGAAGCAGGAGACTTGAAGAGCTAGGCCAGTAAGCTCAGGGATACAGGCAGAGGCCAGACTGTGGAGAGAACTGGCAGCGATGGGGTTAAGCAGTAGCCTAGACCAGCACAGAGCATGAGTAAGGCACCAAGGTCAGGAGAGGTGAGTCAGAGAGCCGGAGTCAGCTGGGAGCTGTGAACGCCTCGGGAGACTCTTTGTACTGACACTGAACAGCCCTAGGCAGATCCCCTATATCCCAAGAGGGCGGCTGCCATTGGCTGTCAGGTCAGTATGGGCGGAAACCTCAGACCTGGGCCAATCTGCTATTTGCCCTTAACCAAGTTGGCGGCGCCGGCCTCCCGGCGCCATTACAGCACACACTGCTACACCTGTCGGCGTCCCACGCTGCCTGCTGCCCACCAGACTGCCGCTGCCCGCTGCCGCTGACCCGGAGACCACTACACACTAGCCGACGGCAGGCGCGAACGGGTGAGTAATATGCCCGCCGCGCACCGCCGCGGCTGCGTGTGACAGTACCCCCCCTTTTCTGGGTGACCCCAGGGCACCTACGCACCTTGTGTGGGTTCCTTTGGAAGTATTGCCTCACCAGACGGGGAGCATGAAGATCTGCAGCATCAACTCCTGGGTTGATGCTGCAGATCTTCATGCTCCCCGTCTGGTGAGGCAATTCAGGACCGAATCCAAGCCATTCTACCAGATACTGCAGATGGGCATTGCGACAACGTGAGTCGATGATGCGCTTCACCTCGAACTCTGTCTCTCTCTCTGAGCCAATTTTGGGCGGTTTGGGCACCTTCTTCTGATATAAGTTCAATCTCAAGGGCTTTAGAAGAGACACATGAAAAGAATTTGAGATCTTCAGGGAAGAAGGAAGCTGTAGTCTGTAGGCGACAGGGTTAATAACTTGAGTAATTGGGAATGGCCCGATGAACCGGGGAGCCAGCTTCATAGATGGTAACCGAAGGCGTATGTGGCGGGTAGACAGCCACACTCGTTTTCCAACCTTCAATTTGGGAGCCGCTCTTCTTTTCCTGTCCGCCATCCTTTTGTATCGAGCGGATGCTTTGAGGAGAGCGGTATGAACGTCTGACCAGATTTTCGCAAACCGTTATAAGGAAGCAGCAGCTGCAGGAACATCGGAAGAAGATAAGTCTGAGAAATCTGGAGATCGGGGATGTTTGCCAAAAACAGTAAAAAAGGGAGTGGTGCCGGAGGATGAATGATAAGAGTTATTGTGCGCATATTCCGCCCGAAGCAGAAGGTCTACCCAGTCGTCTTGAGAAGAAGAGATGAATAAGCGAATGAAGGCTTCCAAGTCTTGGTTGACACGTTCCGTCTGCCCATTGGTTTGTGGGTGGAAAGCGGTGGAGAACTTGAGTTTGACCTGTACAGCGGAACAGAGGGCCCTCCAAAACTTTGCAACAAACTGCACTCCACGGTCAGATATAATCTCTTTGGGCAACCCATGGAGTTTGAAGATTGTGGAAATGAAGAGCTGAGCCAAAACTGGAGCGGATGGGAGGCCTTTCAATGGGAAGAAGTGCACCATTTTTGAGAACCGGTCAACTACCACCCAGATTACCGTATGCCCTTTGGAGGGAGGAAGTTCGCAGATAAAGTCCATAGACAAGTGGGACCATGGTTCTGTGGGTATGGCTAGAGGTAGAAGAGGACCGGCAGGAGACGTTCTGGAGGACTTATGCTGGGCGCACTTTACACAGGAGGCGACAAAGTTGGTTACATCTCGACGAATGGTGGGCCACCAATATGAACGTAATAGAAACATTAGGGTCTTCTGTGCACTAGTATGTCCTGCGAAACGGGTAGCGTGTGCCCAGGACAGCACTCTCTTGGGAAGATTGAGGGGAACAAAGGTTTTGCCCGGAGGAGGTGAAGGTTGGACCGTAACTTGAGCAAAAACCAGAGGATCGAGGATTGGTCGAGGAGGAGTCTCAAGGTCTGCCGGAGTCTCGAAAGAGCGTGAAAGAGCATCGGCCTTGGCATTCATCGACCCGGGTCTGAATCTGATCTGGAAATCAAATCGTTCGAAGAACATGGCCCAGCGGGCTTGACGAGCAGTAAGGCATTGGGCGTGCTTGAGAAAAGAGAGATTCTTATGGTCAGAGTATACAGTGATCTTATGTCGTGCCCCCTCCAGGAGGTACCGCCACTCCTCCAACGCTGACTTGACTGCCAGTAACTCTTGCTCCCCAATGGGGTAATTCTTCTCTGCTGGAAGAAACTTCTTGGAGTAGAAGGCACAAGGGTGAAGTTCCTGGTCCTCCCCTTTCTGCGACAAGATTGCCCCGACTCCCTCTGAGGATGCGTCCACCTCGAGAATGAAGGGTTTGTCGAGATTTGGCTGAAGAAGAATTGGAGCGGAGACAAACGCATTCTTTAGTTGTTGGAAGGCTAGAGAGGCTTCGGATGGCCACTGACTTGGATCTACTCCCTTACGGGTTAGAGCAGTAAGGGGTGCAGCAAGGGTGGAGAAGTCCCGGATGAAGCGACGATAATAATTTGAGAAGCCCAGGAACCTCTGGATGCCTTTGAGCGTGGTAGGCGCTGTCCAGTCAAGGATGGCTCTTACTTTCTCTGGGTCCATCTCTATCCCAGTGCTGGTGAGGATGTGGCCAAGGAATGGAATGGAAGTGACCTCGAAAACGCACTTGTCTAGCTTGCAGAATAATTGATTTTGGCGTAGACGCCGCAGGACTTCAGAGACGGTTTGACGATGGAGATGGAGGTTAGGGGAGAAGATGAGGATATCATCGAGATACACCACGACGAAATGATACAGTAAGTCCCGAAATATGTAGTTTACAAACTGTTGGAAGACGGCCGGGGCATTGCAAAGACCAAATATCATCACCAGGTATTCGTAGTGGCCATCTCGGGTGTTGAAAGCTGTTTTCCACTCGTCACCGGAACGAATTCGGATCAAGTATTACGCCCCTCTCAGATCCAGTTTGGTAAAAATAGAAGCCCCTCTGATCTTATCGAAGAGTTCGGTGATGAGGGGTAATGGGTAGCGGTTCTTGACAGTGATATTGTTTAGACCCCTATAGTCGATACATGGCCGGAGAGTTCCATCTTTCTTTTTTACGAAGAAAAACCCCGCTCCGGCTGGCGAAGTGGATGGACAAATGAAGCCTTTATTCAAGTTCTCACTAATGTAGTCAGACATAGCCTTGGTCTCGGGTAGAGATAAGGGGTAGATATGGCCCCTCGGTGGGAACTTCCCGGGTATCAACTCTATCGGACAGTCCCAAGGACGATGAGGGGGCAGAGTATCGGCACCTCCCTTGCTGAATACATCAGAAAAAGAATGGTATAGTGTGGGTATAGACACGGGTGAAGCTGGTGAAGATGGAAGACTGGGGCCTCCTTCTTTAGGATTAATTTGATTAAGTGGAAGGATACGAGGCATGCAAGTGGTTAGACAGTTCGTACCCCATGCTTTGATCTCCATGCTGGTCCAATCAATATGAGGATTGTGTTTAGCGAGCCATGGTAGGCCCAGGACCATCTGGTGTGATGACTGAGGAAGGACTAAAAACTCTAGAGTCTCTTGATGTAAAGCACCAACTAGCACTGTCACTGGATTGGTTTGAAGGGTGATTTGCCCACTACAAATACGACTCCCATCCACTGCAGTGAGAACCAGGGGATGGACCAAGGGTTGTACTGTCAAGGAGTGTTGAAAGACGAAGGATGAAGAAAGAAAGTTTCCTGCCGCTCCGGAATCCAATAGGGCCTGGACTTTGATTTTCCCTTGAGGACACACAAGGGTAACTGGAATGGTGGAAACAGTTGAGGGGGGAGATGAAAGCAGGACTCCTAACCGGGCCTCCCTCTGGGAGGTTAGGAGCGTCCGTTTCCCGGACGCAATGGACAAGAGGACAGCAAATGGGCGGAAGAACCGCAGTACATGCAAAGATTCTCCCGTCGTCTACGGGACTTTTCTTCCAAGGAGAGCCGAGAGCGATTGATCTGCATGGGTTCATCAGGGGGTGTAGTTGTGGAAGAACCTGATCTAGGAGCGGGAACAACATTGGTGGTAAAGCGAGGGCGGAGGCGATCGGAGTGGTTTCTCTCTAGTTGGCGCTCCTGCATCCGTAGATCTACTTTGTTGCACAGGGAGATGAGCTCGGCCAAGGTAGCAGGAAAGTCACGAGTAGCTAATTCATCCTTGATACGACCTGCCAGCCCATTCCAGAAGGCGGAGACGAAAGCCTCTTCGTTCCATTTTAATTTAGAGGACAGGGTCTGCAACTGCACAACATACTGTCCCACAGATCGGCTACCCTGGCGAATCCTCAGGATTTCAGTGGCGGCAGAAGAAACTCTGCCAGGTTCGTCGAAGATGCGACGGAAAGAGGTAATGAAAGCTTCATAGTCATTGAGCAGGGGGTCATAGCGTTCCCAGAGAGGGGACACCCAGTCCAGAGCTGACCCTGCCAGGAGAGACACAATATATGCCACCTTTGCCTTGGAGGTTGGGAAGTGAGACGACTGCAGGGTGAAATGAACATCGCATTGGTTCAGGAACCCACGGCATCCCTTTGGCGAACCATCAAACTTGCTGGGAGTTGGTAGTTGCATGTGATGAGGAACTACGGATCCTGTTGTAGAAACAGGAACTGGAATCACTGGTGTGGGAGCCACCGACACTGAGGGAGCCGCCTGGGGCGGGGACAAGGCCTGAAGAAATTGAGACACTTGGCGTTGGGTAGTTTCCACTTGTTCAAGACGAGCCACGATGCTTTGAAAGACGTCCGCCATGGAAGCCTGTTCAACACCCGACTCCATCGGGTCAGTACAAACTGTCACAACTGAAGGGCTGGATGAAGTCGTGTGGTGTGTAGCAACCGGAGGCGGACCAGAGGAGGAAGGATTAAATCGTGCAGGTTTAATAATAGAATTCATCAATGGAAACAATACACACTTGAATACTTTCTTTAAGTGGCAGTTAGTGGTAAATAATACTTGAGCCAGCAAGGCACTTTTAGAAGAAGAAAGTTCATTTGAATAATGACAGTTCAATAGCACAGGACGACATGCAGGGGTCTTGAAGAATTAGAGGATCCGGAAAGAGAATGTACTTGATGGTAAATGAAGGATCCTTGAAGACTGGAAGAAGATGAATGATGAAATGAAGATTGCAGAATTGCTTGGAAGCAGGAGACTTGAAGAGCTAGGCCAGGAAGCTCAGGGATACAGGCAGAGGCCAGACTGTGGAGAGAACTGGCAGCAGTAGCCTAGACCAGCACAGAGCACGAGCAAGGCACCAAGGTCAGGAGAGGTGAGTCAGAGAGCCGGAGTCAGCTGGGAGCTGTGAACGCCTCGGGAGACTCTTTGTACTGACACTGAACAGCCCTAGGCAGATCCCCTATATCCCAAGAGGGCGGCTGCCATTGGCTGTCAGGTCAGTATGGGCGGAAACCTCAGACCTGGGCCAATCTGCTATTTGCCCTTAACCAAGATGGTGGCACCGGCCTCCCGGCGCCATTACAGCACACACCTGTCGGCGTCCCACGCTGCCTGCTGCCCACCAGACTGCCGCTGCCCGCTGCCGCTGACCGGAGACCACTACACGCTAGCCGACGGCGGGCGCGAACGGGTGAGTAATATGCCCACCGCGCATCGCCGAGGCTGCGTGTGACACAGGGCCTAACTGCATATGCTAAAGCCTGCCTATTTTGAATGGTGTAGTGGCCCCTGCAACCTCCAAAAATATCAGGACTTACATCCCCAATAACCTGCTAACTCACCCCTGAAATACATACTTATTTACCCTATTTTGTTCATTGGACTCATTTCTCATTTGAAATGCCCATTTTTGGGGGGCCAGAAATGTGCGTCTTTAAAAGGTGATTTCTACGATACCCCACTTTTGCGCGTCGGACCTCAACTTTTCCTGTAAACGCAGAAAAACCGCAATTTTCAGGAGAAATGAGACAGACATCCCCTCCCTCTGCCACCCACCCGCCCAACTGACAGCCAGCCATTAGACATGCACAGATAGTTCTGAGGGTCTGTCTGTGGTGTCATAAAGGGCCTGCTGATCAATGGGCAGCTTTCTGATTGGCTGCTGTATTTGATTGACAGATGGAAGCTGGCAGCTGATTGGCTGTCTAGCCTAAAGTGCTTTACACACCTCCCTGATGATACCACTGGCTAAGACTCCACCTCAGCTCATTGAATAATGAAAAATTTAGAACAATTGATGGATGAAAGCAGGCAGGCCGGCCATTTTGGGACGCTCAGTGGACTTGTTTTATGCAATGCACCTTTGTATATTCACGTGCATTCGTTTCATGCTGTAACCACTGTGCATAAAAATTTGGAAACATGGCATACAGTGTATCATTTGGTGTCTAAGTCATGTTTCCCATATTTTCCCTTCCCAGTTACAAGCCAGTTTGAGTGTTTGGGGCACTTTTTAGCTAAAATAATCCTACGGGGCCTAACTGCATATGCTAAAGCCTGCCTATTTTGAATGGTCTAGTGGCCCCTGCAACCTCCAAAAATATCAGGACTTACTTCCCCAATAACCTGCTAACTCACCCCTGAAATACATACTTATTCACCCTATTTTGTTCATTGGACTCATTTCTCATTTGAAATGCCCATTTTTGGGGGGCCAGAAATGTGCGTCTTTAAAAGGTGATTTCTACGATACCCCACTTTTGCGCGTCGGACCTCAACTTTTCCGGTAAACGCAGAAAAACCGCAATTTTCAGGAGAAACGAGACAGACATCCCCTCCCTCTGCCACCCACCCGCCCAACTGAAAGCCAGCCATTAGACATGCACAGATAGTTCTGAGGGTCTGTCTGTGATGTCATAAAGGGCCTGCTGATCAATGGGCAGCTTTCTGATTAGCTGCTGTATTTGATTGACAGATGGAAGCTGGCAGCTGATTGGCTGTCTAGCCTAAAGTGCTTTACACACCTCCCTGATGGTACCACTTGCTAAGACTCCACCTCAGCTCATTGGGTTATGAAAAATTTAGAACAATTAATGGATGAAAGCAGGCAGGCCGGCCATTTTGGGACGCTCATTGGACTTGTTTTTATGCAATGCACCTTTGTATATTCACATGCATTCGCTTCATGCTGTAACCACTGTGCATAAAAATTTGGAAACATGGCATACAGTGTATCATTTGGTGTCTAAATCATGTTTCCCATGTTTTTCCTTCCCAGATACTAGCCCGTTTGAGTGTTTGGGGCACTTTTTAGCTAAAATCATCCTACAGGGCCTAACTGCATATGCTAAAGCCTGCCTATTTTGAATAGTCTAGTGGCCCCTGCAACCTCCAAAAATATCAGGACTTACTTCCCCAATAACCTGCTAACTCACCCCTGAAATACATACTTATTCACCCTATTTTTTTAATTGGACTCATTTCTCATTTGAAATGCCCATTTTTGGGGGGCCAGAAATGTGCGTCTTTAAAAGGTGATTTCTACGATACCCCACTTTTGCGCGTCGGACCTCAACTTTTCCCGTAAACGCAGAAAAACCGCAATTTTCAGGAGAAACGAGACAGACATCCCCTCCCTCTGCCACCCACCCGCCCAACTGACAGCCAGCCATTAGACATGCACAGATAGTTCTGAGGGTCTGTCTGTGATGTCATAAAGGGCCTGCTGATCATTGGGCAGCTTTCAAATTGGCTGCTGTATTTGATTGACAGATGGAAGCTGGCAGCTGATTGGCTGTCTAGCCTAAACTGCTTTACACACCTCCCTGATGGTACCACTGGTTAAGACTCCACCTCAGCTCATTGGGTAATGAAAAATTTAGAACAATTGATGGATGAAAGCAGGCAGGCCGGACATTTTGGGACGCTCATTGGACTTGTTTAATGCAATGCACCTTTGTATATTCACATGCATTCGCTTCATGCTGTAACCACTGTGCATAAAAATTTGGAAACATGGCATACAGTGTATCATTCGGTGTCTAAGTCATGTTTCCCATATTTTCCCTTCCCAGATACAAGCCCGTTTGAGTGTTTGGGGCACTTTTTAGCTAAAATCATCCTACAGGGCCTAACTGCATATGCTAAAGCCTGCCTATTTTGAATGGTGTAGTGGCCCCTGCAACCTCCAAAAATATCAGGATTTTCTTCCCCAATAACCTGCTAACTCTCCCCTGAAATACATACTTATTCACCCTATTTTGTTCATTGGACTCATTTCTCATTTGAAATGCCCATTTTTGGGGGGCCAGAAATGTGTGTCTTTAAAAGGTGATTTCTACGATACCCCACTTTTGCACGTCGGACCTCAACTTTTCCCGTAAATGCAGAAAAACCGCAATTTTCAGGAGAAACGAGACAGACATCCCCTCCCTCTGCCACCCACCCGCCCAACTGAAAGCCAGCCATTAGACATGCACAGATAGTTCTGAGGGTCTGTCTGTGATGTCATAAAGGGCCTGCTGATTAATGAGCAGCTTTCTGATTGGCTGCTGTATTTGATTGACAGATGGAAGCTGGCAGCTGATTGGCTGTCTAGCCTAAAGTGCTTTACACACCTCCCTGATGGTACCACTGGCTAAGACTCCACCTCAGCTCATTGGGTAATGAAAAATTTAGAACAATTGATGGATGAAAGCAGGCAGGCCGGCCATTTTGGGACGCTCAGTGGACTTGTTTGATGCAATGCACCTTTGTATATTCACATGCATTCGCTTCATGCTGTAACCACTGTGCATAAAAATTTGGAAACATGGCATACAGTGTATCATTTGGTGTCTAAGTCATGTTTCCCATATTTTCCCTTCCCAGATACAAGCCCGTTTGAGTGTTTGGGGCACTTTTTTGCTAAAATCATCCTACAGGGCCTAACTGCATATGCTAAAGCCTGCCTATTTTGAATGGTGTAGTGGCCCCTGCAACCTCCAAAAATATCAGGACTTACTTCCCCAATAACCTGCTAACTCACTCCAGAAATACATACTTATTCACCCTATTTTGTTAATTGGACTCATTTCTCATTTGAAATGCCCATTTTTGGGGAGCCAGAAATGTGCGTCTTTAAAAGGTGATTTCTACGATACCCCACTTTTGCGCGTCGGACCTCAACTTTTCCCGTAAACGCAGAAAAACCGCAATTTTCAGGAGAAACGAGACAGACATCCCCTCCCTCTGCCACCCACCCGCCCAACTGAAAGCCAGCCATTAGACATGCACAGATAGTTCTGAGGGTCTGTCTGTGATGTCATAAAGGGCCTGCTGATCAATGGGCAGCTTTCTGATTGGCTGCTGTATTTGATTGACAGATGGAAGCTGGCAGCTGATTGGCTGTCTAGCCTAAAGTGCTTTACACACCTCCCTGATGGTACCACTGGCTAAGACTCCACCTCAGCTCATTGGGTAATGAAAAATTTAGAACAATTGATGGATGAAAGCAGGCAGGCCGGCCATTTTGTTACGCTCATTGTACTTGTTTAATGCAATGCACCTTTGTATATTCACATGCATTCGCTTCATGCTGTCACCACTGTGCATAAAAATTTGAAAACATGGCATACAGTGTATCATTTGGTGTCTAAGTCATGTTTCCCATATTTTCCCTTCCCAGATACAAGCCCGTTTGAGTGTTTGGGGCACTTTTTAGCTAAAATCATCCTACAGGGCCTAACTGCATATGCTAAAGCCTGCCTATTTTGAATGGTGTAGTGGCCCCTGCAACCTCCAAAAATATCAGGACTTACTTCCCCAATAACCTGCTAACTCACCCCTGAAATACATACTTATTCACCCTATTTTGTTCATTGGACTCATTTCTCATTTGAAATGCCCATTTTTGGGGGGCCAGAAATGTGCGTCTTTAAAAGGTGATTTCTACGATACCCCACTTTTGCGCGTCGGACCTCAACTTTTCCCATAAACGCAGAAAAAACGCAATTTTCAGGAGAAACGAGACAGACATCCCCTCCCTCTGCCACCCACCCGCCCAACTGAAAGCCAGCCATTAGACATGCACAGATAGTTCTGAGGGTCTGTCTGTGATGTCATAAAGGGCCTGCTGATCAATGGGCAGCTTTCTGATTAGCTGCTGTATTTGATTGACAGATGGAAGCTGGCAGCTGATTGGCTGTCTAGCCTAAAGTGCTTTACACACCTCCCTGATGGTACCACTGGCTAAGACTCCACCTCAGCTCATTGGGTTATGAAAAATTTAGAACAATTAATGGATGAAAGCAGGCAGGCCGGCCATTTTGGGACGCTCATTGGACTTGTTTAATGCAATGCACCTTTGTATTTTCACATGCATTCGCTTCATGCTGTAACCACTGTGCATAAAAATTTGGAAACATGGCATACAGTGTATCATTTGGTGTCTAAGTCATGTTTCCCATGTTTTTCCTTCCCAGATACTAGCCCGTTTGAGTGTTTGGGGCACTTTTTAGCTAAAATCATCCTACAGGGCCTAACTGCATATGCTAAAGCCTGCCTATTTTGAATGGTCTAGTGGCCCCTGCAACCTCCAAAAATATCAGGACTTACTTCCCCAATAACCTGCTAACTCACCCCTGAAATACATACTTATTCACCCTATTTTGTTCATTGGACTCATTTCTCATTTGAAATGCCCATTTTTGGGGGACCAGAAATGTGCGTCTTTAAAAGGTGATTTCTACGATATCCCACTTTTGCGCGTCGGACCTCAAATTTTCCCGTAAACGCTGAAAAACCGCAATTTTCAGGAGAAACGAGACAGACATCCCCTCCCTCTGCCACCCACCCGCCCAACTGAAAGCCAGCAATTAGACATGCACAGATAGTTCTGAGGGTCTGTCTGTGATGTCATAAAGGGCCTGATGATCAATGGGCAGCTTTCTGATTAGCTGCTGTATTTGATTGACAGATGGAAGCTGGCAGCTGATTGGCTGTCTAGCCTAAAGTGCTTTACACACCTCCCTGATGGTACCACTGGCTAAGACTCCACCTCAGCTCATTGGGTAATGAAAAATTTAGAACAATTGATGGATGAAAGCAGGCAGGCCAGCCATTTTGGTACGCTCATTGTACTTGTTTAATGCAATGCACCTTTGTATATTCACATGCATTCGCTTCATGCTGTCACCACTGTGCATAAAAATTTGAAAACATGGCATACAGTGTATCATTTGGTGTCTAAGTCATGTTTCCCATATTTTCCCTTCCCAGATACAAGCCCATTTGAGTGTTTGGGGCACTTTTTAGCTAAAATCATCCTACAGGGCCTAACTGCATATGCTAAAGCCTGCCTATTTTGAATGGTGTAGTGGCCCCTGCAACCTCCAAAAATATCAGGACTTACTTCCCCAATAACCTGCTAACTCACCCCTGAAATACATACTTATTCACCCTATTTTGTTCATTGGACTCATTTCTCATTTGAAATGCCCATTTTTGGGGGGCCAGAAATGTGCGTCTTTAAAAGGTGATTTCTACGATACCCCACTTTTGCGCGTCGGACCTCAACTTTTCCCATAAACGCAGAAAAAACGCAATTTTCAGGAGAAACGAGACAGACATCCCCTCCCTCTGCCACCCACCCGCCCAACTGAAAGCCAGCCATTAGACATGCACAGATAGTTCTGAGGGTCTGTCTGTGATGTCATAAAGGGCCTGCTGATCAATGGGCAGCTTTCTGATTAGCTGCTGTATTTGATTGACAGATGGAAGCTGGCAGCTGATTGGCTGTCTAGCCTAAAGTGCTTTACACACCTCCCTGATGGTACCACTGGCTAAGACTCCACCTCAGCTCATTGGGTTATGAAAAATTTAGAACAATTAATGGATGAAAGCAGGCAGGCCGGCCATTTTGGGACGCTCATTGGACTTGTTTAATGCAATGCACCTTTGTATTTTCACATGCATTCGCTTCATGCTGTAACCACTGTGCATAAAAATTTGGAAACATGGCATACAGTGTATCATTTGGTGTCTAAGTCATGTTTCCCATGTTTATCCTTCCCAGATACTAGCCCGTTTGAGTGTTTGGGGCACTTTTTAGCTAAAATCATCCTACAGGGCCTAACTGCATATGCTAAAGCCTGCCTATTTTGAATGGTCTAGTGGCCCCTGCAACCTCCAAAAATATCAGGACTTACTTCCCCAATAACCTGCTAACTCACCCCTGAAATACATACTTATTCACCCTATTTTGTTCATTGGACTCATTTCTCATTTGAAATGCCCATTTTTGGGGGGCCAGAAATGTGCGTCTTTAAAAGGTGATTTCTACGATATCCCACTTTTGCGCGTCGGACCTCAAATTTTCCCGTAAACGCTGAAAAACCGCAATTTTCAGGAGAAACGAGACAGACATCCCCTCCCTCTGCCACCCACCCGCCCAACTGAAAGCCAGCAATTAGACATGCACAGATAGTTCTGAGGGTCTGTCTGTGATGTCATAAAGGGCCTGATGATCAATGGGCAGCTTTCTGATTAGCTGCTGTATTTGATTGACAGATGGAAGCTGGCAGCTGATTGGCTGTCTAGCCTAAAGTGCTTTACACACCTCCCTGATGGTACCACTGGCTAAGACTCCACCTCAGCTCATTGGGTTATGAAAAATTTAGAACAATTAATGGATGAAAGCAGGCAGGCCGGCTATTTTGGGACGCTCATTGGACTTGTTTAATGCAATGCACCTTTGTATTTTCACATGCATTCGCTTCATGCTGTAACCACTGTGCATAAAAATTTGGAAACATGGCATACAGTGTATCATTTGGTGTCTAAGTCATGTTTCCCATGTTTTTCCTTCCCAGATACTAGCCCATTTGAGTGTTTGGGGCACTTTTTAGCTAAAATCATCCTACTGGGCCTAACTGCATATGCTAAAGCCTGCCTATTTTGAATGGTCTAGTGGCCCCTGCAACCTCCAAAAATATCAGGATTTACTTCCCCAATAACCTGCTAACTCACCCCTGAAATACATACTTATTCACCCTATTTTGTTAATTGGACTCATTTCTCATTTGAAATGCCCATTTTTGGGGGGCCAGAAATGTGCGTCTTTAAAAGGTGATTTCTACGATACCCCACTTTTGCGCGTCGGACCTCAACTTTTCCCGTAAACGCAGAAAAAACGCAATTTTCAGGAGAAACGAGACAGACATCTCCTCCCTCTGCCACCCACCCGCCCAACTGACAGCCAGCCATTAGACATGCACAGATAGTTCTGAGGGTCTGTCTGTGATGTCATAAAGGGCCTGCTGATCAATGGGCAGCTTTCTGATTGGCTGCTGTATTTGATTGACAGATGGAAGCTGGCAGCTGATTGGCTGTCTAGCCAAAAGTGCTTTACACACCTCCCTGATGGTACCACTGGCTAAGACTCCACCTCAGCTCATTGGGTTATGAAAAATTTAGAACAATTAATGGATGAAAGCAGGCAGGCCGGTCATTTTGGGACGCTCATTGGACTTGTTTAATGCAATGCACCTTTGTATTTTCACATGCATTCGCTTCATGCTGTAACCACTGTGCATAAAAATTTGGAAACATGGCATACAGTGTATCATTTGGTGTCTTAGTCATGTTTCCCATGTTTTTCCTTCCCAGATACTAGCCCGTTTGAGTGTTTGGGGCACTTTTTAGCTAAAATCATCCTACAGGGCCTAACTGCATATTCTAAAGCCTGCCTATTTTGAATGGTGTAGTGGCCCCTGCAACCTCCACAAATATCAGGACTTACTTCCCCAATAACCTGCTAACTCACCCCTGAAATACATACTTATTCACCCTATTTTGTTAATTGGACTCATTTCTCATTTGAAATGCCCATTTTTGGGGAGCCAGAAATGTGCGTCTTTAAAAGGTGATTTCTACGATACCCCACTTTTGCGCGTCGGACCTCAACTTTTCCCGTAAACGCAGAAAAACCGCAATTTTCAGGAGAAACGAGACAGACATCCCCACCCTCTGCCACCCACCCGCCCAACTGACAGCCAGCCATTAGACATGCACAGATAGTTCTGAGGGTCTGTCTGTGATGTCATAAAGGGCCTGCTGATTAATGGGCAGCTTTCTGATTGGCTGCTGTATTTGATTGACATATGGAAGCTGGCAGCTGATTGGCTGTCTAGCCTAAAGTGCTTTACACACCTCCCTGATGGTACCACTGGCTAAGACTCCACCTCAGCTCATTGGGTAATGAAAAATTTAGAACAATTGATGGATGAAAGCAGGCAGGCCGGCCATTTTGGGACGCTCAGTGGACTTGTTTAATGCAATGCACCTTTGTATATTCACATGCATTCGCTTCATGCTGTAACCACTGTGCATCAAAATTTGGAAACATGGCATACAGTGTATCATTTGGTGTCTAAGTCATGTTTCCCATATTTTCCCTTCCCAGATACAAGCCCGTTTGAGTGTTTGGGGCACTTTTTAGCTAAAATCATCCTACAGGGCCTAACTGCATATGCTAAAGCCTGCCTATTTTGAATGGTGTAGTGGCCCCTGCAACCTCCAAAAATATCAGGACTTACTTCCCCAATAACCTGCTAACTCACCCCTGAAATACATACTTATTTCCCCTATTTTGTTCATTGGACTCATTTCTCATTTGAAATGCCCATTTTTGGGGAGCCAGAAATGTGCGTCTTTAAAAGGTGATTTCTACGATACCCCACTTTTGCGCGTCGGACCTCAACTTTTCCCGTAAACGCAGAAAAACCACAATTTTCAGGAGAAACGAGACAGACATCCCCTCCCTCTGCCACCCACCCGCCCAACTGAAAGCCAGCCATTAGACATGCACAGATAGTTCTGAGGGTCTGTCTGTGATGTCATAAAGGGCCTGCTGATCAATGGGCAGCTTTCTGATTGGCTGCTGTATTTGATTGACAGATGGAAGCTGGCAGCTGATTGGCTGTATAGCCTAAAGTGCTTTACACACCTCCCTGATGGTACCACTGGCTAAGACTCCACCTCAGCTCATTGGGTAATGAAAAATTTAGAACAATTGATGGATGAAAGCAGGCAGGCAGGCCATTTTGGGACGCTCATTGGACTTGTTTAATGTAATGCACCTTTGTATTTTCACATGCATTCGCTTCATGCTGTAACCACTGTGCATAAAAATTTGGAAACATGGCATACAGTGTATCATTTGGTGTCTAAGTCATGTTTCCCATATTTTCCCTTCCCAGATACAAGCCCGTTTGAGTGTTTGGGGCACTTTTTAGCTAAAATCATCCTACAGGGCCTAACTGCATATGCTAAAGCCTGCCTATTTTGAATGGTCTAGTGGCCCCTGCAACCTCCAAAAATATCAGGATTTACTTCCCCAATAGCCTGCTAACTCACCCCTGAAATACATAATTATTCACCCTATTTTGTTAATTGGACTCATTTCTCATTTGAAATGCCCATTTTTTGGGGGCCAGAAATGTGCGTCTTTAAAAGGTGATTTCTACGAGACCCCACTTTTGCGCGTCGGACCTCAACTTTTCCCGTAAACGCAGAAAAACCGCAATTTTCAGGAGAAACGAGACAGACATCCCCTCCCTCTGCCACCCACCCGCCCAACTGACAGCCAGCCATTAGACATGCACAGATAGTTCTGAGGGTCTGTCTGTGATGTCATAAAGGGCCTGCTGATCAATGGGCAGCTTTCTGATTGGCTGCTGTATTTGATTGACAGATGGAAGCTGGCAGCTGATTGGCTGTCTAGCCTAACGTGCTTTACACACCTCCCTGATGGTACCACTGGCTAAGACTCCACCTCAGCTCATTGGGTAACGAAAAATTTAGAACAATTGATGGATGAAAGCAGGCAGGCCGGCCATTTTGGGACGCTCAGTGGACTTGTTTAATGCAATGCACCTTTGTATATTCACATGCATTCGCTTCATGCTGTAACCACTGTGCATAAAAATTTGGAAACATGGCATACAGTGTATCATTTGGTGTCTAAGTCATGTTTCCCATAATTTCCCTTCCCAGATACAAGCACTTTTGAGTGTTTGGGGCACTTTTTAGCTAAAATCATCCTACAGGGCCTAACTGCATATGCTAAAGCCTGCCTATTTTGAATGGTGTAGTGGCCCCTGCAACCTCCAAAAATATCAGGACTTACTTCCCCAATAACCTGCTAACTCACCCCTGAAATACATACTTATTCACCCTATTTTGTTCATTGGACTCATTTCTCATTTGAAATGCCCATTTTTGGGGGGCCAGAAATGTGCGTCTTTAAAAGGTGATTTCTACGATACCCCACTTTTGCGCGTCGGACCTCAACTTTTCCCGTAAACGCAGAAAAACCACAATTTTCAGGAGAAACGAGACAGACATCCCTGCCACCCACCCGCCCAACTGAAAGCCAGCCATTAGACATGCACAGATAGTTCTGAGGGTCTGTCTGTGATGTCATAAAGGGCCTGCTGATCAATGGGCAGCTTTCTGATTGGCTGCTGTATTTGATTGACAGATGGAAGCTGGCAGCTGATTGGCTGTATAGCCTAAAGTGCTTTACACACCTCCCTGATGGTACCACTGGCTAAGACTCCACCTCAGCTCATTGGGTAATGAAAAATTTAGAACAATGGATGGATGAAAGCAGGCAGGCCGGCCATTTTGGGACGCTCATTGGACTTGTTTAATGCAATGCACCTTTGAATTTTCACATGCATTCGCTTCATGCTGTAACCACTGTGCATAAAAATTTGGAAACATGGCATACAGTGTATCATTTGGTGTCTAAGTCATGTTTCCCATATTTTCCCTTCCCAGATACAAGCCCGTTTGAGTGTTTGGGGCACTTTTTAGCTAAAATCATCCTACAGGGCCTAACTGCATATGCTAAAGCCTGCCTATTTTGAATGGTGTAGTGGCCCCTGCAACCTCCAAAAATATCAGGACTTACTTCCCCAATAACCTGCTAACTCACCCCTGAAATACATACTTATTCACCCTATTTTGTTCATTGGACTCATTTCTCATTTGAAATGCCCATTTTTGGGGGGCCAGAAATGTGCGTCTTTAAAAGGTGATTTCTACGATACCCCACTTTTGCGCGTCGGACCTCAACTTTTCCCGTAAACGCAGAAAAACCGCAAGTTTCAGGAGAAACGAGACAGACATCCCCTCCCTCTGCCACCCACCCGCCCAACTGAAAGACAGCCATTAGACATGCACAGATAGTTCTGAGGGTCTGTCTGTGATGTCATAAAGGGCCTGCTGATTAATGGGCAGCTTTCTGATTGGCTGCTGTATTTGATTGACAGATGGAAGCTGGCAGCTGATTGGCTGTCTAGCCTAAAGTGCTTTACACTCCTCCCTGATGGTACCACTGGCTAAGACTCCACCTCAGCTCATTGGGTAATGAAAAATTTAGAACAATTGATGGATGAAAGCAGGCAGGCCGGCCATTTTGGGACGCTTATTGGACTTGTTTAATGCAATGCACCTTTGTATTTTCACATGCATTCGCTTCATGCTGTAACCAGTGTGCATAAAAATTTGGAAACATGGCATACAGTGTATCATTTGGTGTCTAAGTCATGTTTCCCATGTTTTTCCTTCCCAGATACTAGCCCGTTTGAGTGTTTGGGGCACTTTTTAGCTAAAATCATCCTACGGGGCCTAACTGCATATGCTAAAGCCTGCCTATTTTGAATGGTCTAGTGGCCCCTGCAACCTCCAAAAATATCAGGACTTACTTCCCCAATAACCTGCTAACTCACCCCTGAAATACATACTTATTCACACTATTTTGTTAATTGGACTCATTTCTCATTTGAAATGCCCATTTTTGGGCGGCCAGAAATGTGCGTCTGTAAAAGGTGATTTCTACGATACCCCACTTTTGCGCGTCGGACCTCAACTTTTCCCGTAAACGCAGAAAAACCGCAAGTTTCAGGAGAAACGAGACAGACATCCCCTCCCTCTGCCACCCACCCGCCCAACTGAAAGCCAGCCATTAGACATGCACAGATAGTTCTGAGGGTCTGTCTGTGATGTCATAAAGGGCCTGCTGATTAATGGGCAGCTTTCTGATTGGCTGCTGTATTTGATTGACAGATGGAAGCTGGCAGCTGATTGGCTGTCTAGCCTAAAGTGCTTTACACACCTCCCTGATGGTACCACTGGCTAAGACTCCACCTCAGCTCATTGGGTAATGAAAAATTTAGAACAATTGATGGATGAAAGCAGGCAGGCCGGCCATTTTGGGACGCTCATTGGACTTGTTTAATGAAATGCACCTTTGTATTTTCACATGCATTCGCTTCATGCTGTAACCACTGTGCATAAAAATTTGGAAACATGGCATACAGTGTATCATTTGGTTTCTAAGTCATGTTTCCCATATTTTCCCTTCTTAGATACAAGCCCGTTTGAGTGTTTGGGGCACTTTTTAGCTAAAATCATCCTACAGGGCCTAACTGCATATTCTAAAGCCTGCCTATTTTGAATGGTGTAGTGGCCCCTGCAACCTCCACAAATATCAGGACTTACTTCCCCAATAACCTGCTAACTCACCCCTGAAATACATACTTATTCACCCTATTTTGTTAATTGGACTCATTTCTCATTTGAAATGCCCATTTTTGGGGAGCCAGAAATGTGCGTCTTTAAAAGGTGATTTCTACGATACCCCACTTTTGCGCGTCGGACCTCAACTTTTCCCGTAAACGCAGAAAAACCGCAATTTTCTGGAGAAACGAGACAGACATCCCCACCCTCTGCCACCCACCCGCCCAACTGACAGCCAGCCATTAGACATGCACAGATAGTTCTGAGGGTCTGTCTGTGATGTCATAAAGGGCCTGCTGATTAATGGGCAGCTTTCTGATTGGCTGCTGTATTTGATTGACATATGGAAGCTGGCAGCTGATTGGCTGTCTAGCCTAAAGTGCTTTACACACCTCCCTGATGGTACCACTGGCTAAGACTCCACCTCAGCTCATTGGGTAATGAAAAATTTAGAACAATTGATGGATGAAAGCAGGCAGGCCGGCCATTTTGGGACGCTCAGTGGACTTGTTTAATGCAATGCACCTTTGTATATTCACATGCATTCGCTTCATGCTGTAACCACTGTGCATCAAAATTTGGAAACATGGCATACAGTGTATCATTTGGTGTCTAAGTCATGTTTCCCATATTTTCACTTCCCAGATACAAGCCCGTTTGAGTGTTTGGGGCACTTTTTAGCTAAAATCATCCTACAGGGCCTAACTGCATATGCTAAAGCCTGCCTATTTTGAATGGTGTAGTGGCCCCTGCAACCTCCAAAAATATCAGGACTTACTTCCCCAATAACCTGCTAACTCACCCCTGAAATACATACTTATTTCCCCTATTTTGTTCATTGGACTCATTTCTCATTTGAAATGCCCATTTTTGGGGAGCCAGAAATGTGCGTCTTTAAAAGGTGATTTCTACGATACCCCACTTTTGCGCGTCGGACCTCAACTTTTCCCGTAAACGCAGAAAAACCACAATTTTCAGGAGAAACGAGACAGACATCCCCTCCCTCTGCCACCCACCCGCCCAACTGAAAGCCAGCCATTAGACATGCACAGATAGTTCTGAGGGTCTGTCTGTGATGTCATAAAGGGCCTGCTGATCAATGGGCAGCTTTCTGATTGGCTGCTGTATTTGATTGACAGATGGAAGCTGGCAGCTGATTGGCTGTATAGCCTAAAGTGCTTTACACACCTCCCTGATGGTACCACTGGCTAAGACTCCACCTCAGCTCATTGGGTAATGAAAAATTTAGAACAATTGATGGATGAAAGCAGGCAGGCAGGCCATTTTGGGACGCTCATTGGACTTGTTTAATGCAATGCACCTTTGTATTTTCACATGCATTCGCTTCATGCTGTAACCACTGTGCATAAAAATTTGGAAACATGGCATACAGTGTATCATTTGGTGTCTAAGTCATGTTTCCCATATTTTCCCTTCCCAGATACAAGCCCGTTTGAGTGTTTGGGGCACTTTTTAGCTAAAATCATCCTACAGGGCCTAACTGCATATGCTAAAGCCTGCCTATTTTGAATGGTCTAGTGGCCCCTGCAACCTCCAAAAATATCAGGATTTACTTCCCCAATAGCCTGCTAACTCACCCCTGAAATACATACTTATTCACCCTATTTTGTTAATTGGACTCATTTCTCATTTGAAATGCCCATTTTTTGGGGGCCAGAAATGTGCGTCTTTAAAAGGTGATTTCTACGAGACCCCACTTTTGCGCGTCGGACCTCAACTTTTCCCGTAAACGCAGAAAAACCGCAATTTTCAGGAGAAACGAGACAGACATCCCCTCCCTCTGCCACCCACCCGCCCAACTGACAGCCAGCCATTAGACATGCACAGATAGTTCTGAGGGTCTGTCTGTGATGTCATAAAGGGCCTGCTGATCAATGGGCAGCTTTCTGATTGGCTGCTGTATTTGATTGACAGATGGAAGCTGGCAGCTGATTGGCTGTCTAGCCTAACGTGCTTTACACACCTCCCTGATGGTACCACTGGCTAAGACTCCACCTCAGCTCATTGGGTAATGAAAAATTTAGAACAATTGATGGATGAAAGCAGGCAGGCCGGCCATTTTGGGACGCTCAGTGGACTTGTTTAATGCAATGCACCTTTGTATATTCACATGCATTCGCTTCATGCTGTAACCACTGTGCATAAAAATTTGGAAACATGGCATACAGTGTATCATTTGGTGTCTAAGTCATGTTTCCCATGTTTTTCCTTCCCAGATACTAGCCCGTTTGAGTGTTTGGGGCACTTTTTAGCTAAAATCATCATATGGGGCTTAACTGCATATGCTAAAGCCTGCCTATTTTGAATGGTCTAGTGGCCCCTGCAACCTCCAAAAATATCAGGATTTACTTCCCCAATAACCTGCTAACTCACCCCTTAAATACATACTTATTCACCCTATTTTGTTAATTGGACTCATTTCTCATTTGAAATGCCCATTTTTGGGGGGCAAGAATTGTGCGTCTTTAAAAGGTAATTTCTACGATACCCCACTTTTGCGCGTCGGACCTCAACTTTTCCCGTAAACGCAGAAAAACCGCAATTTTCAGGAGAAACGAGACAGACATCCCCTCCCTCTGCCACCCACCCGCCCAACTGAAAGCCAGCCATTAGACATGCACAGATAGTTCTGAGGGTCTGTCTGTGATGTCATAAAGGGCCTGCTGATCAATGGGCAGCTTTCTGATTGGCTGCTGTATTTAATTGACAGATGGAAGCTGGCAGCTGATTGGCTGTCTAGCCTAAAGTGCTTTACACACCTCCCTGATGGTACCACTGGCTAAGACTCCACCTCAGCTCATTGGGTAATGAAAAATTTAGAACAATTAATGGATGAAAGCAGGCCGGCCATTTTGGGACGCTCATTGGACTTGTTTAATGCAATGCACCTTTGTATTTTCACATGCATTCGCTTCATGCTGTAACCACTGTGCATAAAAATTTGGAAACATGGCATACAGTGTATCATTTGGTGTCTAAGTCATGTTTCCCATGTTTTTCCTTCCCAGATACTAGCCCGTTTGAGTGTTTGGGGCACTTTTTAGCTAAAATCATCCTACAAGGCCTAACTGCATTTGCTAAAGCCTTCCTATTTTGAATGGTGTAGTGGCCCCTGCAACCTCCAAAAATATCAGGACTTACTTCCCCAATAACCTGCTAACTCACCCCTGAAATACATACTTATTCACCCTATTTTGTTCACTGGACTCATTTCTCATTTGAAATGCCCATTTTTGGGGGGCCAGAAATGTGCGTCTTTAAAAGGTGATTTTTACGATACCCCACTTTTGCGCGTCGGACCTCAACTTTTCCCGTAAACGCAGAAAAACCACAATTTTCAGGAGAAACGAGACAGACATCCCCTCCCTCTGCCACCCACCCGCCCAACTGAAAGCCAGCCATTAGACATGCACAGATAGTTCTGAGGGTCTGTCTGTGATGTCATAAAGGGCCTGCTGATCAATGGGCAGCTTTCTGATTGGCTGCTGTATTTGATTGACAGATGGAAGCTGGCAGCTGATTGGCTGTATAGCCTAAAGTGCTTTACACACCTCCCTGATGGTACCACTGGCTAAGACTCCACCTCAGCTCATTGGGTAATGAAAAATTTAGAACAATTGATGGATGAAAGCAGGCAGGCAGGCCATTTTGGGACGCTCATTGGACTTGTTTAATGCAATGCACCTTTGTATTTTCACATGCATTCGCTTCATGCTGTAACCACTGTGCATAAAAATTTGGAAACATGGCATACAGTGTATCATTTGGTGTCTAAGTCATGTTTCCCATATTTTCCCTTCCCAGATACAAGCCCGTTTGAGTGTTTGGGGCACTTTTTAGCTAAAATCATCCTACAGGGCCTAACTGCATATGCTAAAGCCTGCCTATTTTGAATGGTCTAGTGGCCCCTGCAACCTCCAAAAATATCAGGATTTACTTCCCCAATAGCCTGCTAACTCACCCCTGAAATACATACTTATTCACCCTATTTTGTTAATTGGACTCATTTCTCATTTGAAATGCCCATTTTTTGGGGGCCAGAAATGTGCGTCTTTAAAAGGTGATTTCTACGAGACCCCACTTTTGCGCGTCGGACCTCAACTTTTCCCGTAAACGCAGAAAAACCGCAATTTTCAGGAGAAACGAGACAGACATCCCCTCCCTCTGCCACCCACCCGCCCAACTGACAGCCAGCCATTAGACATGCACAGATAGTTCTGAGGGTCTGTCTGTGATGTCATAAAGGGCCTGCTGATCAATGGGCAGCTTTCTGATTGGCTGCTGTATTTGATTGACAGATGGAAGCTGGCAGCTGATTGGCTGTCTAGCCTAACGTGCTTTACACACCTCCCTGATGGTACCACTGGCTAAGACTCCACCTCAGCTCATTGGGTAATGAAAAATTTAGAACAATTGATGGATGAAAGCAGGCAGGCCGGCCATTTTGGGACGCTCAGTGGACTTGTTTAATGCAATGCACCTTTGTATATTCACATGCATTCGCTTCATGCTGTAACCACTGTGCATAAAAATTTGGAAACATGGCATACAGTGTATCATTTGGTGTCTAAGTCATGTTTCCCATGTTTTTCCTTCCCAGATACTAGCCCGTTTGAGTGTTTGGGGCACTTTTTAGCTAAAATCATCATATGGGGCTTAACTGCATATGCTAAAGCCTGCCTATTTTGAATGGTCTAGTGGCCCCTGCAACCTCCAAAAATATCAGGATTTACTTCCCCAATAACCTGCTAACTCACCCCTTAAATACATACTTATTCACCCTATTTTGTTAATTGGACTCATTTCTCATTTGAAATGCCCATTTTTGGGGGGCAAGAATTGTGCGTCTTTAAAAGGTAATTTCTACGATACCCCACTTTTGCGCGTCGGACCTCAACTTTTCCCGTAAACGCAGAAAAACCGCAATTTTCAGGAGAAACGAGACAGACATCCCCTCCCTCTGCCACCCACCCGCCCAACTGAAAGCCAGCCATTAGACATGCACAGATAGTTCTGAGGGTCTGTCTGTGATGTCATAAAGGGCCTGCTGATCAATGGGCAGCTTTCTGATTGGCTGCTGTATTTAATTGACAGATGGAAGCTGGCAGCTGATTGGCTGTCTAGCCTAAAGTGCTTTACACACCTCCCTGATGGTACCACTGGCTAAGACTCCACCTCAGCTCATTGGGTAATGAAAAATTTAGAACAATTAATGGATGAAAGCAGGCCGGCCATTTTGGGACGCTCATTGGACTTGTTTAATGCAATGCACCTTTGTATTTTCACATGCATTCGCTTCATGCTGTAACCACTGTGCATAAAAATTTGGAAACATGGCATACAGTGTATCATTTGGTGTCTAAGTCATGTTTCCCATGTTTTTCCTTCCCAGATACTAGCCCGTTTGAGTGTTTGGGGCACTTTTTAGCTAAAATCATCCTACAAGGCCTAACTGCATTTGCTAAAGCCTTCCTATTTTGAATGGTGTAGTGGCCCCTGCAACCTCCAAAAATATCAGGACTTACTTCCCCAATAACCTGCTAACTCACCCCTGAAATACATACTTATTCACCCTATTTTGTTCACTGGACTCATTTCTCATTTGAAATGCCCATTTTTGGGGGGCCAGAAATGTGCGTCTTTAAAAGGTGATTTTTACGATACCCCACTTTTGCGCGTCGGACCTCAACTTTTCCCGTAAACGCAGAAAAACCACAATTTTCAGGAGAAACGAGACAGACATCCCCTCCCTCTGCCACCCACCCGCCCAACTGAAAGCCAGCCATTAGACATGCACAGATAGTTCTGAGGGTCTGTCTGTGATGTCATAAAGGGCCTGCTGATCAATGGGCAGCTTTCTGATTGGCTGCTGTATTTGATTGACAGATGGAAGCTGGCAGCTGATTGGCTGTATAGCCTAAAGTGCTTTACACACCTCCCTGATGGTACCACTGGCTAAGACTCCACCTCAGCTCATTGGGTAATGAAAAATTTAGAACAATTGATGGATGAAAGCAGGCAGGCCGGCCATTTTGGGACGCTCATTGGACTTGTTTAATGCAATGCACCTTTGTATTTTCACATGCATTCGCTTCATGCTGTAACCACTGTGCATAAAAATTTGGAAACATGGCATACAGTGTATCATTTGGTGTCTAAGTCATGTTTCCCATGTTTTTCCTTCCCAGATACTAGCCCGTTTGAGTGTTTGGGGCACTTTTTAGCTAAAATCATCCTACAGGGCCTAACTGCATTTGCTAAAGCCTGCCTATTTTGAATGGTGTAGTGGCCCCTGCAACCTCCAAAAATATCAGGACTTACTTCCCCAATAACCTGCTAACTCACCCCTGAAATGCATACTTATTCACCCGATTTTGTTCATTGGACTCATTTCTCATTTGAAATGCCCATTTTTGGGGGGCCAGAAATGTGCGTCTTTAAAAGGTGATTTCTACGATACCCCACTTTTGCGCGTCGGACCTCAACTTTTCCCGTAAACGCAGAAAAACCACAATTTTCAGGAGAAACGAGACAGACATCCCCTCCCTCTGCCACCCACCCGCCCAACTGAAAGCCAGCCATTAGACATGCACAGATAGTTCTGAGGGTCTGTCTGTGATGTCATAAAGGGCCTGCTTATCAATGGGCAGCTTTCTGATTGGCTGCTGTATTTGATTGACAGATGGAAGCTGGCAGCTGATTGGCTGTATAGCCTAAAGTGCTTTACACACCTCCCTGATGGTACCACTGGCTAAGACTCCACCTCAGCTCATTGGGTAATGAAAAATTTAGAACAATTGATGGATGAAAGAAGGCAGGCCGGCCATTTTGGGACGCTCATTGGACTTGTTTAATGCAATGCACCTTTGTATTTTCACATGCATTCGCTTCATGCTGTAACCACTGTGCATAAAAATTTGGAAACATGGCATACAGTGTATCATTTGGTGTCTAAGTCATGTTTCCCATGTTTTTCCTTCCCAGATACTAGCCCGTTTGAGTGTTTGGGGCACTTTTTAGCTAAAATCATCCTACAGGGCCTAACTGCATTTGCTAAAGCCTGCCTATTTTGAATGGTGTAGTGGCCCCTGCAACCTCCAAAAATATCAGGACTTACTTCCCCAATAACCTGCTAACTCACCCCTGAAATACATACTTATTCACTCTATTTTGTTAATTGGACTCATTTCTCATTTGAAATGCCCATTTTTGGGCGGCCAGAAATGTGCGTCTTTAAAAGGTGATTTCTACGATCCCCCACTTTTGCGCGTCGGACCTCAACTTTTCCCGTAAACGCAGAAAAACCGCAAGTTTCAGGAGAAACGAGACAGACATCCCCTCCCTCTGCCACCCACCCGCCCTACTGAAAGCCAGCCATTAGACATGCACAGATAGTTCTGAGGGTCTGTCTGTGATGTCATAAAGGGCCTGCTGATCAATGGGCAGCTTTCTGATTGGCTGTTGTATTTGATTGACAGATGGAAGCAGGCAGCTGATTGGCTGTCTAGCCTAAAGTGCTTTACACACCTCACTGATGGTACCACTGGCTAAGACTCCACCTCAGCTCATTGGGTAATGAAAAATTTAGAACAATGGATGGATGAAAGCAGGCAGGCCGGCCATTTTGGGACGCTCATTGGACTTGTTTAATGCAATGCACCTTTGTATTTTCACATGCATTTGCTTCATGCTGTAACCACTGTGCATAAAAATTTGGAAACATGGCATACAGTGTATCATTTGGTGTCTAAGTCATGTTTCCCATGTTTTTCCTTCCCAGATACTAGCCCGTTTGAGTGTTTGGGGCACTTTTTAGCTAAAATCATCCTACGGGGCCTAACTGCATATGCTAAAGCCTGCCTATTTTGAATGGTCTAGTGGCCCCTACAACCTCCAAAAATATCAGGATTTACTTCCCCAATAACCTGCTAACTCACCCCTGAAATACATACTTATTCACCCTATTTTGTTCATTGGACTCATTTCTCATTTGAAATGCCCATTTTTGAGGGGCCAGAAATGTGCGTCTTTAAAAGGTGATTTCTACGATACCCCACTTTTGCGCGTCGGACCTCAACTTTTCCTGTAAACGCAGAAAAAACAAAATTTTCAGGAGAAACGAGACAGACATCCCCTCCCTCTGCCACCCACCCGCCCAACTGAAAGCCAGCCATTAGACATGCACAGATAGTTCTGAGGGTCTGTCTGTGATGTCATAAAGGGCCTGCTGATCAATGGGCAGCTTTCTGATTGGCTGCTGTATTTGATTGACAGATGGAAGCTGGCAGCTTATTGGCTGTCTAGCCTAAAGTGCTTTAAACACCTCCCTGATGGTACCACTGGCTAAGACTCCACCTCAGCTCATTGGGTAATGAAAAATTTAGAACAATTGATGGATGAAAGCAGGCAGGCCGGCCATTTTGGGACGCTCATTGGACTTGTTTAATGCAATGCACCTTTGTATTTTCACATGCATTCGCTTCATGCTGTAACCACTGTGCATAAAAATTTGGAAACATGGCATACAGTGTATCATTTGGTGTCTAAGTCATGTTTCCCATATTTTCCCTTCCCAGATACAAGCCCGTTTGAGTGTTTGGGGCACTTTTTAGCTAAAATCATCCTACAGGGCCTAACTGCATATGCTAAAGCCTGCCTATTTTGAATGGTCTAGTGGCCCCTGCAACCTCCAAAAATATCAGGATTTACTTCCCCAATAGCCTGCTAACTCACCCCTGAAATACATACTTATTCACCCTATTTTGTTAATTGGACTCATTTCTCATTTGAAATGCCCATTTTTTGGGGGCCAGAAATGTGCGTCTTTAAAAGGTGATTTCTACGAGACCCCACTTTTGCGCGTCGGACCTCAACTTTTCCCGTAAACGCAGAAAAACCGCAATTTTCAGGAGAAACGAGACAGACATCCCCTCCCTCTGCCACCCACCCGCCCAACTGACAGCCAGCCATTAGACATGCACAGATAGTTCTGAGGGTCTGTCTGTGATGTCATAAAGGGCCTGCTGATCAATGGGCAGCTTTCTGATTGGCTGCTGTATTTGATTGACAGATGGAAGCTGGCAGCTGATTGGCTGTCTAGCCTAAAGTGCTTTACACACCTCCCTGATGGTACCACTGGCTAAGACTCCACCTCAGCTCATTGGGTAATGAAAAATTTAGAACAATTGATGGATGAAAGCAGGCAGGCCGGCCATTTTGGGACGCTCAGTGGACTTGTTTAATGCAATGCACCTTTGTATATTCACATGCATTCGCTTCATGCTGTAACCACTGTGCATAAAAATTTGGAAACATGGCATACAGTGTATCATTTGGTGTCTAAGTCATGTTTACCATAATTTCCCTTCCCAGATACAAGCACTTTTGAGTGTTTGGGGCACTTTTTAGCTAAAATCATCCTACAGGGCCTAACTGCATATGCTAGAGCCTGCCTATTTTGAATGGTGTAGTGGCCCCTGCAACCTCCAAAAATATCAGGACTTACTTCCCCAATAACCTGCTAACTCACCCCTGAAATACATACTTATTCACCCTATTTTGTTCATTGGATTCATTTCTCATTTGAAATGCCCATTTTTGGGGGGCCAGAAATGTGCGTCTTTAAAAGGTGATTTCTACGATACCCCACTTTTGCGCGTCGGACCTCAACTTTTCCCGTAAACGCAGAAAAACCACAATTTTCAGGAGAAACGAGACAGACATCCCCTCCCTCTGCCACCCACCCGCCCAACTGAAAGCCAGCAATTAGACATGCACAGATAGTTCTGAGGGTCTGTCTGTGATGTCATAAAGGGCCTGCTGATCAATGGGCAGCTTTCTGATTGGCTGCTGTATTTAATTGACAGATGGAAGCTGGCAGCTGATTGGCTGTCTAGCCTAAAGTGCTTTACACACCTCCCTGATGGTACCACTGGCTAAGACTCCACCTCAGCTCATTGGGTAATTAAAAATTTAGAACAATTAATGGATGAAAGCAGGCCGGCCATTTTGGGACGCTCATTGGACTTGTTTAATGCAATGCACCTTTGTATTTTCACATGCATTCGCTTCATGCTGTAACCACTGTGCATAAAAATTTGGAAACATGGCATACAGTGTATCATTTGGTGTCTAAGTCATGTTTCCCATGTTTTTCCTTCCCAGATACTAGCCCGTTTGAGTGTTTGGGGCACTTTTTAGCTAAAATCATCCTACAGGGCCTAACTGCATTTGCTAAAGCCTGCCTATTTTGAATGGTGTAGTGGCCCCTGCAACCTCCAAAAATATCAGGACTTACTTCCCCAATAACCTGCTAACTCACCCCTGAAATACCTACTTATTCACCCTATTTTGTTCATTGGACTCATTTCTCATTTGAAATGCCCATTTTTGGGGAGCCAGAAATGTGCGTCTTTAAAAGGTGATTTCTACGATACCCCACTTTTGCGCGTCGGACCTCAACTTTTCCCGTAAACGCAGAAAAACCGCAATTTTCAGGAGAAACGAGACAGACATCCCCTCCCTCTGCCACCCACCCGCCCAACTGACAGCCAGCCATTAGACATGCACAGATAGTTCTGAGGGTCTGTCTGTGATGTCATAAAGGGCCTGCTGATCAATGGGCAGCTTTCTGATTGGCTGCTGTATTTGATTGACAGATGGAAGCTGGCAGCTGATTGGCTGTATAGCCTAAAGTGCTTTACACACCTCCCTGATGGTACCACTGGCTAAGACTCCACCTCAGCTCATTGGGTAATGAAAAATTTAGAACAATTGATGGATGAAAGCAGGCAGGCCGGCCATTTTGGGACGCTCATTGGACTTGTTTAATGCAATGCACCTTTGTATTTTCACATGCATTCGCTTCATGCTGTAACCACTGTGCATAAAAATTCGGAAACATGGCATACAGTGTATCATTTGGTGTCTAAGTCATGTTTCCCATATTTTCCCTTCCCAGATACAAGCCCGTTTGAGTGTTTGGGGCACTTTTTAGCTAAAATCATCCTACAGGGCCTAACTGCATATGCTAAAGCCTGCCTATTTTGAATGGTCTAGTGGCCCCTGCAACCTCCAAAAATATCAGGATTTACGTCCCCAATAGCCTGCTAACTCACCCCTGAAATACATACTTATTCACCCTATTTTGTTCATTGGACTCATTTCTCATTTGAAATGCCCATTTTTGGGGGGCCAGAAATGTGCGTCTTTAAAAGGTGATTTCTACGATACCCCACTTTTGCGCGTCGGACCTCAACTTTTCCCGTAAACGCAGAAAAACCACAATTTTCAGGAGAAACGAGACAGACATCCCCTCCCTCTGCCACCCACCCGCCCAACTGAAAGCCAGCAATTAGACATGCACAGATAGTTCTGAGGGTCTGTCTGTGATGTCATAAAGGGCCTGCTGATCAATGGGCAGCTTTCTGATTGGCTGCTGTATTTAATTGACAGATGGAAGCTGGCAGCTGATTGGCTGTCTAGCCTAAAGTGCTTTACACACCTCCCTGATGGTACCACTGGCTAAGACTCCACCTCAGCTCATTGGGTAATTAAAAATTTAGAACAATTAATGGATGAAAGCAGGCCGGCCATTTTGGGACGCTCATTGGACTTGTTTAATGCAATGCACCTTTGTATTTTCACATGCATTCGCTTCATGCTGTAACCACTGTGCATAAAAATTTGGAAACATGGCATACAGTGTATCATTTGGTGTCTAAGTCATGTTTCCCATGTTTTTCCTTCCCAGATACTAGCCCGTTTGAGTGTTTGGGGCACTTTTTAGCTAAAATCATCCTACAGGGCCTAACTGCATTTGCTAAAGCCTGCCTATTTTGAATGGTGTAGTGGCCCCTGCAACCTCCAAAAATATCAGGACTTACTTCCCCAATAACCTGCTAACTCACCCCTGAAATACCTACTTATTCACACTATTTTGTTCATTGGACTCATTTCTCATTTGAAATGCCCATTTTTGGGGAGCCAGAAATGTGCGTCTTTAAAAGGTGATTTCTACGATACCCCACTTTTGCGCGTCGGACCTCAACTTTTCCCGTAAACGCAGAAAAACCGCAATTTTCAGGAGAAACGAGACAGACATCCCCTCCCTCTGCCACCCACCCGCCCAACTGACAGCCAGCCATTAGACATGCACAGATAGTTCTGAGGGTCTGTCTGTGATGTCATAAAGGGCCTGCTGATCAATGGGCAGCTTTCTGATTGGCTGCTGTATTTGATTGACAGATGGAAGCTGGCAGCTGATTGGCTGTATAGCCTAAAGTGCTTTACACACCTCCCTGATGGTACCACTGGCTAAGACTCCACCTCAGCTCATTGGGTAATGAAAAATTTAGAACAATTGATGGATGAAAGCAGGCAGGCCGGCCATTTTGGGACGCTCATTGGACTTGTTTAATGCAATGCACCTTTGTATTTTCACATGCATTCGCTTCATGCTGTAACCACTGTGCATAAAAATTCGGAAACATGGCATACAGTGTATCATTTGGTGTCTAAGTCATGTTTCCCATATTTTCCCTACCCAGATACAAGCCCGTTTGAGTGTTTGGGGCACTTTTTAGCTAAAATCATCCTACAGGGCCTAACTGCATATGCTAAAGCCTGCCTATTTTGAATGGTCTAGTGGCCCCTGCAACCTCCAAAAATATCAGGATTTACGTCCCCAATAGCCTGCTAACTCACCCCTGAAATACATACTTATTCACCCTATTTTGTTCATTGGACTCATTTCTCATTTGAAATGCCCATTTTTGGGGGGCCAGAAATGTGCGTCTTTAAAAGGTGATTTCTACGAGACCCCACTTTTGCGCGTCGGACCTCAACTTTTCCCGTAAACGCAGAAAAACCGCAATTTTCAGGAGAAACGAGACAGACATCCCCTCCCTCTGCCACCCACCCGCCCAACTGACAGCCAGCCATTAGACATGCACAGATAGTTCTGAGGGTCTGTCTGTGATGTCATAAAGGGCGTGCTGATCAATGGGCAGCTTTCTGATTGGCTGCTGTATTTGATTGACAGATGGAAGCTGGCAGCTGATTGGCTGTATAGCCTAAAGTACTTTACACACCTCCCTGATGGTACCACTGGCTAAGACTCCACCTCAGCTCATTGGGTAATGAAAAATTTAGAACAATTGATGGATGAAAGCAGGCAGGCCGGCCGGCCATTTTGGGACGCTCATTGGACTTGTTTAATGCAATGCACCTTTGTATTTTCACATGCATTCGCTTCATGCTGTAACCACTGTGCATACAAATTTGGAAACATGGCATACAGTGTATCATTTGGTGTCTAAGTCATGTTTCCCATATTTTCCCTTCCCAGATACAAGCCCGTTTGAGTGTTTGGGGCTCTTTTTAGCTAAAATCATCCTACGGGGCCTAACTGCATATGCTAAAGCCTTCCTTTTTTTGAATGGTGTAGTTGCCCCTGCAACCTCCAAAAATATCAGGATTTACTTCCCCAATAACCTGCTAACTCACCCCTAAAATACATACTTAATCACCCTATTTTGTTCATTGGACTTATTTCTCATTTGAAATGCCCATTTTTTGGGAGCCATAAATGTGCGTCTTTAAAAGGTGATTTCTACGATACCCCACTTTTGCGCGTCGGACCTCAACTTTTCCCGTAAACGCAGAAAAACCGCAATTTACAGGAGAAACGAGACAGACATCCCCTCCCTCTGCCACCCACCCGCCCAACTGAAAGCCAGCCATTAGACATGCACAGATAGTTCCGAGGGTCTGTCTGTGATGTCATAAAGGGCCTGCTGATCAATGGGCAGCTTTCTGATTGGCTGCTGTATTTGATTGACAGATGGAAGCTGGCAGCTGATTGGCTGTCTAGCCTAAAGTGCTTTACACACCTCCCTGATGGTACCACTGGCTAAGACTAAACCTCAGCTCATTGGGTAATGAAAAATTTAGAACAATTGATGGATGAAAGCAGGCAGGCCGGCCATTTTGGGACGCTCAGTGGACTTGTTTAATGCAATGCACCTTGTATATTCACATGCATTCGCTTCATGCTGTAACCACTGTGCATAAAAATTCGGAAACATGGCATACAGTGTATCATTTGGTGTCTAAGTCATGTTTCCCATATTTTCCCTTCCCAGATACAAGCCCGTTTGAGTGTTTGGGGCACTTTTTAGCTAAAATCATCCTACAGGGCCTAACTGCATATGCTAAAGCCTGCCTATTTTGAATGGTCTAGTGGCCCCTGCAACCTCCAAAAATATCAGGATTTACGTCCCCAATAGCCTGCTAACTCACCCCTGAAATACATACTTATTCACCCTATTTTGTTCATTGGACTCATTTCTCATTTGAAATGCCCATTTTTGGGGGGCCAGAAATGTGCGTCTTTAAAAGGTGATTTTTACGAGACCCCACTTTTGCGCGTCGGACCTCAACTTTTCCCGTAAACGCAGAAAAACCGCAATTTTCAGGAGAAACGAGACAGACATCCCCTCCCTCTGCCACCCACCCGCCCAACTGACAGCCAGCCATTAGACATGCACAGATAGTTCTGAGGGTCTGTCTGTGATGTCATAAAGGGCGTGCTGATCAATGGGCAGCTTTCTGATTGGCTGCTGTATTTGATTGACAGATGGAAGCTGGCAGCTGATTGGCTGTATAGCCTAAAGTACTTTACACACCTCCCTGATGGTACCACTGGCTAAGACTCCACCTCAGCTCATTGGGTAATGAAAAATTTAGAACAATTGATGGATGAAAGCAGGCAGGCCGGCCGGCCATTTTGGGACGCTCATTGGACTTGTTTAATGCAATGCACCTTTGTATTTTCACATGCATTCGCTTCATGCTGTAACCACTGTGCATACAAATTTGGAAACATGGCATACAGTGTATCATTTGGTGTCTAAGTCATGTTTCCCATATTTTCCCTTCCCAGATACAAGCCCGTTTGAGTGTTTGGGGCTCTTTTTAGCTAAAATCATCCTACGGGGCCTAACTGCATATGCTAAAGCCTTCCTTTTTTTGAATGGTGTAGTTGCCCCTGCAACCTCCAAAAATATCAGGATTTACTTCCCCAATAACCTGCTAACTCACCCCTAAAATACATACTTAATCACCCTATTTTGTTCATTGGACTTATTTCTCATTTGAAATGCCCATTTTTTGGGAGCCATAAATGTGCGTCTTTAAAAGGTGATTTCTACGATACCCCACTTTTGCGCGTCGGACCTCAACTTTTCCCGTAAACGCAGAAAAACCGCAATTTACAGGAGAAACGAGACAGACATCCCCTCCCTCTGCCACCCACCCGCCCAACTGAAAGCCAGCCATTAGACATGCACAGATAGTTCCGAGGGTCTGTCTGTGATGTCATAAAGGGCCTGCTGATCAATGGGCAGCTTTCTGATTGGCTGCTGTATTTGATTGACAGATGGAAGCTGGCAGCTGATTGGCTGTCTAGCCTAAAGTGCTTTACACACCTCCCTGATGGTACCACTGGCTAAGACTAAACCTCAGCTCATTGGGTAATGAAAAATTTAGAACAATTGATGGATGAAAGCAGGCAGGCCGGCCATTTTGGGACGCTCAGTGGACTTGTTTAATGCAATGCACCTTGTATATTCACATGCATTCGCTTCATGCTGTAACCACTGTGCATAAAAATTTGGAAACATGGCATACAGTGTATCATTTGGTGTCTAAGTCATGTTTCCCATGTTTTTCCTTCCCAGATACTAGCCCGTTTGAGTGTTTGGGGCACTTTTTAGCTAAAATCATCCTACAGGGCCTAACTGCATTTGCTAAAGCCTGCCTATTTTGAATGGTGTAGTGGCCCCTGCAACCTCCAAAAATATCAGGACTTACTTCCCCAATAACCTGCTAACTCACCCCTGAAATACATACTTATTCACCCTATTTTGTTCATTGGACTCATTTCTCATTTGAAATGCCCATTTTTTGGGGGCCAGAAATGTGCGTCTTTAAAAGGTGATTTCTACGATACCCCACTTTTGCGCGTCGGACCTCAACTTTTCCCGTAAACGCAGAAAAACCGCAATTTTCAGGAGAAACGAGACAGACATCCCCTCCCTCTGCCACACACCCACCCAACTGACAGCCAGCCATTAGACATGAACAGATAGTTCTGAGGGTCTGTCTGTGATGTCATAAAGGGCCTGCTGATCAATGGGCAGCTTTCTGATTGGCTGCTGTATTTGATTGACAGATGGAAGCTGGCAGCTGATTGGCTGTCTAGCCTAAAGTGCTTTACACACCTCCCTGATGGTACCACTGGCTAAGACTAAACCTCAGCTCATTGGGTAATGAAAAATTTAGAACAATTGATGGATGAAAGCAGGCAGGCCGGCCATTTTGGGACGCTCAGTGGACTTGTTTAATGCAATGCACCTTGTATATTCACATGCATTCGCTTCATGCTGTAACCACTGTGCATAAAAATTTGGAAACATGGCATACAGTGTATCATTTGGTGTCTAAGTCATGTTTCCCATATTTTCCCTTCCCAGATACTAGCCCGTTTGAGTGTTTGGGGCACTTTTTAGCTAAAATCATCCTACAGGGCCTAACTGCATATGCTAAAGCCTGCCTATTTTGAAAGGTGTAGTGGCCCCTGCAACCTCCAAAAATATCAGGATTTACTTCCCCAATAGCCTGCTAACTCACCCCTGAAATACATACTTATTCACCCTATTTTGTTAATTGGACTCATTTCTCATTTGAAATGCCCATTTTTGGGGGGCCAGAAATGTGCGTCTTTAAAAGGTGATTTCTACGAGACCCCACTTTTGCGTGTCGGACCTCAACTTTTCCCGTAAACGCAGAAAAACCGCAATTTTCATGAGAAACGAGACAGACATCCCCTCCCTCTGCCACCCACCCGCCCAACTGACAGCCAGCCATTAGACATGCACAGATAGTTCTGAGGGTCTGTCTGTGATGTCATAAAGGGCCTGCTGATCAATGGGCAGCTTTCTGATTGGCTGCTGTATTTGATTGACAGATGGAAGCTGGCAGCTGATTGGCTGTCTAGCCTAAAGTGCTTTACACACCTCCCTGATGGTACCACTGGCTAAGACTCCACCTCAGCTCATTGGGTAATGAAAAATTTAGAACAATTGATGGATGAAAGCAGGCAGGCCGGCCATTTTGGGACGCTAAGTGGACTTGTTTAATGCAATGCACCTTTGTATATTCACATGCATTCGGTTCATGCTGTAACCACTGTGCATAAAAATTTGGAAACATGGCATACAGTGTATCATTTGGTGTCTAAGTCATGTTTCCCATATTTTCCCTTCCCAGATACAAGCCCGTTTGAGTGTTTGGGGCACTTTTTAGCTAAAATCATCATACAGGGCCTAACTGCATATGCTAAAGCCTGCCTATTTTGAATGGTGTAGTGGCCCCTGCAACCTCCAAAAATATCAGGACTTACTTCCCCAATAACCTGCTAACTCACCCCTGAAATACATACTTATTCACCCTATTTTGTTAATTGGACTCATTTCTCATTTGAAATGCCCATTTTTGGGGGGGCTAGAAATGTGCGTCTTTAAAAGGTGATTTCTACGAGACCCCACTTTTGCGCGTCGGACCTCAACTTTTCCCGTAAACGCAGAAAAACCGCAATTTTCAGGAGAAACGAGACAGACATCCCCTCCCTCTGCCACCCACCCGCCCAACTGACAGCCAGCCATTAGAAATGCACAGATAGTTCTGAGGGTCTGTCTGTGATGTCATAAAGGGCCTGCTGATCAATGGGCAGCTTTCTGATTGGCTGCTGTATTTGATTGACAGATGGAAGCTGGCAGCTGATTGGCTGTCTAGCCTAAAGTGCTTTACACACCTCCCTGATGGTACCACTGGCTAAGACTCCACCTCAGCTCATTGGGTAATGAAAAATTTAGAACAATTGATGGATGAAAGCAGGCAGGCCGGCCATTTTGGGATGCTCAGTGGACTTGTTTAATGCAATGCACCTTTGTATATTCACATGCATTCGCTTCATGCTGTAACCACTGTGCATAAAAATTTGGAAACATGGCATACAGTGTATCATTTGGTGTCTAAGTCATGTTTCCCATATTTTCCCTTCCCAGATACAAGCCCGTTTGAGTGTTTGGGGCACTTTTTAGCTAAAATCATCCTACAGGGCCTAACTGCATATGCTAAAGCCTGCCTATTTTGAATGGTGTAGTGGCCCCTGCAACCTCCAAAAATATCAGGACTTACTTCCCCAATAACCTGCTAACTCACCCCTGAAATACATACTTATTCACCCTATTTTGTTAATTGGACTCATTTCTCATTTGAAATGCCCATTTTTGGGGGGCCAGAAATGTGCGTCTTTAAAAGGTGATTTCTACGAGACCCCACTTTTGCGCGTCGGACCTCAACTTTTCCCGTAAACGCAGAAAAACCGCAATTTTCAGGAGAAACGAGACAGACATCCCCTCCCTCTGCCACCCACCCGCCCAACTGACAGCCAGCCATTAGACATGCACAGATAGTTCTGAGGGTCTGTCTGTGATGTCATAAAGGGCCTGCTGATCAATGGGCAGCTTTCTGATTGGCTGCTGTATTTGATTGACAGATGGAAGCTGGCAGCTGATTGGCTGTCTAGCCTAAAGTGCTTTACACACCTCCCTGATGGTACCACTGGCTAAGACTCCACCTCAGCTCATTGGGTAATGAAAAATTTAGAACAATTGATGGATGAAAGCAGGCAGGCCGGCCAGTTTGGGACGCTCAGTGGACTTGTTTAATGCAATGCACCTTTGTATATTCACATGCATTCGCTTCATGCTGTAACCACTGTGCATAAAAATTTGGAAACATGGCATACAGTGTATCATTTGGTGTCTAAGTCATGTTTCCCATATTTTCCCTTCCCAGATACAAGCCCGTTTGAGTGTTTGGGGCACTTTTTAGCTAAAATCATCCTACAGGGCCTAACTGCATATGCTAAAGCCTGCCTATTTTGAATGGTGTAGTGGCCCCTGCAACCTCCAAAAATATCAGGACTTACTTCCCCAATAACCTGCTAACTCACCCCTGAAATACATACTTATTCACCCTATTTTGTTCATTGGACTCATTTCTCATTTGAAATGCCCATTTTTGGGGGGCCAGAAATGTGCGTCTTTAAAAGGTGATTTCTACGAGACCCCACTTTTGCGCGTCGGACCTCAACTTTTCCCGTAAACGCAGAAAAACCACAATTTTCAGGAGAAACGAGACAGACATCCCCTCCCTCTGCCACCCACCCGCCCAACTGAAAGCCAGCCATTAGACATGCACAGATAGTTCTGAGGGTCTGTCTGTGATGTCATAAAGGGCCTGCTGATCAATGGGCAGCTTTCTGATTGGCTGCTGTATTTGATTGACAGATGGAAGCTGGCAGCTGATTGGCTGTCTAGCCTAAAGTGCTTTACACACCTCCCTGATGGTACCACTGGCTAAGACTCCACCTCAGCTCATTGGGTAATGAAAAATTTAGAACAATTGATGGATAAAAGCAGGCAGGCCGGCCATTTTGGGACACTCATTGGACTTGTTTAATGCAATGCACCTTTGTATTTTCACATGCATTCGCTTCATGCTGTAACCACTGTGCATAAAAATTTGGAAACATGGCATACAGTGTATCATTTGGTGTCTAAGTCATGTTTCCCATATTTTCCCTTCCCAGATACAAGCCCGTTTGAGTGTTTGGGGCACTTTTTAGCTAAAATCACCCTACAGGGCCTAACTGCATATGCTAAAGCCTGCCTATTTTGAATGGTCTAGTGGCCCCTGCAACCTCCAAAAATATCAGGACTTACTTCCCCAATAGCCTGCTAACTCACCCCTGAAATACATACTTATTCACCCTATTTTGTTCATTGGACTCATTTCTCATTTGAAATGCCCATTTTTGGGGGGCCAGAAATGTGCGTCTTTAAAAGGTGATTTATACGAGACCCCACTTTTGCGCGTCGGACCTCAACTTTTCCCATAAACGCAGAAAAACCGCAATTTTCAGGAGAAACGAGACAGACATCCCCTCCCTCTGCCACCCACCCGCCCAACTGACAGCCAGCCATTAGACATGCACAGATAGTTCTGAGGGTCTGTCTGTGATGTCATAAAGGGCCTGCTGATCAATGGGCAGCTTTCTGATTGGCTGCTGTATTTGATTGACAGATGGAAGCTGGCAGCTGATTGGCTGTCTAGCCTAAAGTTCTTTACACACCTCCCTGATGGTACCACTGGCTAAAACTCCACCTCAGCTCATTGGGTAATGAAAAATTTAGAACAATTGATGGATGAAAGCAGGCAGGCCGGCCATTTTGGGACGCTCATTGGACTTGTTTAATGCAATGCACCTTTGTATTTTCACATGCATTCACTTCATGCTGTAACCACTGTGCATAAAAATTTGGAAACATGGCATACAGTGTATCATTTGGTGTCTAAGTCATGTTTCCCATATTTTCCCTTCCCAGATACAAGCCCGTTTGAGTGTTTGGGGCACTTTTTAGCTAAAATCATCCTACAGGGCCTAACTGCATATGCTAAAGCCTGCCTATTTTGAATGGTCTAGTGGCCCCTGCAACCTCCAAAAATATCAGGATTTACTTCCCCAATAACCTGCTAACTCACCCCTGAAATACATACTTATTCACCCTATTTTGTTAATTGGACTCATTTCTCATTTGAAATGCCCATTTTTTGGGGGCCAGAAATGTGCGTCTTTAAAAGCTGATTTCTACGAGACCCCACTTTTGCGCGTCGGACCTCAACTTTTCCCGTAAACGCAGAAAAACCGCAATTTTCAGGAGAAACGAGACAGACATCCCCTCCCTCTGCCACCCACCCGCCCAACTGACAGCCAGCCATTAGACATGCACAGATAGTTCTGAGGGTCTGTCTGTGATGTCATAAAGGGCCTGCTGATCAATGGGCAGCTTTCTGATTGGCTGCTGTATTTGATTGACAGATGGAAGCTGGCAGCTGATTGGCTGTCTAGCCTAAAGTGCTTTACACACCTCCCTGATGGTACCACTGGCTAAGACTCCACCTCAGCTCATTGGGTAATGAAAAATTTAGAACAATTGATGGATGAAAGCAGGCAGGCCGGCCATTTTGGGACGCTCAGTGGACTTGTTTAATGCAATGCACCTTTGTATATTCACATGCATTCGCTTCATGCTGTAACCACTGTGCATACAAATTTGGAAACATGGCATACAGTGTATCATTTGGTGTCTAAGTCATGTTTCCCATAATTTCCCTTCCCAGATACAAGCACTTTTGAGTGTTTGGGGCACTTTTTAGCTAAAATCATCCTACAGGGCCTAACTGCATATGCTAAAGCCTGCCTATTTTGAATGGTGTAGTGGCCCCTGCAACCTCCAAAAATATCAGGACTTACTTCCCCAATAACCTGCTAACTCACCCCTGAAATACATACTTATTCACCCTATTTTGTTCATTGGACTCATTTCTCATTTGAAATGCCCATTTTTGGGGGGGGGGGGCAGAAATGTGCGTCTTTAAAGGGTGATTTCTACGATACCCCACTTTTGCGCGTCGGACCTCAACTTTTCCCGTAAACGCAGAAAAACCACAATTTTCAGGAGAAACGAGACAGACATTCCCTCCCTCTGCCACCCACCCGCCCAACTGAAAGCCAGCCATTAGACATGCACAGATAGTTCTGAGGGTCTGTCTGTGATGTCATAAAGGGCCTGCTGATCAATGGGCAGCTTTCTGATTGGCTGCTGTATTTGATTGACAGATGGAAGCTGGCAGCTGATTGGCTGTATAGCCTAAAGTGCTTTACACACCTCCCTGATGGTACCACTGGCTAAGACTCCACCTCAGCTCATTGGGTAATGAAAAATTTAGAACAATTGATGGATGAAAGCAGGCAGGCCGGCCATTTTGGGACGCTCAGTGGACTTGTTTAATGCAATGCACCTTTGTATATTCACATGCATTCGCTTCATGCTGTAACCACTGTGCATAAAAATTTGGAAACATGGCATACAGTGTATCATTTGGTGTCTAAGTCATGTTTCCCATAGTTTCCCTTCCCAGATACAAGCACTTTTGAGTGTTTGGGGCACTTTTTAGCTAAAATCATCCTACAGGGCCTAACTGCATATGCTAAAGCCTGCCTATTTTGAATGGTGTAGTGGCCCCTGCAACCTCCAAAAATACCAGGACTTACTTCCCCAATAACCTGCTAACTCACCCCTGAAATACATACTTATTCACCCTATTTTGTTCATTGGACTCATTTCTCATTTGAAATGCCCATTTTTGGGGGAGGCAGAAATGTGCGTCTTTAAAGGGTGATTTCTACGATACCCAACTTTTGCGCGTCGGACCTCAACTTTTCCCGTAAACGCAGAAAAACCGCAATTTTCAGGAGAAACGAGACAGACATCCCCTCCCTCTGCCACCCACCCGCCCAACTGAAAGCCAGCCATTAGACATGCACAGATAGTTCTGAGGGTCTGTCTGTGATGTCATAAAGGGCCTGCTGATTAATGGGCAGCTTTCTGATTGGCTGCTGTATTTGATTGACAGATGGAAGCTGGCAGCTGATTGGCTGTCTAGCCTAAAGTGCTTTACACACCTCCCTGATGGTACCACTGGCTAAGACTCCACCTCAGCTCATTGGGTAATGAAAAATTTAGAACAATTGATGGATGAAAGCAGGCAGGCCGGCCATTTTGGGACGCTCATTGGACTTGTTTAATGCAATGCACCTTTGTATTTTCACATGCATTCGCTTCATGCTGTAACCACTGTGCATAAAAATTTGGAAACATGGCATACAGTGTATCATTTGGTGTCTAAGTCATGTTTCCCATATTTTCCCTTCCCAGATACAAGCCCGTTTGAGTGTTTGGGGCACTTTTTAGCTAAAATCATCCTACAGGGCCTAACTGCATATGCTAAAGCCTGCCTATTTTGAATGGTCTAGTGGCCCCTGCAACCTCCAAAAATATCAGGATTTACTTCCCCAATAACCTGCTAACTCACCCCTGAAATACATACTTATTCACCCTATTTTGTTAATTGGACTCATTTCTCATTTGAAATGCCCATTTTTTGGGGGCCAGAAATGTGCGTCTTTAAAAGGTGATTTCTACGAGACCCCACTTTTGCGCGTCGGACCTCAACTTTTCCCGTAAACGCAGAAAAACCGCAATTTTCAGGAGAAACGAGACAGACATCCCCTCCCTCTGCCACCCACCCGCCCAACTGACAGCCAGCCATTAGACATGCACAGATAGTTCTGAGGGTCTGTCTGTGATGTCATAAAGGGCCTGCTGATCAATGGGCAGCTTTCTGATTGGCTGCTGTATTTGATTGACAGATGGAAGCTGGCAGCTGATTGGCTGTCTAGCCTAAAGTGCTTTACACACCTCCCTGATGGTACCACTGGCTAAGACTCCACCTCAGCTCATTGGGTAATGAAAAATTTAGAACAATTGATGGATGAAAGCAGGCAGGCCGGCCATTTTGGGACGCTCAGTCGACTTGTTTAATGCAATGCACCTTTGTATATTCACATGCATTCGCTTCATGCTGTAACCACTGTGCATAAAAATTTGGAAACATGGCATACAGTGTATCATTTGGTGTCTAAGTCATGTTTCCCATAATTTCCCTTCCCAGATACAAGCAATTTTGAGTGTTTGGGGCACTTTTTAGCTAAAATCATCCTACAGGGCCTAACTGCATATGCTAAAGCCTGCCTATTTTGAATGGTGTAGTGGCCCCTGCAACCTCCAAAAATATCAGGACTTACTTCCCCAATAACCTGCTAACTCACCCCTGAAATACATACTTATTCACCCTATTTTGTTCATTGGACTCATTTCTCATTTGAAATGCCCATTTTTGGGGGGGGGGCAGAAATGTGCGTCTTTAAAGGGTGATTTCTACGATACCCCACTTTTGCGCGTCGGACCTCAACTTTTCCCGTAAACGCAGAAAAACCACAATTTTCAGGAGAAACGAGAAACGAGACAGACATTCCCTCCCTCTGCCACCCACCCGCCCAACTGAAAGCCAGCCATTAGACATGCACAGATAGTTCTGAGGGTCTGTCTGTGATGTCATAAAGGGCCTGCTGATCAATGGGCAGCTTTCTGATTGGCTGCTGTATTTGATTGACAGATGGAAGCTGGCAGCTGATTGGCTGTATAGCCTAAAGTGCTTTACACACCTCCCTGATGGTACCACTGGCTAAGACTCTACCTCAGCTCATTGGGTAATGAAAAATTTAGAACAATAGATGGATGAAAGCAGGCAGGCCGGCCATTTTGGGACGCTCAGTGGACTTGTTTAATGCAATGCACCTTTGTATATTCACATGCATTCGCTTCATGCTGTAACCACTGTGCATAAAAATTTGGAAACATGGCATACAGTGTATCATTTGGTGTCTAAGTCATGTTTCCCATAGTTTCCCTTCCCAGATACAAGCACTTTTGAGTGTTTGGGGCACTTTTTAGCTAAAATCATCCTACAGGGCCTAACTGCATATGCTAAAGCCTGCCTATTTTGAATGGTGTAGTGGCCCCTGCAACCTCCAAAAATATCAGGACTTACTTCCCCAATAACCTGCTAACTCACCCCTGAAATACATACTTATTCACCCTATTTTGTTCATTGGACTCATTTCTCATTTGAAATGCCCATTTTTGGGGGAGGCAGAAATGTGCGTCTTTAAAGGGTGATTTCTACGATACCCAACTTTTGCGCGTCGGACCTCAACTTTTCCCGTAAACGCAGAAAAACCGCAATTTTCAGGAGAAACGAGACAGACATCCCCTCCCTCTGCCACCCACCCGCCCAACTGAAAGCCAGCCATTAGACATGCACAGATAGTTCTGAGGGTCTGTCTGTGATGTCATAAAGGGCCTGCTGATCAATGGGCAGCTTTCTGATTGGCTGCTGTATTTGATTGACAGATGGAAGCTGGCAGCTGATTGGCTGTATAGCCTAAAGTGCTTTACACACCTCCCTGATGGTACCACTGGCTAAGACTCCACCTCAGCTCATTGGGTAATGAAAAATGTAGAACAATTGATGGATGAAAGCAGGCAGGCCAGCCATTTTGGGACGCTCATTGGACTTGTTTAATGCAATGCACCTTTGTATTTTCACATGCATTCGCTTCATGCTGTAACCACTGTGCATAAAAATTTGGAAACATGGCATACAGTGTATCATTTGGTGTCTAAGTCATGTTTCCCATATTTTCCCTTCCCAGATACAAGCCCGTTTGAGTGTTTGGGGCACTTTTTAGCTAAAATCATCCTACAGGGCCTAACTGCATATGCTAAAGCCTGCCTATTTTGAATGGTCTAGTGGCCCCTGCAACCTCCAAAAATATCAGGATTTACTTCCCCAATAGCCTGCTAACTCACCCCTGAAATACATACTTATTCACCCTATTTTGTTAATTGGACTCATTTCTCATTTGAAATGCCCATTTTTTGGGGGCCAGAAATGTGCGTCTTTAAAAGGTGATTTCTACGAGACCCCACTTTTGCGCGTCCGACCTCAACTTTTCCCGTAAACGCAGAAAAACCGCAATTTTCAGGAGAAACGAGACAGACATCCCCTCCCTCTGCCACCCACCCGCCCAACTGACAGCCAGCCATTAGACATGCACAGATAGTTCTGAGGGTCTGTCTGTGATGTCATAAAGGGCCTGCTGATCAATGGGCAGCTTTCTGATTGGCTGCTGTATTTGATTGACAGATGGAAGCTGGCAGCTGATTGGCTGTCTAGCCTAAAGTGCTTTACACACCTCCCTGATGGTACCACTGGCTAAGACTCCACCTAAGCTCATTGGGTAATGAAAAATTTAGAACAATTGATGGATAAAAGCAGGCAGGCCGGCCATTTTGGGACGCTCAGTGGACTTGTTTAATGCAATGCACCTTTGTATTTTCACATGCATTCGCTTCATGCTGTAACCACTGTGCATAAAAATTTGGAAACATGGCATACAGTGTATCATTTGGTGTCTAAGTCATGTTTCCCATATTTTCCCTTCCCAGATACAAGCCCGTTTGAGTGTTTGGGGCACTTTTTAGCTAAAATCATCCTACAGGGCCTAACTGCATATGCTAAAGCCTGCCTATTTTGAATGGTCTAGTGGCCCCTGCAACCTCCAAAAATATCAGGACTTACTTCCCCAATAGCCTGCTAACTCACCCCTGAAATACATACTTATTCACCCTATTTTGTTCATTGGACTCATTTCTCATTTGAAATGCCCATTTTTGGGGGACCAGAAATGTACGTCTTTAAAAGGTGATTTCTACGAGACCCCACTTTTGCGCGTCGGACCTCAACTTTTCCCGTAAACGCAGAAAAACCGCAATTTTCAGGAGAAACGAGACAGACATCCCCTCCCTCTGCCACCCACCCGCCCAACTGACAGCCAGCCATTAGACATGCACAGATAGTTCTGAGGGTCTGTCTGTGATGTCATAAAGGGCCTGCTGATTAATGGGCAGCTTTCTGATTGGCTGCTGTATTTGATTGACAGATGGAAGCTGGCAGCTGATTGGCTGTCTAGCCTAAAGTGCTTTACACACCTCCCTGATGGTACCACTGGCTAAGACTCCACCTCAGCTCATTGGGTAATGAAAAATTTAGAACAATTGATGGATGAAAGCAGGCAGGCCGGCCATTTTGGGACGCTCATTGGACTTGTTTAATGCAATGCACCTTTGTATTTTCACATGCATTCGCTTCATGCTGTAACCACTGTGCATAAAAATTTGGAAACATGGCATACAGTGTATCATTTGGTGTCTAAGTCATGTTTCCCATATTTTCCCTTCCCAGATACAAGCCCGTTTGAGTGTTTGGGGCACTTTTTAGCTAAAATCATCCTACAGGGCCTAACTGCATATGCTAAAGCCTGCCTATTTTGAATGGTCTAGTGGCCCCTGCAACCTCCAAAAATATCAGGATTTACTTCCCCAATAACCTGCTAACTCACCCCTGAAATACATACTTATTCACCCTATTTTGTTAATTGGACTCATTTCTCATTTGAAATGCCCATTTTTTGGGGGCCAGAAATGTGCGTCTTTAAAAGGTGATTTCTACGAGACCCCACTTTTGCGCGTCGGACCTCAACTTTTCCCGTAAACGCAGAAAAACCGCAATTTTCAGGAGAAACGAGACAGACATCCCCTCCCTCTGCCACCCACCCGCCCAACTGACAGCCAGCCATTAGACATGCACAGATAGTTCTGAGGGTCTGTCTGTGATGTCATAAAGGGCCTGCTGATCAATGGGCAGCTTTCTGATTGGCTGCTGTATTTGATTGACAGATGGAAGCTGGCAGCTGATTGGCTGTCTAGCCTAAAGTGCTTTACACACCTCCCTGATGGTACCAATGGCTAAGACTCCACCTCAGCTCATTGGGTAATGAAAAATTTAGAACAATTGATGGATGAAAGCAGGCAGGCCGGCCATTTTGGGACGCTCAGTGGACTTGTTTAATGCAATGCACCTTTGTATATTCACATGCATTCGCTTCATGCTGTAACCACTGTGCATAAAAATTTGGAAACATGGCATACAGTGTATCATTTGGTGTCTAAGTCATGTTTCCCATAATTTCCCTTCCCAAATACAAGCACTTTTGAGTGTTTGGGGCACTTTTTAGCTAAAATCATCCTACAGGGCCTAACTGCATATGCTAAAGCCTGCCTATTTTGAATGGTGTAGTGGCCCCTGCAACCTCCAAAAATATCAGGACTTACTTCCCCAATAACCTGCTAACTCACCCCTGAAATACATACTTATTCACCCTATTTTGTTCATTGGACTCATTTCTCATTTGAAATGCCCATTTTTTTGGGGGGGGGGGGGCAGAAATGTGCGTCTTTAAAGGGTGATTTCTACGATACCCCACTTTTGCGCGTCGGACCTCAACTTTTCCCGTAAACGCAGAAAAACCACAATTTTCAGGAGAAACGAGACAGACATTCCCTCCCTCTGCCACCCACCCGCCCAACTGAAAGCCAGCCATTAGACATGCACAGATAGTTCTAAGGGTCTGTCTGTGATGTCATAAAGGGCCTGCTGATCAATGGGCAGCTTTCTGATTAGCTGCTGTATTTGATTGACAGATGGAAGCTGGCAGCTGATTGGCTGTATAGCCTAAAGTGCTTTACACACCTCCCTGATGGTACCACTGGCTAAGACTCCACCTCAGCTCATTGGGTAATGAAAAATTTAGAACAATTGATGGATGAAAGCAGGCAGGCAGGCCATTTTAGGATGCTCAGTGGACTTGTTTAATGCAATGCACCTTTGTATATTCACATGCATTCGCTTCATGCTGTAACCACTGTGCATAAAAATTTGGAAACATGGCATACAGTGTATCATTTGGTGTCTTAGTCATGTTTCCCATAGTTTCCCTTCCCAGATACAAGCACTTTTGAGTGTTTGGGGCACTTTTTAGCTAAAATCATCCTACAGGGCCTAACTGCATATGCTAAAGCCTGCCTATTTTGAATGGTGTAGTGGCCCCTGCAACCTCCAAAAATATCAGGACTTACTTCCCCAATAACCTGCTAACTCACCCCTGAAATACATACTTATTCACCCTCTTTTGTTCATTGGACTCATTTCTCATTTTAAATGCCCATTTTTGGGGGAGGCAGAAATGTGCGTCTTTAAAGGGTGATTTCTACGATACCCAACTTTTGCGCGTCGGACCTCAACTTTTCCCGTAAACGCAGAAAAACCACAATTTTCAGGAGAAACGAGACAGACATCCCCTCCCTCTGCCACCCACCCGCCCAACTGAAAGCCAGCCATTAGACATGCACAGATAGTTCTGAGGGTCTGTCTGTGATGTCATAAAGGGCCTGCTGATCAATGGGCAGCTTTCTGATTGGCTGCTGTATTTGATTGACAGATGGAAGCTGGCAGCTGATTGGCTGTATAGCCTAAAGTGCTTTACACACCTCCCTGATGGTACCACTGGCTAAGACTCCACCTCAGCTCATTGGGTAATGAAAAATTTAGAACAATTGATGGATGAAAGCAGGCAGGCCGGCCATTTTGGGACGCTCATTGGACTTGTTTAATGCAATGCACCTTTGTATTTTCACATGCATTCGCTTCATGCTGTAACCACTGTGCATAAAAATTTGGAAACATGGCATACAGTGTATCATTTGGTGTCTAAGTCATGTTTCCCATATTTTCCCTTCCCAGATACAAGCCCGTTTGAGTGTTTGGGGCACTTTTTAGCTAAAATCATCCTACAGGGCCTAACTGCATATGCTAAAGCCTGCCTATTTTGAATGGTCTAGTGGCCCCTGCAACCTCCAAAAATATCAGGATTTACTTCCCCAATAACCTGCTAACTCACCCCTGAAATACATACTTATTCACCCTATTTTGTTAATTGGACTCATTTCTCATTTGAAATGCCCATTTTTGGGGGGCCATAAATGTGCGTCTTTAAAAGGTGATTTCTACGAGACCCCACTTTTGCGCGTCGGACCTCAACTTTTCCCGTAAACGCAGAAAAACCGCAATTTTCAGGAGAAACGAGACAGACATCCCCTCCCTCTGCCACCCACCCGCCCAACTGACAGCCAGCCATTAGACATGCACAGATAGTTCTGAGGGTCTGTCTGTGATGTCATAAAGGGCCTGCTGATCAATGGGCAGCTTTCTGATTGGCTGCTGTATTTGATTGACAGATGGAAGCTGGCAGCTGATTGGCTGTCTAGCCTAAAGTGCTTTACACACCTCCCTGATGGTACCAATGGCTAAGACTCCACCTCAGCTCATTGGGTAATGAAAAATTTAGAACAATTGATGGATGAAAGCAGGCAGGCCGGCCATTTTGGGACGCTCAGTGGACTTGTTTAATGCAATGCACCTTTGTATATTCACATGCATTCGCTTCATGCTGTAACCACTGTGCATAAAAATTTGGAAACATGGCATACAGTGTATCATTTGGTGTCTAAGTCATGTTTCCCATAATTTCCCTTCCCAAATACAAGCACTTTTGAGTGTTTGGGGCACTTTTTAGCTAAAATCATCCTACAGGGCCTAACTGCATATGCTAAAGCCTGCCTATTTTGAATGGTGTAGTGGCCCCTGCAACCTCCAAAAATATCAGGACTTACTTCCCCAATAACCTGCTAACTCACCCCTGAAATACATACTTATTCACCCTATTTTGTTCATTGGACTCATTTCTCATTTGAAATGCCCATTTTTTTGGGGGGGGGGCAGAAATGTGCGTCTTTAAAGGGTGATTTCTACGATACCCCACTTTTGCGCGTCGGACCTCAACTTTTCCCGTAAACGCAGAAAAACCACAATTTTCAGGAGAAACGAGACAGACATTCCCTCCCTCTGCCACCCACCCGCCCAACTGAAAGCCAGCCATTAGACATGCACAGATAGTTCTAAGGGTCTGTCTGTGATGTCATAAAGGGCCTGCTGATCAATGGGCAGCTTTCTGATTGGCTGCTGTATTTGATTGACAGATGGAAGCTGGCAGCTGATTGGCTGTATAGCCTAAAGTGCTTTACACACCTCCCTGATGGTACCACTGGCTAAGACTCCACCTCAGCTCATTGGGTAATGAAAAATTTAGAACAATTGATGGATGAAAGCAGGCAGGCCGGCCATTTTAGGATGCTCAGTGGACTTGTTTAATGCAATGCACCTTTGTATATTCACATGCATTCGCTTCATGCTGTAACCACTGTGCATAAAAATTTGGAAACATGGCATACAGTGTATCATTTGGTGTCTTAGTCATGTTTCCCATAGTTTCCCTTCCCAGATACAAGCACTTTTGAGTGTTTGGGGCACTTTTTAGCTAAAATCATCCTACAGGGCCTAACTGCATATGCTAAAGCCTTCCTATTTTGAATGGTGTAGTGGCCCCTGCAACCTCCAAAAATATCAGGACTTACTTCCCCAATAACCTGCTAACTCACCCCTGAAATACATACTTATTCACCCTCTTTTGTTCATTGGACTCATTTCTCATTTGAAATGCCCATTTTTGGGGGAGGCAGAAATGTGCGTCTTTAAAGGGTGATTTCTACGATACCCAACTTTTGCGCGTCGGACCTCAACTTTTCCCGTAAACGCAGAAAAACCACAATTTTCAGGAGAAACGAGACAGACATCCCCTCCCTCTGCCACCCACCCGCCCAACTGAAAGCCAGCCATTAGACATGCACAGATAGTTCTGAGGGTCTGTCTGTGATGTCATAAAGGGCCTGCTGATCAATGGGCAGCTTTCTGATTGGCTGCTGTATTTGATTGACAGATGGAAGCTGGCAGCTGATTGGCTGTATAGCCTAAAGTGCTTTACACACCTCCCTGATGGTACCACTGGCTAAGACTCCACCTCAGCTCATTGGGTAATGAAAAATTTAGAACAATTGATGGATGAAAGCAGGCAGGCCGGCCATTTTGGGACGCTCATTGGACTTGTTTAATGCAATGCACCTTTGTATTTTCACATGCATTCGCTTCATGCTGTAACCACTGTGCATAAAAATTTGGAAACATGGCATACAGTGTATCATTTGGTGTCTAAGTCATGTTTCCCATATTTTCCCTTCCCAGATACAAGCCCGTTTGAGTGTTTGGGGCACTTTTTAGCTAAAATCATCCTACAGGGCCTAACTGCATATGCTAAAGCCTGCCTATTTTGAATGGTCTAGTGGCCCCTGCAACCTCCAAAAATATCAGGATTTACTTCCCCAATAACCTGCTAACTCACCCCTGAAATACATACTTATTCACCCTACTTTGTTAATTGGACTCATTTCTCATTTGAAATGCCCATTTTTGGGGGTCCAGAAATGTGCGTCTTTAAAAGGTGATTTCTACGAGACCCCACTTTTGCGCGTCGGACCTCAACTTTTCCCGTAAACGAAGAAAAACCGCAATTTTCATGAGAAACGAGACAGACATCCCCTCCCTCTGCCACCTACCCGCCCAACTGACAGCCAGCCATTAGACATGCACAGATAGTTCTGAGGGTCTGTCTGTGATGTCATAAAGGGCCTGCTGATCAATGGGCAGCTTTCTGATTGGCTGCTGTATTTGATTGACAGATGGAAGCTGGCAGCTGATTGGCTGTCTAGCCTAAAGTGCTTTACACACCTCCCTGATGGTACCACTGGCTAAGACTCCACCTCAGCTCATTGGGTAATGAAAAATTTAGAACAATTGATGGATGAAAGCAGGCAGGCCGGCCATTTTGGGACGCTCAGTGGACTTGTTTAATGCAATGCACCTTTGTATATTCACATGCATTCGCTTCATGCTGTAACCACTGTGCATAAAAATTTGGAAACATGGCATACAGTGTATCATTTGGTGTCTAAGTCATGTTTCCCATAATTTCCCTTCCCAGATACAAGCACTTTTGAGTGTTTGGGGCACTTTTTAGCTAAAATCATCCTACAGGGCCTAACTGCATATGCTAAAGCCTGCCTATTTTGAATGGTCTAGTGGCCCCTGCAACCTCCAAAAATATCAGGACTTACTTCCCCAATAACCTGCTAACTCACCCCTGAAATACATACTTATTCACCCTACTTTGTTAATTGGACTCATTTCTCATTTGAAATGCCCATTTTTGGGGGGCCAGAAATGTGCGTCTTTAAAAGGTGATTTCTACGAGACCCCACTTTTGCGCGTCGGACCTCAACTTTTCCCGTAAACGCAGAAAAACCGCAATTTTCATGAGAAACGAGACAGACATCCCCTCCCTCTGCCACCCACCCGCCCAACTGACAGCCAGCCATTAGACATGCACAGATAGTTCTGAGGGTCTGTCTGTGATGTCATAAAGGGCCTGCTGATCAATGGGCAGCTTTCTGATTGGCTGCTGTATTTGATTGACAGATGGAAGCTGGCAGCTGATTGGCTGTCTAGCCTAAAGTGCTTTACACACCTCCCTGATGGTACCACTGGCTAAGACTCTACCTCAGCTCATTGAGTAATGAAAAATTTAGAACAATTGATGGATGAAAGCAGGCAGGCCGGCCATTTTGGGACGCTCATTGGACTTGTTTAATGCAATGCACCTTTGTATTTTCACGTGCATTCGCTTCATGCTGTAACCACTGTGCATAAAAATTTGGAAACATGGCATACAGTGTATCATTTGGTGTCTAAGTCATGTTTCCCATGTTTTTCCTCCCCAGATACTAGCCCGTTTGAGTGTTTGGGGCACTTTTTAGCTAAAATCATCCTACGGGGCCTAACTGCATATGCTAAAGCCTGCCTATTTTGAATGGTCTAGTGGCCCCTGCAACCTCCAAAAATATCAGGACTTACTTCCCCAATAACCTGCTAACTCACCCCTGAAATACATACTTATTCACCCTACTTTGTTAATTGGACTCATTTCTCATTTGAAATGCCCATTTTTGGGGGGCCAGAAATGTGCGTCTTTAAAAGGTGATTTCTACGAGACCCCACTTTTGCGCGTCGGACCTCAACTTTTCCCGTAAACGCAGAAAAACCGCAATTTTCATGAGAAACGAGACAGACATCCCCTCCCTCTGCCACCCACCCGCCCAACTGACAGCCAGCCATTAGACATGCACAGATAGTTCTGAGGGTCTGTCTGTGATGTCATAAAGGGCCTGCTGATCAATGGGCAGCTTTCTGATTGGCTGCTGTATTTGATTGACAGATGGAAGCTGGCAGCTGATTGGCTGTCTAGCCTAAAGTGCTTTACACACCTCCCTGATGGTACCACTGGCTAAGACTCTACCTCAGCTCATTGAGTAATGAAAAATTTAGAACAATTGATGGATGAAAGCAGGCAGGCCGGCCATTTTGGGACGCTCATTGGACTTGTTTAATGCAATGCACCTTTGTATTTTCACGTGCATTCGCTTCATGCTGTAACCACTGTGCATAAAAATTTGGAAACATGGCATACAGTGTATCATTTGGTGTCTAAGTCATGTTTCCCATGTTTTTCCTCCCCAGATACTAGCCCGTTTGAGTGTTTGGGGCACTTTTTAGCTAAAATCATCCTACGGGGCCTAACTGCATATGCTAAAGCCTGCCTATTTTGAATGGTCTAGTGGCCCCTGCAACCTCCAAAAATATCAGGACTTACTTCCCCAATAACCTGCTAACTCACCCCTGAAATACATACTTATTCACTCTATTTTGTTAATTGGACTCATTTCTCATTTGAAATGCCCATTTTTGGGCGGCCAGAAATGTGCGTCTTTAAAAGGTGATTTCTACGATACCCCACTTTTGCGCGTCGGACCTCAACTTTTCCCGTAAACGCAGAAAAACCGCAAGTTTCAGGAGAAACGAGACAGACATCCTCTGCCACCCACCCGCCCTACTGAAAGCCAGCCATTAGACATGCACAGATAGTTCTGAGGGTCTGTCTGTGATGTCATAAAGGGCCTGCTGATCAATGGGCAGCTTTCTGATTGGCTGCTGTATTTGATTGACAGGTGGAAGCAGGCAGCTGATTGGCTGTCTAGCCTAAAGTGCTTTACACACCTCCCTGATGGTACCACTGGCTAAGACTCCACCTCAGCTCATTGGGTAATGAAAAATTTAGAACAATGGATGGATGAAAGCAGGCAGGCTGGCCATTTTGGGACGCTCATTGGACTTGTTTAATGCAATGCACCTTTGTATTTTCACATGCATTTGCTTCATGCTGTAACCACTGTGCATAAAAATTTGGAAACATGGCATACAGTGTATCATTTGGTGTCTAAATCATGTTTCCCATGTTTTTCCTTCCCAGATACTAGCCCGTTTGAGTGTTTGGGGCACTTTTTAGCTAAAATCATCCTACAGGGCCTAACTGCATATGCTAAAGCCTGCCTATTTTGAATAGTCTAGTGGCCCCTGCAACCTCCAAAAATATCAGGACTTACTTCCCCAATAACCTGCTAACTCACCCCTGAAATACATACTTATTCACCCTATTTTTTTAATTGGACTCATTTCTCATTTGAAATGCCCATTTTTGGGGGGCCAGAAATGTGCGTCTTTAAAAGGTGATTTCTACGATACCCCACTTTTGCGCGTCGGACCTCAACTTTTCCCGTAAACGCAGAAAAACCGCAATTTTCAGGAGAAATGAGACAGACATCCCCTCCCTCTGCCACCCACCCGCCCAACTGACAGCCAGCCATTAGACATGCACAGATAGTTCTGAGGGTCTGTCTGTGATGTCATAAAGGGCCTGCTGATCATTGGGCAGCTTTCAAATTGGCTGCTGTATTTGATTGACAGATGGAAGCTGGCAGCTGATTGGCTGTCTAGCCTAAACTGCTTTACACACCTCCCTGATTGTACCACTGGTTAAGACTCCACCTCAGCTCATTGGGTAATGAAAAATTTAGAACAATTGATGGATGAAAGCAGGCAGGCCGGCCATTTTGGGACGCTCATTGGACTTGTTTAATGCAATGCACCTTTGTATATTCACATGCATTCGCTTCATGCTGTCACCACTGTGCATAAAAATTTGAAAACATGGCATACAGTGTATCATTTGGTGTCTAAGTCATGTTTCCCATATTTTCCCTTCCCAGATACAAGCCCGTTTGAGTGTTTGGGGCACTTTTTAGCTAAAATCATCCTACAGGGCCTAACTGCATATGCTAAAGCCTGCCTATTTTGAATGGTGTAGTGGCCCCTGCAACCTCCAAAAATATCAGGACTTACTTCCCCAATAACCTGCTAACTCACCCCTGAAATACATACTTATTCACCCTATTTTGTTCATTGGACTCATTTCTCATTTGAAATGCCCATTTTTGGGGGGCCAGAAATGTGCGTCTTTAAAAGGTGATTTCTACGATACCCCACTTTTGCGCGTCGGACCTCAACTTTTCCCGTAAACGCAGAAAAAACGCAATTTTCAGGAGAAACGAGACAGACATCCCCTCCCTCTGCCACCCACCCGCCCAACTGAAAGCCAGCCATTAGACATGCACAGATAGGGCCTTATTCTGGTTGGTGCGGCCGGGCCGTACGCGTACGTTCCGGGGTTTTTCATGATCTGCGCATGTGCAGATTCGCTAATGCGCAGGCGCGACCACTGAACAACGCTTACGGACGGGTCTCAACGTGCGAAAAAACCTGTACGCGAGTGAACGGGTATTGGGGGCGGCATAGGGGCGTGTTGAGGGGAGCGGCCGAAATAATGAGGGAGAATGGGCGTAAATATGGGCGTACACGGGGGTGTGCACCAAAAATGAGCGGTGCTACTACCGCACGATCGACTAAAGCACCGTTCATTTCGGACACCAGACAAGCGCCCGCCAACCGCCAGCTCAGACCACCCCTACAGATACCGCATGCCAGCGTGCGGCTGAGTTGGCTAATTAACGCTGATTACTACTCAAACACATACACCTGAATGTAATAAGCAATGCTGCAGTCTATTAAGTCCAAACCATGATTTCACTGCCTGCAAGCCACACACACAGCACGCAAACACATTGGAAGCTTATGTTTCTATACTTCTCCACATTTAAAGGTTTGTTTAATTTAAGGTAAGAATCTTTTTAAGACCTGCTTATATACGCTAAGGTAGGTATTTGCTAAACAGTTAGACACATTCACTACGTGCTTTCATAGACTTTACGCAGTAGCACACTCAATCTACACAAGTCGACATGTGTCAACGTGTTCACTCTAATACTAACATAGGTTTTGTATTTAGGATACAAGAACATAAACCACATCTAACACCTACAAAGGATGTTTCAGCAATGTTTGAAGCCCATGACCACTATTTTACACACAATCTTTGTATAGTACCCAAAATAATGACCTGTACCACTATCTCATCTGCTATGATTTGGATTTGACTACACTCTGGATGTAAGATGCCACCAATCACATTATTGCACTCTCATCTCTCTAACAAAGGATTCCTACATCTGCTTATGACACTGTAAAATCATATATATTTAAAAAGTTATGCATGTTTGTTCACAAGCTAATTTATCATGTTTGGCCCATTCCCACATCTTTTTTTAGGGAGGACACATATGCATTCCTACACAAATGTACCTTTTCACCCTTGTTTGTCTGCCTCACCCACTCCATGAGGAAAGCATTGTTCTGGACCTGCTTTTACCTACTACTGTAGGAGCTACCTCACCTGCACACAAACTGCTTTCTCACCAGTGGCGTAAATACAGTAAGGCAGCCCCCGCTGCTGCTTGGAGGAGCAGGGGCTGCGTGGGCGCTGGGTGCCGGCACATCACTGAGGCCCTTATTCTGATCGGTGCGGAAATTCCCGCATGCGGACGGACCGCCGATGTTGATCGTCTGCGCATGTGCAGAGGTCACTCTGCGCATGTGCAGGCGATTTCGCCGCACGGATTCTTTATACGCCGCACAGGGGGCGTAGAGGGGCGTGAGGGGCTACTTAGCCTCATTACCCTATGCATACGCCCCCCGTTTCATGGGCGTTCCCATGCAAACGCGGGGCGTATGCATGGTAATGAGGCCGTGACGCGTGGGTACGGGGCGGGCATCTGACATCGCCGGATGTCAGCTGCCCGCCCCCATACATGATTTCACACGGACAAGTGTCCGTGTGGTCTTGTGTTGCGGGACCTGGTGGAGCGTGCGGCCCTGCATTCGATGTTCGGCGACCATCGAATGCAGGGGCTGCTCCCACCATGGAGGAGGCGTATCCCCGTCCAATTTCATGCGGATCGCCACATATCCGCATACGGACGGCAGGTGGCGATCCGTATGGAAGGCGGGGATTCGCCTGCACGGTTGCGGCCGCATATTCTGATCGGGCCGCACCGATCAGAATAAGGGCCTGAGTGAGTGTGTGACAGTGTGTATGTCAGTGAATAAAAAACCCTCCCCTCCACACTCACGATCGTGGCTGCTGCCTGTTAGGCAGAGGCTGGTCCTGCTGCTCCTGTAGCTGGCATCTGCTGTAGCCGGAGCTAATAAAAATGGCTGCCCCCATAGGGCTACAAAAAGATGGCCGCCGTCCTCCAATCAGCAGCCAAAGTTTCATTTCATAGAAACACTAGAGCCGGGTAGAGAGAGGAAGAGGGGGCGGGGCCTAACGGAGGAGTGCTCAGTTCTGGCCAGAGGAGCTGAAGGAGGAAGTTTTGATGAACCCCAGGAGCCTGAGGCTGGGATGAGAGACACAGAGGTCAGGGGTGAAGATACTCCAGAAAGCAGAAGACCCTGCTGCATGCCTACTCCACCTTTTCATTAATCAGGTAAGTGTCTTGGGGGAGGGGAGATCCTATCTATCTATCTATCTATCTATCTATCTATCTATCTATCTATCTATCTATCTATCACACAATATATGTGTCAGTGTGACATATGAAAGCTTTGCTGGTGTGGGGTGTCATTTTGCTTAGAATATGTGTAGACTATGGGGGGAATTCAGGATACAGACAGATGGCCGGCATTTGGGATGCCGGCAGTCAGAATACCGACACCAGCATCCCAAAGGAGGGAATCTTGTCCCCACAGCCTAATTCTTCCCCTAACCCCTGTACCTGCTGCCTAAACCTAACCCCCGCCCGGGCATCCTAAATTTAAGTGACCCCTTATATGTGTCTAGACCTAACCATCCCAAATACTGCCAAACCCTAACCCCTGTACCTCACTACCTAACCCTCCCTCCCTGCAGCCTAACTCAAATTTTCCCCCACCTGCAGCCTAACCTTCCCCATCCGCAGGCTAGCCCTTATTGCCCCCCTAGTGCCCAAACATAACACCCCCTTCTTCAACATGACTCTAACCCGCCCCAGTATACTTACGTTCGGCATCCCAGTAGTCAGCATTCTAATAAATGTTAAGATTCTGGTGCCGGGATGCCAGCATTGGTATGTTAAACGCCAGGATGCTGAACACTTTCCAGGGAATTCAATTAGGTGCCAGGAGGATTAACCCCGGTGAATCCGTGTGACACTTGCACAGTTTATTGCAGTGGGGATCTTGCATAAAACTACTACCAGACCCATAGGTAGCAAGCACTTTTATGCTCCTCCTCTCCCTGCCCAGCATGTACCCCCTCTCACTGCCCATTATCTGTCCCCCATCCCTCTCTGCCCAGGATCTGTCCTCCTCTTCCTGCCCATTATCTGTCCCCCAATACCTCTCTGTCCAGCACCTGTCCCTGCCTTCCCAGCATCTATCTCCTCCCCACCCTCTGCCCATATCTGCACCACTCTCTCTCCACACATACTGTATGTACCACCCTCTCCCTGCCCAGCATCTATCATCCTCTCCCTGCCCAGCATCTATCCCCCTCTCCCTGCCCACCATCTGTTCCCCCCTCCTTGCCCTTCATCTCTCCCCCTCTCTGACCATATTCCCCCCCCCCCCCCTCTCTCTGTCAGGGGAGCTCAGTGCGCACAGTGCCTGCAACTCCCGGCAACGAGCATATAGGTTAAAAAAAATTAATATATCGCAGGGGGGGCGCCCAAAACTTTTTTGGCAGGGGGGCGCAAAATTTCTAGTTACGCCACTGTTTCTCACCTATTAAGTTGCTCTGCACATGTGCTGACACAAACTAATTAGCAGGGAAAAGTTGGATAGGAACATGGGAATGGCCATGGAGAGGGTTACACATGGGAAACTTCGACCACACTTCCACAAATGTTCAAAAATACCCTGGTCAGTAAGTACACATAAATCTAGTATTTGTTTCACACAAGAAATGACACATACCACAATTTAGATTTAATTTGTAAAATAAATTTATTTGCTGTTCAGCATCACAGCTTATTTCACACTTTAATGTGAGAAATCAAATAAACAAATAAAATAGACACACAAATAATAAAACAGCCAGAACAAGAGGTTGCATATCTCCAAACATGTGTTACCCTGCAAATGCAATGGTGAAAGAAATGGGGACACCAGAATACGTACTGCAACAACCAGGGTGAATACTAAGCAAGATACACACCACCACAAATTTATCCTGCATTTGTAGAGGTCAAAATACGAACTTTCATGCCCATGACACGCAAATGGATAGATGGCCAACTCAGGAAGCGGATGTCCAGTGCAATTTAAACATTTGGGGTCCAACCACAGAGGAAGTGAACCAGGTCTCATTATTTGGGCCCTTTTTTCCCCCTTTTAGATGGGGCCTTGGGGACAGGGGCCTTTGGGTCAGCTGGCTTGCGGCGTCTTCCCCTAGTCGACACAGGAGGGTCAGCAGAGGTGGAAGGTTGGGGAGCAGCTTGGGGTGGGGCAGCAGATGGGGGATTGTCCCTTAGGGACCTGGCGGTGGACAGCTGCTCCGCAAGAAGTTCATTCTGGCGGCTGAGGTGTTGGCCAATGCTTACTATGCCAGCCGCCAGAGTGTCGTTAATGCGGGTCAAGGCCTCACACTGCAGCCTGTTTGTGGCCTTCCACTCCGCCAGAAATTCCGCCACCTGCTGCTGACGGATCGCAGCATCCACCCCTTGCTGCTCGATCCTCTCCAGCGTCACCATCATGCTCTCTTCCCATGTCTCCTGTGGCTGGGGCTGGGGGTGTCTTCTTGGTGGAGGATGGACCACTTGCTCCACCTGTGGCTCTGCAGAGGAAGATGCTGCCGGTACATCCTGGCTTTCTGCTTCTTCTAGGATAAGAATTGAAAACAATGTCACCATCACATACGCAATAAAAAATATCTTTCTAAATACAATGCATTACTGTGACTTACCATCAAAAGCAGCATCAAAGACCTCCGCCGGGAGCTCACTGTCCATATTGGAGATCCCCCTGATCTCCCCCACATCAATCACGTCCAAGGAGTCCTGCTCCAGGGGGGTATACTCCAAATGGTCAGGCATAGGACCTCTCCCGGTGGACATGCTGTGGTTGTACCGGTCAGTCATCTTCCTCTTCAGTGTACTTTTGAAGTCAGTCCACCTACAAGTTTAAAAATACAAATATCACCATGAGATATGTGCACCACTGTGCTACGTGTAGGGTTACCACCTAGTCCCTTAAATTCCGGACACATGTTAATTACACAGGTTCTGTGGCAGTTTAAAATTAGGTGAAGTGGAGTCTTGAAGTCAGCCAGCCACAGAACCTGTGTAATTAATATGTGTCCGGAATTAAAGGGACTATGTGGTACCCCTAGCTACGTGACATTTCCTAGTGTGGGTGATCTTATGTTTTTTTGCCATATGTGTCCCACACACACATTCATGTCTCAATTAGGAGGCATTTCAGTGTCTCATCTCATTCATTAGGCCACTAAATGCACATACATACATCACTATGCAGAAATGACATCATCCATGGCCAAATTATGCACCTCCACCTGGTGTGAAACTACACATTCCACCATAGCTTGACAATATGGTTATTATGGAGTAATTTAACTATGGAATGGCATACTGGGATGTGTAGTTTCTCACCAGCTACATGTGCACAGTTTGCTCATTCTTGTTTCAGTAGCATCATATGGAACATGTTACAACAACTCTTTCAAAAACACACTTTCTCTTGTCCCATCACATACTTCACATGAGCAGAACTGTGCCCATAACCTCACATCACACCAATGGTGCATGTTTCATATATCAATGTGGGTTATTAGACATGGTTGTGTTCACATGTGACATTGAAGTGTAGCACTATCTACAAACACACCTTTCTATTAGTCTCAAAACATACATGTAACATATGTACACACATATGACATCAGGGGGACAAAGACCAGGGCAATTTTTCAGCAGTCTCCAGCAGGAACTGAGGCCCTTATTCTAGTTCACTCTTTCTGGCCAAAAATTTCTTTGATGGACAAAACCATGTGCACTGCAGGTGAGGCAGGTGTAAAACCCCACCCAAATCTGATGATTATCTCTGCACAAGTAACACCTGCCTCACCTGCAGTGCACATGGTTTTGTCCATCTAATAAATATTTGGCCAGAAAGAGTGAACTAGAATAAGGGCCTCAGTTCCTGCTGGAGCCTGCTGAAAAATAGCCCTGACAAACACACTAACCTTTTCTTCACCGCGTCCCAATTTCTGACCACTGGTGCCACCTGGTTCACTTCCTCTGTGATCTTCTCCCAAAGGTTTCTCCTTGCACTGGCACCCGGCTTCCTGGTTGCCAATTCAATCCATTCGCGTGCCCTGGGCACTAGAATTCGCATTTCGGCCTCTACAAATGCAGGGTTTCTCTTTCTGGTGGTGGTATCCTGCTCAGTCCTCACCCTAGATGTTGCAGCTCGTTTTCTGGTGGCCCCAGTTCTCTCACCATGCACCTGCTGGGTCACACCTGTTTGGAGAGATGCAACCTCTTGTTCTGGCTGGTTGCTTGGCCCTTGTGGAGCTGGTGGAGGTTCAACAGGGCCTGTTACTGAGGGGCCCGCTTGGTCTTGCAGGCTACTCCTCTCTTGGGCCCTCCTTCTCCGCTCCTGTTCCCTCTTGTTCAGTGCATCAAGCAGGGATTGTGCTGTAGCTCTCTGCAGAGCGTCCTCAGCTGCGGAATCGTCTGAGTCAGACATGTTTGCAGCAATTGTGGGCTGCATCTGACTGAATATTTATATGTTAATCTCCCGCCATGAACAAGGGGGCGTATATTTTTCTGCGCAATGTAGATGCAAATTTACGCCGATATTTCCCGCCGATAATTCCCGCTTAAATTACGCAGGTCTCAACGCACCTGATCAATCACCTGTATATGCACATACACAGGTTGTGGAGCATTGTGGGCTACATCGTGAAATGTGTGCACCTGTCATTCCAATGATGAGTGTTGTCAGCTGGTATCTGTTGGAGTTCGTGTATGCTTTGTGAGTCACATTTCAAAACATCACGTTACAAAGCTTTCCTTACATATGTAATGTGTATGAAATTGTCATACAGCAACATGTTGCATTGTGGCCCTTTAAGCAGCGTAGTTATAAGTAGAGGTTTGCGTGTATTATTTTCCGCACACTGTAAATACAGTACTCTCCATGGAAATCGGTGTATCGTGCCCCCTTTAAGCAGCGTTGTTATAAGTAAAGGGTTGCGTGTATTATTTTCCGCACACTGTATATACAGTACTTCTCTCTTCATTGAATGCATGCTGTTGGTTGTGGTGTGTGTATATCGGAACGGTCCGCGTAAGTTTCTATTCGCATCCAGTTTGTTAATGTAAGAGGGATTAATAAAGTTAATACCAAACAAACAATTTTTTCGCCCAATCAGCAAGCACCAAAAGTGATATATGTACCTGCAATTATTAACTGCGCCATAGGCATTATGACTTGTAACAGAGCTAGGCCGTTTTCCACCCCTGAGCTGTTGGTCCTGGTTGACGTAATGGACCGTCACCTGGGGCCCAGGGGCCCATATGTAAGCAATGCGGACAAGCGGCGGGCGTATACTGCTGCCCGCCGCCTGATATTCTCGACGACCGGCGTCCGCAGAAGCCTGGGGCAGGTTGAGCGGCGCTGGTCAGACCTGCGCCGGCGGCAGCCAGTTTATCTCAGCAGCCTTCGCCGCCATATTGCCCGATGTAAGTTTTGATTACTAGTATGTCAGCGTTTTTTAGCAATGTTTTGTGTACTTTTTATAAATATGTTCCTGAGTATGGGGGTGTATATGGGGTGTATATGGGGTGTATATGGGGGGTATATGGGGGTATATGGGGGGTATATGGGGGTATATGGGGGTATATGGGGGGTATATGGGGTGTATATGGGGGTATATGGGGGTATATGGGGGGTATATGGGGGTATATGGGGGGTATATGGGGTGTATATGGGGGGTATATGGGTGTATAGGGGGTGTATAGGGGGGGGGTTTAAGTAGTTGCTCAGTTTTTGGGTGTAGGATATCAATTAGTTTGCATGATAAATGTCTGAAATATCACAGCAATGATAATTTTGAAGGTTATGAGCATGACTAATGTGAATTTTTCTTTCCCCCTTTTTTATGAAACACAATCTTCGATTTCTATGCCATCAACATGAACATTTCAGCACGGGCAAGGGCACGCATGGAAGCCCGGGAGCAGGCAGCCCGGGACCAGGCAGCCCACGAGCAGGCAGCCCTGGAGCAGCCAGATGAGGAGGAGGAAGAGGAGGAGGAGGAGGAAGAAGAGGAGGAGGAAGAAGAGAAGGAGGAAGAGGAGGAGGAAGAAGAGGAGGCGGAAGAGGAGGAGGAAGAAGAGGAGGAGGAAGAGGAGGCCGAGACAATGGCTCCAGCTGGGGCCCACACAATTTCCCCATCCCCACCCCCCACCCACACCCCTACCCCCACCCACACCCCTACCCCCACCCCCACCCACACCCCTACCCCCACCCACACCCCTACCCCCACCCCCACCCACACCCCTACCCCCACCCCCACCCCCACCCCTACCCCCACCCCCTCCCCACCCCATTTCCAACCCCCCTACACCTCTCCACCACCCACCCCCAAACCTCTCCAATCCCCACTCACACCCACTACCTCTATCCAAATTCCCATCCCATCCCCCTTGCTCCTGACCCCCCCCAACCACCGCACAGCCAACCAGCGGGGACCAGGATGGCTCAAGTAGCCGTAAGTAAATAATGTGTATAATGTTGACCTACACATTTCTACACATCAAAAATCACAACAACCACATATGTGTATCCAACATCAACATTAGTTGCAACATATCACTGCAGGCCGACCATAAGGTGTGTCCTGTCCTTCTCCAGGAACAAGGGTCCCCTTGGTGATATTTTTGAGTGTGGCCATGCCTCACCCCTTGAATAATTGACATAACAGTACATCCAATGAGATATCCGACATTAGTGGTGTGGTAGTTATGTGGCTCCAGGTGTTGGGTAACTCCAGTTCCCAGCATGATGTGCAACACAGGGCCGGATTATAATGGAGGCACAAGGGGTCAGTGCCCCTGGGCCCACCTCTAGTTAGGGGCCCCCTGTGGTTGGCATGTATTTTAAAAAAAATAATTGATTTGTTTTCTATTTTTTGTTTTTTGCTAAAGGTTTTGTCCATGGGTGGGGTAGTGCTGCAGCTTCACCTATCTGCCAATGTGACAATGATTTATGGTGCTGAACATCGGGAGCCAAGGCACACTGATTGCACAAGTGTGCAGTGCATTTCTGGGACTTGACTAAGTCCCCTGACACTTTGCACCAGAGGACAGAGGCTGAGAAGTTTGTGCTGAGCTCGGATTGGTGGAGCTCATTACATGCTTCTCAGGTCCATGGAGAACAGCAGCAGCAGCTTAGTCATGGGAGGGTTTTTAATCAGAGGCAGCAATAGGACTGTGAGGTCTCCTCCAGAGTAAGGGCCAGAGGGACAAACACAGGCTTTTCATGTGGTGTGTGTGTGTGTGTGTGTGTGTGTGTGTGTGTGTGTGTGTGTGTGTATATATATATATATATTCCATTGACAAAAAACCTTACGGTTTCACATGTCCCATTAAGGCTTCTTACACATGATCTACCATTTCTGAAACCTGCTGTAACTCTTACACTCAAACGCCAAAAAGCAATGAAATTCCGATCACGCCTTAATGGACGTGTTCCTTGCGCAATACAGATATGGTACGCCATCACAGCCTGTGGGTAAGTGCAGATTCAGCACTCTCACAGAGTGAGATTCCTGTCACTCACACAATGGTGGAGCTGCTAATTCACAGATTTGTGTGCTCATTGGAATACACACATGCAGTCTATGCAACTGAAGGTCTGAGCAGTAAACAGAGCCGAGAGGATGGGGTAAAAGTGGTGTTGATTGGGGTAGGAGGCAGTGTGGTGCAGATGGGGAGGAATAGAAATGCGTAGATGGTGGGAAGGCTAAGCAGCACTGATGGGGACAAACGAAGCAGATGGGTGGAAAACAGTGGCACAGATTGGGGAAGGTAAGACAGAGTGATGAGATTGGATGGGAAACAGAGGAGCAGTTGGAGGAAAGACAGCACTGATGGGTGAGGGGGTTTGGAGCAAAGGGGATAAAGGGAAAACAGAGCAGCACAGATGGAGGGAAACTGTGTCATGGATGAGGCGGGCAGAGCAGCATGGATGGAGGGGGAGACAGAGTATCACTAATAGAGGGGAAGCTAGTGGCACAGATGGAAGGAAACAGTGGCATCTGTGTGGAAAGACACATTGGTGCAGATGAGGCAATACACACAGCAGTAGGTATCGGAGAAGACAGAACAGCATGATGGCGAATAGGGGAAAAAAGTGTAGATGCATAGTAATTGGGAGTATTATAGTTTTTGCAATTATGTAAGATGTTTTTGGTAACTGCATGTGAATACTAAATTAAATGGATATACTGTATGTAGTGAGTGTGAAAGATGTTGGACCCTGGGATAGTTCTAGTAATAGTGTTTATTCTAGCACCTGCCATCTTTGAAAACCTATGCAGTTCCTCTACCCTATCTGGGGTGTTGCTGTCTGCTGTAGTGTTTCTAGCAAAGGTCTAGTTTGCAGTGCTAATATACAGACCACACTCTGCTAGAAGCACAACAGCAGACAGCTACACCCCAGGCAGGGAAGAGGAACTGCATGGGTTTTCAAAGATGGCGGGTGCTAGAATGAGCACTATAGTAACTCAGAGGTATAGACAGTTTTAGATGATTGCGGGTACTTACAGTATTAGGATGAGTGCGCCACATAACTGCTCAGACCTTCAGTTGCATAGACTGCATGTGTGTATTCCAATGAGCACACAAATCTGTGAATTAGCAGCTCCACCATTGTGTGAGTGACAGCAATCTCACTCTGGGCCTTATTTTGGTTCACTCTTAGAGGCAAAATCCTTCTTAGATGGGTAAAACCATGTGCACTGCAGGTGGGGCAGATATAACATGTGCAGATAGAATTAGATTTGGGTGGGGTTTTTCTTCAAAGTGAGATCTATATTGCAGTGTAGAAATAAAGCAGTCAGTATTTTCCCTGCACAGAAACAAAATACTCACCCAAATCTAATTCTCTCTGCACATGTTACATTTGCCCCCCTGCAGCGCACATGGTTTTACCCATCTAAAAAGGATTTTGCCTCTAAGAGTGAACCAAAATAAGGCCCTCTGTGAGAGTGCTGAATCTGCACTTACCCACAGGCTGTGATGGCGTACCATATCTGTATTGCGCAAGGAACACGT